>NC_084829.1:127037995-127662995 GCF_033115175.1 Lepus europaeus | reverse complement strand
CAAAGGAAGTGCTATCACAGATGTTCAAGTTCACAGACATTTGATTGGATTAATCCACTTTCTTTGCCCATTCCTGGTGTGGTTAGAGAGGATCACTGCACTGAGAGGATTACTACTCTGTTAAAGAGAGCCCCAGACAAAAACTGGCATTCAGAGATATATCGCTTTAGATAAATTGGGTTCCCCAAAGAGCTCATCAGTTTTGGGTCTGCTTTCCATCCAGTATTTCCAGATCAAAGATCAATAACTGTTTTCCTTCCCTTTATTCCATGCCAAAAGCCCAGTGCTCCTCTCTCTTGAAAAGTTTATTTCATAGACTCCATTGCTTTTCCCTGCTATTAGTCCTTAGACAGGGCTTCCAGGGTCCTCCCTAAAAGGTTTCCTCAGTTGTATGATTTTCTCACTGAATGAATTCTGAAGATGATGCAGTGTGCAAAGTGACATACATGATGACAATATAGAAACAATGATGCCAAAGATGATGATGATAATGATGAAACTGTTCCTGTTATAGTGTAGCTTTGAGTGAGACCTTGGACCATAGTATTTAACATTTTAGATAAGCTCATATCAATCTAATTGTGTCTGTTTAGGGCTTCACTATGAATAAAGGAATGGTCAACTTTAATGAGGCTTGGATGAGCGGATTTAAAATCTCTTCCAGTTGTAGAAGAAAGAAAAGGATTAATTTTGAAGTTCATGAAGAGCTGCATGAAGTCGTTACTGTTTCTTACTTGCTGTACACACCATTCACTAACCATTTTCTTGCAACTGGAATCTTCTCTGCTGGAGGGTTCTTAAGAATACTACATTGTGGAGTCCATTCGACAAGCATTTTTGTTATCTGGAAGACATAAACATGAATGAGACAAAGTCTGTTTCTCAAAGGAGCACTTTCAATCTATTGGTATTACTCTGTAAGTCTATGGGTGGGAGATGTGTAAAGTAAGAATATGATATCTTCCTTAACTAAATTTCTTCTGATGAATGATGCATAAGTGTCAAAAGATAAGATCTCTGGTTTTCAATAGTTAAAACAAAATTACTCTTATGTTTAACATCTAAGAAGATATAAAATATAGGTCTTCCAGATTAAATAAGATGCCCAGCTAAATTTGAATTTCAAATAATTTTCATTTTTACTTGCTAAAAGTGACAATTCTAATAAAGCAGAATGTGTGTCATTTCTGTTTAAATTACATTTTATTGTTTTGAAAGAAACAATGACATGGCAGAAAAGGAATGAGATTTGGAATCAGCTAGATGTGGGTTAAAGGCTGACTTGAATAATAAATAATCCCATATTTCTTTCTATGTCTGTATACTTGGTTCATCTCGGTTTTTAAATGCTTTTCACAATGTTAGTTAAATCTCTTTTCTGCATTTCTTGGAGTGTGGGTGCTAGGGGTGGGACAGGGAGAAGTCTTGTTTTAATTTTCTATGTATTCTTCTTGCACTCTACATTCAGTGTGCTTGTTCTTTCTGTTGCTTTCTAACAGTCTACCTAAAAACTTAGCTGCTTAAAAAACAATACTTTTTTTTTTTTTTTTAACATTCCTGGTTGTTGACAGGCTAAGTGGTTGGCTCTTTCTTAGGGTCACCAGTGGTTGCAGTCAGATGACCTGTTATTGCAGTCATCAAATGGCTTCTTAAATGTCTGTCTCCAAGGCTTGTTGGTGGCCTCTCTTCACAGGGACTCTGCATGTGGCTAGCCAGAGCTTCCTCACACCTAGGTAGACACCCAAGGTCATTGTACTTATTGTACAGTGGCTGTCTTCCCCCGGAGCAAACATTTCAAGAGAGAGGAAGTAGAAGCTTTTAAAGCCTGGCTCAAGAAATGAAACATTAATTCTGCTTGGTCAATTGTTCCAATTGTTTAGAACAACTGTAAAGCTCACCTAGATTGATGAGGAGTAAAATTAGATTTGTAGCTTTAAAAGTAAAAAAATTGTGGCTATTTTTAATCTATCATATTAGTATTTCTCAGTAAGCTTTGGCTGGATGGATGGATGAATAAATAAAAATATCCAAGCCAAAGAAAGCAGACAGATGTGAGAAAATTAGGGGTAAACATTATAAGTGGAAAAATTAGGGAATATTACTAGTTAAGGTTTAAAAGTATCTAAAAATGTCTGTCATAATCTATACACTTGATATAAATTATATAAGCAAACTAGATAATATATAATAATTAGTAGTAGCTATGAGTCAGGCTGTTCCTCTTCATTCTAGTACATTAGAATGGAGCTCTCTAGAGAAACTTAATATGTATAGTGGCTCTTGGCACGGCTTTTTCATAACATCTCATTCTTTCCTGTTTTCATTCAAGTGTTTCTTTTCCATTCATTGAATTTATCTTTAAAAAAAAAAATCAGAGATTTAGAAAGCTTTATCATTTTCACCCCGTACACTTCTTGTTCTTTTACCTAGAGATTTCAAATAATACTGTGGTTTTATAAGTTGACAGATTTTTCATTTTTTGTTTCCCTGAATGCCTAAAGTGATTCTGGTATTCAACTTCTATTTTATTTTAAGGACTTCACATAGTAGGTAGAAAAATTCTATTATTTTGCCCTCATGGCCAAACTAACTAGAACAAGCTTTTGTGGCTCCTAATATATACAAGTATATGAATGCTTCCGTCTCAAACCCTTACATAAGGGTTTGAGAGAAATTGCTTTTTAAAATCATGCAAATTATTTAAACTTTCTCACTCTTTCCTGGAGAGGAATAGCTAGGAAATATGGGACCTGAACAGGGGCATAATGAGAGAGTAAAAACCACCAGGACTTTAAATGTTAAAATCCACAAAATATGCAAAATGCCTTGAGGCAATGTAATATCACTGTCTCACAGAAGGCAGAAAATTACTAAGAGAAATTCAAATGATGTGCTGGAGAATGTCAACTGCATTTGCAATGGAGCTTTGGATTTTTATAGGAATTGAATACACATTTCAGTCATTAAAATGAAATGCTCTGAAATTGTTTCAGATTGAACTTTACATAGGCCGAGGAAGAAATTACAATTAAATATATCATGCCAAGTTTTTAATTTATGAAACAAGACATGAAGCTTTCTGATAAAGGAGTCAAATGCAAAGTTTGTGAAACCCTTTCCAGCTCTAGTGTGCCAAAGTTTGGGATCACAATTTCCCCTTCCTATCTACGCCATTAAAACCCTATGGGAATAATGTGGGTATGACCTTCACAGGCTTCTAGGGGGCAATCATAACTGAAAGCAAACAGATGTTAACTCCTTGTTTCTGTGATCTGCTTTTGAGTGCTCCTTCATAGTCCAGGAATCGAAATCATGATCTTCCCTCTACCTCTGCTCACCCTCTCAGCTACGGTTACCTTGGGCTTTGCTTGGTTACCACATTCTACTTTTCTATTTCTGATCTCATTGTATTTCTCTTTTGCTGGTGTTACCTTCCCTCAAATGCAGGTGTATGGGTTTCTAACCTCAATCCAATTCTCTGGCCCATTAACTAACGGTTTGGATGTGGTACCCTTGACCTTGATTGAACCACCTAAACAGTTAACAAGAAGGCCCCTGAGGAGTCTCATGAGACATTCTCTCATGAACTTGGCCTCTATGGCTCTTGTTCAGAGATGTGGGACATCTCAAAGGCAAACAAGGAACACTTAGGTTTATCACCTCCTTTGTCTTGCAGACAGTCAGGGCTTCAAACTTGGCAGACAAGGATAATTCTCAGAGCATTACAGGGAAAACGCATATTTTTGACTATGGTAACAGGAAGTTTTACTTACAATTATCCTCCTTCCATACCAAACCTGAAAAATTCCTTCCTGATTGCTTTATCTGCTTGGTTCCTTCCCTTTGTCTCCAGCTGACTCCATTTCAGACCTCTGAGGCCCTCTGGTTGCTAATCTCTATGTTTTTAAAATGTGTGTTTGTTTTTTTTTTTTTTTTAATAACCTACAACAGCAATTACAGGTTTTTTTTGTTTGTTTGTTTGTTTTTTTGTTTTGTTTTTTTTTGTTTTTTTCCCAACTATGGAAAGTGAGTAGTTCAGTTTAAAAAAAAAAGAAGGTGGTTGTGGGATGGGATGGGGATAGTTCAGTCATAATTATGATATTAGAGTCTGGGTGTGTGGGATACTGGTCCCGCTTCTGAGAGAACCCAGTTCTTGAATGCCACCTCCTTTTGTCAGGCCTGCCATTTTTCTCTCACACCTGTGAGACCCAGAATTATCACTTATCACTAGCTTGGTCTGACAGAATTAGAAAGTTATATCAAGAGTAATTTAACAACATAGAAATTTGCAGAGGCTAGTGATAGGTAATCCAAGGTTAGGTATAACAACTCTGTGATGTCATTAAGACCCAATTCCTTCCATAATTCCTTTTGCTTTAAATAAACCTTTTATTTTAGAATAAGTTTAGATTTACAGGAAAATCAATTACAAAAAAAAATTACAGAGAATGCACACATACCTCATACCTAATTTCCCATTAATAACATCGTAGTATACACTTTTGTCACATAACTAACAAGTACTGAAACATTATTTTTTTTTAAAGATGTATTTTGTTTGAAAGACAGTGTTACAGAGAGAGGTAGAGACAGAGAGAGGTCTTCCATCCAATGGTTCACTCCCCAGATGGCTGCAACAGCCAGAGCTGCGCCGATCCGAAGCCAGGAGCCAGGAGCTTCTTCTGGGTCTCCCATGTGGGTGCAGGGGTCCAAGGACTTGGGCCATCTTCTACTGCTATCCCAGGCCATAGCAGAGAGCTGGATCAGAAGAGGAGCATCCAGGACTAGAACCGGTGCCCATATGGGATACTGGTGCTTCAGGCCAGGGCTTTAACCAACTGTGCCACAGTACCGGCCCCTGAAACATTATTATTAACTAACCTTTGTATTTTATTCAGATTTTCTTAGGTGCTACCTGATGTCTCTTAGCAGGACTACATCCAAGATACTACATTACATTTACTTGTTATATCTCATTTAGCTCCCCTTGGCTGTAGTAATTTTTTTAGACTTGCTTTAGTTTTTAGGACCTTGACAGTTTTTTTTTTTTTTTTTAGATTTATTTATTTATTAGAAAGTCAGAGTTACAGAGAGAGAGGAGCAGAGAGAGGTCTTCCACCCAGTAGTTCACTCCCCAAATGGCCTCAATGGCCAGTTCTAGGCCAGGACAAAACCTAGAGCCAGGAGCTTCATCTGGGTGTACTATGTGGGTGGCAGGGGCACAAACACTTGGGCTGTCTTCTGCTGCTTTTTCCAGGCCATTAGCAGGGAGCTGGATCAGGGGTGGAGCAGATGGGAGTTGAACTTGTACACATATGGGATGCCAGTGTCATAGGCTGCAGCCTTTCCTGACACACCAAAATGCTATTGACAGTTTTTTTTTTTTTTTTTTTTTGAGGAGTACTAGTTAGGAATTTTATACAATGCTTCTGAAGTGATTTGTTTGTTGTTCTCACTGTTAGCCTGGAATTACAGAATTTGGGGAGGAAGACGCAGAGGTCAAGTGTTACATCACATTATCTCAAGCAAACATCTATGTTATTGACATGACATCACTGTTTGATATTGATTTTGAGTACCTGCTTAAGGTAAGTTTTGCCCAGTATATCAACTGGAAAGTCAACCTTGTCTCCACTTTCCATACTGTATTCTCTTAAGGGAAATCCCTAGGCTTGTGCCACACTTGCAATTTGAAGAGTTAGGCTTCACCTCTTCCAGGAGAGTAACAGAAGCTAAAGCATTTGGAATAAATATTTGTCCATTTTCCCCATTTATTTATTTATTCAATCATTTGCTCATATTCTTATGGGTGAAATGGTGGTGGAGAAAAAATGATCTCAGTTCTTTGTCTCATGCGAAATAAGAATTGTGACAAGGCAGAGAGAAAAGCAAGATTTATTTGTCAGAAACCTCCTGATGAAGCCCCCTGGAGCAGGGCCCCAAGGGAGGCAGACCAAAGAAGCTGGTGGGAGTGGGGTTTTTAAGCAAAATTTTGGGGAAAAAATAGCAATCAGCTAGCAAAAAGTTAGAGGGCAGAGAAAAAGCAATCATAAGGCGGATTTGTAATCTTACTTGCCCTGACTAGCTTGCTTATGATAAAACCAATGAGCCATCCAAAGGGTGGGATAGGGAACTTCTTTCTATCCTTATGATAAAACTATAAACTCAGAAGGGTGGGATGGGAAACTTTTGGGGAGAAATATGCAGTGGGATTTGGCACCTTTATCTTGCTAAAGAAACTTTTGGGGAGAAACAAGCACTTTGTGCCATCTCAAAGAGGTTTCTCTTTCCCCATTTCCACCAGAACCAACCTAACTGCCTATTAACCCATCTGACTCCTCATAATAGCACTATGAACTCATGAATATTTATTTTGTGCTTGGGTTTATAATACAATACTATTGGTTTTCAGATTTAGCCATAGAGGGTCTTTCATTAGGTACTATGTCCCACGGACACATTCTATCATTGAGTGCTTTGTATCTTGTCTCATTTGTTCTCTCTCTCTCTCTTTAAAGATTTATTTATTTATTTGAAAGGCAGAGTTACAGAGAGGCATAAGCAAAAGCAGAGAAAGAGAGGTCTTCCATCTGCTGATTCACTGCCCAGATGGCTGCAAGGGTCGGAGCTCATCCGATCTGAAGTCAGGAGCCAGGAGCCTCTTCTGGGTCTCCCACATGGGTGTAGGGGCCCAAGGACTTGGGCCATCTTCCACTGCTTCCTAGGCCATAGCAGAGAGCCGGATCGGAAGTGGAGCAGCCAGGACTTGAACCGGTGCCCATATGGGAAGCCGGCACTGCGGGCAGTGGCTTTACTCCGTATGCCACAGTGCTGGCCCCTATTTTTTCTTTCAAATACAAACATTCCTTGATTTATGATGAAGTTACAGCCAAATAAGCTCCTAAATTGAAAACATCAGAAATTGAAATTTCGTTTAATACACCTAACTTGGTTTAGCAACATAGTACACAGTGGAGTCTCTTTTGTTTGCCCTTTTGATTGCATGGCTGACTGGGAGCTGTGACTCACTGTTGCTACATAGTTTCACAAGTATCCTACTATATATTGCTATCTGGAAAAAGATAAAAAGTCAAAGAATAGCTTCTATTGAATGCAAGTCTTTTGTATCATCATACAATTTTGAAACTCACAGATTGAATCATCATAAATTGAAAAATGCCTTTATTTCTTTTTTGGCATTACAAAATTCTCCAGGCTTAGCTTGTATGTTTTCTGCCTACTATGGTTTGAATATGATTTATTACCCCAAACTGTTGCTGGAGTTCAGACCTGAGAGTTGTAAATTAATGATATCAAGGGTTTGGAATCTTATTCTAACTATTGTGCTTAGAGGTGGGACTCCTAGGAAGTGATTAGATTAGATTAGATTAGGTCATTAGTGTGGAATCCCCAAGACTGAATCCTGGTGGCTTTATAAGGAAAGAGAGAGACCACATGGACACTGAGATGCAAATGCACTCCTTCTATGATTTGAGGCAGTCTAGTAGTGTTATGGGAAAATAGTGGCAGAGAAATTATTATTACTATGACCTTGGTTCTTTGTTCACATGGAAGAAGAATTTCCAAGCAGACAAGCAGAGAGATTTAATATCAACAGTTAATGGATTAAGGAAAGGGACTTGATCTAGCTATGGATCTGGGAGGCAGGACTAGCAAGAGGTCTTTAGGTCATTGGGTGTGTACCTTTGGATAATAGTTCCCATAAAACAGTTTGTTGTATGTCCAGCATTCTCCCTGTCTCTCCGCTTCATGGCCCTCCATGTGACTTTTTCCTACACATATTCTCTGCCATGGCCAGCCTCCATCAGACACCAGGCTAATGGAGCCATCCAATCTCGAATTGTTCATCTTCAAACTGTAAGCAAAATAAACTCTTTTATGAGAAGCTCCTCTCAGGTATCATAGTTAAAGTAATGAAAAGCAGACCAACACAGAATATTGTTCCCAGAAGAGTGTGGACAATACCATTAAGTATACCTACAGAAATGTAAGTCTTTGGAGTTGGTTTATGGGTAAATGTTGGGGAAGCAGGCTTCAGAAAGCCTAAAATGCTATAAACTCAGCATTATGGGTAATTTAATGAGGGCTTAAGAAGACTGGAATACTGGTAGAAATCTGGTTGGTAAAGGCCATGCTGATGCATTTTCAGGTGGAAATGAAGGTTTTTTTGGGAACCAGACTAAGAGCAACCCATGTTACATGATGACAAAAAATCTGGTTGTTTTGTATCCATGTCCAGAGATTTTGTGGAAAACTGAACATAGCAGTTTGTTTGGAAGAAGGGATTTTAAGGCAGCAAAGTATTCAGACTGCAGCATAGGTGTTAACGGCTGCTGTAAGTTACACAGTGAGAATTGGAAGCAAAAAGTAAGAGAGAAGAAATATTTTTAAAATTTTCAGCTTGGATAGGGAAGGAATAAAGAGAAAGAAGCGTAGTGGAGACAGGAGAATATAGTAAAGAAATGGCTTGCTAAAGAAGATAGCACAAGTGAAAGGGAGCCATGTGCTAATGGAAGAAAGACCACAAAGACATTTAACAGATCTTCCAGACAGACCCTCCTATCACATCCCATTATTTCAAAGCTTTTCCAAAATAGAATTCTTTCCAGGAAGTGCCCCAGGGCACCCTGCTTGCCCAGGAGCATCGCTGGATTCTGGCTTGCCTGGTCCTGGAGTGGCTCCTGCTGGTGGTAGATCTTATTCTCCTGATGCTGGTTTTACAGGTGTGCAGAATGCAACAGGTAAGAGGTCATGATGGTTTCCTCTGAGATTTCAAAGAAAAGATTGGGAGATCAGGCAGACTTTGCTTCAGGGTTGGAGTCTTTGCGTGGAGCAATGCGTAGTGAAGCTCTGAAAATGGAGCTTCAGAAGAGACCCCAGAAAAGTAGAGGTGCTAGCAACTTGAGACACCTGATGAAGAAAGCCACGATCAGTGTGATACTTAAGGCTGAGAAAGCTGCAGAGACCAAGGCGCAGCCTCAGAGAATAGCCACATGGACAGAGACTAACAGAGCCATGGAAATGTTACAAGAAAACGGTGGCAGAGAAATTATTATTACCTTGGTTCTTTGTCTCACATGGAAGAAGAATTTCCAAGCAGACAAGCAGAGAGATTTAAAAAGATTTATTAGAGTCAAAGATCTCCAGCCAGAGCAACCTGGAGGATGACTTCTGAGAGAGGAAAAAAACCCAAATGGCCCCATGGTACTGGGGTTTTTAAGTACAATTTTGAAGGAAAAAAAAAAAAAACTGATAATCAAATTGGCATTCAGTTGCCAGGCGAGGACAAAAGCCATCAAAAGACCTGATTTGCAATTCTTTATCCTGTCTGGCCTGCTCATGATTAAATAAAAAACCAAATGGAAGGATGGGACAGGTAACTTATTCTAACAATAAACTATGATCACTACTCCCTTGCTATTCTCATAGTAAATTTGGAGATTCTGAGGAAGGAGGGTGACCTGTCTGTTCTTTCTAATATTCTATACCCCAAATTCCATTGGGACCACCCTGACTACCTGTTAACCCATCTGACTCCTCACAGAAGCATCCAACTATATTCCCCCAAGGATGTTTCAGACAAACTGGGGGTGGGAGGTCCAGAGAGGATCAGTCACAGGGTGAAGCTACTGCAAAGAATCTCCACTAAAGCAACGCCAAGCAGAAATACAGGGTTTGGAGCTCCTGGGAGAGTCCTTGCCAAGGCAATGCCTAGTAGAGTGGCAGAGATGAGACTCAAAACATCTGTCCAAATGTAGCAAAGACCAAGGGCTGCAGCAAGCAAAGTCAGAGTGTTGGAGGGCTGAGGGCTCCATGTTCTTATCTCCAAGACAGGAAAGAATTTTCAGGATAGGACGCAAACAAAATCAGTAGCAATATGGGGTTTATTGAAAGAGCAAAAGTTGAGTGTGGGCAGGCTCAACAAATGAGCTGTGGCATGCCCAGGAGCTGCAGTACATTGATCAGGTTTCTCCAGCACCCTTTACTGATAGGAGGTTCTTCACCATATTCAGGGAGAGTCTTTGTTCACACATGTGAAAATGAGATAATATGCTGCGAAATATATTGTGTATTCTGTTGGCATCTTACATCTCTTCTAAGGGTTGTGCTTTTTACTGTTTTAATGAAGCAAAGTTGGTCAGTGGTTAAGATGGCTGCTTGTTCTGGTAAAATCTAGTATTTGCTTATCTACTCAGTGCCAGGAGGTAATTGGGATCTGGTTGCTTAATCATGATTGGTCAGAACCTTTTTCTTATCAAAAGATAGTTGCAACATTCTTAATGTTTAGCACATAGCAAGTCACCCACCCTGGGACAGATATTGTCTATCTTGTCTCACTTAACCAGCTATCTATCTCTCCTGCTTCTGTAGGGAAGGGGCTGCCAAAACTGTTGGAGGTTCAGCTCCCAACATAGTGTGCCCAGGATGCCTAACATGCAACAGTAGGACTGAAGTCTGCCCAGATGGTTTTTGTATTTGCTTTGGTCTGATTAATCCCTTCAATTTCATCATTCCCCCTTTTCAAATGGAAATGTTTACTCTGTGCCTGTATTGCCTCTTTGTCTTAGAACTTTATAACTTGCTTTTTGATTGTAGAGCAGTTTATCTTGAGGCTCACGTGAGACTTGGTCTTTTGAATTTATGTTGGACAGAATGAAGACTTTGGGGCCTTAGGGGTTATAATGAAAATAAGTTTTGGGAAATCAGAGACATGTTATGAATTGAACAGAATTTGACTCCCCAAACTCAGGCAGATATTTAAATCTCAAACTCTTCTGTTAATAGTTAATGGATTGGGGCTGGCATTGTTGGGTAGCCAGTAAAGCCACCACTTTTAGTGCCAGCATCCCATATGGGTGCCAGTTCCAGTTTTGGCTACTCCACTCCTGATCCAGCTCCCTACTAATGCATCTGGGAAAGTAGCAGAGGATGGCCCAAGTGCTTGTGCCCCAGAACCCACATGGGAGACCAGGAAGAAGCTCTGGACTCCTGGCTTCAGCCTGGCCTAGCTCCAGCCATTGCAGGCTTTGTGCAGTGAACCAGTGATGGGAGACCTTTCTCTAAGTCTCTCCCTCTATCTCTGTAATTCTAGCTTTCAAATAAATAAATCTTAAAAAAAAATTAGTTGATGGGCTAAGGGTGGAGATTTGATCTAATTATGGTATCTAGAAGGTAAAGCTCAGGGAGTTATCTTTAAGTCATTGGGGGGTGTGCCCAGGGAAAGTAGTTCTCATGAGAGGGTTGGTTATATAGTTCTGCACCTGCTCTGCCATTGCCAGCCTCAATCAGAAGCCAGACTCAAGGGGCTCCCTGATCTTGAACTCTGTGAAATCAACTTTTTCCTTATTAAGAAGCTCCTCTCATATATTTTAATTAAGGACATGAAAAGCTGATTAATACACTCTTATAAATTCTACTCATTTCTAAAATTACTTTAGTTGGTACTTTTCCAGCTTCATTGACACTTTTTTTTAAAAATATCTTTTTATTTATTTCTTTGAAAGGTAGAGTTACAGAAAGTGTGAGAGAGAGACAGAGAGAAAGGTCTTCCTTCTGTTGGTTCACTCCCCAAATGGCCACAACGGCCGGTGCTGTGCCGATCCAAAGCCAGGAGCCAGGTGCTTCCTCCCAGTCTCCCATGCAGGTGCAGGGGCCCAAGCACTTGGGCCATCCTCCACTGCCTTCTCAGGCCACAGCAGAGAGCTGGATCAGAAGTGCAGCAACCGAGATGCCGGCAACCGCAGGTGGAGGATTAACCTAGTGCACCACGGCGTCGGCCCCCATTGACACTTTTTAAACTATCACCCAATGTTGCTTTCCATAACATGTAGGTTTGTCCTTTTGGTTGCAAGATGGTTGTTCTACTCTCCAGTCTTATATTATTTATTTTTGTCAAGAAGGAGAAGTAAGGGTAAGATATCAAAAGGTCATGTCAAGGAAGCGTGATATTTTAAGAAGATTTTTTAAGAATTGCTATCCAGTATTTTCCATTTGCATCTCATTGCATAGAACTGAGCCATTATGTCTATATGTAGAGAAATCATTGAAAGATAGGCAGAGAATAGTTTTGTTAATTATTTTAAGGTCAGTCAGTCAGTGGTGTCTGCTACACTCACTCTAACAAAAGTAGATGTCACAGGATGGCATTTACTTGTGCCTTTGCTCAATCAATACTGTGTCCCAACTCAATGGTGGGCACTATTCTAGGTGATAGATATAACAGAAATGAATTGTTCTTTTGTGGTGCATACATTCTGATTTAGGAGTTAAAATTCAAGTGTGGGAATCAATAATTTTAAACTATCATAAGTGCTGTGAAGATGAATGAAAACCCCTTAGCTAAGCTTCCCCCCCCCCCCAAAAAAAAGTGGTTGAGGGAGGCTAGATGAGAATGAACAAGGGAGAGAGCAACTTGATATGAGGCAGCAGTGGTATGCAGTGCCAGGACAGGTAAAACCTTTAGAAGATGAGGAAGGGTGAACATTTTATTTTAGTTGTGAGGGCAAAAAAATTGGTAAGTTTTATGTCAGAAGATT
The DNA here is from genome assembly GCF_033115175.1 of Lepus europaeus. Lineage (NCBI taxonomy): Eukaryota > Metazoa > Chordata > Mammalia > Lagomorpha > Leporidae > Lepus > Lepus europaeus. The sequence continues at coordinate 127,650,438 of NC_084829.1, read as the reverse complement.
AAGTGATATAATTTACATTGTAAAATGCTTACTTTGTTGTATGAAGCATGTATTTCAAGAAGGTGTGGGTGGAAGTTGGGAGAGCAGACAGAAGGTTCCTGGAGTAGCCGGATAAAAGATATCAGAGATTTGGTCTGGTGAAGTAGGAACAATGAGATTCAGCTTATATTTAGAAGTTGAATGGGCTGTATTTTCTGAAACTTTGCATATGTAGAGTCTTTAGTTTGAAAAGTTACTGAGATTGAAGGACCCTTATGGGGGAGAGGGACAAGAAACTAGGCCTGGGCAGATATCAGGGGCTTCTTAAGAGGTTAGATGTTCCCCAGGGTCCAGCGGGCACGTTCTCTGGGAAGGAAAAAGTCTATCCCCTTTAGAGAACCTCTAGGCATGCCCAGAGCAGAGCTGCCACTCCCCCTTCGGAGAGTCTCAGTACTCTCCTCAGCATTCTCTTCAGCTGGTTCCCTCAGCACTCTCCTCAGCATTCTCCTCAGCTGGTTCCCTCAGCACTCTCCTCAGCATTCTCCGGTATGCTAATTGTCCCTCCGAACCGGCCAATCCCATATGCTAATTTGTTGACTATATAACCTGTGTGAAACTGCCGCTCAGGGCTCCTCACCGCCTTAGGTGGGGGCCCGTTTGCGCAAACGTACAATAAATACCTCATGCTTTTTGCATCAACTGGTCTGGAGTCTGGATTTTTGGGCGTCCTCTCGAGCAAGTGGGCATCTCTACAACTGAGAGGTCCAACAAGATAAGGGAGACTGGACAGTCTGAGTATCTGTTGCTGTGTAGCAAATCACTCGAAAGTGTATCTTTGTTCTATCGCTTTATTATTTCTCACTCTTTCTGTGGGACAGAAACTATAAAGGGCTTGATAGGGCTATTGCGGCTCAGGATCTTTCATGTGGTTGCATGCAGTCAAATGGTGGTTGGAACTGAAGTAGTTGAGTGTTGACAGAGACTCTACCCCTCCCTCCCTCTCCCACCTCCGCCCCTCGTAATCTTAGGGCTTCTACATATGATCTCTCTGTTTGGGCTGGTCTGATCTAGTCTCATCTGGTCTAGTTTGGGCTTCCTCTTGATATGGCAACCTGTGTCATAAACCTGCTCACATGGCATCTTATAGCCTTCCAAGAACAAGGTTCAAGCTCAAAAGTTTGTATCTACACACAAATGACACTCAGTGTCATGCCTGTATTGTTCTATTATTAGTCTGTGAGTCACAAGTCTGCCTATGTTCATAAGAAGGGAAATCAGGCATCTTGACGGGAGAGTGACAGGATTATGGAAGAACAAAGGAGATGGAAGGTGTTAGGAAATGGCGCAGTTTATCTGTGGCGTGATCTACACCTGATTTACATCCTATGCCCTGGCTCCTGCCGCCATTGCTGAAAGCCAGGTAGCCACATGGCCCAGCCACCGGTGCCAAGCTCCACCCCCAACCTAATGGGATTGGCTATTCCTGCTTCCCTGCCCACCCTCTGGCAAAGTTTTAAAAGGGCCTGTTCCTGAGCAGGCTCTCTTGGCTCTTCTCTCCTGCTCTCTTCTCTCCTGCTCACTCTCTCTTCTCTCTCTTCTCTCTCTGCTCTCTCCTCTCTCTTGGCTCCTCTCGTCTGCTCTCCTCTCCTCCTCTTGTCTCTCTTTTATTGGCTTCTCTCTTGTCTTCTCTAGCCTCCTCTTCTCTCTCACTTCCCTCTCTCCTCTCCTCTCTTCTCTTTCTCTCTTACTCTCCTTTTCCCTCTTTGCCCCTTCCCTCCAGTCTGCTGGGCTTTCCTCAATAAACCCTTTCTGTTACTCCAGTGTTTGGTGTGTTTTGTGATGGCCTAACAGAAATACTAACAGAAGGTATCTTTGCAGTCACCTTTGAAAAACACAATCTGCCACATCCTGTCCTCTGACCTCTATTTATATCCTTCCTCCATGCAAAATGCATTTTATTCCCTCCAAAGGCCCAGAAAAATCATTACAGCATCAAGCTTCAGCTTAGTGGTTGGTTGGTTGGATTTTGCTCCTTTAGTGTTGCTCTCTGTCTGATGATGCATCTTATCTGCCCCATGTATACAAAATGTACAATGATAGAGCAGCATACAGTGTCTGCAATAGGCACACCCACTCAAAAAGGGGAGGCAGGAAGGCACAACACTGTCAAGGTTCAGTGGCAATTCTGAAATCTACCCAGGCACAGGAATGGAATTTTGTTTAACTGTCTTATTCCTACTTTCTGGGAGTTATTCTCTATTTGTCTTGGCTCCTCTACTTGAACCTCTGTTTCTATCTTCTAAGTCATCTTTTTCTCTTTCAATAAAAGTCTCTTATGTGTTTGCAATTAACTGATTTCATTCTGCTGTCTGCTTTTTAGAGTCCAGATATCTCTTTTAGTTTTGAATTTCCTCTGACACAGCTGCTTTTAAAATTTTGTAGACTTTTTATGTATTGACTTATAAATTACCTCATTAGACAAAATTCACACACATATATCCTTTGAAGATAAGCTGTATTTTAATATGCGTATACCCATGGAAATGGTGAAGGGCAATGCACTTGAGATTCTTAGAAACTCTTATCTAATTCAAAGTACCTATGCAGCATGCCCTTGAGGTGCTGTGAGGTCTTTCTGCCTGTCTAAAAGGTGCCCTGATGCTCCACCACAGGATTTTCTGAAAACCTCATAGTCATATTTTGGATTTGATATTCGATCTAAGATACTTTCTGATTTTAGAAGAATTTGCTACCTGAAAATACCATTCTGGTCATCTTTGCAAATTGTTCAAGTTGAATTAAAAATTCTGAGTGATTTTTTGTTTAGTACGTATCTTTCTTCTCATTTTATGATAGGTAATTCAAAGAAACCAAGCAGCACTCTCAACACTGACTGGAAATCTCCTTAGATAAATCACCAAATTCACTAGATACACTTTGTATTTTCTATGCTACCTCAGATGATGGTTGTGCTTAATTTTCTATTACTGAATAAAAGGATATCTTTTATTTAAACTTAAAATTAATTACTTAAAAAAGTTACTTTCCTCTGGGTTTTTCCTGACAATCTCCTTGAGATCTTTCATGATTCTTTTAAAAATGTCTTTAGGCCTTCGTCCTTTTCTCAACGGTCTCCACAAGACTATTCCAGCTTCTACTTGATGCTAAATAACACTTGTTATTGGTATATATTAAGTTATTCCACATTCAGACACCAAATTAGCTTCTAGTTATCTATTGCTGCATAATAAATTTATGGATCAAATGATAGCCATAGCTTGTTTTGGAAACAATTTGGCTACCCAACTTATGCAGAGACATCAAGGCCCAACATCATGAATTGATGGTCCTAATAGGGTGGAGACATGATCCAGTTATGTTGTTGAGGAGATGGGACTGGTGGGAGATCCATAGGTCATAAGAGGCATTCTCTTGGAAGGTAGAACTTATGGGAAGCTTGGTTATATGAGTCTGAGTCAGCCCAGCTGTTCTCCCTTTCTGCTTCCTGGCCTTGCCATGTGAGCCTTCTTCTTCACCTGTTCTACCATTTGCTGACATCATCAGGCACCAGACCATTGAGGCCATCTGATCTTGAACTGTGAGCCCTCAGAATCATTGAATAAACTGCATTCTTTTCTAAATAGCCTGTGTCAGGTGTTTGTGGTAATACTGAAAATAATGCGAGCTGTCATTAGCACAAGAAGTCTTTGCCATTGGTATGAAAAGATACAAAGATGGTAGATAAGCTGCAGGGCTTCTGTGAAGAGATCATCTCTGCTACCTTGGAACACAAGTTAGAGATAATTACTTTTTGTTATTTAATATACATAGCAAAATTTACCATTTTAATCATTTTTAAGTATACAATTCGATGATGTTTAAGTGTAAATGCTGCACAACCCTTACCACTCTCCAGCAAAGAGACACACAATTACTTTTAGGGAAGATCAAGTTTAGGAAGATCTGAACCATGATCAATGACAAGAAAGAAACCACAGCTCCAAAAGAAGAACTGGGATAAGATAGAAAGGAAATTTCAGACCGCTGATCTACTTTTATTTCAGGCTGTGGGAGGGCACACGCTGGTGCTTATGCATTGTGGAGAAACCCTGTTGTTAGCAGCCACAATGGCATGACATCGCAAGACCATGCCTATGCAGTTGAAAAGCATTGGCTGAGCTGAGAACAATTTTCCACAGCAACACTCTGTCTGTAGCAGAGGCCAAAGCAATAGACAACAGGCTGTTTGAACTTGCCAGTTCTTTCTTAGTATAAAGATCAGTCCTCCTAATGCTAAGAAAGCAGTTTGTTGCTGGGCAGCATCTCAGGTGGAAGAAAACGGACTGCTGTATAGTTGATGATGTGATCAGTTGGAAAAATAAAGCAGATGTGACCATATTTTACTATAATTTTGTATAACTCACCGTATTGGTTACCTATACTGAGGAAGAGTACCTTGCTCTTTAAAAAACAGAGAAAGTTGACTTTCAATTTACCTTTTGGTTTAATATATTCTGAGCAACTATGTTCACTTGAGTGGGGGATATTACATTTCTGACTCTTCTTAAGTCAGACATTAGAAGAGATAAGGAAAGTGACAAACGTGTTTTCATTCTAGTATTATTATAACTCTTTGCTGTCAGGAAAGCCAGATTGTTTTGCTTCCCTTCTGTAAGAAATTGTCAGTTGATAGGCAAAATTTCAAGAATAATTAAAGAAATAGGACATGTACACTCCCTTGGAAAAATCAATCTTTTGCAATGTATTTAAATGAATTCAGCATCCTTTCCTTTTAATAGTGTTTATCTGGGAAAAAACATTTATTTTAGATTTTGTTATGGCACTCAGAATACTATGATCCCTCTTTAAAAATAAATTATAGTGTAAAAGTCACAGATGAGGCTGATTGAAAAGAAAAAAAAAAAAAGCAGGAACATTCCCTATGTGTCTCTCGTAGTCTTCTGTGCACTTAAAGTATGCCAAATCAATCTCAAAACACTTCCTGTTACCTGAGAATATCTTGAAGTGTCTCAGTAAATGTTTAATGCATCTCTATCTCTTATTCAGTATGCCAGGAGGAGAGAGATTTGTTTTTGGCAGGGTTGACTTTGGTAAATGCCACAGGTTAATGCAGCAGGTGCTGCTGTATCTGTGTAAATTGGGGAGGTTTGACAGTTTTGTCTGGAAATACTGGCCATTCTTTTGGAAAACCAGGCTTTACCACTTGGATGAGTACACAAATGGGTGTCAATTCAGCTGTTCACCTCACCTCCTCCGCTACAAAAACACTGAACTATTTATTGCCTTTATCACTATGAATATCTCATCCTCAAGAATTCTCAAGGCAACAGTAGCTGTGTTTAAATTACAAATGAGATGGCAGAGCTACTTGGAGAATTGACATGGAAACAGCAATACTAAGAGTTGGCAGCATCCAAAGACTTACCAAGTACTGATATGCTATGGGTGCCATGTGTGTTCATTTAACTGTTACAGAGATACCTAGTGTGAGATCTTATTAAAGATGATAAAGGAAAGAGTTGGTAAAGATCAGTGATTTTCCCAAAAGCCATTTATAGATTCAATGCAATACCAATCAAGATACCAAAGACATTCTTCTCAGATCTGGAAAAAATGATGCTGAAATGGGGACACAGGAGACCTCGAATAGCTAAAGCAATCTTGGACGACAAAAACAAAGCCGGAGGCATCACAATACCAGATTTCAGGACATACTACAGGGCAGTGGTAATCAAAACAGCATGGTACTGGTACAGAAACAGATGGATAGACCAATGGAACAGAATAGAAACACCAGAAATCAATCCAAACATCTACAGCCAACTTATATTCGACCAAAGATCCAAAATTAATCCCTGGAATAAGGACAGCCTATTCAATAAATGGTGCTGGGAAAATTGGATTTCCACGTGCAGAAGCTTGAAGCAAGACCCATACCTTTCACCTTTCACAAAAATCCACTCAACATGGGTTAAAGACCTAAATCTACGGCCTGGCACCATCAAATTATTAGAGAACATTGGAGAAACCCTGCAAGATATAGGTACAGGCAAAGACTTCCTGGAAAATACCCCAGAAGCACAGGCAGTCAAAGCCAAAATTAACTATTGGGATTGCATCAAATTGAGAAGTTTCTGTACTTCAAAAGAAACAGTCAGGAGAGTGAAGAGGCAACCAACAGAATGGGAAAAAATATTTGCAAACTATGCTACAGATAAAGGATTAATAACCAGAGTCTACAAATAGATCAAGAAACTCCACAACAACAAAACAAACAACCCACTTAAGAGATGGGCCAAGGACCTCAATAGACATTTCTCAAAAGAGGAAATCCAAAGGGCCAACAGGCACATGAAAAAAATGTTCAAGATCACTAGCCATCAGGGAAATGCAAATCAAAACCACAATGAGGTTTCACCTCACCCCGGTGAGAATAGCTCACATTCAGAAATCTACCAACAACAGATGCTGGCGAGGATGTAGGGAAAAAGGGACACTACCCCACTGTTGGTGGGGATGCAAACTGGTAAAGCCACTATGGAAATCAGTCTGGAGATTCCTCAGAAACCTGAATATAACCCTACCATTCAACCCAGCCATCCAACTGCTTGGAATTTACCCAAAGGAAATTAAATTGGCAAATAAAAGAGCCGTCTGCACCTCAATGTTTAGTGCAGCTCAATTCACAATAGCTAAGACCTGAAATCAACCCAAATGCCCATCAACAGTAGAGTGGATAAAGACATTATGGGACATGTACTCTATAGAATACTATACAGTAGTCAAAAACAATGAAATCCGGTCATTTGCAACAAAATGGAGGAATCTGGAAAACATTATGATGAGTGAAATAAGCCAGTCCCAAAGGGACAAATATCACATGTTCTCCCCGATCAGTGGCAACTAACTGAGCACCAAAAAGGAAACCTGTTAAAGTGAAATGGACACTATGAGAAACAGTGACTTGATCAGCCCTTGCCCTGACTGTTGATGAACAACTTATACGTTATCCCTCTTAGTATTTTTTTTGTCTGTTCTACTTAATACTATTGGTTGAATTCTGTAATTAATACACAGTTATTCTTAAGTGTTGAAACTTAACTGAAAAGTGATCCCTGTTAAATATAAGAGTGGGAATAAGAGAGGGAAGGGATGTATAATTTGGGACATGCTCAAGCTGACTTGCCCCAAACGGTAGAGTTAGAAGCATACCAGGGGATTCCAATTCAATCCCATCAAGGTGGCATGTACCAGTGCCATCTCACTAGTCCAAGTGATCAATTTCAGTTCAGAATTGATCTTACTGATCGACCTAAAAGTCAAAGGGATCACACAAACAAGACTAGTGTCTGCTAATACTAACTGATAGAATTAAAAAGGGAGAGAACGATCCAACATGGGAAGCGGGATACACAGCAGACTCATAGAATGGCAAATGTCCTAAACAGCACTCTGGCCTCAGAATCAGTCCTTAGGGCATTTGGATCCAGCTGAAAAGCCCATGAGAATATTTCAGGCATGGAAAGCCAAGACACTCCGGAAAAAAAAAAAAAAAAAAAACACCTAAATGAAAGATCTCCACTCGTGAGATCCCAATGGAAAGAACGGGTCATCAAAGAAGGAGGTACCTTTCTCTGAAGGGAGGAGAGAACTTCCACTTTGTCTATGACCTTGTCTAAATATGATAAGAGTCGGTGAACTCAAAAGGCTTCCATAGCCTTGGCAACTCATGACCAGAGCCTAGGGAGATTTCTGATGCCATAAACAAGAGTGTCAAATTGTTAAGTCAACAACAGGAGTCACTGTGTACTTACTCCTCGTGTAGGATCTCGGTCCTTAATGTGCTGTACATTGTGATTTAATGCTATAACTAGTACTCAAACAGTGTTTTTCACTTTGTGTTTCTATGTGTGTGCAAACTGTTGAAATATTTACTTAATATATACTAAACTGATCTTCTGTATATAAGAGAAATGAAAATGAATCTCGATGTGAATGGAAGGGGAGAAGGAGCGAGAAAGGGGAGGGTTGCGGGTGGGAGGGAAGTTATGGGGGGGGGGGGTGGAAGCCATTGTAATCCATAATCTGTACTTTGGAAATTTATATTCATTGAATAAAAGTTTAAAAAAAAAGATTAGTGATTTTCTTAATGTCTTGCCAAAGGGGTGCAGAGCAGGAACAAATGCAACTTCCTGGCCTCTGACTTTACCCACTATACTGCTGGAAAAGAAACAGATGAGCAGGAATGTAGAAATAGACTAGGCCTTGTGCAACTCTTCATCAACCTCAATTAATGCCTTTTCTTCTAGTGCAACTTACTATTTGGTAAAACATGAAAGGATTTATGTTTGTATAGCTCATTTTGTTGCTCTTAAGGCAGAGAGTAAAGTAGAATAAAAATTGCTCAAATCCAGAGTTAAAAGGCTTGGTTAGATTCTACCTCTACTAAATGACTTGAGTGAATGTGGATATGCTATTTAGACCCTTTCATGGCATTCAGAGATAACAAAATGGAAAGATGCAGAGAGAACACCTTATGGTCCACAAAGGTTTCAATTTGAGGTCCCAGTTTTTTTTTGTTTTTCTTTTTCCTCTAGATTTATTTGTATGTTTGAAAAGCAGAGTTACAGAGATAGGGAGACAGATGTATCTTCCGGTTGCTGGTTCACTCCCCAACTGGCCACAGTGGCCAGGGCTGAGCCAGGCCAAAGCCAGGGGCTTCATCTTGGTCTCCCATATGGGTGGCAGGGGCCCAAAAATGTGGGCCATCTTCTGCTGCTTTCCCAGGCCAGTAGCAGGGAGCTGGATTGGAAGTGGAGCAGCCAGGACTCACATCAGCTACTATATGTGATGCCCATGTTGGCAGGTGGTAGCCTTCCTCACTATTCCACATGCTGTCTGTGCTATTGTCTCAGTTTTTATATCTTTAAAGAATTCTGAAAACTTACAATAACTTTAATAGTTTGGTTTATTTGAATGATTGCTGTTACTTCCAGGTAACATAGCAGGAAACACTTTGTGTGGCCCATGCTGGATTTAATCACAAGATTTAAGATCTCCACCCTCTTTGTAGACACCAGATTCACAAATCAAAGTTTATATTTCTTTTTTATTTTTTTGTACAACTCATTATGTATGGAGGCCCTATATGGGGAGTAAGTACACAGTGACTTCTGTTGTTCCTTTAACAATTAACACTCTTATTTGTGATGTCAGTGATCACCCAAGGCTCTTGCCATGGGCTGCCAAGGCTATAGAAGCCTTTTGTGACCAGACTCCATCGGTAATTGGACACGGCCATAAGCAAAGTGGATGTTCTCTCTTCCTTTCAGAGAAGAGTACCTTCTTCTTTGATGGCCCTTTGTTTCCATTGAGGTCTCACAGAGATCCTCCATGTAGGCTGTTTTTTTGCCACAGTCTTGGCTTTCCATGCCTTGAAATGCTCTCACAGACCTTTCAGCCAGACCAGGAAGCCTCAAGGGCTGATTCTGAGGTCAGAGTGTTATTTACAGCGAATGTCATTCTAGGAGTTGGCTGCATGGACTGCTTCCCATGTGGGACTTTCCTTCCTTTTTAATGCAATTTTTATTACCAGGCACTTGATGTTATTTATATGATCACTTTTACACTTAAACCCATCTATATGTTGACTTTAACACTTAATATGATCATTTTAACAGTTAAGATGGCATTTAAACCACTGATTTTTATGGGTTTGGAGTCTCATGACAAGTTTTTAGGCTGTACCCTTAGAAGTAAGTCTGTAGCACTGTATACAGAACTGTACTGCTTTATAGTTATAGACTACCTTCTCCCTCTCTTATTCCCCCTCTTATTTTTAACTGGAATCTTTTTCCAATTGACTTAAAATACATATGGTTAACTCTACATTACATGAAGAGTTCAGCATATAGTATGAAGAATAGAAAAGAAAAAGAAAGAGGGAAAAAACAAAACAAAACAAAACAAAAAGGATATACAAAATAAAAAGTAACAATGATAAACTGTCCCTCGAGAGACAGGCCAAGGTTTATATTTCTATCAGTCCCTTTGGCTGGTGGGTGGAGGTGAGAGGCCTTCCTGGGTCCTTTTTTTTTTTTTTTCTTTGCAGGGGAAGAGAAGATATGGGCTGCTCCCAAGAGTTTTTTGCAGATAATGATCCTTAATGTCAGCCTCTCTGATCAAAGGTAAGTATGGTTCTTTGTGGGATAATAATTGTCCAGTATGACTTCATGGGCAGTAGTTATCACTGGTTACATATCTACTCTCAGTTACAGAGACCTAGTAGATTAGCAAAAGCTTCTCTGAAAGTATTAGTGTTATTTGCAAAGTGAGGCTGAAAAATCTTTAAATTCTCTTTCATTACTCTTAAAATGCTACTCGTAGGACATGTGTTATATCTGGGTTTATTTGTTTATTTTTAATATTGGGAATCTTTTTCTTTTTTTAAAAAAATTATTTGACAGAGTTATAGACAGTGAGAGAGAGAGAGAGAAAGGTCTTTCTTCCATTGGTTCACCCCCCAAATGAGCGCTATGGTCAGAGCTGTGCTGATATGAAGCCAAGAGCTAGGTGCTTCCTCCTGGTCTCTCATGCAGATGCAGGGGCCCAAGCACTTGGGCCATCCTCCACTGCCTTCCCGGGCCACAGCAGATAGCTCGACTGGAAGAAGAGCAACCGAGACAGAACCCAGCACCCATATGGGATGCCTGCGCCGCAGGCAGAGGATTAACCAAGTGAGCCATGGTGCCGGCCCCAATATTGGGAATCTTAAGTTCTCAGTTTGGAGTGACTGATGAGTTCCTCCAGCTAGTGAAATCAAAATCTGTCTACAAATATGGCTAAAAAAAGCACAACTTTCAAAGTTAGTTGAACCATGCATATTTCCTGAAAATCAACATTGATTCTTACAATGAGGACTTTGACTAGAAAGTGTGTTGCTTAGGATTCTCTCGGATATCAGTGAGATAAGCTGACTCATGCCACCTTAAGTAGAGAGGTGAGATTTATTTGAAACCTATTATGATATCTCATGGAATCCAACAAAATGTTGAACCACTAAGTGTTTAGAGTGGGGAAATAAGAAATACTCAGTGGGACTTTGTGGCTTGTTTTTCAAAAGGTTTCTCAATTTTTAAATATTTCTTCATTTATTTATTTTTATTTATTTGAAAGGCATAGGGGCAGGAAAGGGAGAGGAGGAAAGAGAGGAGAGAAGGAGAGGAAGAGGAGGAGAGGGAGAGGAGAGGGAGGGGAAGAGGGAGGGGGAGGGGAGCAGGGGAAGAGGGAGGGAGGTAAGAGGGGGAAAGGACAGGAGGGAGAGGAGATCTTCCATCTACTAGTTTATTTCTCAGATGCCCACAGGCTGAATCTGGAAGCCTGGAACTCAATCTGAGACTCCCCTGGGTGGCAGGGACTTAAGTACCTGAGCTACCATCTGCTCCCTATCAGAATGTGAATTAGCAGGAAGAAAGATCTGAAGCTGGGACTCAAACCCCAGCACCTGATAGGGAATGTGGGCGTCCCAGTCCCTGTTCTATTTTCAGCATGATATCAACTGTGTGCATTTATCCTTCTAATAAGCCTTGTGTATTGCTATAATTAGCATTGGCTGATGTTTCTTGTGTGAGAGGCCAGAGCCACACTATGACAGGCTTCTCACAAGACAAAGGAACTGACTAGGGCCAGGATGGGCCTGTTTCTGGAAGACGAAACCTGACACTGGGCTGTCCTTGGTCCCACAGGGCCATGTGGGGGCAACCAATGAGGTGGGGTGGGGGCTCGATGTGTGGCCATATGGGGAAAGAAGGAATGCGTAATACTTGTTTGCCCGGGAACTATAAAACCCCCCGGGAACAAAGAAAGGGGGTCCTGGTCTCCCAGCACTGCATTGCACAGGAGGCCAGGCCCCAGCATGCTGGTCCGGTAATAAAGTCCCTTTGTTCTTTGCATTATGGTGAGTCTTGCTGGTTCTATCTGGACGGTCCAGGACACAACACTTGCAAATGAGAAGATGAATACAGAGGCTGATACAGGAAGCATTCTCCTATGCTATGACGAAACTATAGCTGGGGGACTTGACGCCATTCTGCTATCTTGACTTTAACTTCCAGACCACATCTGGAGTGCTTCAGATTCTCCCCATTTTTGTAACATTTCTCCTACCGTTTGTGAGATTTGGGATTCCTTTAAAAGTTGAATAATCCACTACTTTCTCTTTGAGAGGCTTTGTTTACTCTGAAATTACGATTCTTAATTCTTTTGTTCATTTCTATTTCTTAGACACTGTGAACTAGATTTCAGAAGCAATACTGTTGGGGCTGGAGCTATGGTGTAGTGGGCAAAGCTGCCATCTGCAGTGCTGGCATCCCATATGGGCACCGGTTCAAGTCCCAGCTGCTCCACTTCTAATCCAGCTGTCTGCCGTGGCCTGGGAAAGCAGCAGAAGTTGGCCCAAGTCCTTGGGCCCCTGCACCCATGTGGGAGACCAGGAGAAGCACCTGGCTCCTGGCTTCAGATCAGTGCAGCTCCAGCCGTTGCAGTCAATGGGGGAGTGAACCAGTGGATGGAAGATCTCTCTCTCTCTCTCTCTGTCTCTCTTTCTCTTTTTGAGTAACTCTGGCTTTAAAATAAATTAATCTTTCTTTTTTAAAAAGTAATACTCTTGCAGAATTCAGTTCCTAATCTTGGTCTTGGAGTTCTATTTCTTTTATTTGTTTGCAAGGCACAGCAACCAAGAGACAGGGAGAGACATAGGGTGAGAGAGAGATAGAGATCCTCCATCTGCTGGCTCACTCCCCAGCTGGCCACAATGGCCAAGGCTGGGCCAGGCTGAAACCAGGAGTCTGGAACACCATCCAGGCCCAAGCACTTAAGCCATCATATGCAGCCTTCCCAGGTGAATTAGCAGGGAGTTACTTCAGAAGCAGAGTAACCAGGACTCCGACTGGTGCTGTTATGAGACGCCGGTGTCACGGGCAGTGGTTTAACCTGCTGTGCCACAACACTGGTGACTGGAGTTGTATTTCTTATCAGTACACTTGAACCTAGGTATTCTGAACTGTTCATTGACTTAATGGTCTCTATTTTGCCCTATGACTTGGGACTATCTGAAAAAATTACCTGGTAATATGGGGAGTCAGATGTGTTAATAGGCAGTCAGGGTGGTCCCAGTGGAATTTGAGGTAGAGAGTCCTTGCTTCTTCCCAAAAGGTTATTTTTAGTAAGGTCAAAATGTCCACCCTCCTTTCTTAAGAATCTCTGAATTTACCATCAGAATAGCAAGCGAGTAGTGGTTCTATCCTCCTGGACTCTCAGTTGATTTTGAAAGCAAGTTACCTATCCCACTCTTCTGGATGGCTTTTTTGTTTTATCATGAGCAAGCCAGTTAGGGTACAGGATTGTAAACCAGGCCATTTTTTGGATTTGTCCCCACCTTATATTGATTGACAGTTTCTTCCCCAAGATTGTGCTTAAAAACCTTCATTACCACCAGCAGTTTGAGTTTTCTCCTCTCTTGGAAGCACCCCTCCATGCTGCCCTGGCTGGAGGTCTTTGATGCTAATAAATCTTGCTTTTAAATCTCTTTGCTTGTCCACTTGGAAATTCTTCTTCCATGTGAGACGAAGAACCGAGGTAATAATATTCTCTCCGCTGATGTTTCACCCAAAATAATACCATTTTGTTTGAGATTTTGGCCACGACAACAGGAATTGACTGGTTTAAGCAAAATGGAAATCTATTTTATGAGTATTGAAGAGTTCATTAGCTCTACTAGAACATGGATATCAAATTTACAATTCAATAGTGTGGAGCCTGGTGTTGTGGCTCATCATGTTAAGCTGTTGTCAACAACACCAGCATCAATGGGGTGCCACTTGGAGTCCCAGCTGCTCAACTTCCGATCCAGCTTCCTTCTAATACGCCTGGGAAAGCAGCATAACATGGGCCAAATACTTGGGCCCCTGCCACTCATGTGGAGACCCTGGATGGAGTTCCAGTTTCCTGGCTTTGGTCTGGCTCAGCACTGGCCATTGTGGCCATTTTGGGGAGTGAACCAGCAGACAGAACTTTGATCTCTCTCTCTTTCTTTTTTTCGCTCTCTTTTTGGAACTCTGCATTTCAAATAAAAAATAAATCTTAAAGACTTTAATTTTATAAAAATAATTTAACAGTACAACAGGAATTCATTATCTTGTCTAAGCATTGCCATGCAAAAAACTGAATGCATTATATCCATTATTATTATTATTTTATTCTTGTCACACTGTAGTCAACATCTGAATGTCTGACAGAACAGATAAAGTTATAGCTTTGACCATGTGCTCCCCACATAAATGGAGATTAGCACAGGAAGATACTATTAATCTTCATCTTACCCCAGGCTGAATTCAGGATGTATCTATGCTAATGGAACTCAGTGGTGGGGCTTATGTAGGTAATGAATTTTTTTATTGTTAGGTAGTCACAGTATTTTTCAATAAAAGTATATAATTGTAATTGAATGTTATTTTATATACATGTATTATAAAATAATTGGAGACACATACACATTTCCTTCCAATCCTTTCCTCATTTATTTTTTACATAAAGGTATTAAATTGTAATGTAAAAACAAAAAATGAAATCATTTCTAACCTTTTTTCAGGTGTCAAAATATGAGATAATTTGGAAAAAAAATTTGTGACTCATTCCATATTTCCATTGTCCATAAAATAGAACTTGTGGGGACCAGTGTTGTGGCACAGCGTGTTTAGCTGTTGTATGCAGAGCTGGCATCCCAGATCGGAGCAAAAGAAGGAATCCTGATTTCTCCACTTCCAATCCAGCTCGCTGTTAATGCGTCTGGGAAAGCTTCAGATGATGATCCAAGTGCATGGTATCTGTCATCATGTGAGAGAACTGGATGGAGTGTTGGCTTCTGGTTTTGGCCTGGCCTAGCTCTGGCCATTGCAACTATTTGGGGAATGAACCTGAAAAGATTAAGATTTCTCTCTGTCTCTCCCTTTCATTTGCCCTTCCAAAAAAATAAAATTAATCTTTAAAAAAGAAAAAATAGCCCAGGAACTTCTCTCTAGATTAGCTTCTGGGGAAAAGAAAAAAAAAAGGGGGGGGGGGGGCTCCTATTCTTCCTTACTTGCTTCTCTCCAAGGAAAAGTTTCTTTTTGGGATTAAGCTTCCTGTGTATTTCTCCACACCCACCTCTTGTCCTCAACCCAGCACTTTGTCTTTCTCCACTGTGACATTATTTAGTAAGCACACCCAAATCAGCCCTCAAGGCTTATTTGCTAGAGATAAACCTGTTTTATGAAAGGGCTGTGAATTTTCCTAAGTACAGAATACTTGAAACTTCAGTTCTCACAACTGTCAGCAACAAGTTATTGACTTAGGAGATGGTGTTGAAGGTGTCCATTTACATCCACGGTCACAGAAATGTCTTCCAGTCTAGCTATACCATAATCAACACATACCACCAAAATTATACTACATTGTGGTCCTCATTTTCCTTCATTTTTTAAATAAAAATTGTATCTACTTAGAAACATTCAGATGTCAACAACATAGGTCCAACTTTTTGGTTTTTTAATTACAGAGTGGTATTGAGTAGACAGACAGAACAACAATTATTTCAGGTAAGCTTTCATCTGAACTTACGAAAAACCTACTGTCCCCATATACAACTGATTTGTGCAGTGCACCAAAAGAACCTCCTTTAAATTTCCATGCCAATTTACAACCCCTTACTGTACCATGCAAGGTTAGTGGCTATTGAAAATACCACCAAGACAGGGCTATCGAAAGACCCATGTGACAATGTCTTATCTGTATAAAAAAGGACACTACAGTTTAAAAACAAAACTTACACAGCCTTACATTTCTGTTTTTTTCTTTAAAAGATTGAGTTGTGGACAGCGGAGTTAAATGCTTTATAGACAAGAGAAAAACAACTGTGCTGGAACTAACTTATTCTTCATCATTTCTTCATCTTCATCTTCATCTTCTCCTCTTCCTTCTTTTTCTGGCTTTTTCGACCTTGACAACTCCTTTTTTTTGCTGCATCGGGTTTTCCTGTGGCTTGGTATGTGGCAATATCCTTTTTGTGTTTTGCCTTCAGCTCCGCAGCCTTGTTTTCCTAGGACTGCTTGTCATCCGCAGCAGGGTCATTCCACGTGGCTCCCAGTTTCTTTGCGACATCGCCAGTGGATAGGCTGGGCTGCTGCTTTTTGGCTGATACTCAGAACACGACAAGGAAAAGGCTGAGCTGAAGCAGGTCTCTTGGGTGCACTGGGGTCCTTGAACTTTTTTTTTTTTTGTCTCCCCTTCAGGAGGGATACAGGTTTTCATTCTTTTTCATAGTGAGCCTTGTCTGCCTTTGCCATGTTCAAATTTTCCCTTCTCTTTAGCAAATATGGTCTTCCACCTCCCTCTCTGAACACTTCTTAGCAAACGGAGAAGTACATAGAGCTTCTGGGTGCTGCTTCTTATGTTCCGCCCAGCAAGTTTACACAAAGAATGCATACGATGGCATTTTGCCTCTGCTTCTTAGGATCTCCAAGTTATTTTTCCTCAGAGAGGCCCAGGGTCACCTGGTGCCTGTTTGGCTCTCACTTGCCCCTCTGCTGTTTCTGTGGAGCTCAATGTACTGCAATTGTTGTCCATCTTTTTTTCCTTTTATCTGTTATCAATGTTTTTCTGAAATGGTATGTATGATAAGTCTCTTTGAATAGTCCAACAAAAGCTTTAAAAGTTTTTTTTAACTACACATTTCCTATTAATAAGCCCTAGGATGGTCAATAATGAACTTTATATTGGGACTTCAATATATATGAGATTAAAATTATATGGATTTGGGGCCGGTACTGTGGTGCAGCATGTTAACGCCCTGGCCTGAAGTGCTGGCATCCCACACGGGCACCAGTTTGAGACCCAGCTGCTCCATTTCCAATCCAGCTCTCTGCTATGGCTTGGGATAGCTGTAGAAGATGGCTCAAGTCCTTGGGCCCCTGCACCCACATGGGAAACCCAGAAGAAGCTCCTGGCTCCCAGCTTTGGATCAACGCAGCTCCAGCCTCTGCGGCCAATTGAGGAGTGAACCATCGGATGGAAGACCTCTCTCTATCTCTGCCTCTCCTTCTCTCTATGTAACTCTGACTTTCAAATAAATAAAGCACATAAAAAGTTTTATGGATTTAATTTCAAAAGTGATTCAATGTCAACAAAAGTAGCAGTTTTTCTAGTACACTGATATAAACTAAAGACAACCTATCTTTCTAGCTGATTTCTCTTCTAATAATTAAATCATGTATATACAATATTGTACTTGATATTTTATATTAACATTACTTTGTTTCAAACAACATTTGAATAAATTTCATAGGGATCATATAGTTATGTCCAGGCTCTACCATAGAAATGCATATATTTCTATATTAATTGAAATTATATTAATATATCTCACATATCATAATATATGTTATATATAAATTGAAATCTAATTGGCTACTAAATGTAATCATGCTGTTTGTATTATTTTGCAACATCTCTTATTCTTATTTTTGAAATGTACTTATGTTGCATGTGTATACTTGCATACCACTCATTTTTCACTCTGTACAGTATTCCAAAGTAGTAATAATCTATATTCCACTTGATTTGTCCTATCTTTAGTTTTTAAGATTTCATACACATTCATATGTTAACCTTCATTTAAATATTTCCATACAGCAGAACATAATTCTTCACTTTGAATTTAATATTCACACATCCTTCTCGGTCTGTCTTATGTATTGTAGAAATGAGAATTAGGAATCTCACTACTCAATGACACAGCACTTGTAAAACTGATGGCTTCCAAGGAATCTCAGCATGGAGTTCAGACTATCACTTGTGTTAGAGTCTATGATATAATCCTTTGGAAGAAAGTAGTCCTTCCACAAAAAGTGCTGATCTAAGCATATTTGGAAATGACTGAAAAAACTAAAGAACAAAGATAAAAGGAACTAGAATAAGCCAAAAAACCTCTCCTTGGTGATGTTTCTCACATGATTTTTTTTTTTCTTTTTAGCACCTCTGGACATCTGCATGTATATGCCTGTACTGAACAAATTTGAAATTGAATTGTAGAGATAGGAACCACTAGAGTGGAAGGCTAGCACAAAGAAAGGAAGAAGGCTAGAATGAGGCATGTAGTAATGGCTTAACCTAGGAGATATCAATATGAATTTATGTTTAGTTTATAATATAAATGCAGTTGGATGCATATAAAATATGTGAGTCTACAGGGTCAACTCAGGAATGATTTGAGGTACAAAATAAAAAGATAGTATTAGATTATAACCTGAAGTATAAAATAAATATCTATGAACCTGTATTGATGTAAACAGCAAGTGGTGGAGAAAAGATAAATGTTTCAACCAGAGCTCCAAACTATTTAAGCAAATTCTCCCTCAAGAAGCTGGAGCGTGAATTCTCTCCCCTTGTGTGGGGCGTGCTGAATGACTAGCTTCCATAGGGAATGGCACAAAGAGGGGGAGAGTAGCACTACTGTGAAGAAACCTGGCAAACACTACCTTGGGCAGTGTATTAGTGCATTTGCTGTTGCTGTAACAAAATCTCCAAATCTGGGTAATGAATAAAACAGAGACTTGTTTACTTCCCAGTTCTGAAAGCCCAAGGGCATGGCACTGCCTGCTGTTTGGCTCTGGTGGAAGCCTCATTGTGAGTGATCTTATCATGGTGGAAATGTCCATCTAATGAGACTGGAAGCCAGAGAACAGTGGGTGGGGCAGCCTTGCTCGTTTTAGAATAACTTGCTCTTTTGAGAGCTAGCTCACTCCACAACCAAAACCAGCATTAACGTCTTCTGGGAGTAGTGCCCATTCCAGGACCTCATTAACTCACAGTAGGATCTATTTCTTAAATTTCCTCATCACCCGCATTGCCATACTGGGGACCAGGTTTGTAATACATGACCCCTTGGGGGTTACACGTAAATCCTGAATTCTGTTCAGACCTCAGCAGTCACATAATCAAAGTTAACATCATCAGTGATCAGTCATGCTGACAGCATAAACTCCTGATAATGATGGAAAGATCATATCACTTTGCCTCTGGGGTAACTCCAATCTAACCACTAGAAAAACATCAGACAAACCCAAATTGTAGGGCATTCTCCAAATACCTGGCCTTATATTGTCAAGGTCATCAAAAACAAGGAGTGTCTGAGCAGCTGTCACAGAGTAGAGGAGCCTAGGGAGCCTTGATGACTAAATGTAATGGGGTGCCCTGGATAGAATCCTCAAAAAGGAAAAGGCCATTTGGGAAAGAATTAATAAAACTCCAAGGCATAGCTTTTTGTAAATAATATTTCAATATTGATTTCTTTAAGTTGTGACAAATGCATCACAGTAATGGATGTGTTAAAATAAGGGAAATAAATATGGACATGAGCATATAGGAAATTTCTGCACTATATTTGTAATTTTTCTGTGAATCCACAACTTATTCTAAAATTTGGTAATTGTTGAAGCAGTTTTAAAAATGATGACTGCGCTACTAAAAACTCCACTTGAAATGTGAACTCTAATTGTCTTCCCCAAGGCAAGGTGATGGTAAGAGTGAGTTCCCCAGTACCTTCCTCTATTTGGAATCTTATTATGGAAATAATATGTGGGAAATGGATTGAAATACTAAATTAAATTAAATGTGATTATCATTGTTTATATCAAGAATTTTCTTCCCTGATTAAAAAACTCTTGCAAATAAATTCATGATTCCTAAGAATGAAATAAATATATCTTCTAAAACAATGAGCTCTCAAAATGATGAGGTTTGTTGCAATATTCTCCACGTTTAATTGGAAAACATAGTCATTGAGATGACAATTTGAACTATGACTATAAATCTTTGTGAAAAACTTCATCTATAGCAAGCTGTTTACTTCATTTATTTTTAGCTATTTCATGCGTACCCAAAAAAAAAAAAAAAAAAGAAAATTGGATACACCTAGAAACTTATGCAATCTAAACTCATTCCTTTCTATGAAGTAAATCTGTAAATCTCCCATATTGCTTTCCATTTCTTTGAAATTTTTATTTAGGGGGAGTTTCCCAATAGATTGGGCTTTTTACTTTTTAAAATAATTCCTCATCCAGGTTTTTTGCCATTGGGATTTATGGCTTTTTCAACTTTGAAAATTTGCACAAATTGTTTCTCCTGTGCTTAGATTATAAAACAGGAACACTTTTTAAAAAGATTTATTTATTTGAAAGGCAGAGTTACAGAGAGAGAGAAGGAGGAAAGAGACAGATAGGGGGGGAGAGAGAGAGAGAGAGATTATCTATCTGCTGGTTCACTCCCCAAATGCCCACAAAGACCAAAGCTGTGCCAGTAGGAAGCTAGAAGCCAAGAACTCCATCTAGGTTTCCTGTGTGGGTGGCAGCAGCCCAAATACTTGGGCCATCATCCACTGCTTTCCCAGACACATTAGCAGGGCGCAGAATCTGAAGCA
This sequence comes from Lepus europaeus, assembly GCF_033115175.1. Classification (NCBI taxonomy): domain Eukaryota; kingdom Metazoa; phylum Chordata; class Mammalia; order Lagomorpha; family Leporidae; genus Lepus; species Lepus europaeus. The sequence goes on along the minus strand of NC_084829.1, from coordinate 127,629,929 downwards.
GAGCAATCAGGGCTTGAACCAGCCCTTATATGGGGTGCTAATATTGTAGACAGCGGCTTTACTTGTTGCACCACAACACCAGCCACATGAGGGATACTTTTTTTTTTTTTTAAGAAAAAAAGATTTATTTTTTTAAACTTTTATTTAGTAAATATAATTTCCAAAGTACAGTTTATGGATTACAATGACTTCCCCCTCCCCCCCATAACTTCCCTCCCACCTGCACCCCTCCCATCTGCCACTCCCTCTCCCATTCCATTCACATCAAGATTCATTTAAATTATCTTTATATACAAAAGATTTAGTATGTATTAACTAAAGATTTAATCAGTTTGTACCCACACAGAACATAAAGTGTAAAATACTATTTGAGTACTAGTTATAGCGTTAATTCACATTGGACAACACATTAAGGACAGAGATCCCACATGAGGAGTAAGTACACAGTGACTCCTGTTGTTGACTTAACAATTTGACACTCTTGTTTATGGTGTCAGTAATCTCCCTAGGCTCTTGTCATGAGTTTCCAAGGCTATGGAAGCCTTTTGAGTTCGCCAACTCCAATCTTATTTAGACAAGGTCATAGTCAAAGTGGAAGTTCTCTCCTCCCTTCAGAGAAAGGTACCTCCTTCTTTGATGGCCCCGTTCTTTTCACTGGAATCTCACTCACATAGATCTTTCATTTAGGTCCTCTTTGTTTTTTTTGTTTGTTTGTTTGTTTGTTTTTTGTTTTTTTTTTTTGCCAGAGTGTCTTGGCTTTCTATGCCTAAAATACTCTCATGGGCTTTTCAGCCAGATCCGAATTCTTTAAGGGCTGATTCTGAGGCCAGAGTGCTGTTTAGGACATCTGCCATTCTATGAGTCTGCTGTGTAGCCCACTTCCCATGTTGGATCATTTTCTCCCTTTTTTATTCTATGAGTTAGTATTAGCAGACACTAGTCTTGTTTGTGTGATCCCTTTGACTCTTAGACCTATCAGTATGATCAATTGTGAACTGAAATTGATCACTTGGACTAGTGAGATGGCATTCTTTCTATGAAGCCAGCATCACCTTAATTCCTAAGCCAGAAAAAGATGCAGCATTGAAAGAGAATTACAGACCAATATCCCTGATGAACATAGATGAAAAATCCTCAATAAAATTCTGGCCAATAGAATGCAACAACACATCAGAAAGATCATCCACCCAGACCAAGTGGGATTTATCCCTGGTATGCAGGGATGGTTCAACGTTCGCAAAACAATCAATGTGATACACCACATTAACAAACTGCAGAAGAAAAACCATATGATTATCTCAATAGATGCAGATAAAGCATTTGATAAAATACAACACCTTTTCATGATGAAAACTCTAAGCAAACTGGGTATGCAAGGAACATTCCTCAATACAATCAAAGCAATTTATGAAAAACCCACAGCCAGCATCTATTGAATGGGGAAAAGCTGGAAGCATTTCCACTGTGATCTGGTACTAGACAGGGATGCCCACTCTCACCACTGCTATTCAACATAGTTCTGGAAGTTTTAGCCAGAGCCATCAGGCAAGAAAAAGAAATTAAAGGGATACAAATTGGGAAGGAAGAAGTCAAACTATCCCTCATTTCAGCCAATATGATTCTTTATTTAGGAGATCCAAAGAACTCTACTAAGAGACTACTGGAACTCATAGAAGAGTTTGGCAAAGTAGCAGGATATAAAATCAATGCACAAAAATCAACAGCCTTTGTATACACAGGCAATGCCACGGCTGAGGAAGAACTCCTAAGATCAATCCCATTCACAATAGCCACAAAAACAATCAAATACCTTGGAATAAATTTAACCAAGAACGTTAAAGATCTCTACGATGAGAATTACAAAATCTTAAAGAAAGAAATAGAAGAAGAAACCAAAAAAATGGAGATATCCCATGCTCATGGATTGAAAGAATCAATATCATCAAAATGTCCATTCTCCCAAAAGCAATTTATAGATTCAATGTGACCAATCAACATACCAAAGACTTTCTTCTCAGATATGGAAAAAATGATGCTGAAGTTCATATGGAGACACAGGAGACCTTGAACAGCTAAAGCAATCTTGGACAACAAAAACAAAGCTGGAGGGATCACAATACCAGATATCAGGACATACTACAGGGCAGTTGTTATCAAAACAGCATGGTACTGGTACAGAAACAGATGGATAGACCAATGGAACAGAATAGAAACACCAGAAATCAATCCAAACATCTACAGCCAACTTATATTTGATCAAGGATCTAAAACCATTTCCTGAAGCAAGGACAGTCTTTTCAATAAATGGTGCTGGGAAAATTGGATTTCCACATGCAAAAGCATGAAGCAAAACCCCTACCTTTCACCTTACACAAAAATCCACTCAACATGGGTTAAAGACCTAAATCTATGACCCGGCACCATCAAATTATTAGAGAACATTGGAGAAACCCTGCAAAATATAGGCACTGGCAAAGACTTCTGGAAAATACCCCAGAAGCACAGGCAGTCAAAGCCAAAATTAACTATTGGGATTGCATCAAATTGAGAAGTTTCTGTACTGCAAAAGAAACCGTCAGGAAAGTGAAGAGGCAACCAACAGAATGGGAAGAAATAATGCAAACTATGCAACAGAAAAAGGGTTAATAACCAGAATCTATAAAGAGATCAAGAAACTGCACAACAACAAAACAAAAACCCACTTAAGAGATGGGCCAAGGACCTCAATAGACATTTCTCAAAAGAGGAAATCTAAATGGCCAACAGACACATGAAAAAAATGTTCAAGATCACTAGCCATCAGGAAATGCAAATCAAAACCACAATGAGGTTTCACCTCACCCTGGTGAGAATGGCTCACATTCAGAAATCTACCAACAATAGATGCTGGAGAAGATGTGGGGAAAAAGGGACACTAACCCACTGTTGGTGGGGATGTAAAGCCACTATGGAAATCAGTCTGGAGATTCCTCAGAAACCTGAATCTAACCCTACCATACAGCCCAGCCATCCCACTCCTTGGAATTTACCCAAAGGAAATTAAATTGGCAAATAAAAGAGCTGTCTGCACCTCAATGTTTATTGCAGCTCAATTCACAATAGCTAAGACCTGGAACCAACCCAAATGCCCATCAACAGTAGACTGGATAAAGAAATTATGGGACATGTACTCTATAGAATACTATACATCAGTCAAAAACAATGAAATCCGGTCATTTGCAACAAGATGGAGCAATCTGGAAAACATCATGCTGAGTGAATTAAGCCAGTCCCAAAGGGACAAATATCATATGTTGTTCCCGATCAGTGACAACTAACCAACCTCAAAAAAAGTTAACCTGTTAAAGTGAAATGGACACTATGAGAAACAGTGACTTGATCAGCCCTTGTCCTGACTGTTGATGTACAATTTAATACTTTATCCTTTTTAGTATTTTTTGTTCTAGTTAATACTATTGGTTGAACTCTGTAATTAATACACAATTATTCTTAAGTGTTGAAACTTAACTGAAAAGTGATCCCTGTTAAATATAAGAGTGGGAATAAGAGAGGGAAGAGAATGACAATTTGGGACATGCTCAATAGGACTTGCCCCAAATGGTGGAGTTAGAAACATGCCAGGGGATTCCAATACAATCCCATCAAGATTGCATGTACCAATGCCATCTCACTAGTCCAAGTGAAAAAAGATTTATTTATTAATTTATTTGAAAGGCAGAGTTAGAGAGGGAGGGAGAAAGTGAGAGAGTAAGTGAGTGAGAGCGAGATCTTCCATACATTGTTTCACTCCCCTAGTGGTTGCAACAGCCAGAGCTGGGCCAATCTGAAGCAGGAGCCAGGAGTTTCTTCCAAGTCTCCCTGCTTTACCACTCTCTTGCTAGTGTGTGTGGGTTGTTGCTAACTCTATCATTTTCCCCATAATTAATTTGACATACACAGTGGAATTAATTAATGCTGTTAATAGTACAGAGCTTTGGTTACCTGATACGTACCTCCCTGTCTGACTCAGTTGGGTGGCATCAGCTGGGGAAAAATTGCTTGCAATCAACCGTTTCATATCTATATTTGTCAGGTTAAGCAAATGTTTTAAGGCCTAATAAACAGACATGGATAGACAGAGATATCATCAGCTGAATTCACCTAATTAAATAGCTTATATTTATTATACATTCAAAAATTTTATTTTAATAATACATTTTGTACTTATTTTATTTTTAGCTCTGAATAAAAGGAAATTCCTGAATTTTTAAGGGCTCAGTGACATATCAGTGTTTGGTTTGTAATAGGAAATCATTTTTAAAATTCTGAAGTCTATTTTTGGTAATACTTAGAGTTGAATGATTTGTCCTAAGATTTGTCACACTGAAATGCAAATGACATCCTTGATTTTTTTTTCCAATATAAGACAAACAAATGTGTAAGAAAGACATAAGAATTGTTAAACTTGGAATCTCCATTCTTTTTTTTTTTTTTTTTTGACAGGCAGAGTCAGATAGTAAGAGAGAGGAGACAGAGACAACCAAAAGTCCTCCTTTTTCCATTGGTTCACCCCCTCAAATGGCCGCTATGGCCAGCACACTGCACCTATCTAAAGACAGGAGCCAGGTGCTTCCTCTTGGTCTCCCATGCAGGTGCAGGGCCCAAGCACTTGGGCCATTCTCCACTGCCTTTCTGGGCCACCCAGATAGCTGGCCTGGAAGAGGAGCAACCGGGACAGAACTGGCGCCCCAACTGGGACTAGAACCCAGGGGTGCTGTGCTGGCGCCGCAGGTGGAGAATTAGCCTAGTGAGCTGTGGCGCTGGCTGGAATCTCCATTCTAAAGGCATTTTACAATTAAACTTTTAAAAATTCTGTATGAAAATAAGAGGAAAATATCAGACTCCAGCTTTGGGAGAGAGAAATTATAGTGAAGGGACATTGTTTTCGATAAGTCATTATGGTTCTGAGGAAGGTTTGAGTCCTTCGGCAAGGGAAAGTGTCAGGGCAAGGTAAATATGTTAACATGAGAATTCACATTATTCTGTATTCTGCTTTGCAAGATGCACATTTGTTTTTATTTTTAATTATTTATTTTTATTTGAAACTAAAGGTAAGATAGGGTGGGGGATGAGAGAGAGAGAGAGAGAGAGAGAGAGAGAGAGAGAAATCTTTCATTACACCAAATGCCTACAACAGTCAGGGCCAGATCAAGCCAAGGCCAGGAGCCAGAACTCAATCTGAGTCTTCCACATAGGAGACAGGAACCCAAGTACCTGGGCCATGATCTGCTGCCTTCTTGGGTGCCATCAGTGGGAAGCTGGATTGGAAGCAGAGCAGCCAGAACTCGAACCAGACACTCTGATATGGCAAGTGGAGGCTCAAGACATGGCTTAATCACTGTGCCACATGCCTGTCCCAAGATGAACATTTCAACCTGTTCTGTTCTGATGCATCCAGTAATAGGCAGAGCTCCACACACGATGAAACATACAGACCTATCCGTCTAAATCAAGTCTCCACAAGGCAGGCAGGCTTATCTATCTAACTGCTTGATAAATTTTAAGATCAACTTTTGTGGGTGGGTATTTGTCCAAGAGATTTAGACACTAGTTGGGATGCTTTCATCCCTCATTGGAGTACGTATATTCAATATCTGGTTCCGTTCCTCACTCCAGCTTCTCACTGATGCAGATAGATCCTGGGAGGCAGCAGTGATGGTTCAAAGGTTGGGTTCCTGCTACGCGTGTGGGAGGCCTGAATTGACTGGGTTCTTGGCTTCTGGCTTTGGCTCCAGTTGGGGCTTTTGCACACATTTGAGGAGTGCACCAGTGGATAACAGTATTTCTTTCTGTCTCTCTGCATCTGAAACAGATTAATAAAAATTACCAACAAAAAAAAAAAAAAAAGAGAGAGAGAGAGAAAAGATTAACCCCAAAAACATTCTTCCTAGGGAAGCCCCTTCCTGATTCTTAATGTTTTTGAGTTAGCCATGTCTTCGATATGTTCTCATAAAATAGGCAAGTTCACTCATCTCTGTAGTGAACTTGATACATTGGGTTGTGGCTGAACATTTGTGCGTGGTCTATGAAAAGGAGATCTCATCAGCAAAGGTATTTTTTTTTTTTTGCTGATGAGGTATCTGTTAAAGGAAGGACATATTAACTTATGGTGCCAGTCCCAAAAGAATATTCAAAGTGAAAATTCTTTCAAATTCACGAAATCAAAGATAGTCAATATTTTAAATCATGATACGATTTGTGACAAATCTATTGGTTTATGATTACCAAAGATATTCTATATTATTAGATGTTTATAATATGTTCTCTATTCCAATTTTTGTCATCTGTTTATTATGTGAATTATTTTTTTATGCCAAATATGGATTCCTTACCAATTCCTTCAAGTTTAGCCTTGATGGCTTCATATTGTTTTGGAGAAAATAAGTGACAAACTCTATACAATGATCTAGCAACAACGGTGGCTAAGGAACAAAGGTGGGCTAATAGCTTGCTCAATGCAGTCTTTCTGTTATCATCCCCTCTGCAGCCCATCATCCTTCCAGTAATGTGATGCAAGTGACAACTCCTAGAGCTGATTGTATCACAAAGGACTTCTCCAGTGCCATACTGGGAATTAAACCTGCAAACAAGGTGCAGATAGCTGGGATGCCTGCATCATTTTCTTAAAAAGATTTATTTTATTTATTTCAAAGAGAGTTCCAGAGAGAGAGGTTTTCCATCTGCTGGTTCATTCCCCAGATGGCCATAACGGCTGAAGCTGCGCTGATCCAAAGCCAGGAGCCAGGAGCTTCTACCGGATCTTCCAGGCAGGTACAGGGGCCCAGGGACTTGGGCCATCTTCTACTGCTTTCCTAGGCCATAACAGAGAGCTGTTTCAGAGGAGGAGCAGCCGGGACTGGAACAGGCACCCATGTGGGATTCTGGTGCTTCAGGCCAGGGCCCTGACCTGATGTGCCACAGTGCTGGCCCTGCCTACATCATTTTAACCTGGGTTATTAGTTACATATATTAGTACAGTCTGTGGCCACAGGACAGAATTGTACATGCTAGATATATCTCAAGGCCCTTTTTAAAAATATTAACATGCTCCATGTGCTTTAAATACTTAATAATAGAGTAAAACTCAGACCTAAGAATATAGAAGGAAAACTTAAGCTGGAAAAGCCCTGTGATTCTGCCAGTCATGTATCTGTGAGTCTGAAAATTGCTGACATTTGTTTGAAACTTGGCAAGAACAATAGTCACTCAACAATGATGCCTTTCCTCACCCAATGTCTTGAGAACTATTTCCTTCCTTTTACTTACTGGTTGGAAAACTTGATTCCATTTAAAATGGAATTGAAGTAAATGATGTCACTATTTTTGTTTCTATGTCCTGATTGTTTTATAGCCACTAGAATAAAAATCCAGAAATAAAAAAAAAAAAAGAAAAGAAAAGGAGATCTCAAGATTGATTTATGTTCTCAGTACCAGTAAGACAACAGTTATTGGAGGAAGGATTCTATTGTTATAAAAGAAGTTGACCAGAAAAATAAACCTACTCAAGAATAAACATGAATCCTGTATAGAGTTTCATTCAAAGGGAGACTAAAAGCAATTTAGGAAGCAGGAGTGTCTTTAAAAATGAGATGATAAATGAGCATGCTCATGGGTTGTGAGATACATAGAGAGTCACTAGGGATGGTGAAAGGTTTTGATTTAGCAATCCTTTTAAGGATTTGGGGTCCTCCAAAAGATCAAATGCAAGTTATTAAAAAATGATGAATTTCAGTTTTTTTGCATCAAAATAAACATCTTTTAATTTGATTTTCCGGCAGACTTTATGAAATATTCTTGCTTACAACTATGTTGAATTTTGACAAGATGAATAAGTCATTTTATAGCAGGTATATATTTCCTTTTGGATTTTTAAAATGTCTCATATTCATTCTTTTTCAATATTATTTATTTATTTGAGAGGCAGAGGCAGAAAGAGAAAGAGATAGAGAAAGAGAGAAAGTTTTCGCTCCCCAAACCCTGAGGTAACCAGGGCTGGGCTGGCACCAAAGCCAGCAGCTGGGAACACAATCCAAGCCTCTGATGTGGGCGGCAGGGATCCAGTGACCAGAATCAGCATCACTTTCCCACAGGGTCTGCATTACCAGGAGTCTGGAGTCAGGAATTGAGAATCAAACCCAGCTAATCCTATGTGGGACACTGGCATCGTAGCCATTAGATGAAATGCTCACCCCATATTCATTATCATAAATTAATACACATACATTTGGAGACAGACAAGCATGGTGATAAGGTTTTAACTGGCAAGAGTTATAGTAGATACACTATAATTTTGCTTATCAAATACTGATTCTTTCTTGAGGGGTTAATAGCTTACTAATTTTCCTTTGAGACTTCGTTTCTCCCAGCTTTGTTTTTGTAATTCCACTGAGGCAACTGCTTAATAAAAGCCAAAGTAGAACACATGAGCCTGACCCTAGAAGTGAGCATTTCCTTGGAGATAGCAATTGGGTGAGACTTGGACATGTGGTTTAAGTTGAACCAATGAGAGATTATCCTGGGACTTTCCCTGGTATAACCAGGAGAAGGTAGCCTTTGCCATTGCACTGAATCTGTGAGGATACGTGTTCAGCTACCAGGAATCGCCACAGGAGCATGATCTCCCTGAAATGCAACCCACACAGAAGCAATCTGAACCTGATGCTGTGACGATTTTGTATTATTCCCCAGAACCAGGTTAGCCTGTAGCTAGAAGTGCTTCATAAACCTTCTATGGCTTGAACCAATAATTGCCATGTTTTTGTTAAGCTAAAGTCAGGAGATGAATATGCTTTCCAGGCAAGGCTAATTTATGCTTCTCTATAATTAAAGAATGAGAGAAAGTTTCAAAAAATACAACGATTTAGATATCAGTTAGAATGATCTGCAAACTTTATTCTTTACTCAAAGGATTATTCTATCATATTCAGATAGTATAATATTGGTTCTAACACTTGCCACTTGTAATTTAGTTCTCTGAGATGATTGAAGAAATTCAGTCAGTTTTACTCAGTTTTTAGGAAAGCAGTTTCAGAGAACTTAGCAAAGGAGTTGGCTCCTGGTGCAAAGTTTGTTTTAAGCATTTCCTTTTAATTTTTTTTTCCAAAAATACATCCCAGGGTAGAAAACATTGGCAATGATGACTTCAACAATGTTCCACCACTGCTTGGTGCGCTGTTTGATGGGCACGTCCATTTCTGCTGCTTGGTGGAAGTATTGAGAAGTATTGAGGAGAAGTTGTATTGAGATGTTTGTAGTAGAAGTCTTGAAGAGGAAGCCCAATGTGTTAACAAGATTTTTTTCAGCAAGAACTTTCCAAGCATGATTGAATTGATGGAACAATATGGAACAGTTTCTTTTCTCTTTTCTCTTTTGGCCATTAAAGTAATCAATGTTACAATTGATATAAATAAATCTTTGTGTATATCTGATTATGTCTAAATATGAAATTGTGAGATCAAGTTGTTTTAAGTCAGATCATACCAGCTACAATCTATGTGACTAAATCCTGCATCCTCAGCAGTATGGGTTTTATGAATTAAATATTTGCTTGTTTTGCCAACAGCTGAGCGAGTGTGTCAATGTCTTACTGTGATGGTAGATTCTCTTCATTTGTGTAGTTTTTCCTTAGCTATTTTGAAGCTATGTTGTTTGCGGCTGCAAAATTTTCTTCATGAGTATTGATCATTGTTACATTGTTAAATCACCCTGTTTTCTCTAATAATGCTTCTTGCTTTTGAACACACTTTATTTGATATTTGTGTTATTTCAAGAGTTTTGTTATATTTAATGTTTCATTGTAGATCTTTTCCCATTATTTCAACTTTAGACTTCTTGTGAACTTTCAAAAACATCTATTTTTAAGCAACAAATATATATTTTAAAACATATCTTTTCTTTTATTATTTGGACTTTTAAATTAATGTTTATATATTTAAGTTAAATCACCTAATAATATAATTGAGTTTATGTCTACTAGTTTACTATTTGCTATTTGGGAATCCTTTAACTTTCACTGCCTGTTTTGCGGTTAATTAAAATTAATTTTATTATTTCATTTAATCTTTTATTAGTTTTCCTAGAAATTACAGCATATATTCTTTTTTTTAAAGATTTATTTATTTATTTGAAAGGCAGAGTTACAGAGAGGCAGAATGAGGGAGAGAGGTCTTAAATCTGCTGGTTCACTTCAGAGCTGAGCAGATCCGAAGCCAGGAGCCAGGACTTCTTTGGGTCTCCCTCATGGGTGCAGGGACCCACTGCCTTCCCATCCTATAGCAGAGAGTTGAATTGGAAGTAGAGCAGCCGGGATTCGAACTGGCTCCCATAAGGGATGCAGACACTGCAGGCGGCGGTTTTATCCACTATGCCACAGTGCCGGCCCTAACATAGATTCTTACTTATCTCAGTCTAGTGTTAATGTTTGATCTTATAACTTCCCTTGAAGACTAGAGTCTTGCATTACCATTATATGTTGCAATGTCGCATGAACTATATAGCTCACATGAGTGTTTTAAGCCCCACAAATAACTACATGTGTTGTTCTGTTCAGTCAATATATATTAAATTCATCATCTTCATTGTTTCCTGAAGTTCTGATTTTATGTCTGAGTCATTTTAGTTTTGCCTGAAGATAATTTTTATTTATTTATTTATTTTTTTGCTTTTTTTTTTTTTCTTTTCTTTTTGATAGGCAGAGTGGATAGTGAGAGAGAGAGAGAAAGGTCTTCCTTTTTGCAGTTGGTTCACTCTCCAATGGCCGCTGCGGCCGGCGCATCTCACTGATCCGAAGCCAGGAGCCAGGTGCTTCTCCTGGTCTCCCATGCGGGTGCAGGGCCCAACGACCTAGGCCATCCTCCACTGCCTTCCCGGGCCATAGCAGAGAGCTGGCCTGGAAGAGGGGCAACCGGGATAGAATCCGGCGCCCCAACCGGGACTAGAACCTGGTGTGCCGGCGCCGCAAGGCGGAGGATTAGCCTGTTAAGCCATGGCACCGGCCTTGAAGATCATTTTTAGTATTTATTTCAGCGTGGTTCCACTGGTAATAAACGTAGTCATTTTTTGTATTTTTTGAAAATGTCTTTGTTTTGCCTTTACATTTGTAGATTTTTTTCCCTTCTGGATGTAGAAATTTCAGTTAGTGGTTATTTTCTTTCAGCATTTTAATTATGCCATCCCATTATATTCTGGCTTTATATGTATTTTAATTTTATTTTTAATTGAAGCATAATTTTACATGCTTTTGAATTACAGTGTGATGTTTTGATACATATATATTAATAATCCAATAAAAGTATTTAGCATACATTTGTTATTTGTTGTGAGAACATCCAAAATTCTCTTTTCTAGCTGTTTTAAAATATTCAATATATTATTGTCAATCATAGTCAACCTAATGTTGAAATGGAACACCAGAACTATTGCTCTATCTAACTGTCACTCTGTATCTGTTGACCAGTCTCTTCCTTTTTCCCTTCCCCTTTACCCACACCTAGTCAGACTCTGGTAACCACTCTTCAACTCTGTGCTTCTATGAGATCAGCTTATTTAGATTCTACATGTGAATGATATCATACGGTATTCGTCTTCCTATATCTGGCTTATTTTATTTAATATAATTTAATGCAGCACTATTCATTATAGCTAAGATTTGGAATCAAACTAAGTGTCCATCAGTGGATGAATGATAAAAGAAAATGTGGTATACATACACAATGAATGTTATTAGCCATAAAAAGGAAGAAATTCTGTCCTTTGGAGCAACATGGATGAACTGGAAGGACATTATGATTTTTTGTGTTTTGTTGGTTAGCCAGCTGAAGTCTTACTGGTGATCCTTTGAAGGTGATGGTTTCCCTCCTCAGATTGCATTTAAGATATTATTTTTTATTTTTTTACTTCTACTTTTACATTTTAATATTATGTTCTTTTATATGCTTCTCTTTGCATTTATCCTGGTGTTCATGTCAATTCTTGAATCTGTGGATTGACATCTTTTTCAGAGGTGGAAAATCTTTGGGATTATCTCCTCTTGTTATTTCTCATATCATGTCATAGTATACATGTAAGATAGTTCACTATAGCAGAAATGTCCCTTATGTTCCTTTCTTAATGTTCCGCCTTTTAAATATCTATGTGTAGAGCCGATATTTTCTGCTCTCGCACTTCTAGTTCCACAATTCTCACTCTGTGTTCTAGGTACTATTCAATACAACTATTGAATTCTTAATTTCATTTATTGTATTTTTCAACTCTAAAATTTTCATTTGATGCTTTCTATAGCTGGCAGTTGTCTCTGAAATTCTCCTTCCTGTAGCTTAGTTTTGAACATAATCATCAAAATTATTTTAGATTACATAACTGATAAATCCAGCAGCTGAATTACCCCATTGGGTTTGTGTCCATGATCACCCTCTTCTCTGCCCCTGCACCCTGTGTCCTGTTTCTGGTATCCCTATTCTTTCTTCATTGAATTTCTAGACATCGTGTTTTAAAAAATTCTAAAAGTTCTATCCACTTGTCCTAAACAGAAGAATTTACTTCTGCTCTTCTCATTTGGCTACAATACTAGCAGATCACCTTGATCCAATGAGGAATTGAGCCAATTTCTGTCTTGGCTTCAGTTTGTATAAAGCTTGTTCTGTTGGAAATCAACTACTTCTTTTAGGGAGCAATCTTCAGGAGCATGAGCTGAGGTTGTGGACATTTTGCTGGAGCTCTGCCCTCCTCGTTGGCAAACTTTTTTCTGGCTTCATAAGATGCTGAACAAAGCATTGTATGGCTTCTTCCATTTTGTACCAGTCACTTTTAATTTATGTCTCATATCATCAATTCTGTACTACTCTGGAGTGAACAAAAGTATAAGGGGCAATGTGGTGCTGAACAACACATTTCTGAGTTTTCCTAGCTAGCCCTAGGAAGTAATTTCTAGTTATGTGAACATGCTATAAACTCATTTCAGCTTCTTTCTTCCTTAGTCATCAGGTTTTGCTCGCTTTTCAGTCTCTTTCTTGGTACCAGTTACTAATCTACAAACATCTCTCTGGAAAAGAAGTGGAGAACATTGGGTTCCTCTGAAGGCATGGCTCTGGTTTCCAGGATTTTGGCTTCTCATGCCCCAAGTGCCACAGCAGTTCTCCTTCTCTTAACCAGCTTTTTACAAAAATCAATGAGCTTTTCTAGTTGTCTCTAGTATGAGAGTTGGTCACATACAAATTCATAGCCAGAAGAAGTCCTCGAATGTTTTGTTTTGCCTATTGGTAAATAAGTGCTCTTACACATTTAAGAAATTAATTATTTATTATATAGAAATATCTCATATGTTTGTTGCCAAACTTATTTTTAAATTTTTTTCAATTTTTTAAATTTAAGGTATACAAACTTCATACATTTCATAAATACAAATTTAGAAATATGGTGATTCTTCCATTCTACCCTCTCTCCCACCTGCACTCCCACCCTTCTTTCTCATTCGTCTCCTATTCCCATTCTTATTTTTTACTAAGATTTATTTTCAATTAACTTTATATACATAAGATTAACCTTATACTAAGAGTTCAAAAATTGTAATATTTTTAGTCTTTTTCCCTGAGACTTCATTTAATGCTTATAAATAGTTCTTTCCTTACCCTCTTCCATACATTTTCTTATTTTCCCCCTGTTGTATATTTTTTGGAAATTTAATTTCAAAATTACCCCAATTTTTTGCAGATACTGTGAGGGAATTAACTTGTTTTCAATGATTTAACAACCACTTGCTGAATAAAATGCTCCTTAGTGCTTCTTAACTTCATCTTTTTCTATTGTCTAATTGATTCAGAACTCTTGTTAACATGACTGATGTGCCCATAATCTGATATTTTAATGACTGAACTTTTAATAATTCATTTTACTATCTAGTTGTTCAAGTGTCTCTTCAACATTCTTTCTCACTTTTTTCATGTCTTTTCAAAGCAAGATTTCTTTACCTGAAGTGCCAGAATTGATTATGATCAGGACTAAAGTAGTGGCAGTGGGGACTCAGATCAAGGACAGAATGAGTGCAATTGAGAATTGTCATCTAGAGGGCTTTGAGGTCTTTGGAGGGTGGAGGAAAGACAGCACCTGATACGAAGCTAAGCTTCCTGGCTTGGGTAACAATGGCAATGGTGTTGTTTTTAACTAGGATTGGGCTAACGAGAGAAGCAGGCTATAACAGAGAGGGAGGATCATATGTTAGAATAGATCAGAGGTAGCATAGGAAATTGTAAAAAACTGTTGTTGATTTTGTGAAATGGATGCTTTGATTAACAGGATAAAAATTTACCTGGAATTAAAAAAAAATAGTGAAATCAGCATGGACTAGATATTAACTAGAATTTGCTGTATCTAATGAATGTTTGATTTTTAAATAAATATTTTATTTATTTGAAAGGCAGAGTCAGAGAAAGAGGGAGAGAGGAAGAGATCTTCCATCTATTGGTTCATTTCCCAAAATGGCTGCAATGGCCAGGGCTGGGATGAGCTGGAGCCAGGAGCCTATACCTACTTCCAGGTCTCCCAGGTGGTTAACAGGGACATAAATACTTGGGCCATCTTTTGTTGCCTTCCCAGGTACATCAGCATGGAGCTGGATGAAAAGTAGAGCAGTGGAAATTGAACTGGTACTCAAATAGGATGCCGGTATCCCAAGTGGTGGCTTAATCTGCTGTGCCAGAACTCCAGCCTCTGGACATATGATTTCTTTTTAAAGATTTATTTATTTTTATTTGAAAGTCAGAGTTACAGAGAGAAGGATAGGCAGAGAGAGAGAGAGAGAGAGGTCTTCCAATTGCTGGTTTACTCCCCAGCTGGCCGCAATGGCTGGAGTTGTGCCGATCCGAAGCCAGAGGCCAGGACCCAGGAGCTTCTTTCGGGGCTCCCATGCTGGTGCAGGGGTGCACACACTTTCCTAGGCCATACCAGAGAGCTGAATTCAAAGAGGAGCAGCTGGAACTCCAACTGGTGGCTATATAGGACGCCGGCACTGCAGGTGGTGGCTTTTTCCATTATACCACAGCATCACATGATTTTTAAGTAACAGCTTGCAGCAGTCCTTGTCATATATTCTACTATGTGAAATATGCTATTAGGCTATAAGTAACTTTTGTAGTTGATTGAAGAACCTAAGCTTGGGGATCGGACTTCCCAGGTTTGGGAGATTTTGATACAAAAAATGTTGCAAGTAGAGTTATTGAGGGGAAAATCTGTTGATGTAATCAAGCATAAATTCTAGTTTTGATAAGAAAGAAATAAATCCTAGCAGAATATTATAAATGTAAAATATGATTATAAAGAATTAAGAGTTTTATAAGCTCTTTATAAAAACTAGGCCATGTTTTTATTGTTAGTCATCTCCATGCAGAATATAACCAAACCGGGATGACCCTGACCCTCTTTACCTATTTATTCTGCAGTCTAGGGCTACACCAAATAGGTAGTCTGGAGTCTAATTTATAAGAACATGCAGCTTCCTGGCACCTTTCAGCTGTATCTATACCAATCAATTTTCCTTACAGAAAATATTACTTTGAATTGTGCACTGTAGCTCTAACATACTGTTTTTTTTTTTTGTTTTTTTTTTTTTTTTTTTTTTTAGTTAGACACAGAGAACATAGAGGGAGAAAATTTTTTAAAGATCTATTTATTTATTGAAAGGCAGAGTGACAGATTGAGGGAAAAAGAGAGAGAGAGAGAGAGAGAGAGAAGTTTGTATCTGCTAGCTTACTCCACAAATGGCTACAACTATAAACTCTGGGCCAAGCCAAAACCAGAAGCCAGGAACTCCATCTGGATCTCCTACACGGGTGGCTGGGCCATCTTTGCCTTCCAAAGAATATTAGCAGGAAGCTGGATTATAAGTGGAGTAGCCAGGACTTGAATGGGTGCTCTGATATGGGATGCCAGCGATGTGAGTGGCAGCTTAACTGGGCATATGACAACACCAGCTCCACGTGGGGGAAATTTTTAAGAGATTGGTTTTCATGAGGCTTCCCCTCTGCCTTTGAAGTTGGGCATTTTTTTCTCCCTAAATTTGGACTATAGGGTTAGAATTATTGAATTTTGGACTTGGAATTAGTTACACAATTCATTTGACTCCTTGTACTTTTTCTGCAGGTAGTAAATGAGGCAAATGAGGATCAGAAAAGGCAAGGACCAAGTCAGTCTATAAATCAAAAGTAGAGCTGAACCCAGGAAACAGATTTTCTAACAAGTGACTGGAGCACTTTCCACTATAATGTGGAGATTCTAAAATTCATATTGCCTTACCATTTTAATGTAGTATATCACTTTGCTCATTGTATCCCCTGCCCTGCCCCCAACCTTCCTTTAAGATTCAGCAAAATTCTAATGCGGAAGAATTAAAAATGGTTTCAGTACTCTCTCCAGAGTATCAGATTTCTAAAAAGAGCTGACACAAAGCACTTTCACAACCAAATTTAATATAAAACCACTGACAGTATGCAAATAAGGCCCAAAGCCACACTTTACAAATGAGCTGGAGAAATAATGAATTAATGTGGTGCCGTTTTTAAGTTTAGATTTCAGTACTACTTTCCTGTTCTTTTCTGATGGATAAGCCATAAGCAACTCCAAACGTGGGTTCTCTTGCCATTGCTGTAGATGCACACCTGGACAGCAACACAGCGGCTAGTATCTGTTCTCATGCTTTTTTGGCAGTGTCTGTTCAACGCCTTTACCCCACCCCCATCCTGTTCTACTTCAGTGTCAGGAGGATAGGAAGCCACAATAAGAACAAAAGAGCTGTAACACGGTCTCCTGTCTCCTCCGTCTTTCCTCACTGTCCCCACTTAGAACCCACAGGCTCTGGTGTGATGTTCCCTGCACGCCTGAGGGAGGAATGATGAGCAAGGGCTGACGCTGCAGGCAAGTGACACCCCGAAGCTGTAGATTTCTTCAAGTCCAGGTCTGCACCCACCCAAGGCAGAGCGATGGCCTTATCTCTGGAAGAATTCGTCCACTCCCTTGATCTCAGGACCCTCCCCAGAGTCCTAGAAATCCAGTCAGGCATCTATTTTGAAGGTAAGCACTCTCTAATTCCTTGCCTGGCTAGAAAGTACTTGTAAGTGGGAATTTGGCGGGGGGAATTCTGGTAAAGTTCCAAAGCGAAAGGGAAAAGGTAATTAACTGATGAGTGGTCAAGGAAAGTGTTAGAGAAGGGAGACCCTAGATAGGACTCCAGGTGGGAAGGGAGAAGGGATTGAGCACATCTTTTTGTAGGCTTTCGGTGGTTTTCACATGATGGCAAATCACTGTTGACCTTTCTTTGAAATTTGCTGTAACCCATAGTGAAAAGTTTAAAGTTATCAATAATTATGTTTGTAACACATAAAAATGCATGGATACCATATTATTTGATATGCAGATATTTTAAAATGTTGTCTTCATTGAAGTATATTCTCTACATAATAATATATTCTTCTTTTCTCACACGCACTTAAAACAAGTGAGATTTTTAAGGATATGACTAGGTCACTAGGACTTGGGTCACAAGGACCCTGCCCTAATGAACAGATAGATTAATGTTATTATCATGGGAGTGGATTGGTTATCCTCAAGTCTTAGTTTAAAAAGTGAGTTCTCTTGAGTGACAATTCTTGCCCGTGCTCTGTCTCAAATGTTTGCTGCCCTTCCACCATTTTATGCCACAGCAAGAAAGCCCTCACCAGGTATGGCTCCTTGATGTTGGGCTTCCTAACTTCCAGATCTATGAGAAATAAAGTTCTCACATTTATAATTTAAAGTGAAATAAAAGCACACAGTATAGAAGTAAATGTTTTTCAAACTCTTAAGTACTTCTAAATGTTGCTGGTATCAACATTTCTTTCTCCCTTTCTGTAGTGGCCTAACTCTTAATTCCTTAAATAATGATAATTTTTATTTGAAGGTATAGAAATTAATCTCTATGAATCACAAGGTTATTTTTCAAAATCTTTGCTGAAAATCAGAGTCCAGTGAAAATTATGGAATAAAAAACTACTGAGTTTTGGTGTAACCACAGTATGTTAATTCACATAATTATTAAAATCTCCAAATAATTTTTGAGAGTGCTTATGAGGTTAGTTTTAGCTATGCAAAACAATTTGTTTTCTAGATAAACATAAGAGTGCTTCAAAAATTAACAGAAAATGTACATTATCTTTAATTTCACTTTTCCATGAATATTTTTAAATTTCCTTATATATATTTCTAGTCATAAGAAATTGAAGCAGGAGTTTCAGGTCTAATCTTGGAAAATAAAGCATTATTTTTAGGCAAGTCTTTCCTGTTCATTGATAGAACAATGTACACACATTCTCTTAATTAACATGGTTCAACTTACAAGGCTTGACTTGTATTTTCCTGTACAACGGCACAAAAACATACTCACACAACTGTTCAGTTTTTACACTCTCAATATAACATTCAATAACCTACCTGAGATTTTAACATTTTATTATAAAGTAAACTTTGTGTTAGATAATTTTATATCACTGTAGGCAGTTCAAAATTCTGAGCACATTTAGGGAGGGGGAAGCTTAGCTGTGATGTTAGATTGGATGTATTAAGTACATTTTTGACGTAACTGCGTTTTCAATGTAACAATCAGCTTGTCCAAATATAATCCAATTATGAGTCAAAGAGTGTCTATTAAATGATGAAATAAAAGAAGGATGGACATGTCTTTGGGCCGTATGCATAGGCACACACAATCCTTACATTACTCTCCCCACACCCTGCTTCAACTTCATATGCCCTGCAGGCAGTGGATTGGCACAAGCTATCACAAGTCAGTATAGGAATTTGTTTCAATTGTAAATTGATTGTTTAAAATCAGGTCGTATTTTGTCCCAATACTGTATTATGAGTGTCTCTGTTTCTAAAGCAGCTCCAAATCATTTCTTAACTCATGCTTTGTGCATTTGAGGCTTTGTGTCACAAGTCTTTCTTCACGCCTAGGTTACAAAGGCCTTTAACAATTTTTATTTAAGGAATACAAATTTCATGCATTTCATATGTACAAATTTAGGAACATAGTAATTCTTCCCTCCCTACCCTTCCTCTAACCTGCACTCCCACCCTTCTTCCATCTCCCTCTCCTATTCTCATTTTTATGTTTTTACAAATATTTATCTTGAGTTAACTTTATCCTCATAAGATTAATCCTACAACCAAGAATTCAACAAATAGTATTCAGAAAAAACAACAAAACATTTTTCCTCAACAGTCAAGACAAGGCTGTTTAAAATCATGGCATCTTCAAGTGTCAATTTCACTCTTGTACATTACCTTTTAGGTACTCTATTAGTTACCACATATCAGAGAGACTATATGGTTTTTGTCTTTTGGGGACTGGCTTATTTCACTAAGTAAAATGGTTTCTAGTTTCATCCATTTTGTCACAAAAAACAGGATTTCATTCCTTTTTATGGCTGAGTAGTATTCCATAGTGTATATATACCATAATTTCTTTATCTAGTCTTCAGATATTGAACATCTGGGTTGATTGTGTATTTTAGCTATTGTGAATGAGCTGCAATAAACACGGGGATATAGATCACTCTTTCATATCTGATTTCTTTTGGTTTGGATAAATTCTCACGAGTGGGATAGCTGGGTCGTATGGTAGGTTTATATTCAGATTTCTGAGATATCTCCATACTGTCTTCCACAGTGGCTGCACCAGTTTGCATTCCCACCAGCAGTGGATTAGGGTACCTTTCCCCACATCCTCACCAGCATTTGTTGTTTGTTGATTTCTATATGAGAGCCATTCTAACTGGGTGAGGTGAAACCTCATTGTGGTTTTAATTTGCATTTCTCTGATGACTAGTGATCCTGAGCATTTTTTTATGTCTCTGTTGAACAAAGGTTTTTTATTACATTACTTTACAATGACTCTATGGTTTTGTAGTTTACATTTAGAATTTGGTTCAATTGGACAACACTTTGTTCTGAGGTTTACAGGGACCCAATTTTATTTTTCTCTACGTGAGAAACCTGATATCCAAGTACCATTGACTTAGCTGGCCATCTTTCCCCTACTGACTTGTATTGCTACCTATAACTCTTATTAAATGTTCCCATCTGTGTCAGTCTATCTCTGAAATTCCATTAGTCTATTTTTTTCATAATTGTGCCCAAAATCTCACTATTTCTTCCAATGGTGGAATAAGTGACATGATCATTCTAAGGACCATTCCCTTGTTTTCACTATTTTTTTCTAAGTTGATTTAGCTTTTTTTTTTTTTAAAGATTTTATTTATTTATTTGAGAGGTAGAGTTACAGACAGTGACAGGGAGAGAAGAGAGAAAGTCTTCCATCCATTGGTTCACTCCCCAGTTGGCTGCAATGGTCAGAGCCGCGCCAATCTGAAGCCAGGAGCCAGGTGCTTCTTCCTGGTCTCCCATTTGGGTGCAGGGTCCCAAGTACTTGGGCCATCTTCTACTGCTTTCCCAGGCCACAGCAGAGAGCTGGATTGGAAGAGGAGCAGCTGGGGCTAGAACCGGTGCCCATATGGGATGCAGGGGCCACAGGTGGAGGACTAACTTACTGCTCCATGGCACCGGCCCCTGAGTTAGCTTTTACTAGACTTTTCAAGCATATTTTCAAAAAAATTACTGATTAGTAAAAAATTCAGCAGGAATTCTTATTTTCTTGGGTTGATTTTCTAAATAAATTTGTGTAGAACTGACATTTGTATATGGTCTTACAAAAGAACATAGTATGTCTCTCCATGTTTTCAGAACATCTTCATACTTTATTAATTCATTATGTTACACTTCAATTAAGATGAATTTTCACAAAGTAAGCAAATTTATGTGATCAATACCTTGATGAAGAAATAGAGAATTGCAAGTGTTCTAGAAGCCCTGACTTGTGCCCCTTTGCAATTATCATCTATAATTGTTCCCCCAAGTTATTCACTATCATGATTTTGGTTCATTATAAATTTTATATAAATGGAAAATCAGGTAGGTGTTCTGTCCTGATTAAAATGTTTATCATTATATCTATAAAAATAGTCTATGCTGCTGTATATAGTTCATTAGTTTTCGGTACATATAATATTCCTTTAGAGAAATATTATCACAATTTATTTATCCACTCTATTCCAATTGAGCATTTAGATTATTTCCAAATACTTCCAGGTTACCATGAAATTCTTATGCATGTGTACTCATAATTACATGAACTCAGCTAGGTGTAAAAACAAGTGGAATTTCTATGTCATAGCGCATGTGTATGTTCAGACTTGCTAGGTAATGAAAAACAAGTTTCTAAGTAGTCAGATTTACATTCCCACCATGAGAATCTGATACTTCCAGTTAATCCATTTGCCTACTAACACTTGATGTCACCAGGCTTACTTACAGTCATTCTAGTAAGAGGTTAGTGCTGGATCACAGTTTTAGTTTGTATCTCCTTGGTGACTATTGAGATTAAGCAACTTTTCATATGTTTTCTAGCCATTTGGAGATGTTCTTCAATGAAAAAATTGTTTATATTTCTTGCTCTTTTTTATCATTTAGTAAGTTTTTATCATGTATTTGGTAAAATTTACATATATTTTTGGCACACTGTTTGTTATGTGATTTGCAAGTGTCATTCAGTTTCTTGCTTGAAATTTCATTTTCTTAATGGTGTCTTTTGATAGATGGAAGTTCTTAATTTTAGTGTTAGTATAATCAATTTTTAATTATTTTACATTCAGTGTACTGTCAAGAACATTCCTTTATTCTAAGTTAATGAAAATACTTTGTATTATCTTCTAGAAATTCCATTATTTACTTTCACCTTCAGATCTGCAATCTACCTGGAGTTTATTTGTTTTTGTTTTTGTACAGATTTGAGAATGAAGCCAATATTTCCTTTTTTTCTCCTATAGAGATAATGGGCCCAGGGATACTGAAACATTGTCTTTTTCCTACTGTCTTGTTGCATAACTTTAGTCATAAAGAGTGTCTGTGCATGTTCCAACTATCCCTAAGCCAATTTCACCCTGTCTCTCTTAAAGTAGGTTTACAACAATATATAATATTTAATTGATATTGTATATAATAATAATATATGGCTGAGCCTTAGCTCTCATTTCATGTTTGAAACACCAGAACTATTTTTAAAATATAAATGCCTGAATGTATTCTCTAAAGATGAGGATTTAATTATATAAACAGAAAGGTGTCATCATCAAGTTTTTAAAAATATCCCTGATGACTATGACACACGGTCAAAATTAAGAACCACCACCATTGAGTAAGTTCTCCAATCTATTATTCTCCTTCAAGTTTGACCCTTTGGTCTTTAGTATACATTTTAGAATTAACTTATCAAGTTTCACAAAGTCACTCTGGAATTTTGATTAGTGGAGTATTGGTTTGGAGAAAATAAACATCATTCTAAGTTACATCTTCTGATCCATGAATATACTATTGCTCTCTAGTTATATAAATCTATTTTATTCCTGTCAGTAAAATTTAGTTTATTGCAGAAATTTTGTACTTTTTCTGATTTATTCTTAGTTATTTGATTTTTTTATCAATTATAAATGGTATATTTTAACATTTTCACTTTCTGTTTGCTGTGTTTGTTGAATTTTCAGAATACACTTTTAGATTGGCTTAGATTTTCTATGTACATATTAAAGTTGTTTGTGAATGTTGATGAATTTTTTTTTTTCTTTCCAATGATTACACTTTTTTCTTTCCACTAAAACACTGTCTAGTGATTTTACTATGAGATCATATTGGGTTAATGACAAAGCAACTTCTAGTCTTGTTCACAACTGCAGAGAGAAAATTTCAGTAATTTATCATTAAATATGTTCATTTTATTTATTTATTTGGAAGTCGGAGTTACACAGAGAGAGAAGGAGAGACAGAGAGAGAGAGAGAGAGAGAGAGAGAGAGAGAGAGGTCTTCTATCCGCTGGTTCACTACCCAACTGGCTGCAACGGTCAGAGTTGAGCTGATCCGAAGCCAGGAGCCAGGATCTTCCTCTGGGTTTCCCATGCTGGTGCAGGGGCCCAAGGATGGGCTACCTTCCACTGCTTTCCCAGGCCATAGCAGAGAGCTGGATCAGAAGTGGAGCAGCCGGGACTTGAACTGGCACCCACATGTGATGCCAGCACTGCGGGGGCAGCCCAACCCACTACGCCACAGTGCCAGCCCCATTATGTTCATTTTAGAATAACCAGCTTTCTATTAACTTTTTTCAAGATAATAAATTTACATTTGATTTTATCAAATATTCTTTCTGTAATATTTGGAATGATTACCTGATTTTATTCTTTTACATTATTATTTTTTAAAAAATTTATTTGACAGGTAGAGTTTTACAGACAGTGAGAGAGACAGAGAGGAAGGTCTTTCTTCTGTTGGCTCACTCTCCAAATGGCCGCAATGGCCAGAGCTACGCCAATCTGAAGCCAGGAGCCAGGAGTTTCCTCCTGGTCTCCCATGTGAGTGCAGGGGCCCAAGGACTCGGGCCATCTTCCATTGCCTTCCCAGGCCACAGCAGAGAGCTGGACTGGAAGAAGAACAACTGAGACTAGAACCAGGCGCCCATATGGGATGCCAGCGCCGCAGGCGGAGGATTAACCTAGTGTGCCATGGCGCTGGCCTCTACATTATTTTTATTTAAAGCAGACTTTATTGTGGAATAAAACCAATTTGTTCATGTGTCACTGAATTTGATTTACTTTTTTTAAAAAAAGTCTCTGTATTTCTCTTTGGGAATGATACCCTCTTACAATTTTTATTTCTTGAGATGTCTAACCAGTCTTTAACATCAAGTTTTTTTGAAATTATGGATCTTCTTTTATTTATTTATTTATATTTTAAAGATTTGTTTATTTACTTGAAAGGCAGAGTTACAGAGAGAGGGAAAGAGAATGAGAGAGGGAGAGGGAGAGAGAGAGAGAGAGAGAGACAGAGAGAGAGAGAGAGAGAGAGAAGAAAGAGGTCTTCCATCCACTGGTTCACTCCCCAAATGGCTGCAATGGCTGGAGCTCAGCCAGTCTGAAACCAGGAACCAAGATCTTTCAGGTCTCGCACATAGGTGCAGAGGCCCAATCACTTGGGCCATCCTCCACTACTTTCCTAGGCCATCAGCAGGGAGCTGGATCAGAAATGGAGCAGCCAGGACTCGAACCAACACCCCATGGGATTCTGGCACTGCAGGGGGAGGCTTAATCTACTAAACCATAGCACTGGCTCTGGGACTTCTTAACTACTTTTGTTCTTAAGATTTTGTGTAAAAATATACTATTTCTTACTTACATATTTAGCAGAATTTCCAGTGAGGACATTTTGAACTTTAATTACTACTTCAATTATTTTAATGACAGTCTCCCCATCCATAATTATAGCTTAACTCTCATTTCACAAACAAACCAGCTTCTAGATTATTTATTAGAATTAAAACTTTCTCTATAGAGATTTTACATGTCCTACGTTAGTACCTAGAATACACATACGTATGTATATAAGTATCATTATATATTATATATACATATAGTCTTCTGTTTTCCTATTGATAATTACTGAGGTGGAGATATGCAGTGAAATATTACCAGCAGTACTGATGAGTTCTCTCATTAATTCTAATAGTCTATATTTTTCTTTTCATTGGTTTTTCTAAATAGCTGTTAATATCATTAGAAGATATCAAGATCATGTCTATTCCCGATCATTTTTTCAGCAGTTTATTTTTTCTTACCTTTGTAGTGTAGACAAAGGCTTCTAATTCTTTTTTTTTTTTTTAAAGATTTTATTTATTTATTTGACAGGTAGAGTTACAGACAGTGACAGGGAGAGACAGAGAGAAAGGTCTTCCATCTGCTGGTTCACTCTCCAAATGGCCACAACGGCCGGAGCTGCGCAGATCTGAAGCCAGGAGCCAGGTGCTTCTTCCTGGTTTCCCACGCGGGTTCAGGGGCCCAAGGAGTTGGGCCATCTTCTACTGCTTTCCAAGGCCATAGCAGAGAGCTGGACTGGAAGAAGAGCAACCTGGACTAGAACCAGTGCCCATCTGGGATGCCAGCGCTGCAGGCAGAGGATTAACCTAGTGCACCATGACGCCAGCCCCAGACTTCTAGTTCTATGTTAAGCAACTGTGAGAATCCTTGTCTTATTTCTAACCATAAAGAATACCACCTAAAATTCATGCATAACTTTTGATATTTCATTATTACTAAGTTGTCGAAGATCCTATCCCTGATTTCTAGGTGTTTTTAAAATAAATTTGAATTCAGCTTTATTGTTACTCTTTCATCATTGATTAAGATAGTACTATTTGCTTTATCTGTTTGGTGAGTTACCATTAAAGATTTTGCGAATGTTGCCTGTGACTGTATTTATGAAGCTTATCTCTTCTTACTCTGCTGTCATTTTTCCTTGTTGATTTTTTTATTTGCCACTGATTTGTTTGATAATATTTCTCCCCCAACTTTCTTTTAGTTTATCATCTTCTCAGCCTTCATTTCTAATATTTTGATTTGTTTGTTTGAAGTACAAGGAAACATATTCTCCATCATCTCCCTGCTTTTTACATCAGTGCGGGTAGTGGAGTCAGGTTCCAGCCACCCTGTAGAGATGGCTCTACAAGAGATTTTGGGGAAAGGGAACTTGAAAAAGGCTGACAAGTATTGTGTGGTATTGGATTGAATTTTCCCAACTGACAACCAAAATGATCATAGGCAGCATGTTTATTCTCGATAACATATTGCATAAGCACTGTTTTAGAGGGTAAGATGCCAACTAAATGTGAATCACAGACCTGTGGATTATAAAGTTGGGACTGTGCCTCCTGCATAAGCTACAAATGAAAGATGAGTTTTGGGCTAACTCAAAACATTCAACATTTGTTGTCTTCTGTTAAGAAAAGTAGTCTTTTTTATAAGCCTGAGAGTTGATATGAATACCGAGCTTCTGTATACAAAATATTTAGCAAGTTGACTGAGCACTGTAGTCTTGAAATGTTGTAACTATTATTTTTAAATTATCTTAATGTTGGTGTATAGTGAGGAAAACTGATTAATAATTCCCAAAAAGTAAAACAAAACTAACTTGAGTTCCTTCAATGTTTCACATACCAACAAATTAAATGTAGAGTAAAAACCAAAACATTAGCAATAAAAGCAATCAAAGAAATAACATAAGCATATTCAATTAGGGACTTTAAATAATAAAAAAAAACTAAAAAACTTCCTTATTATATAAAACCTCCAATCTACATAAATACAAATACAAACTAAATAAATACAAACCACAAACTAGGAAGATATTCATAATATATATACAAATTAATTTATAGCTAATTCCTACATAACAAATAAAAGTGAGTATAAAACTTTTAAATTATTAAAAGATATAAAAGGCAATTCACATACCTTAATAATATGTAGAGAGTTTCAAATTTACTAACAAACAATGAATATATAAATCATTATTTTCTTTTTAGTTTCCGAAGTATTAAAATATTCACAAAATCCAATGCAAGTATGAATATGCAGAGAGAAGGTGAGACATGTTCAGTGGGTGTGTAAACAGTTACAAATTTTCTGGTTTTTTTTTTTTTTGAAGAAAAAATTTATCTTATTTGGAAGGCAGTTACAGAGAAAGAGAGGCAAAGAGAGAGAGAGAGAGGAAGATAGAAAGGTCTTCTATCCTCTGGTTCACTCCCCAAATGGCTGTAACAGCCAGGGCTGGATCTGTCTGAAGTCAGGATCCCAGAACTTCTGGGTCTCCCATATAGATGCAGGGGCCCAAGCACTTGGGTCATGCTCCACTGCTTTCCCAGGTGCATTAGCTGGGAGATGAGATGAAGTGGAGCAGCTGGGACTTGACTGGCACTCATATGGGAAGCAATTGGCGGCTTAACTTGCTATGCCACAGTGCAGGCTCCAGTTACAGACTTTCTAGGTAGCAAGTGGATTGTGTGCATCAATATGTAACATATGTGTACTTTCAAATACAATTTAAAAAAGCAAAAGAAATGACTATGTGAAAATATTTATAGAAGTATCTTTTGTAGAAAAAATGTAAGCAAGCCTCAGCATGGAATAGCTTACACAAATTCCAATAATAAATTATCAGGCATAATTCAAGGGACTAGAATTACTGTTAGGAACAAAGCAGAGCCCTTCCACTCTTGGAGGTGATACTCCAGTGGGTGAGTGGTCAAATGACAAATGAGAGATGTAAAACATGCACAGATGTCATGAAGAACTAAATAGAAGGTAAAGCAAAGCAGTGGGAAAAGGTGATCTTTTAATGAGGGTGACCACGGCAATTAGCTCTTATAAGAAATTTGAGTGGAGCCTAAATAAGCTGAGGAAACGAGCCTTGTACACATATGGAAGAACACTGGTACTGTGTCCAGGGCAAGTATACGTTTCTTAAAACTTCTTTCTTCCGGTTAAGAAACAGGGAGTGTGCCAGAGGGGCTGAAGCTTAGCACTTAAGGGAAAAAGTGCTGGAGACACTGGCAGGGCCTGATCTCAAATACCGACGCGTTCCTGCTAAGAAAAGGTAGTTAGGGAGGGCTGCTCTGAGGAACTGGTTTTGGGGTAAAGATTTGAACATTGAGAAGAAATGGACCGAGAAAAGATCTGTGTGATGAATCTCCCAGAAACGACAGATGGTGAAAACATTTGGTGATCCAAAGGGGTTTAGTCTGAGGAAGAGGAAAAATATCCCTGTACCTGGGGCACATAGAAAGCTGGGAATGACCCCTTGCAATGGAAATTGACAAGAAGCCAACAGGCAACCAAGACATGATTTACTGAGGGCTTATTCACTGGCACAAGGAAGCTAGCGTAGCAAGAAGCAGTTTCAACTGGCATTCCAACAGCTGAACTGGTGGATTTGTTTGTTTGTTTTTCTTTTCATTTTTTATCAGATTGGGGAGGTATGGCTGTATTCTCTTGGTCTCTGGTCTGTCCCCCTCAGCACATAGCATTTCCATTTGCACCTGGCCTGGTATTCTGCACAGACACAATCGTTCTTTTGCACACCACATACTCAAAATGGCAGTGTTGCTCACTACTGTTTCCCCAGTAAGTTCAGGTATCAGTTGTAGTGGGCCATTCTGGGCAAGCATGCAGGCTGGGCAAGTCTTTAATGGGCAGCAGGGATCCAGAGCTCCTTGCCTGATTGGTGTGGTGCTGAGGTTGGCAGCATGTCAGATCTCTAGGGGCTTGATTTAGTGAGCCTGTTCCTGGAAGGGTCATTTGAGAAGTTTAATAGTGGCAAGAGTAGTTCAGGGACTTGGACTTTGTAAGAAATGCCAATGACCACTTGAAGCAGGGCACTGAAAGGTCTTGATTGTCATCTAAGTAGGGCCACTGGGTATTGTGGGGAGGCCCCGAATGGGGAAAGGAACAAAAGTGTGATAAAAGGACACTTTAGGAGAACACGCATGGATCCAAAGAGGTGACAGTGGTACCATGAGGTAATCTGGACAGAAAAGAGCAGTCTGTCAGAGGTAGAACTATCAGAACTTGCTAATGGATTCTATATGAACATGAGGAAATAAGAAATTAAAGGATGAATCAGAGGATTTTGACCAGAACTACTGGGGAAATGTGTGTGCCTTTGATTGAGTGGTGAAGAATAGGGGAAGATGAGTTTGGTGAGAAATGCAGTTCTGTTTGGGACATGTTCAACATAAATATCTGTTATTCACCCAATGGAGAAGTTTCAAGTAGACAATTAGAGGTGGTGCTTTGGTCCTGAAAGTTATGACACCACCCTCAATGCCAACATCTAATATGAGCCCTAATTTGACTCTTGGCTGCTCTACCTCTGATCCAGCTTGCTGCTAATGTGCCTGAGAAAGCAGGAAAGATGACCCAAGTACTTGGGCCCCTGCCAACCATATGGGAGACCCAGATGGAGTTCCAGGTTCCTGACTTCAGCCTGGCACAGCCCTGGGTGTTGAGGTCATTTAGGGAGTGAACCAATGAATGCAAGATACCTCTCTCTCTCTCTCTCCCTCTCTGTCTCTCTCTGCCTCTGTTACTTTCCCTTTCAAATAATTACATACATTAAAAAAAAAGTTAAGCATGACTACTGAGGGAGCCAATGGTTAGAGTGCTACCTATATAACATAATTGAGCAGTGCTTTATTTGTACAAAAACCTTACCAATTAAGAAAAAAAGAGGATGTATCCTTCATATTTGTTTTTTTCACTGATATTCATATCCATTCTAAAGCATGATTAATAATAAAATTATAAAAGATAAAGGTAAAATGAATAATAGTTAAACCATCTGAATTTTTTATTAATAATTCAAATCCATTTTTCTCTCTCAAAAACTGTTAACTTCATCATAACATATGAACCATTTATATGTTAATGAAAACAATATCATTGAAAATTATTTTAAAAATTAAATATTTTCATTACTGAATAGTTCAAGACCTTTGAAAATGATTAATCATTGTATGATATAGTGATTCTTTTTCTTTTTAAATATTTTTATTTATTTATTTGAGAGGTAGAGTTACAGACAGAGAGGGAGAGACAGAGAGAAAGGTCCTCTCATCTGCTAGTTCACTTTACAAACGGCTGCAATGGCCAGAGCTGGGCTGATCTGAAGCCAGGAGCCTGGAGCTTCTTTCAGGTCTCTCATGCAGGTGTGGGGGTACAAGTACTTGGGCCATCTTCTACTGCTTTCCCAGACCATAGCAGAGAGCTGGATTAGAAGAGGAGTAGCCTAGAATAGAACTGGTGCCCATGTGGGATGCAGGCGCCGCAGGTGGAGGCTTAGTCCACTGTACCACAGCGCCGACCCTGACAGAGTGATTCAAGTGGTTTTAATTTAATTTGTTTCAGTACTTGTTTTGAATGACAGCTATTAAAGATACCTCATAAAGGTCCAATATACACCATATTTAATTCCACATAGGTCAAGTTTACCGTTAATGTTGTGTCTATCCATCTATATGTGAAATAATCTTCATAAATCTGATTTTGACAGCTTTACTAGATAGCAATTTTATGCAGCTGATGACAAGCTTATACCAGTGAAAGTGTTATGCTTCCACTTCTGTCCCAATAGGTTCTAAAATCTTCAATTCTTAAGTCTTTGTAGGTATCTTGCAAAATTATTTTCTATTTTGTGAGAGCTGATATAGTTAAAATTAGATTTGATCCATTCTTAAATCAACTTAACACATATAAACTCCACTATTTGGAAGTATATTGAAAGTAAGTGAATGAGTTAGGGCAATTCTTTTAGCTCTGATTTTTATTTTGAATTTCCAATCTATTTCAGTAGTATATATTTCATATAGCCATGTGATGTAGGGATAAATGTGGACTTTTTATGTTTAATAAGTTTAAAATGAAGTATTAGTAAGTCTACACATTAAATACTAATATAATTTTTAATTTGTTTTATGTAGAAATGAATATGAAATGAAGTTCTAGTATCTTCTAAGTCCCTCTCAGATTACAGCTGAGTGATTGTGACATGTGCCATAGATCCATAGAACTGTGTAATCATACCACATTGAATTCTTTGAAAAAGCAGCTTTTGGCCAGCGCCGTGGCTTAACAGGCTAATCCTCCACCTTGAGGCGCCGGCACACCAGGTTCTAGTCCCGGTTGGGGCGCCGGATTCTATCCCAGTTGCCCCTCTTCCAGGCCAGCTCTCTGCTATGGCCCGGGAAGGCAGTGGAGGATGGCCCAAGTCCTTGGGCCCTGCACCCACATGGGAGACCAGAAGAAGCACCTGGCTCCTGGCTTCGGATCAGCGCAATGCGCCGGCCGCAGCAGTCATTGGAGGGTGAACCAGCAGCAAAAAGGAAGACCTTTCTCTCTGTCTCTCTCTCTCACTATCCACTCTGCCTGTCAAAAACAAACAAACAAACAAACAAACAAAAAAAACAAAATAAAAAAAAAAACAACAAAAAAGAAAAAGCAGCTTTTTAAAAAAATATTTATTTTATTTATTTGAAAGTCAGAGTTCACAGAGAGAAGAGAGGCAGAGAGAGAGAAAGAGAGAGAGAGAGGGAGAGAGAGAGAGAGATGTCTTCCATCCAATGGTTCACTCCCCATTTGGCCGCAACGGCCGGAGCTGCACCAATCTGAGGCCAGGGGCCCGGACCTTCTTCCAGGTCTCCCATATGGGTGCAGAGGCCCAAGGACTTGGGCTATTTTCTACTGCTTGCCCAGGGCATAGCAGAGAGCTGGATGGGAAGTGGAGCAGCTGGGACTTGAATCGGTGCCCATATGGGATGCTGGTACTTCAGGCCAGGGCGTTAACCCACTGTGCCACAGCGCCAGCCCCCAAAAAGCAGCTTCTAACTAAGGAATAAATCTAAGAAATAAAAGAAAAAAATAATGATCATCTATTTACATTTTCTTCTTTTCCTTATCTGTTTCCTTTCTTTTTGAGTGCATGGTAGCTTCACACTTGTAAGCCCCTTTGTGTGTCTTAGAGCCTGTACTGGTGAATGTAATGAGAGCAGGTGTACTGTGTATCATTTTGGTGTAGATACCTTAGGAAACAGTACTTGATTTAACATATTCCTTTCTGGTGGACCATGTCAAGATGGAACCTCCCTCAGCCTGGATTCTAGGTGACCACAAGTAGCAGAGACCCTTCATTCATCCTCTGTATTGAATATATAATAGTAAGAGAAATATATCTTATGGCTTAAATTTTAGATCTGTGGTTATTTGCTACAGTGACTTGAACTTTCTTATTGATGTAATGATATAGCAAGTTATATTATTTACAGCTGTAACTGAACTCATTGATTAAACATCTAGACATCAGACTTATTCAGGAGAGTCATATAATGTCAAAAGAATTACTTGGGTAATAACATTATCACTCATTCAGAGGAACCACTCTGTTCAGGCAACACTATCTGTTGCTTTGTTGACTACTCTCCAAGTTGCTAACTTTACCATTTAGTCCTATTTGTTTCACCCATCTGACTCTTTTGATATTGATTTAAAAATCTGACAAAATTCAGTGTTTCTTTTATCATGATTTTTTTGTGAGATCAATATTAAATTTTTTCTCTATAAAAACACATGCAAATTATTCAAAAATTGGTAATTTTTTGATTCTGCATTTATCTTTTTTGCCCTTTTGGACTTAATGTTTCAGTATCATGTTGCATAATCCAAGATCATGAAAATTTCCTTCTCTTTGTTTTGGGGGAACTCCAAGAACATGCTCAATTTTATGATTTTCTATGACTCTCATAACTCATAAAATTGGTATAATGAGGGCTGTGGTTCATTACAGGGAGAGGAGACAGATTAAAATCAGTGAAGGAAAAAGTGTATGGGAGACAATCCAGGAGATACCTGGCAAGAATTGTCAGCTATCCACTGCCAGTGGTGACACTTGGATGGTGTTTATTTCTCCTAGCAGTGATGTATTTCAACTGATATGATTCCAACCAGGGACTCTCATCCAGCCCGTTTTTACTGGAGTCAATCACATAGATATTCAGTGCTCACATGATTGGCCTTCACTATACAGTCTCCTACCTTTTCAGATCTCAAACTGGTACAGTGTGGTTCAGGACCCCAGGTTAACAAAACAAGAATTTATCATTAAGTCACGTGATGAGTTGAAACTATCTCTTGTTGGCCAAGAGTCCAGATATAAAAAATACTCTTATCTTGCAAGGTAATTCAAGAACTTTGAGTTGATCTTTCAGGAGCCAGTAAAGAGTTAGTCCTGTTTGCAGTGTGTGGGATTTGCATACCTCGAACCCATGGAGTTAGTTCTTTACTAAGTGGTTTTCTTTTATGAAAGGTTTGTCTTACAGCTAATGGAAGGATTACTTACAAAACATGTTGCAAATAACTCAGGTAGAGAAGTCTCTAGTTGAGGGAAATAAAGGAGTTACCCAAAAAGATTGCCAACTTGGTAAACAGCTTTCTAAGCAGAGGGAACATCTTTAGCAAAGAATTATGGAAGGAATATGTTGGCATGTTTGAGGGGAAGTTAGAAACCAATGGATCTGGAGCGAGAAGAGTGATCAGAACTGAATTCAGAGAGATGGTGGAGAATCATATGTTCTTTTTGGACATAGCAATGTCCAGTGGGGAATCTGGAACTACCAACCAAAATCAGCTAAAACACTGCTAGATTTTTTGTTTGTTTGTTTTTTGGCTTTGGTTATGCATTCAGAGAGCATGAGCCATTATTTTCCTCGTTGCTTTTAATAAAAATTTATCTATCTTTATTTATTTGAACAGCAAAGAGGCAGAAAAGATAGGACAGATAGAAAGCTCCTACATCCTCTGGTTCAGTCCCCAAAGATCTGCAATACCCAGGGCTGTGCCAAGTTGAAGCCAGGAGCCTGAAACACAATCTAGGTCTCCTATGAGAGTGGAAGGTCCCCAAGTTTCTGGGCCATCACCAGAACCACCTAGGGTGAGCATCAGTAAAAAGCTGGAATTGGTAGTAGATCTGAGACTCAAACCCAGGCACTTTGATCTAGGCTGTGGTTGTCCCAAGTAGTGTCTTAACTGATGTGCCAAATGGCTGTGTATATTCTTGTTTACCAAGAAAGAAAATGCTGGAGGAACCCCACATAGCTTTGTAGAAGTTAAAGCATAGTTTTCTTTTTCTTCTTTTTTTTTTTTAAAGATTCATTTTGTTTATTTGAAAGACAGGGTTACAGAGAGAGGTAGAGAGGGGAGAGAGAGAGAGAGATATCTTCCATCCACTGGTTCACTCTCCAAATGGCCCCAACAGCTGAAGCTGGGCTGATCTGAAGCCGAGAGCCTGGAGCCTCTTCCAGGTCTCCCAAATGGGAGCAGGGGCCAAGGACTTGGCCCATCCTCTATTGATCTCCCAGGCACATTAGCAGGGAGCTGGATCAGGTGTGGAGCAGCCAGGACTTGAACTGGTACCCATATGGGATGAGCTCAGCAGTCCAGGGCTTTAACCTGCTGTGCCACTGTGCCAGCCCAAAGCATAGTTTTTCTTAACAGAAACCCAAAATATGATAGTCAAAATTGTATCTTACAACAATGTTTAAAAGCCAATAAGATGTTTTTCTCCTCTTCAGAATTAGTATTTTTAAGTATCATGCTTTGGATATATTAAGTACTAGAATATTTGTTTTTCTTATGAAGAATATGATAAAATTGTAGAAATTATTCCCTAATTCTATATCTTTCTCCTTTCTTTTTCTCCTTTTGTCCTTTCTTCTTTTCCTCCTTAGTCCATCTTCTGTTGCTATTACTGAATACCACAGGCTGTGAAATTTATTTATTTATTTTTTAAAGATTTATTTATTTATTTGAAAGGCAAAGTTAGAGAGAGAGAAAGAGAGAGAGAGGGAGAGAGGGAGAAAGGTCTTCCATGTACTGTTTCAAATGGTCAGAATGATCAGAGCTGGGCTGGTGTGAAATTGGAGCTTCTTTTTGGTCTCCCACATTGGTACAGGGGCCCAAGCACTTAGGCCATCTTCCATTGCTTTTCCAGGTACATTAGCAGGGAGCTGGATTGGAAGTAGAGCAGCCAGGATTTGAACCAGCACCCATTTGGGATGCCTGCACTGCAGCGGGTGGCTTAACCCTCTTTGCTACAGCAGCACCCCCAGGCTGGGAGTTTCATTTAGCTCATGGTCCTGGAAGTTCAAGAGCATGGCACCAGCATCTGCTTGGCATGTAGTGAGGGCCTTCCTGCTGTCATGATATGACGGAGGGCTTGATAAGGCAACAGAGCAAGAAATCTGACAGAGCTTGCTTTCATAACAAAACCACTTCCATGATAATGCATTGAGTCACAAATCATTCATAGAGCAGAGTACTCACATGGAACCAAGGGATGGGTCACGAGAACCAATCTCCTCTTCATGGTCCCGCCTCAAAACCTAGCAGTGGGGATTAAATTTTAACACAAGTTTTGTTGGAACCAAACTACAATACCTCCTTGCTTCCTTTTTATGAAATGGATGGGCCTACCTCTTAAGGACTTCACAGGCTAGTGAAAGAAGATTTTAAAAAATTTTAAAAATTCAATATTTATAAGGCAATGAGAAAGTGCTCTGACATAAACTGTTTTGAGAATACTGGGGAGTGTATAGCCAAGACTAAGAAAGGTCAGAGAACGTATAACAAGATGTGGTGATAATTATCCTGGGTCTTGCAGCCTAAATGAAAGATGACCAAGTCAATAAGCAAATTCAGAATGGGAGAAAATTGTTTAAAATGTTGTATAAGTTTGAAACCTCAAAAGACTTGGAGAATGGTGGGTAATCAGATGCTTTGTGGCCGTATTTAAATGACCTCTGAAATATAATAAAGATAATGAATTTCTACTATTATTAATAGGAAACTATAGAAATGTTATTTTTAAACATGTGTTATGTACTGAATGAATGTTCATGTCCCCTAAGACCGTATGTTGAAGCCCTAATCCCCAGTGTGACTGTATTTGGAGATGGGCCCTGAAGTGAAGTAACTAGAGTAAATGCCATCATAAAGTGGGGCCCTGATCTGACAGGACTGGCGTCCTTATGAGAAGAGACACGGGAGAGCATGCTCGCCTCCTTTCTAAACACAAACACACAGTGAGGAAAGGCCATGTGAGGCCATAGCAACAGGCAGCAGTCTATAAGATGAAGAAAGTGCTCCTGAGAAACTGAATTGACTGGAACTTCGATCGGGAACTTGTAGCCTTCAGAACTTTAAGAAAACAAATTTCTGTTGTTTCACTCCCCACCCAGTGATATTTTCTTATGGCAGCAGGAGCTAGTCCAATGTGTTTTCCTGATTGCAAAACTAAAACATGTTCATTGCAGATAATTTGAAAATGATAAGAAAAACCAAAAAAATTTCTGGGATGTTTAAGACCAAAAAACATCTCAGGTGAGTAGATCAGCCATCTATTTCAATAAAAGCCTGGCAGATGGATATGAGAAAAAGACAAACAGCAAGGAGCTAAGAGCAGCTGTAGAGATAGAATCTGTGGTTTTTTGGGGGGTTAGCATGTTCTGAATTCGAGTTTCTGAGAGGCAGTAAGCAAGAAGGAAAAGTTGAAGCTTTTGGATTAGTAGCATGACAGATGCCGCATTAATTGATGCAGTCATGTTTTTTAAAGGAGCAGTGATTTAGGGGGTGGAGGCATAACTGAGCTGCATTCCCACATGCATGGGACCCTTACAGGACATTCACATGTAAATGAACGTCAGACAGCCAAAAATACGCACCTCAAGTGACAGGAGTGTTAGAGAGGTCAGAGCAGACGTTACGGGTTTGTAAATCGGCAAACGAACTCTGTTATTTCGGGTATTGGCAGCTAGTCTGGGAGCCATCTCAGAAGACACAGGCAGGTCTCTGAGGATACCACCATGGGAAGTACAGTAAAGCAAAAAGCCCTGTGTCTGCATCAAGCAGCAGGAGCTAGGTAGTTTGCTGATGGGAAGAAGTGACGTAAAGCACCGGACTAAGAATATATCCGGGATAAAACCTGGCATTTGCGAACAGTTTATCATAGGTTAGGTGTTATTGGTAATGATAATTGTATGACTTGAAGCCTTACTATTGGTCAGGCAATGTGTCATGCCCCTTATAAAGAATTGGGTGTATTAGCACATATTATAGATCTATGTGTATGTCCATACATAAAAATGTGGATTATATATAAATGAAACACATATATTTAATATATGTTCATCTACCCACAAATTTTGTGTTCAACGTATATATGTACACATATATTTAGTTGCTTAGTTAATTCATTATGTTTATAAAGATTTTTAATCTTTGAGCTCTCCTGTGAGATTATTATTTCCATTTTCCAAGGTCATCTGTTTGCCATATTATCTACTTCTGTTCAAGGGACAAAACTTATAATAAAGCTTATTTTTGATTATTCCTCCTGAGAAGGTTACATGAGAAATCCTATCATGAATGTTATCATTATAGAAAAACCACCTTTAATAGATTTTATAATAGTTTATTGATGGCCTTTTGACTTTACAGATGCTGAAGTAAACATGCATAAGATGTGTTTGTCTTGTCTTCTAATAACTTATTACTGATATAATTTGATAAATATGACATTGAAGAATTACCTTGGAAATTGGTTGAATAAGTATACTGAATAATGATATTTAGTAAATTATGCATTATATGAACATGACTTTTATGGGTTTGATGAATATGCAAGAGTTCATGTGGCAACAATTATGCTTATTTTAATGCACATATAATTATTTTATGGCTAATCAAACCTAATTTCTTCTGGTTTAATTTAATCAGCCATGGACATGGTAGTAGTAGCAGGAAAAATCTGAAAATTATAACATTGTATTCTACTTGCATTTATTCATATTTCATAAGTTTTAAGTATTTAGACAAAATAGAACTTTTTTTTTGTTTTTAATGCTTATTTACAACCTTAATACTTGTTCAGACAAACCCAAGTGTAGTGAAATTATATAATCTAATGAAATACTGCCTGCCACATTTTAAAAAAATAATTTTGGCTAAATGAAAACAGGACACCCATTTTTTGTACATGAGCTTCTATTTTTAGTGATTTCTTAAAGACAAACACTGCATTTCTAAGGTA
Source organism: Lepus europaeus (assembly GCF_033115175.1). Lineage (NCBI taxonomy): Eukaryota > Metazoa > Chordata > Mammalia > Lagomorpha > Leporidae > Lepus > Lepus europaeus. The sequence continues at coordinate 127,592,303 of NC_084829.1, read as the reverse complement.
GAAGTTTTTACATGTTTACAGTGGGTTCTGTTGAGCTTGCTGGGTAGGAAGTTGTTCTTCAGAATTAGGACGCCTTACACTCACTGAGATTGAAAGTTAACACCTTTCATTATCTAAGTTTTTCAACTATCCTGAAACTGAAAATTGATAGCGATTTACTAAGTAAATATAATTTTTCTCTGTGTCAGTGGCATATGGTTGGACACCGAGGTGACTGTCAGAGGGGCAGGGTTTAACACAGTGGTTAAGTCACTGATTGGGAAACCCACATTCCCTATCAGAGCGCCTCTTTGGGTTCCCAGCTCCTCAGCTTTCCTCCCATCTTCCTGCTAATGAGCTCCCTGGGGAGCTGTAGATGATGTTTAAAGTATTTGTGTCCAAGCTACTCACTTGGGAGACCTGAACTGAGTTCCTTGCTGCTGGCTTCAACCTACCCAGACCTTGTCTGTTAAGGACATTTGATGAGTTGAACCAGCAGATGGAAGATCTCTCTCACTCTCTCTCTCTCTCCTTTTCAAATAAAATGAAAATAAGTAAACGACAATTAAAAAATGACTATCAGAATAGAATTTGGAAACTCTAATTGTTCAGTTTTGCTATCCAAAACTTGGCACTTCAGCCACTGTAAATGCAAGTTTACTACCACAATGTATTTAGGCCATACACAACAAGTGAATAAGGAGTTAGTGTTTACGTGTAGTTAAACCTTACATTTCTGAAAACAAGAACCAAAACTTAGGAATTTTAAGAATATAAGCTTCACATGTGAAAGTTTAGTGAAATTTTGTATGTGCTTTAATAGAATATATTTCTCCCTAAAATTTCTCTTCTGCAGCCTTTCTTTTAGGCAAAAGTCTGAAAACAGCTGCATTAAAAACAAAGAATCAAAGAAGCATAGATGAAAGTAATTTCATTTGTATTATTTTCAAAAGCTGCAGAGGCAAATAACTACCAGAACATGTTTTTATGTTGGTTACTTAAGTGGGTATGTGCCATAATGTGGACTATTTTCTTTTTTCTTTCTTTTTTTTTTAGAAAGGAATACATCAATTGCATGTAGAATAGAGTGTTCATACTTGAAAATTTCTAACACTGTGTTAAGTAGTAACCTTGACTATGCAACACAAAGTTACAAAATTGTGGGCTGGCAAATGTCTTCTTATAAAATCCTAGTGATATAATTTATATGCTTCCTTCCTTTTGTAAAATGTAAAGAAATAATGTATGATGTTAAATAAAATTTTAATTTTATTGTCTGCTAGATTTTCAAATGATGCAAAATGGAATTTTTTTGGTTAGTGTTATCAGTTACTCACATTCATTTTGTTAGTGCATTTATATATTATTGGTTAACTATTATTGAACTTCATTTACTGATAGAAAATACAATCAAAACTTAAAACTGATGGTTTGATAGTTTATATTTTTGCATATTTTGATACTGGTAGGTTTTGTTGGGTACTGCTAAGTGACTAGTGAATAAATGCAAAAAAACCCAATTTCAAGTTAGTATTTTTAAAAATCAGAAACTTATTTTGTCAAAATGTCTGTCTTTGATGCAGTATCCAAGCTCTTGAATTTAAAAACAGTATATTTCAACTGGAACATCTAGTATGTTTTACTCTCACTAAATGTTTGGAATCATTGCACCTTTTGAAACCAAGATTTTAGCAAAGACTATGAGATCAAATGGGCTTAAATGAAAAGTATTCCTTTCACTTGAGTTATACTATTTAAAATGGAAGTGGACAGTCATTATTGTTGTTATTTTAAAGAAAAATAATGTATTAAGAGAAGCTTTCTTAGGGCAATTTCCTACTCATTTATGTAATGACATTAGCTGTCCAATTTTCTAACTCTTACAAAGAATAATTAGAACTAAAGAGAGCTTTGTGTAGGTCAGGGTGTTGGTTTAGTGATTCAGCATTTGTTTCAGTTAAGGAAAGAACACCTGTCTGGTAAACAATGTGTGAATTCTAACCACAGACCAAGTGCTTGGTGGTTTTTTTTTCTCTTTTTTTTTTTACTTCTCTATTGACTTGAGGAGAAGCTTAAGACGATTACAATTTCAAAACAATTTTTTCCTACACTCCTTAAATCCAATCATTTGTTTTAAATGAACTATTAATTAGCAGGAACCACTGCAGTCTTTTGAAATTAGTATTATATTTGTCCTAATCTTCCTATTTAAACATAGCATATATGTATTCTTTCTAGTAATTTTAGAAAATGAACAACTATTTTGTATGATCAAATCGTTTTTAGAATCTTGATAATGGCAGACATCCGGACTCCTCATAGATCAGATGAAAGCTTGTCCCTCTTCCTTCCCTCGTTTGCATCCTCCTTTTCATTTGAGAGTGGATGACTGAAATGAAAGTAAGTTGGCAGGCATGCTTGGACAGAAATTTACCTTGAGCCTGTTAGTTGCTCAAACTTGTGTAAGTTGATGCGTGGAAAGGAGGACTTTATAAACTGCTCCTCTACTTCTGCCACTGAGTTTTTCATTCAAAGAAAAGACAAGCAAAAGGATAGTAACAGAGATGGCATCTTAAAAAAATGACAGATCAGCTGTATGCACACATTTCTTGCTTTAAAAATGCAGGAGAACGGGGTAATTGTGACCGGAGTGGGTGGGCTAGACCAGGGCAGGGGGTGTCCGGATTCGGGAGCATATCAGGCATCAGAGCATGTTTATTGTGGTCTTACCTGCAGCCAGCTGGAGGAAAATACCAAACAGGACCAGGAACATCAGCTCAGTGAGATAGGAGGGTTTGGAATGCGACCCTTCAACTCTGGCTCCTGAGATGAGCTGTGCCTGGACTGGGTGGAGCCCCCAGTCTTCAAGGTTCCTTCACCCTGGCCCACTGGGTCACCCCAGCGGGGAAGATGGAAACTACTTACCCACTGTTTCTAAGCATTCTCACTAAGGTCAAGTGCAGCTTACACATCTGTCTTCCCTAAAGGTCCTAAGTAAGAACTCATTTTTTTTTTTTGTTCCCCCTGCACCCTGTCCCTGTGGCGTTTGCCACCCCCCCCCTTTTTTTTTTGAAAGGCAGAGTTACAGAGAGAGGAGAAAGACAGACAGAGAGAGAGAATCATCCACAGGTTCACTCTCCAAGTGGCCCCAAGGGCCAGCACTGGCCCAGACGGATGCCAGGATGCCGGGAGCCAGGAGCTTCTTCCAGGTCTCTCACTTGTTTGCAGGGGATCCTATTTACGGATTTTTTTTTAAAAAAAAGCATTTCTAATAAGTCTACTCAGTTTTCTTTCAGAATGAAACAGCATTCTAGGTTGTCTAAACCACTTTCTGGTTTTACAGAGGCCAAAGGCTGGCAAGGCCCACATTGTGATACAATTATTTTCTTTCAACATTATCAATAAGGAGACTGTATCTTCCTATTAATAGGGTAACAATTATCTTTTAAAATTATTCCTTAAAAATATAGGGAAACAGATAATCAATGAATAAATGTTCAAGGGTGTCCATTTATTGAACTAGCAGTCTACTTCCCTAATATCTGGCAATATCTTGAGTTTGGAGTAATAAGGATCGAGAATTATCCTTGTCTTAACTGTCCAAGCAGTCCAGGCGTCCTAGAAATAGATGTTAACAGTTGAAAAGACATTTCAGGACGGTGCTATGTGTTAATGTGATCACTCCTGATTTGTATGGTTTCTTCAACTGGAAGCCACCTGAATTTTCATATAATATGGGGACTTTTTCTGTGCATATGAATATTATTTTGAAAAAGGGGCTTTTTTCCTAAGTTGACACATACCAAATTATATCCCATTTTGACGCATGCTTTAAAGCATAAATGAGTGTTTTAATCCACTAAAGAAAGAAGGAAGAATAGACATTTTTATTTCTGCTTATTAAGGCTATTCTCTTCTTAGGAAAATGACATCATTTACTTGTGAATTCTTGCTAAAAAAAATTGACAGCACAAATTAACGGCTGATGGATGCCATTCATCTGAAAAGTGACCTGTGACATTCTGTTTTTACTGTTGGACTTCACAGTAGTTACTTTACTAATTCAGACCCCTTAGCCAAACAAAGCAGAATTACTCAAGAAAGTATCACATTTAAAACACACACACACGCGCACACACACACAGTGCTTAGTAAAATATAACAGCTCTTATATATTTAAGTAACTTCTGTCTTATTAACAATAACTAAACAAGGGGCTAGTGCTTTGGTTTAGCGGGTAAAGTCGCCTCCTGTTGTGCCGGCATCCCATATGTGCCGGGTTCGAGTACCAGCTGCTCCACTTCCAATCCAGCTCTCTGCTATGGCCTGGGAAAGCAGTAAAAGATATCCTGAGTCCTTGGGCCCCTACACTCACATGGGAGACCCAGAAGAAGCTCCTGGCTCGTGGCTTCGGATTGGCTCAGCTCCAACCATTGCGGCCATTTGGCGAATGAAAGAGTGGATGGAAGACCTCTCTTTCTTTCTCTCTCTGCCTCTGCCTCTCTGTAACTCTGCCTTTCAAGCAAATAAATAAATCTTTAAAAAAAATCTAAAGAAAACCAGATGAAACTTTGTGAAGAAAATGGCATTTATTGCAAACAGACTAGAATTGATTTGGTCACTGGCTATTATTTGGCTGTTTGGGATTGATATCAGGAGCCCTCAGTCAGTGAAGATGATGGATTATGGGTCTTTTCTCTGCAAACTTACTTGTCTGAAACAATGAAAATGGCTACATGCAAATTTTTTGTTTTTTTTTTTGCAGGCATAAAAGCAGTGATATGATCAGCTCCATGTAGTCCCAGCTGTTTGTCTTTTGAGGATCTCTAACACTACCTTGCATGAAAAATTCATTAGAGATTTCTCCAACAGTAGCAGCTGGATGCAGCTACCCTTCTAGTTAGACTTGGTAACAAACTGCTTTGAACCAGTTGGCTCACAATAGTCTTAAACCTCTTAGCAAGACCAGGTGGATGGATGTGATAATTGGAACTTACAAATACATTTTCAACACCACTTATTTCACCCCGAAGCAGCCTTCCCAATACTCATTACTCAAATTAAGAAGATATGTGTTAATAGTAGATAAAAGTAAGTGATTTTATGATAGTTATTTTAAGAATGTGAGCTATTGATTAGTTTTTTTGCATGTTAAGTAGCCACCCTGGGTTTATATTTCTGGTTAGTAGATTTCATATGTTAACTAGCATTTTCCTTCACCTTTCTGGGACTGCAACTATTGCACATATACAAGTATATCTCATTTTCGATGCCTGAGTATTTTAAGTGAGTTCCGTGCATATTCTATTAATCTTAACCGTTCATCTCCACACATGTCTCAGGTGCTCTATTGTTTTCACTTTCAGTGGAGCAGATCTAATCGTAATGTTAGTTGTTTTGTTTTAACCCAAATAATTTTAGCTAACTTGTAAATATACATATATATTTTTCTGGTTAGTATTTCAGTCTTCTGATTTCCTTTTAGTTAGTGATTTGTAATAGTATTTGTTACAAATTTGAAGTATTACATATTCCTGGGTTCCACCCTGGAGATTCTGATTGAGCATTTTGGAGTACAGGGCAAGAGACTATGTTTTAAAATTTCTCCCTGGCCGGTGCCGTGGCTTAACAGGCTAATCCTCCGCCTTGCGGCGCCGGCACACCGGGTTCTAGTCCCGGTTGGGGCACTGGATTCTATCCCAGTTGCCCCTCTTCCAGGCCAGCTCTCTGCTATGGCCCGGGAAGGCAGTGGAGGATGGTCCCAGTCCTTGGGCCCTGCACCCGCATGGGAGACCAGGAGAAGCACCTGGCTCCTGGCTTCGGATCAGCGTGATGAGCCGGCTGCAGCGGCCATTGGAGGGTGAACCAGCGGCAAAAAGGAAGACCTTCCTCTCTGTCTCTCTCTCTCACTATCCACTCTGCCAGTCAAAAAAAAAAAAAAAAAACCTCTCCCTATTGATTCTGGGGCAGATTATGTATTTTTTTTTTTTTAAGAGAAGCTAGACATCTTTAAGAATGACCCTTGGTATCAGAACAAATACATCAAGAACTGAGCTCATTGCTTCTTTCCCAATTTCTTCACACCATTGAACATTAGTATACCACCATTCTCTTGGTACCTTAACACCTCAATCTGTAAGTCAGTTTGGTCTCATTTTTCTATTTTTTTCCCACCAGTTCCTAATGGGCCATTTTGATATTTGCAGCTGCCCTCTGTTTAGGCAGTCATGCATGCCTGGATTGCCTTGTAACACATCTCCTTGCCCTGCATGATTCTTGCCATTCTATAGCAGGCAGCTCTTTGGAAAACTTTCTTTAACAAAATGCATTTTATTGCCTACATGTCACTGCTTGTTTTGTAATCAGATTAAATTAGCTAGACATGGAATTTCAATAATCCATTAATATGTTCATTTGTTCACATCTATAAAGTGATATTTTTACTTTTTATAATTCCTTTTCCATTATCAATATTAATAAGTCATCCAGAGTGACCCTATTGAGTGATAATCATATAATAGTTACTACATATGTACAAGATTGAACTTCCCCTTGTTTGTTGCTGAATTAACGTGAGAGGATATGAAGGTGATAAAGAGATGCTCAAATTTTCTCTTTGTAAAATATTTTTCATTTATATAGGTAACCAATTTCATATATATAGTTTTAAGAGCATAATGATATAGCCTAACTCCCCATTTGCTGCCACCCCACTCCTTCTTCCTTATTTTTCTTCTGATTTTTACAATGACATACATCAAATTTACTTTATAAACACAAGCTTAACTTTCTACTAAATGAAGAATTCAATAAGTAGTAATTAGAAAAATCACTGTTCCACAAGAATATAGACAAGGGCTATAAACAATAATTAAATCTCTAAATGTCAATTTTGCTCATATACATTATCTTTTTTGTACTCTGGGTATTAGTTGCCACGAATCAGAGAAACTTATTTTTCTTTTTGGTACTGGCTATTTTACCAAGCATGATGGTCTCCAAATGCATCCATTTTGTTGTGAAAGACAGGATTTCATTTTTTTCATGGCCAAGTAGTATTCCATCATATGTGTGTGTATGTATATATCATAATTTCTATTTATTTATTTATTTTAGAGGAGGAGTTACAGACAGAGAGAGGGAGAGACAGAAGAGACACACAGAGAGAGGTCTTCCGTCCACTGGTTCACTCCCAAAATGGCTACAATGGCCAGAGCTGAGCTGATCTGAAGCCAGGAGCCACGAGCTTCTTCCTGGTCTCTCACATGGGTGCAGGGACCCAAGCACATGTTCCGTCTCCACTGCTTTCCCATGCCATTAGCAGGGAGCTGTATCAGGAGAGGAGCAGCAGGGACAGGGACCAGCAACCATATGGGATGCTGGTGCCACAGGCGGAGGCTCAGTCTACTGCACCACAGCGCCAACCCCCAAACATGTTCTCATGCAAAAATGTTCAGGGTTGAAAAATTAGATGAGGGGCCAGTGCTGTAGCATAGGAGGTAAAGCCACTGCCTGCAGTGCTGGCATCTCATATGGGTGCTGGTTTGAGTGCCGGCTGCTCCAATTCTGATCCAGCTCTCTGCTATGGCCTGGAAACGCAGTAAAAGATGGCTCAAGTCCATGGGCCTCTGTACCCATGTGGGAGATGTGGAAGAAACTCCTGGCTCCTGGCTTCGGATTGGCTCAGCTCTGGCCATTGTGGCCATCTGTGAAGTGAACCAGTGGATGGAAGACCTCTCTCTCTCTCTCTCTCTCTATGCTTCTGCCTCTGCCTCTCTGTAGCTCTGCCTTTCGAACAAATAAATAAATATTTTAAAAAAGTTAGATGAAACAGAGGAAAATAAAATCTGTAAAGGTGCATGTTCCTTGATGCAGAATTTCCCTTCATGATGAGATGCTGGTCTCAGTGTGGCCTGTGCATGTGGACCCACTCAAGCAGGAAGAACTCCTCAGCTGTAGCAGCATGGTTGTTGGAAGAAGGAACTGCTGCTTGGGTAATCACTTTCTGTGCAATATTAACTTTATGTTCACCTGGATATGACAACCCAAGCATCAGACTCATTTCTCTCTCTCCCTCTCTCTCTCTCTCACAAACAATCCCTTCCACAGAGAGACAGATTTTTGCAAAGGCATAGAGTCCTGGACAGAAGCATCCAGAAAGCTGCAGTACCATAGAAGGAGGTCTGCAAAGCACATGCTTTTTTTTCACCCCCAGAAACATTTTTCACCCCCAGAAACATTTCATTTAAGGAATACAAACTTCACCCATTTCATAAGTACAACTTTAGGAACATAGTGATCCTTCCCACTGTACCTGCCCTCCCACCCACATTCCCACCCCTCTTCATCCTCCCTCTCCTATTCCCATTCTTATTTTCAATTAACTTTATACACATATGATTAACTCTATACTAAGTAAAAAGTTTAACACAAGTAGTATGAAAAAAAATTGGGCGGGCGGCGTGGCTCAACAGGCTAATCCTCCGTCTTGCAGCGCCGGCACACCGGGTTCTAGTCCCGGTCTGGGCGCCGGATTCTATCCCGGTTGCCCCTCTTCCAGGCCAGCTCTCTGCTATGGCCCGGGAAGGCAGTGGAGGATGGCCCAAGTGCTTGGGCCCTGCACCCGCATGGGAGACCAGGAGAAGCACCTGGCTCCATGCTTCGGATCAGCGCGATGCGCTGGCCGCAGTGGCCATTGAAGGGTGAACCAATGGCAAAAGGAAGACCTTTCTCTCTGTCTCTCTCTCACTATACACTCTGCCTGTCAAAAAAAAAGAAAAAAAAAAGAAAAAAAAATTGTTCCTCAACAGTTGACACAAGGTCTGGTCTGTTCAAAATCATTGCATCACAAAGTGTCAATTTCACTTCCATAGATTACCTTTTACATGTTCCATTAATTATCACAGATCAGGAAGAACGTAAGGTATTTGTCCTTTTGGGACTAGCTTAAGTATGATGTTTTCCAGTTTCATCCAGTTTGCTGCAAGTGACAGGATTTTTTTTTTAACTACTTGGTAGTATTCCATGGTGTACATATCCCATAATTTCTTTATCTAGTCTTCTGTTGATGAACATTTGGGTTACTTCCATATCTTCTATTGAGATAATTATATTGTTTTTGTCCTTCAATTTGGTAATGTGATGTATCACATTGATTTGTGAATGTTGAACCATCCCTGCATACCAGGGATAAATCCCACTTGGTCCAAGTGAATGATCTTTCTGATGTGCTATTGAATTTGATTGGCTAGTATTTTATTAAACACTTTTGTGTCTATTTTCATCAATGAAATTGGTCTATATTTCTCTTCCTCTGTTATATATTTTCTAGGTTTAGGAATTAAGGTGATGCTGGCTTCATAGAAGGATTTTGGGAGGATTCACTCTCTTTCAATTGTTTTGAATAGCTTGAGAAGAATTTGAGTGAGTTCTTTAAATGTCTGATGGGATTCAGCAGTGAAGCCATCCAGTCCTGGGCATTCCTTTTTTGGGAGGGTCTTTACTACTGATTCAATTTCTGTCTTGGTTATTGGTCTGTTTAAGTTTTCTGTATCTTCATGGCTCAATTTAGATAGGTTGTTTGTGTCCAGGAATCTATCCATTTCTTCTAGGTTTCCAAATTTGTTGGGAAACAGCTCTTTGTGGTAATTTCTGATGATTCTCTTTATTTCTGTGGTGTCTGTTGTAACATTTCCTTTTTCATCTCTAATTTTATTAACTTGGTGTTCTCCCTCCTTTTTTTGTTTAGTTGGGCCAATGGTGTGGCAATGTTGTTTATTTTTTCAAAAAAACCAGCTTTTTGTTTCACTGAACTTTTGTATTTTTTTGGTTCCTATTTTGTTTATTTCCCTCTAACTTTAATTATTTCTTTTCTCCTACTAGTTTTGAGTTTGATTTGCTATTGTTTTTCTATATCCCTGGGATTCATTGATAACTCCTTTATTTGGGGCCTTTCCAATTTCTTGATTCCATCACCAATTACTATAAACTTTACTCTTAACACTGTTTTTGCTGTATCCCATAAGTTTTGATATGTTGTATTGTCATCTTCATTCATTTCTGGAAATGTTTTGGTTTCTCTTTTGATTTCTTCAGTGACCCACAGTTCACTCAGGAGCATGTCTATTAGGAGTTCTGTGTACTTCCTATACTTGGACATCCCCTTCTTTCTCGAAATTAGGGCAGTTTTCTGTAATTATTTCAATAAAAAACCTTCTAATCCATTCTCTCTTTCCATGCTTTCAGGAACTCATAAGACCCTTATGTTGGGTCATTTAGTAATATCCTGTAGATCTCCAACATTGTTTTTAAGTTTTCTAATTTATTCTTCTTTTTGGTCTGATTGTAAAACCCAGAGATTTTTCTTCTAACTTAGATATTCTTTCTGATGCTTTACCAATTCTGTTGTTTAGGCTTTCTACCAAATTTTTAATTTCTTCTATTGTATTTTCCATTTCCAATATTTCATTTTGATTTCTCTTTAAAATCTCATTTTAATGAAAAAAATTTTCTTTCATGCCATGTATGCAGATTTGTTTACTTCATGGATTTGCTTCTGATTACTTCTATGTTCAATTTTTTGAATTCCATTTCTGGAATTTCTTCAATCTCTTCTCCTTCACATTCTATATTGAAATGTTATTGTGTTCCTTTGTCAGTGTCATGTTGTCTTCCTTATTCTTGTTTCTTGAATTGTTGCATTTATTATTAGGCATTTGTGGAGATGATTATTTTTTTAAACCCAGTGATGGTTTTTATCTTTGGACTATTCCTCTGTGGCTTAGTGGAGTGTCCTCTCTTTCAGAAAATACCCAGAGGTGTGTGTCCTTCCCAATCTCATTATACAGTCATCAGTTGATAGGCATCTGGGTTGATTCCATATCTTGGCTATTGTGAGTTGAGCTGCTGTGAACATGGGAGTACAGATAACTCTTTTCACATGTTGACTTCATTTCCTTTGGGTAAATTCCCAGGAATGGAATGGCTGGTTCATAATAATAGATCTATTTTAAGATTTCTGAGGAATATCTATGCTGTATTCCATAATGGTTGTACAGTTTCATTTTTTACCAACAGAAAATTTGGGTACTTTTCTTCTATATCCTCCATAACATTTGTTATTTTTTTTATTTTTGGATAATAGTCATTCTTACTTGTGAGATGATACCTCATTGTGGTTTTTATTTGCATTTCCCTGATGGCTAGTGCTCCTGAGCATATTTTCATGTGTCTGTTGGGCATTTGTATTGCATTCTTTGAAAAATGTCTGTTCATATCCTTAGCCTGTTTCCTAAATGGATTGGTTGTTTTGTTGTTGCTGAGTTTCTTGAGGGTCTTATATATTCTAGATGTTAATCCTTTATCAGATGTATAGTTTGTAAACATTTTCTCTCATTCTGTCAGTTGCACTTTCACTTTTATCAGTGTTTCCTTTTCTGTGCAGAGCTTCTTAGCACGATGCAATCCCATTTTTCTATTTATGCCTTTATTGCCTGTGCTTCTGGAGTCTCATCTAAGAAAACTTTGCCTATGCCAATGTCTTGCAATGTTTTCTCTCTAGTAATTTGATAGTTTCATGCCTTAAATTTAGATCTGTGATCTATTATGAATTGATTTTTTATAAGATATAAGGTAGGGATCTTATTTCATACTTCTATATGCAGAGATATAATTTTTCCTAGCACCTTTTGTTGGAGAGACTGTCCTTTCTCCAAGGATTAGTTCTAGCCTGTTTATCGAATATCAGTTGGTTGTAGATGTGTGGAGTAATTTCTGTGGTTTCTATTCTGTACCATTGGTCTACATGTCTATTCTCATGCCAGGTTGTTTCTTCAGTACCAGGCTGTTTTGATTATAACTGTCCAGTAATAACAGCACGACTTCAGCTCTCTTTTTGCATTTTTATAGAACTGCTTTGTTCAGAACTATAGCCACTGGCTGTATGTAGCCATTTAAAGTTAAATTAATTAAAAGTAAATCAATTTAAAACTAGAGTTCCTCGGTTACATTAGTTATGTTTCAAGTGTTGATGGATCAGTGTAGCTGTTAGCTGTAGCATCAGATATCTCATATTGCAGTGTTTCTACATTGTGAGTAGTTCTATTGGACAGTAGAGCTTTGTAGCTCTCCTGGGCGTCCTCAGGTGAGAACAGGCTTATATCCTCTTGCGTGTCAGTGTAACAGCTGCCTCTATCTTGGCTATCATGAGTCTCCTAAGGCTGACTGTAGTTTCAAGGATAACATTTTCCTCAGGCTCCTAGTATGCTTTCACCTTGCGTGCGTGTGCTTGACCTGACCTTCCTCAGTCTGTCACTCGTGTGAAAGTCGGGCTGTAGAGCCTATGAAAGCATACACATTGATTTATTAAAATCTGACTTTCAATTTGAGATAATGGCAGAGTCACCTGCAGGTTTAAGAAATACAGAAAATTACCTTGTATCCTTTACCCAATTCCCGCTTTGTAACAACTTCCAAAACTGTTGTATGAGATCACAGCCAGGGTGTTAATATTGGTACAGTGAAGACACAGAACATTTTTATCATCCCATCACTCATGTTGCCCTTCTTTAGCCATACCCAGTTTCCTCCAACTTCCCCACCATCCCCTTAACCCCTTTCAACCACCAATCTGTTCAGCACTTTTATCATTTCAAAAATGTTACGGAAAAAGAGACTCAGTGACTAGGCCAAATCCCTGTCCCCCATTAAACCCAGCAGTTTAACCACATCAGAGTATCTGGATTTGATACCCGGCTCTGGCTCCTGACTTCCACTTCCTAACTGTGCACACTCGGGGAGACAGCAGGTGGTAGCTCAAGTACATGGATTCTTGCCACCCATGAGGGAGACCTGGATTGAGTTCCTGGTTCCTGGCTCCAGCCCTAGCTGTTATTGGTCCATTTTGGGCATCTAGGGCTTGAACTTGTAGATAGGAATTCTCTGTCTGCCTGCCTCTTGAAAAATAAATTAAAAAAATAGAGACTTGAAATAGTTAAATTTTTGTGTTTGGTGTTTTTCACTGAGATTCACCCAGATTTGAGGGTGTATCAGTATCTTATTGCTTTTAATTGTTGAGTGGCATTCCACATTTTCACTAATCACATCTTGAAGAAATCTAGTCTGGTTTTTGGCTGTTATTAATAAAGCTTCTATAAACATTAATATGCAAGTTTTGTGTGAAAATTCAAGTTTGCTTTTCTGTTAGATTAATGCCCATGAGTGACAGGGCTGGTCACATGATAGCTCTATGTAGATTAATTTTTTTTTAGAAACTACTATAAAATTCCATTAACAAATATACAAGTAAGCCAGCTTTTCTATGTTCTTGCCAGCAGTTGGTGCTTTCAATATTTTTATATTAGTCATTTTGACAGTGTATAGTGATATTGCATTGTGGTTTTAATTTGCACTTCACTACCAACTAACAATGTGTTCATTTACCATCTGTATATCCTCTTTGGTAAAATGTCTATTGGTGTCTTTTGCCCATTTTCTAATTAGAGTGTTTGAATTTTTACTGTTTAATTAAGTGTTTTCTATACATTCTATGTTCTGATATATGATTTGCAAATATTATCTTCCAATCTGTGGCTTGTCTTTTCATTCTCTTCACATGGCTTTCACAGAATAGAATTTGTTGATTTGGATAAAACCCAATTTATCAAGTTTTTATCAAATGAAAAAATTAAGACTACTTAAAATTTTTTAAAGATTTATTTATTTATTTGAAAAAGTTACACAGAGAGAGGAGAGGTGCAGAGAGAGAGAGAGAGAGAGAGAGAGAGAAAGAGAGGGCTTTCATCTAATGGTTCACTACCCAGATGGCCGCAATGGCCGGAGCTGTGCCGATCTGAAGCCAGGAGCCAGGAGCTTCTTCCTGGTCTCCCACATGGGTGCAGGGGCCCAAGGACTAGGGCCATCTTCTGCTATTTTCCCTGGGCTATAGTGGAGAGCTGGACAGGAAGTGGAGCAGCCTGGTCTCGAACCGGCACCCATATGGGATGCCGGTGCTTCAGGCCAGGGCATTAACCCACTGCGCCACAGCACCAGCCCCAAGACTACTTAAATTTAACAAAGTTTGGGCAAGAGGAAGTTTCTACATCTAGGCCACCTTCTAGACCAGAGGTGGTTACAGATGAGCCATCCCAATGTAGGAACAGGTTACATTTACAGCTAGAGAAAGGGCAATGACATACAGAAAAAAAATCTGGCTATAGTTACATTTGCCTTATATGGGCAGAATCTGATCAGTTGGCCTCCTGAGGTTTCCTTAAACTGACTGCTGTATTGGCTGAGACTCAGTGCCTTCATGCTAAGGGTATATTCTTAGGTTACAATTTGTTACACATTAGACTGTGATGCACATCCCTATGTATAGACACTGCTTTGGGTCAAACATTGTCACCCAAATACGGAGACAGGATTAAGCCTGATTTATTTCAGTATATTTTCCTCTTATTGATCAGAATTTTTGTATGAAAACTAAAAACTTTTCTTGCCTATCTCTGAATCCTGAAGTTTTCTTTCTCTAAAGGCTTTATTCTTTATTTTTTAAAAAAATTTCTAATTAGTGTCTAATACTTGTATGTTTTATGGTGTAGAGTGTAATGTTATATCACATGAATTGCACACACTAGTCGAACCAGACATTCATTTTTCCATTTGCTTCTCTTTTCTTTGTGTTTGGAGCCTGCTAGCTCCTTCCATCCAGTTCTTTAGACAGTATGTAACAAATGTGTTGGAATCAAGGTAATGCTGGCCTCAGTGATTGAGTTTGGAAGGGTTTGCTCTCTTTTCATTCTTTGGATTAGTTTGAGAATTGCTGTTATTTATTCCCTAAAGGTTTGGTAGAATTCAGCATTAAAGTCATGTGGTTCCAGCCCTGCATGGTGGCATAGCGGGTTAAGTCATGTCCTGAAATGCTGGCATCCCACATGGATGCTCATTTGAGACCCAGCTGCTCTACTTCCAATCCAGCTCCCTGCTAATGGCCTGGGAAGAGTAGCAGAGACTGGTCCAAGTGCTTGGGTCTTTGCTGGCCACATGTGAGTCCTGGAAGAAGCTGTTGGCTCCTGGCTCTGGCCTAACCCATAGCTGGCTGTTGAGGCCATCTGGGGGAGAAGATGGAATCTCTCTCTCTCTCTCTCTCCCCCTTTCTCTCTCTGCTTTACTCTCTGTAACATTGACTTTCAAATAAATAAATAAATATTAAAAAAAAAAAAAAGCCCTGTGGCCCCGAAATTTTCTTTGTTGGGAGATTTATGTTTGTTAATTCAGTCACGGTATCTGTTCTTGGTCTGTTCAGATTTTCAGTTTTTATTACTCAATTTTAGTATGTTATATGTACACAAAATTTTTCCTAGGTTTTTCCATTTCTTGTCATGTAGTTGTTTCTGTCACATTGTCCTGTAATAGTTGCTAGTGCAAATGCAAATTACATTTCTTTTTTTAATTTTTTATTTATTTTTTTATTTTTTGACAGGCAGAGTTAGTGAGAGGGAGAGACAGAGAGAGAGTTATAGACAGTGAGAGAGAGACAGAGAGAAAGGTCTTCCTTCTGTTGGTTCACTTCCCTAATGGCCGCTATGGCCGGCACTGTGCTGATCCGAAGCCAGGAGCCGGGTGCTTCCTCCTGGTCTCCCATGCGGGTGCAGGGCCCAAGCACTTGGGCCATCCTCCACTGCCCTCCTGGACCACAGCAGAGAGCTGGACTGGAAGAGGAGCAACCAGGACAGAATCCGGCACCCAAACTGGGACTAGATCCCGGGGTGCCGGCGCCGCAGGCGGAGGATTAGCCAAGTGAGCCACGGTGCCAGCCCTACATTTCTGTTTTATTTATTGTAATATCACCTATTTTGTTTCTGATTTTATTCATTTGAGTATTCTCTCTTTTTTTAGTTTAACTAAAAATTCATCAAGTTTTGTTTACCCTTCCCCCAAAAAACCTGTTAATTTCTTTGATCTTTTCTATTATTTTTTTTTAGTTTCTATTTCATTTGTTCCTGCACTGATCTTTAATACTGCTTTCCTCTTACTAAGTTTTTTTCGTTTTTCTTGAGTGCATTGTTAGGTTGTTTAGTTGAGATCTTTTATGTTATTTGAATATAGGTGATTTTTGCTATAACCACGCTTCAGATTTTGATGTAATCCATAAGATTTGGTATGTTGTATTTTCATTGTCATTAGTTTCAGATAATTTCTTAATTATCTTTGATTTCTTCAATGACCAATAGTTCATTCAGGAGCATGTTGCTAGGTACTGATTTATTTGTTTATTGAGCTTATTTTGTTGTTCTTTCTAGTTTTATTCCATTGTATTCAGGAAAAGTACATGATATTATTCATTTTTTTTAAATTTACTGAGACTTGTAGTGTAATATGTGGTGTATCCTAGAGAATTTCCATATGGTGATTTGAATTCCGCAGTTGTTCAATGTAAATTTCTGTTGGTTCCATTTTGTCTATAGTGCAGTTTAATACTTATTCCTTTGTAGGGTCTTAGTCCACCCGAACGAGGATGGACTGGCTCCGAAGAAAGGTAAGTGCGCCGCTCGCCCATTCCCTAGCCTCCCGATCCCAGAGACAGTCAGACGCAGTGGGGAGTCAAGTCAAGCAGGCAAGAACTCGGTTTATTGCACGTGTAGCAAAACTTTTTAAAGCACAAGACCGTAGGATTACTGGGGCAGGGCATAAGGACCAACCAATTACTTAAAAGGTCATTTTACGGGGTGACTTTTTACAGGACCAGCCATATGTCTGTACACTCATCATCAGTTGTCACTTCCCCTGATGCTGCGTGGCCAATCAGCTTTGGTGGTAAACGACTTTGGGTACCGCCCACCTTACTTCCTTTGGGTGCCATCTTTGAATTGCCACATGTGACTAATTTCCCCACATTCCTTGATCTGTTTTCTATATGTTTGTCCATTGATGAAAATGCACCAATTTTCATTTTTGTTTACTTGACTATTATAGTAGAACTTAGCTCTCCCATTAGATCTAATAATGGTTATTTTATAAAATGGGATACCTGGGCATTGGGTACAAACACATTTAACAATTGTCATAACTTTCATATTGTATTAAAATTCACTTGTTGTAGTGACCTTCTTTGTTTCTTTTTAGTTTTTGTCTCACGGTCTATTTTTCCAAGTTTAGCTACATGAAAAAATGAAATTTAAAAAATTGTATTTTCTGTGAGCTTTGGAAATACCATTATTCTATACAGAAATTGTTTGACTAAAAACAGCTGCATTTAAGTCAAATTTTGCTTCAAAATTTTCCCAAGAATGACAATGGCTTATATACCTAAAGCAATTCTTCAGTCTTCTCCATTCTTCCTCCCTCCACAAGAAGAATGGAATAGTCATTATGGAAGAGTACAGAAAGACAATTATTTTCTTGGTTACTAACAGTCTTAGCTAATGTAAAAGTCAATCTAAGTAGTCCTAGAGTTCTTTTTGTCTTCCATTAGCATCTGCTAGTTTATTTGACCCTATAAAACATAGAAACTGAGAATATTTACCATTCTTCAAAGTAAATGATATTTAAATTCTTTATAGATCTATTCTGGCGTGGGAAGACTACAAGAAAGGATTTTATTTGCAAAAATAGATTGAAGTATTTATTTATTTATTTTCTTAAAGATATATTTACTTATTCAGAAGACAGAGTGACAGAAAGAGAGGGAGAGACAGAGAGAGAGAAAGAGAGAGAGACAGAGAGATCTTCCATCTGCTGGTTCACTCTCCAGATGGGCACAATGGCTGAAGGTGGGCCATTCTGAACCCAGGAGTCTGGAGCTTCTTCTGGATCTCCTATGTGGGTGCAGGAGCCCAAGATTTGAGCCATCCTCTGTTGCTTTCCTAGATACAATAGCAGGGAGCTGGATTGGAAGTGGGGTACCCAAGACTAGAACCGAGACTAGAACCAATGTCCATATGGGATGCCGGCACTGCAGGTAGTGACTTTACCTGCTATGCTACAGCTCCCTGAACTATTAAGTAACATAACTGTGTGATGATATTAATCATTAATCAGTATTTTATAACACTTACTCACTGATTGCAATTATAAATATTGTAAATAAGTAGTTTATAATGAGCATAATGCTTTATTACAGATATGAGAATGTTCAATATATTTTTAGGATCAGTTAGATCTTTAATCTGTTTTCATTTATCCTCTTAAAAAAAGACTAAAAAAATTGACTAAATCAGAAAACAGGGGGAAGAAAAGCAGGATACAAAAAAGATACAAAGAAAGGCACTCTATATTATAGGTCAACTACAATATTTTACAGATGTTAATTTGGGTGTGTTTCAGTACAACCAAGTATAGATTTTGGAGATTTTACCTTATACTATCACACACTTCTAGAAATCAAGGATTTTACCCTCCATTATGAATAACTACATATACTTATAAAGGAATGCAAATTCTGTGCAACCAAAATGAGACTGATCAAATGAAATTTTTCATAAGGTTAAAACTACTCCCATTTAAACAAAAGCTGAGCTTGTGAAATATTTTAACTGCTTAAATCAGTTAGACATTAAAACCACAAACATAAGTAAAAATGCCATGTGGAATGCTAAGTGATTTTTCAGTATATTCAAACCGTATTTTCATCCTCAAACATGTAACATTTAGAGGATAACATTCCTACAAGGTATAAATGAACTATGTATCTACTGGCAAAAATAATCTTTATTGGAATGGAAGATATTTGTATTGCTATGGATAATATTAATTTACATTTCTATCAATTTTCTACAAGGCTCGGTCATTCAAAGCTCTCTCTCTGTATATAGAATTAGGCAATTCCTAGAATATCTCCTAGACAATATCCAGTTGTCAATTGAAAGGACACACAGTTTGGGGCCAGCACTGTGGCATATCGGGTAAAGCCACCACCTGCAGTGCTGGCATCCCTTATGGGTGCTGATTCAAGTCCTGGCTGCTACATTTCTGCTCCACTTCTGAACTCTGTTATGGCCTGGGAAAGCAGTGGAAGATGGCCCAGGTCCTTGAGTCCCTGCACCCATGTGGGAGACCTGGAGGAGGCTCCTGGCTCCTGGCTCCTGGCTTCAAATCTGTCCAGTTTCAGCTGTTGCAGCCATTTGGGGAGTGAACCAGAAAATGGAAGACCTCTCGTTCTGCTTCTGGCTCTTTGTAACTCTGCCTTTCAAATAAATAAATAAGTCTTTAAAAAAAAAAAAGACTCACAATTAATCTCTTTTGCCCTTCCCTAGTCATAGATAGCTTCTTTCCTAACAAGAGTTAGCAGGGTCTTAAGCCATGGCTCTCAGTAGGGTTAATTCAGCAGACTGTGAGTATTCAAACATTACACATTTCAAAGAAAGGATGGCTTTGATTGGCTCTGTGGAGATACCCTCCAAGCCCTTTGATCATATTGCTTGTTTAGAGTATTATTGTAGCTGTGGTCCTTGGACCACACTTGGTAGCTTACACCAACAATAACATTTCTTGTGAATGTCTGTTTTTGTTTTTATGAGGTACTGGGCCACACTCTGTTAACTTGGCATTTTAGAAGGTCCGGTACATTGAGTAGTTAAGATGGGCCACGATTGTACTCCATGTCTATGTTAACAGACCCCTAATAAAATCCCCGGACATCCAGGCTCAGGTGAACTTCCTTGGTTGTTAATAGTTTGTGTATGTTGTTACCCATCGACAATTGGAAAATTATGCTCCCTATGTGTGACATCAAAGGGAGAATACAGCTGGAAACTTGTGTCTGATTTCTCCTGAACTTTGCCCTGTGTACCTTTTTCCTTTGTGTAGTCTTATCCTTTATCTATCACAAACTGTAACCTTGAGTGTAACAGCTGTTCTGACTTCTATGAGTCTTCCTAGTAAATCATCTAATCTGAGGGTAGGCATGGGAACCTCTGATACATACGCGTAGACATCATCTGCTGCACACTCCGGTAGCTGTTGAAGGAAACCTACACCAGACAGAACTGAAAAACAGCTTGTTTCTTCAGGTTGATTTAGTGTTCATCCGAATGCTCATTTGTCATAACCCGCAGTGACAGCTTCCTGAAACTGATCACAGAAGATACTTGTGAGGCTCTTTGTGGAAATCTCTGTACCTCTCCTCAAATCTGTCTCCAAATCCATTCTGCCCGATCTTCTCCAAGACAGCTCTCCAGTGAATTCGCCACTCCCCTTGCCTGGCACATTCCCCGAGGATATTTGCAGAGAATTCTATTCTCTCTCCAAATTAATTGCAAGGCATAAATCTCTGACCTTTTTTCTTAACTTGTCTTTTAATTTTCTCAGTTAGAAATGTCTCTTGTCAATCAGAAGATTCTAATTACAAAGCATTGTTTTTCAGAGCAAAAGTAAAATATCATAATTTGATTTTTTCTATGTAATGAAAAAAATACCATTTTGTTTTTAGCAGGGTAGACAAATTCCTTTACGTTATAATACACTAAATCTCTCTAGGTTCAAAAATCTATTATTCAGTAATCATCCATTATTTGATTCTTTTATTCACATAAAGAGATTTTGGTAATTGTGAAAATCTTCCCTTCCAATAATGCCTATTTTTCAGGATTATTATCTTTAAGTAATCGAAGTTCTTTGAGTTTCAAAGCTAAATAATGACTAATGCTCTCTCTTTCCTGGGGAAATAATCCTTGTGTCTGCTTTCAAGGTGGAAGGGATACAGGGGAAAATCCAGTCACTGATAAAGTATTTTTCTCCTAAATTTGCTACTTGACTTTAAGATATTTTTAATTTTTCTATTGTAGGAATTTCTTTGACTATTGGTTGCAAAGTCACTTATAGCTTTTACGAAATCATTAATTTTTCTTTGTACAAAGATCGGTGTTTATTCCAGAAAACCTCCTTTGGGAATCCCTTATGGTAGGATCCAGCCTCCCCTGGAGCAGATAATGCTCACATTTTCCAGGGGCAGGACACTATGTTGCACAACTGCAATGATACTGTTTGCATCTATGAATGTTGTGGTTCAGGTAGTTTTCAAAAGGGCAACCTAGCCTATAAGCAGAGGCCCAGAACTATCCCGAGTGTTCGACAGCTTTGTGAGTTAGCTAGGACACCTGGTTACAGCTGTCTTCAAACATTTTAAGGATTTGTGTAGAAAAGCTAAAATAATCTCTTTCTGTGTGATTCCAGGGGATAAAAGATAATTTTAATGTGTATATCTTACAGGAACACAGACTACACTCAATAAAATGAACAGCTTTTGAACAGGAAAAATTGCTCAAAAGCAAAGCAGATCACCTTAAAATAAATTCCATCTGGTAAAGTGTTCAAATATAGTTTGGACAAGCACTTGCTAGAGATATTGTACAGGGACTCAATCATTGTAATACATTGGTGAGATAAAAGGATATTTAAGTTTCTGTCTGACACTGAAATTCAACAATCCAAGAGATCATAAGAGTTGCTGGAACTTTGCTTAGAGATGCACGTGAAATTTAAATTTGTTCTATAACTGCCATTAGGTTATATAAAGTTGTGATCCTTATGATGTTACATGCTTTGTGCCTCCAGTCAAGCAGCTTGCATAGAATTAATGTTGGATTGAGAAGGACTGTATTATCCTGACAGATTTCTTTTGACTAAGCCTTTGGGAGTAAATTACCCTAATTTGAAGATTAAACCCTTTAAGAAATATCAGCCAATGAGGTTTAATAAAGGAAGGTAAGTCATAGTGCAGACTGGACTGAGAACAATTCATACCTGACTTTTCAGCTGTTGGATATTTGGAACTTTATGTTGAGGAGGATTATGAGGCCATATTTGGATTTGTCTGGAAATATGTCATGGATGATTAGTAATGCAATGAATAAATAGTAGAATATACTATAGAGATTTGCCATTCTTTTTATGGAGAACACCCAGCATGCTATTTAGGTAGAACTCAAAGAATCCACAGTCTGGAGGATTTTACTTGCTCAAAGCTTTGGACCTCATTGTGCAGATTCAGCAACTCAAGGCATCTGGGGTCGACTAGGCTCAAGCACTGCCTCACACAAGTCAAAGGCTACACTGTAGAAATCCGAATGCCAATGTAATAATTGCAATTAGAGCTGTTACTGTCAAGTTGATTAAAATTCCTATGTCTCGTAGTTAGGGCACCCAGGCTGATGGTGTCATTGATGGATGAACTAATAACACTGATTAAGACTTTGTGTATTAGGTTGTAGCTTTCCTTTCTCACTAGGTTTAAATTTTACTCTAAGTTTCTAGACTACACCCTTGTTTCCTGTTCTGACTGTGGTCATGTATTTGTAGTTGATGCCTTCAGGAAGTGCTTCTCGAACATTTGTTGTGAAGGCCCAGTCTGTTTTAGTTATCAATCTGTTACAGACCTGTGCTTTGATACAATACAGTGTAAATGAGTTAACAACCATGAAATAAAAATATAGATTTTCAAAATGCAAGTAAAATAATTATTTAATTCACTGGACATAGCTTTTCAAAATTTCTGTAACAATTCCTAAATTTTTACTCTCAGTTTCTAAACTATAATTGACCAGCAGAATAATTAATGAAATGCTTAATTAGTGATAATGAACTGATGGAAATATATGATAGAGTAAAATTTTATTTATTTGTTATGTATGGTAGGAACACATTACAGGGAATTTGAATCTCTCTATAATCATTGCCTTCAGACCTTCTATGTTCATTACATGGGACGTGAGGAACAAGTTTCTGATTTTAAATTGGTAGACTACAGCAGCTTTGTTTAACATTTAAGGTATAAAACATAGACAAATATATAATGTCTACAAAACATACTTGAAAGCAAGTCCTTGCTAAAAAAGAAAGCCAAATACCAATGTGATAGTGTTCTTGTAAGAAATTATGGTATTATTTATGATATAATTTTGAGTGGATAAAATTTAGGAAATTTGGGAATATTATCTGGTCAATAATAGTGGCAGAGGATGTAGAACCATTGATTTGTTCCACCAGAGACACATTTTGTGGCTATATGGGAGGGATATTTATTTTATATGCGCACATGCCAAAATTCCATTGTTCTGATAATCCTTGACACAAAGACCCACAATAATGACTTCTTGTATAGCAACACTTGCAAATCCCATTAGTATCAGTTCCTAAATCTATTAACATAATAGTTTTTACTATTCAACAAATAAGTTCTAGCTAGTGTATGAAATTGTGAATCATTCTTCCTCAACCACAAAGCTTCCTCATTGGAATATCATGCTTGTCGGTCACTCAGAGTGGTTGGAAGATGGGATTTTGTAGTTTCTGGCCCTACTATAGCTTTAATCTGGATTTCTTATTTTTGTTTTGCTCTAAGGTCTAGCCTTTCCAGTTGGCAGGGGCTTTTATTGCTTTTCCATCCATGTTCAGATATGTTAAGACTCACCAGCATTCACTACAGCACTGCCATATTTCCATCTTTGGGCTCACACCTCCACTTCACATGAAGAACTCTATATTCAAAGAGTAGAGAGATTATATGGTAATTCTCCTTCATGTGGCCATCATTTTTCTTACTATCCAATCCCAATATTTCCCCTCTTAATACTGATGTTTTTTGGGGGAGGGGGTGAAGAGTCTCTCTGATCTTGAAAAATCATTTCCTGGATTATGTTTAGATATTCTTCTCTGTGTTGTTTCCACTACCAACTGGCAAAATCTATATCTAATAAAGCTATACGTTTGCTTTTTCATGCCTACTTATTTGAATACTGCATAAAATATCATATTTGCTCATTTTTTAGATACATCCTTCATCTAGTGAGAATAACTTTGTCTCTACATATAGGGAATGAAAATATCCTCTTTAGGGAAGATGGACCATATAAATGAGTTTTGAAATCATATACTTATTTAAGGTTTATTCCTATGATGAGCTATCTTGATATTCTTTTGAAAAATTGAACATGTGACTATTACGATCTCTTAATGCCTTATCAACCGCTATATCTAGGGATATGATTGCCAATAAATTAATTTCACACTTAAATGTTTCTTCTGTAAGGATGTTCCTTCTTAATAATTTATAGAGTTCTTAAGCAAGGAATAATCTATTTGTGAGTATAAAACAGGCATCTCCACTGGCAACTCCAGTCTGATGTGGGTTTTATGTATGCTGTCACAGACCATAAATTATGCTTTGTAGATGTAATTTTCCAACACCTCCAAATCTGTATTGCACCATCACCTGAGCTCGTGCCTCAAATCTAGCAATATACAAGTGGCAAAAATATGGTAGTGGTGATCTCTGCAAATAGAAATAATATTATAGAATTGTGTACCCTTACTACTCCTTGTTTAGGAGATTCACAAGGTGGCCTCCTAATATAGCATATGCCTCTATATTTGCTGTCAAAAATACCAACTGAAGACATAACTCAGGCTAAAACCTTGAGTTGACCATGCTTTACATTTCTAATGTATAAGACTACCATTATATTAAAAATAATTTATTATAATTTTATGATAAAGGTAAGTTATGACTCAACATTCCCTAAGGATCTAGTAAGTGAAAAACCTTTATACTGTGGGTATACAAAAGTATAAATATAAACAAGATAACTCCTCTGGGAACTGATAATAAATCTCAAAATGTACATAATATCAGTGGTCAATAGATAATAGTCTGTTAGCTCTTTGTGTCTCCATTAGAGCTCTTATGAGGAGACATAGAAAGCGCTATTACAATATGGAGGAATGAATTACTTCTTACTTAGGTGTGGCATCAATTAAATTTTTAAAGGTGATACAAGCTGAGTCTTTAGGATTGGCTGGAATTTTGATATATTGGTGAGGAGGTAAAGGGATGCATTTGTGTTGAGGGGAGAAAACCTCCAAACAATGTACTTCCCCCTTTTCTGACTGCCACACATTTTTAACTTTGTAGGGAAAATGGAAGAAGATCTATTGAACCAATTGTTTTGGCTGTTCTTATGTGATCACAGCATTGCTTATATGGATTGTCAAACAAGGGATGAGCTCATAAAAGGATATTAATGTGTCATTTTTATTGAGCAAAGTAGCATTATAGAAAAGGTGATTTCAAAGGCACATGGCTCTTTCATTACAGCCTTCAGGGATGATGTTTGATCACTGCAAACAGGCTACTTTGTTCCATCTTTCTCTGATGTTTGGCATTATCCTGAATACATATGCTCTGACTTGGAAAGAATCAGTCTGTAAAGATTTAATAGATTCGAGACTTGCATATTCAAAATCCACGTCTTGTGGTTAAAATGAAATGAAATCTATTTTAATATGTATGACTATATACACATAAACATATTTCAGATATATATCTCAGAAAAATTTTAAAAAGCAGTGGTAATTATTATATGTAGTTGTTCTGAGTTTATGAAAGTTGGCTTTTAAAAAATTTACCATTTTGCA
Organism: Lepus europaeus; assembly: GCF_033115175.1. Taxonomy (NCBI): domain Eukaryota; kingdom Metazoa; phylum Chordata; class Mammalia; order Lagomorpha; family Leporidae; genus Lepus; species Lepus europaeus. The sequence continues at coordinate 127,566,914 of NC_084829.1, read as the reverse complement.
TCACCCCTAAGGAAAAAACTTATTATAAGAGGCATTATTTAGTGGTTATAAGGTACAATCATCTTTCCAATTTCAAGGCTTTGAGATTTGCTCCATGCTGCTGTTACTTAGCATGGACTGAAGTTTCTAGTGCTGGGTGCTTGTGAATACTCTCTTTATTAAAAGTGAATTAACAGCTCTCTTGGTTACAAAAAATTGAAAGTCACAAAATATTAAAGAGAAATACTAAAGATTATTATGTGTCTCAGGTCCTTTTCCTTATGGGCCAAAAGAAATGAATTTCTTTTTATTTATTTATTTTTTAAAAGGAGAGAGAAGCTTGGCAAGAGACCTGAAGAGTCAAAAGCTTTTCGTGCGGTGACTAAAATTTACAGAATGCTCTCCGCAGAGAATCCCCTGGCTTCTAGTCCCTGTCAATTGATATGTAATCTCACACAAGTTCATCTTTTCATTTTGAATTTCAAGTGAACCTTTGAAAGCAGGATGCCATTCCCGGTTGGCCAGTTTGATATACCTTACATCTTTGAGTACAATTAAACACTCTTTGCATTGAAATTAAGCCCAACAGGCATCAGCTCAGGTAGGCTAGGTTACATTATGTTCCATTTCATGTGACACAGAAAATCTTTCTATGTCACTTCCCTACTAACAACCTTTCCCTTTCTCTGTCCCCACTTAGAGTATCCGCCACCTCAGCGACCCAGGCTGCTTCCTCTGCGTGGCCTGTTCTCCTTCTCCAGTTAGTTTTTGCAACAATCTAAAAACAGAGGCCATTTCAATTACACATTTATTGCCAAAAGCAAAGCTTTATAAACTTTATGTGCTTATAAATCATCTGCGGATCTTGTTAAAAATGCAGGCTATAATTCACCAGGTCTGGGGTCTGGCCAAGATGATAACAAGCTCCCAGGTGATGCGCTAGACCATACTTTGGGTAACAAATATCTAGAGTATCACAGACCTCTCATTAAATTAGTGTTTGTTCCTGGAGCCGGGTAACCAGAAATGTAGGCTATCCCTTTTTCATACTTGTCCTTTCTTATTTACATTATGTATATATAATATATATTTAAATTTTATTCATTTATTTTTATTTGTTTGAAAAGGAGATGAGCAGTTTGTTATTCTAACTGCAAAGTTAACTCCCCATTTGTATACAGATGAGCAGGATGGGGTCAGGCCAAAGTGAGGGGCCCACAACTTCTTCTGGTTCTGCTATGTAGGTGGCAAGGGCCCAAATACTTGAGCCATCATCTGCTACCTCCTAGGGTACACATTTAGCAGGAATCTGGATTGGAAGCAAAGACAAAGGGACACAAACCAGGTTCTCCAATATGGGATGTAGACATCCCAAGTGGCAGCTTAACTGCTGTGGCATATGCCTGCCCTTTAGTTTACATTTTTGATACAGCAAACTGCTTGAAGTTTCCGGAATATATCAGATTCTTTTGCATCTCGATACCTTATCAAATATTATTCTCTCTACCTGCCCTTGTATCTTGTAACACTTCCTTTACCTTTAAAGTTCAGTTCCGCTGTGGTCTCCTCCAGGAATCCTTCCCTAATCCCTTTGCCATGTAATTGCTTGATGAAATGTTTCTGATATGCTCCCAAAATGCCCTGTAGTTCCTATATTATAGCTTCTTCATAATCTCTTGCAACTGTCTGCTTACTTGTCCATTCTTTGGAGGGGGCAGAGATTATGCATTTTATCTCTAATGCCTTACTGCCAATCCCAATGCCTGATACATTAGTAGCATTTTATTAAAGTTTACTGACTGATTGAAGAAGGGAATTTGACTTCTTGTCATGTAAAAATATGGTGTAATATTTTGTCTCATAAAGTTAAAATTCAATTGGGAGTAGTAAAAACTATATTCATAAAAAGTTAAGTACAGGGTGAGATAATACTGAAGATATAAAATGTTGTATGTGATTAATTGCTGAATGTGGATCATAGCAGATAGCTATGCTGAATCCACTGGAGGAAAATGGCTCTGTGGATTTTTTAAATCAATTTTTAATATCTTAATTTGTTCTACAAACTATTTGAACCTGCTGATAACTCTGTGTATTAGAGTTAATGAAACTATAAGCACAGGCTCATACACAGTTAAGGGAATGGTTTGGGAAAAGGAGGGAATTGTGAAAGTATTTACCCAGCCTGAGGAACAGATTAGTGTGTCGTAAAAGTGCACCTCACTGAACAGAGGACGTCAATATTAGGGCACAGGCTTTCCATTTCCACTCTGCCCCCAAGGCTGACTCCCACAGGGGCGCCAGCGTCTTCTGTGTCCTCCAGCTTCTGGTGGGTTGTGGATCATAGGTTACTTCAGCCCTGGGAGAAAAATGAAGTCAGGAATTTTACTTTATTTTTTGGGAGGAAGAGTGGGATGGTTGCCTAGAGCTGGCTGTGCCACTTGGTAAATTGCCTGTATGTTAAAGCTTTCGAATTATTCTAATTACAATGTCCCCCTAGAACCCTGGGCTCATACAGTTTACATTTAGTGTGGTAAAAGAGAAAATAAATAATTTTGGAGGTAAGTAAAAATGAACTCCTTATAAAAAAGTCAGATATTCTCAAAGTTTGTGTATATCAGTCTTTAGTTGACTGTTCCATTGTAAAGAAATAATATGTCAAAGATAGAGTCCCAAGTCGTTCCCTTTTCATAGGGAGTAGGTTATCTGTGCCTTTGCTTCTCCTCATTCCTGTTGTCATCGGATTATTTCACTGCTCACTCTCTGTCTGTCTGAGGATAGAAAAGGAATTTTTTTTAAGAAAAGGAAATTAATGAATGAAAGTGTAGCTTTAGCATCTATGATAAAAAGTTTGTCAAGAAAGAGACTGAAATCCTGAACAAAAATGAAGTTTCCGTTTATCTGGCTTGGACTGCCCCCTATTGCTGTAAAGATACCAGAATTTGCTTCCAGTTTATCAAACACCACAATGTGTTTGATGAATGTGGGCAAAAAGTCCTATATTCATGATAGCGAAGAGAACCAGGTCAGTTAAACAATCAGATTATCTTAATATGGAGCTCTGTGTGCAGTCTTTGGACTTTGGATTGTCTGACAACCCTGTTTGCATACTTACTTAGATCATTGGCATGTATGAGCCTAATTCTGTGACCCAGCAAAAATAGATCATAAATTCGAGCAGCAGAAGACATGTTTGTAGGCTGACCTTGGAGAGATGAGCTAAGGGTGCTGAAGACATATAAACTCAATTTCCAATAATAAAGAAAAATGCTTTTACTTTGCCCAGTGGATGAAGTGGAAATCTAACATTTTTTCTGGTACATGCTGAATGTTTTATCAGACTTGATTAAATTCCTCTTTAGTAGGAAGCTAAGGGAGAGACTGAGTACAAACACGTCGTATGAGGCTTTTGACTCCTCTTTTGCTCTTCACTGTGTAATTCTTTTTCTAAAGTGACTTTTACTTTTCTTTCTTTCCAGGCTCCATTTATGAAATGTTTGGAAATGAATGCTGTTTGTCAACGGGAGAAGTGATTAAAATTATTGGTCTCAACATTAAGAAGATCATAGCTGAAATCTGTGAACACATTGAAGATTGTGAGCCCCCACAACCATTTGAATTGCCTATGAATTTTCCAGGTACAGTTGCCACTGCCTCTCCCTCATGAAACTCTGCTGTTAGTCGTTATGTACACCTCTACAACTGAAAACAATGAAAAAGTGAGGCTTTTTATTTCTACTCCAAGACAGGGGGTGAACAACAACAAAAAACCCCCAGAATGCTCATGGTTCAGTCATCTTAAGGACTAAAAGAAGGCGAATATTATCTAGGTTTTGAAATAAATGTCTTTTAATTAAGAGTTAAAGTTTTGATCAATAAAATATGTAGTGAGTTCCAACTATATGCTGAGTAGTGAGAATCAACAAATTGAAGGCACAGAACTAGCTAACATCACTGAAATATGTCTATTCTTTGCTTTCCATTTGTTATTACTGTAGTTCCCTGGATAATTTAATGTTCCTACTGATCTTAATGAAACGTCTTACCACTTTTTGTCTCATTACCTCCACTCAGAGTTTCAGAATCAGCTCAAATATCATGCCATTGAGAAAATTTTTGCTGACCTTCTATTCTAATCTAGATATCTCTCTTTTGTGTTACCACAGTGTCTTTGGCACTAAGAATGTACCTGATTGAATAGTCATTAACTCTTGCCTTGTTTGTCTTATTCTATAGATAAGAGATTGGCCAACTTTTTCTATAAAGGGCCAGTTAGTAAATATTTTGGGCTTTGCAGCCAGATGGACTCTGTTACAACTACTCTACTCTGATGTTGCAGCATGAAAGCAACTGTAAATAATGCAGGAACCAAATAACACGACCAGGGCTTAACAAAACTTTATTTAGAAAAGCAGTGGCCAGCAGGATTTGCCCTGTCAAATGTAGTTTTTGAGCTCCGCCTGGACTCAAATTCCTTGGTAGATCAAATATTATCTATGAAACTTTGTATTTCTAGTACTAAGTATGGTTCAGCATAGACAATGTGCTTAATAATTATTTATTGAACGGATAATGGGTAGTAGAAGAGAACATCTGATGGGGCCGGCACTGTGGCACAGCAGGTTAAAGCCCTGGCCTGTATATACCGTATGGGTACTTCATTTGAATTCCGGCTGCTCCATTTCTGATCCAGCTCCCTGCTAATGCTCCTGGGAAAGCAGCAGAGGATGGCCCAAGTCCTTGGCCCCTGCAGCCACATGGGAGATCCAGGAGAAGCTTCTGGCTCCTGGCTTCAGAGCTGTGCAGCTCCAGCTCTTGTGACCATTTGGGGAGTGAACCAGCAGATGGAAGACCTCTCTCTGTCTGTCTCTACGTCTCTCTGTAACTCTTTCAAATAAATAAAAAATAAATCTTAAAAAAAGAGCTTCTTATAATCAATTATAATATAATATGTTTCTTAGTATATTTAAAGTTTCCTTGAGTTCTATAGGAGACTTAAATAGCATCAGATAATCAGATACTGGTTTGGATTTTGGAATTATTGTATTTCAGTTTTCACTATCCTTGTGTTATTGGGAAGAATAACTATTGAAATATAGTTAAAGAGTTTAGAATGCTATTTGGCATATAGCCAAAAAAAAGTACCAGCTTTTATTGCCGTTATTAATATTGTTCAAACTATTTCTGTGATATTAGGTAAAGCTTTTCAGAGAATGCTATACTTTGTATGAATCTTGGAGAACAAAAATAACTCTGCAAAATGCCCTAGTATCTCACCCCTTTCATTTGAAAATTATCCATTGTTCAGTTCTACCTATTCCTTCTTCACTCTTGTCCTTTCCAACAATAGTACTCAAACTTGACTGCACATTGGAATCACCCAGTGAGCTTTAAAAAATCCTGGTGCTCAGGCTACTATCACGAGGCATTCTGATTTATTAGGTCTTGGGTGAAGTCTGCTCACAAGATTTCTTAAAGCTTCCAGGGTGATACTAAAGAGCAGCCCGAAGTTGAGAACCGTTGCTTTATAATAAGCATTTCTAAGAACTCAAATTATATTTAACAACTCCCTTTTTTGAATCATTGTAGTCTTTCCTGCATTAATCATTGCATTTGTAACATTTTCTATGTAATTGAGCTTATTTATGTGCTTGTCTACCTAACAACATCTACCTAATAGATCACAAGATTGCTCAAGGCAGAATATGACATGGTGTTTAGGAGAATATGTGTATAATAAATATTTGGTGGTGTAAATGACTAGAGTCTTCTGATAGAAGATGCATTTCTCATTATAGTGAAAACACTTAGCTGTCCATAAGGAGTTTAATTTAGATGCTATTTAAAATATCCCTTTGAACTTTCAGTTGACATGATAATCTTGCATCAATAGCAACAATTTGAAAAATATGTCTAAAATCCAGTTTATTGAAAGGATCAGGGATAAAATGGAGGAGGAAAGTGATTGATGATGCCGAGGAAATATTTTCCTTCAAAGAGGACTCCTAGATGGTGATGAAAGGGATCCCAAATAGAGGAATAATCCTGCATCAGTACTAGAATGAAAGGTAAAAGTTGAGTCCACTCTTTTTTTCATAAATCTCAACAGAAATCTATATTTCATGCTTTATTTAAAACTTTCAATTTAAACTCCCAATTAGATTTTAGGCTCAAGAAGTCTAGTATTATTTTAAAAACATTATTATTTGAGAATTTTCCAAATTTTATTTTGTTATTAATTTTTTATATTTAAAAATTTATTTTTTATTAAAGAGTATGGGTTTCATGCATTCCATAGAATTCCAAGAAGACAACCACACTTCTTTCCCTCTCATCCCTGCCCAAACCCCTCCCTCTCTTCCTTCTATTCCTTTCATCAGTTTTTGCAAAGAAAAAAAATGCATAATTTTAATCCACTCTATATTCATAGGATTAATTCCCACTAACCATAATATTCAAATATTAAAAATACAAACACAATAGTTCCACAGGAGTATAAGGGCTAAAAATAACAATCATATCACAAACTATCTGTTTCATTCCTATACATTTTTTGTATTCTATATTAACTACCACAAAAGAGAGAAAACATGATATTTGTCTTTTTGAGACTGGCTTATTTCACTTAGAATAATTGTTTCCAGTTGAATCCATTTTGTTGCAAAAGATAGGATTTCTTTCTTTTTTTTTTTTTTTTGACAGGCAGAGTTAGACAGTGAGAGAGAGAGAGACAGAGAGAAAGGTCTTCCTTCTGTTGGTACACTCCCCAAATGGCTGCTATGGCTGGTGCTCTGTGGCTGGCCAACTGCGCCGATCCGAAGCCAGGAGCCAGGTGCTTCCTCTTGGTCTCCCACGCAGGTGCAGGGCCCAAGCACTTGGGCCATCCTCCACTGCCCTCCTGGGCCACAGCAGAGAGCTGGACTGGAAGAGGAGCAACCAGGACAGAATCCAGCGCCCCAACCAGGACTAGAACCCAGGGTGCCGGCACCGCAGGCGGAGGATTAGCCAAGTGAGCCATGGCGCCCGCCAAAAGATAGGATTTCATTCTTTTTTTTTTTTTTTAAGAATGAAATTTTTTTTAAGACTTATTTATTTATATGAAAGTCAGAGTTACACACAGAGAGAAGGAGAGGCAGAGAGAGAGAGAGAGAGAGAGAGAGAGAGAGAGGTCTTCCATTCAGTGGTTCACTCCCCAATTGGCTGTAATGGCTGAAGCTGTGCTGATCCGAAGCCAGGAGCCAGGAGCTTCTTCCAGGTCTCCCATGTGGGTGAAGGGGCCCAGCTTTCTCAGGCCATAGCAGAGAGTTGCATCAGAAGTGGAGTAGCTAGGTCTTGAACCGGTTCCCATATGGGATGCCGGCACCTCAGGCCAGGGTGTTAACCCACTGTGCCACAGTGCCAGCCCCAGGATTTTATTCTTTTTTATGGTTGAATAGTATTCCATAGTTTATATATACCACATTATCTTTATTGAGTCAACAGTTGATGGATACCTGGGTTGATTCCATGTGTTAGCTATTGTTAACTGAGCTGCAATAAACATGTGGATTCGAATAATTTTTTCATGATTTTGTTTCCCTTGGATAAATTCCTAGGAATGGGATAGCTGGGTCATATGGTAGATTTATTTTCAGATTTCTGAGGAATCTCCGTACAGTCTTCCTTAATGGTTATACTAGTTTACGTCCCCACCAACAGTGGATTAGTTGCCTTTTTCCCCACATCCTCACCAATTTCTTGTTTTTTGAATTTTTGATGATAGCCATTTTAACTGTGGTGAGGTGAAACCTCCTTATGGTTTTTATTTGGATTTTCCCTGGGAAAATCCCACTTAGTCTGGGTGGATAATCTTTTTATTAGATTCAATTTTCTATTTTTTTTCAAAGATTTTTGCGTGTATGTTCATCAGGGTTATTTTTCTATAGTTCTCTTTTTTGATGTATCTTTGGTTTTAGAATAGGTAATTCTGGCATCATAGGATGCGTTTGGAAGGCTTCCCTCCATTTCAATTGTTTTGAGCAGTTTAAGAAGAATTGGGATTAGCTTTTCATTAAATATTTGGTAGACTTCAACAGTGAAGCCATCTGATTGTGTGCTTTTCTTTCTTTACCACTGGGAAGATCTTTATCATTGATTCAATCTCAATCATGGTTATTGGTCTGTTCAGATTTTCTAAGTTTATATACCTTATTTTTGTAAATTATGTGTGCACAGAAATACATCAGTTTTTTTCTAGATTTTCCAATTTGTTGCCATAAAACTCTTTGTATTAATGTCTTATAATTCTCTGTATTTCTGTGGTATCAATTGTAACATCTCCTTTTCATTTCTGATTTTATAACTTGGGCCTCCCCTCTACCTTTCTGGTTATTTGGGCTGATGACTTATCCTTTTTCTTCCTCCCTCCCTCCCTCCTTTCTTTCTTTCTTACTTTCTTTCCTTCTTATTTTATTTTCTTAAACAGCTTTTCATTTGTCTTGTCTTTTGCACAGTTTTATTTCTATTTTGTTTTTTCTTCTATAATTTTTATTTATTTTGTCCTAGTAATTTTGAATGTGATTTATTCCTGTTTTTCTAGGCCCTTGTCATGCATTGTCAGATCAGTTATTTGATATATTTCCAATTTTTGGTGTAGGGCACTTATTACTATATACTTTTCTACTAACACTACTTTAGCTGTGTCTCATAAAGTTTAATATGCTATGTTGTCATTTTCAATCATTTTGAATACTTTTTGATGTATCTTGATTTCTTTTATGATAAACTGTTCATTCAGAAACATGTTGTTTAGTCTCCATTTTTTGTGTATTTCAAGAGTTTCTTTTGTTGTTAATTTCCAGCTTCATTTCATTGTGTTCAGAAAAATTATACGACATTATTTCCATTTTTCTGAATTTGTTGAGACTTGTTTTATGACATAGTATGTGGTCTATTTATAGAAAGTTCCATGTACTGCTGAAAACTGTGTATTTTGCCGCTGCGGGATGAAATGTTCTGTGGAGATCTATTAGATCCGTTTGGTCTGTAGTGTATGTTAGCTCTGTTGTTTCTTTATTCATTTTTGTCTTATTGATTTTTCCATTAATAAGAATGGGGTGTTGAATTCTTATATTATCTATTGTATTGGCGCTTATGTCTCCCTTTAGATCCATTAACATTTGTTTTATAAAACTATGTGTCCTCACATGGAGTTCATATACATTTATTATAATCACATCTTCATGTTGAGTTGACCACTTAACCATTAGTTAATAACTTTCTTTGTCTCTTTTAACAGTTTTTGTTTTACGGTCTGTCTTGTCTGTGATGAGTATAACTACTCCTGCTCGTTTTTTTGACTTGCATTTGCATGGGGTATTGTTTTTCATCATTTCACTTTCAGTCTGTGTGTATATTATTGATGGGGTGTGTTTCTTGTAGCTAGAAAACAAATAGACCCTTTTTATCCATTTAGCCAGTCTGTATCATTTAATTGGAGAATATGGACCATTTACATTAAAGGTTATTATTAAGAAGCAATGACTTGGTCCTACCATTTATCTATAAATAGTACTATTATCTGTTTTCAATCTTGTTTGTTCTTGTTCTAGGAAGTTTTTGCCTTCACATTATTTCATGATACTGATTATCTTTCTTCATCTCTCTGTAGCACAACCCTAAATATCACCTGTAAGGCTGGCTGGGTGGTGACAAATTGTTTCAATTTTTGCTTGTCTTGTAAAATCTTTATATTTCATCTTCATTTATGAAACAGAGCTTCACTGGTTCTGTGGGTTGGCATTTTTTTTCTTTTAGGACATACAATATATCTTTCCTGGCCTGTAGCATTACTGTTGAGAAATCTGCTATCAATATGAAGGGACTTCTTTTAAAGATGATCACATATTTCTTTCTTGCAAATTTTTGGATATTCTCATTAGGTTTTATAATGTTTATAATATGTCATGTTGAGGATCTTTTCTGATCATGCCTATTTGGAGTTCTCTGAGTGTCCTGTATTTGGATGTCCATATATTTTTCCAAATTGGGGAAACTTATTGTTTTTATTTCACTGAATAGGTTTGCTAAGCCATTCTTATTTTCCTTATCTTCAGGAATGCCTAAGACCTATTTATTTGATCATTGAGAACTGTTTTTGGTTTGTATAAACTTTTCTTCTTCTCCTTCTTCTTCTCCTTCTTCTTCTTCTCCTTCTTCTTCTTCTTCTTCTTCTTCTTCTTCTTCTTCTTCTTCTTCTTCTTCTTCTTCTTCTTCTTGTTTGAGGTATTTTAAAAGAGCTGTCTTCTAGATTCCATATTTGCTCTTCTGGATCCCCAAGTCTCTTGCTCAGGCTTTCCATTGCATTATCTTTATTTGACTTATTGAATCTTTATTCCAAATATTTCTATTGAGGTTTTTCAATATCTCTATGTCTTTACAGAATTTCTCATCCATGTCATGTATTGATTTCTTTTTTCAGTGAAATATTTCTCTATGTTTTTGAGTAATCTTACAATCATTCTTTTGAAATTTTTTTCAGATTTTTCATCAATCTCCATTTGTACACAGTCCAATGTTGATGAAAGATTGTGTTACTTTTGGGGAAATATTTTCTCATCCTTGTTCATGTTTTTTTGTTTCTACATTGATTTTTTTGCACATCTGGGGTATCTCTAGCTACTGTCTCCCCTGGAGGATTGTTTTTATTTTCTCTTTTTAAAGATATATTTATTTATTTGAGAGGCACAGTTACAGAGAGAGGGAGAGACAGAGAGAAAAGTCTTCCATCTGTTGGTTCACTTCTCAAATGATTGCTATGGCTGGAGCTGGGTCTATATGAAACCAGGAGCCAGGAGCTTTTTCTGGGTCTCCCATGTGGATAAAGGGGCCCAAGCACTTGGGCCATCTTCCATAGTCTTCCCAGGCCACTAGCAGAAAATTATATTAGAAGAGGAGCAGCCAGGATATGAACTGGTGCCAATATGGGTTGCCAGCACTGCAGGTAGAGGCTTAACCTACTATATCACAACTCTGGACCCAGGAGGATTTTTTCTTAATTGAGAACTTTATTCTGTGGAAGTGTGCATTGGGAGCTTGGTGAAGTGCCTAAGGCTTATACTTGAGTTCCATAAGTGTGTGCTTCATGGGGCCAGGGAACTCTGGCCACTTTGGTTGAGTCTAGAGTCCAAAATGACACCAAAGTTTGGTGAACCACTTAAGGAGATTCACAGCTTAGAGAGAGTTCATGGTGCCAATGCACTGCACCCAACCAGGCATGCGCATCATTCAGACACCAATCCACTCAGCATATCGCTTGATCCTTCCATGAGATCTATCCCCAGTATGTCGGAAGCTCTGAGTCTTTGTAGTCAGACCAGGTGGGTGCACAGGAACCCAGCTGCAACCTGTGACTCTCTCACCTCAATGGCATATGCTCAGAACTCCCACAGTCACAGGGTGCATGGGGTCCTTTCTCCACCTTGCAAGCTGCCTTGTCCTGGCCCTAGTTACCTTCAAGGGCAGCAAAACTGCCCACTGTTCCCAAGGTCTGGATAGAGTTCAGTTGCAGCTCTACCTCAGGAGCTTTGGTGAGGGGAGGGGAGGGATTGCATCAACGTGGCCCCACTTCATGGAGCAAAGTAGCCACCAAATTCTGACCAGTTCCCCAGACCAGACTCACAATCAGTGGGAACTGTGGAATTCTCCCTCAGTCAAAGCCACGAGTGGCAATGGCCATAGCTGCTGCCTCTCACCTTGCCCTGGGGAGATGGCACTTCTAAGCCAGTATATGGTGTGGTAGATTCAGGAGTGGCTGGCAGTGGTGTGGCTCCTCTTTCCTTGCTGCTCCATGGAGTCTCTGTTCTGTCCTTTCCATTCTCCACTGAAATTTTTTCTCAGTTCCCTAGGACCCTTGCTTTTTGTTTTCCTGGTCTCTCTGTGACTAAGCTCAGTGTGGCTTCCCATTATTCAGCCATCTTGGATCTTTCTCAAGAAAGTTTGCTTTTTCCCAGCTGAAAATTCCTGCTTCTCCATTACTTGCTGTTCAGGTAGAGGCTCAGAGTAGTGAGAAATAAGTTAATGACATTCTATGTCTTTCTTAGCCTATACACCATCCTAGACACATGCACCGTTCTGTACATGTATGTGGTAATCTAGATTCCGGGGGATGTATCTCAACTTTCAGTGTCCTTGTGGACATCTCATTTACCAGCTTTTCTTTTTAAAAATTTGGGTTCACCTGTTGCTTTCCCCACCACTGCAGACAATCACAAAAGTTAAACAACTGTCTATCATTTAGTTGTTTACTTTTTGACAAAAGCTCTGAGGGGGTCTTTTCCCTCTGATGAGTTAACAATGAGATTAGTTAAAGAGAGCCTGGAATGTTTGAATTTGCAGGGAGAGACAAGACATGTCAAGTAATTATAGTTTGGGGGGATTAAACTTTGAATGAATTTTTTTTTGCCATACTTGCTATTTGTTGGTTTTCAAGGGAAAAGTAGAGCTAAAGTATCTCTGTGGTGTGTGGGCGATCTGGGGTGTGTAAATAATAAGAAAAATGCAACGTGGGGCCAGTGCTGTGGCACAGTAGGTTAATTGTCCGCCTGCATCGCCAGTATCCCATATGGGCTCTGGTTCTAGTCCCGGCTGCTCCTCTTCCAATCCAGCTCTCTGCAATGGCCTGCGAGAGCAGTGGAAGATGGCCCAAGTGCTTGGGTCCCTGTACTCACATGGCCGACCGGGAAGAAGCTCCTGGCTCCTGGCTTTGGATCAGTGCAGCTCCGGCTGTTGCGGCCATTTGGGGAGTGAACCAAAGGAAGGAAGATCTTTCTCTCTGTATCTTCCACTCACTATCTGTAACTCTACCTATCCAATAAATAAATAAAATCTTTAAAAAAAAAAAAGCAACAAAGTTTTCTGTTCTTACCAAGATTCTTTAATACGGAGTCCCCAGATTGCTCTAATTCACTCATTAATTAAGTCTTGTGAAAAATTTGATCCAGACTGTTTCTTTTTCTTTCTTTCTTTCTTTTTTTTTTTTTTTTTTTTTTTTTTTTTTTTTTTTTTTAATGGCTGGAGCTGCACTGATCTGAAGCCAGGAGCCAGGAGTTTCTTACAGCTCTCCCACGTGGGTGCAGGAGCCCAAGGACTTGGGCCATCTTCTACTGCTTTCCCAGGCCATAGCAGAGAGCTGGATTGGAAGTGGAGCAGCCAGGACTTGATGGGATGCTGGCACTGTGGGCAGCGGCTTTTCCTACTATACCACAGCTCTGGCCCAGAACCAGACACCTTTTTTTTTTTTTAAGACTTTATTTTTTTATTTGAGAGATAGAGTTACAGTAAGAAGGAGAGACAGAGAGAAAGCTTTTCCATCCACTGGCTCACTTCTCAAATGGCCACAACGGCCAGAGCTGAGACAATCTGAAGCCAGGGAGCCAGGAGTTTCTTCTGGGTCTCCCACGCGAGTGCAGGGGCCCAAGCATGTCGTCGTCTACTACTTTCCCAGGTCTTAGCAGAGAGCTGGATGGGAAGAACAGCTGGGACTATTAAAAACCAATTTCTTCATTGTTTTTATTCCATTTTTTTTTTTGCGGAAATCATCCACCCTTCTGTAAAAAATTATGTAAATATGCCTTCTCATCTAGATCAAAACTAAAAATTTTGATCTAGATGACCATGATTTGGGAAGGATATTCAGAATGATTTTGCTTCAAAACAAAAAAGGAAAAAAAGAAAAAGATATGTAGCATTTGACCAGTGAACTTTCTTTTATAGATACAGTACTAGAACATTCAAGAATACTCAAGGAAATTTTGCAAGGATTTGGCAAAGACACTTTTAGGGGAGAAACTAGAACCTGATTTTTTTGCCGAACTATGAATGGGGAATAAACTTCCAATATTTATCACTGGTTGCTTCCTATATAACATCATGTTTTCATATGTATTTTGTCATTTCAAAACATTTCATAAAATATTTAAAGAAATAAAAAGCCATCATTTCAGTTCCCTATGGGAATAAGCAAAATGCTTTAGAAGCACAATTTGTTCTTTTAAAAGACAGCTCTGTTAGTTGAGCCTTTTTAGGAGCTAGAAAACCTGCAATTCTTGCCAAACACAACTAAAATATATCATGATACTTGGTAGTTGATTGCATTATTTCTGTGGATTGGTAAATCACATATGTTTGGCTTATGGTGATGTTCCAAATTTCTGGATTACCTTCTGGAAATATCTGTTCCTCCTTTGTAATGTTTTAAAGCATGAATAATAAATGTATTCTCTTTAGTTATGAAACATTTCTTGAAAGAAAGTGTTTCAGTACATCTTTGTGTTATACAGAGATGTTTTTCCCAAACAGCATGTTTACATCAAATGTCTCTAAACCATGTGTTCCAGAAATGACTGACATCATGGTCTTGTATGACCTACTCACCTAATCTAAGAGGTGATATTCCAACATTTCATTCATATTCTTTTGTTTGTACAAACAAACAAAATTTCAGACTGGGAGGTAGGAACAACTGGAATCTGTCTTGGAGGTTACCTGGCACAGTTACATAAGAAATTTTTTAAAAACTGATGTTATTAATACTACATTTTATTCGTAAATATCTATCTAAAGTAATTTTCTTTCAACAACTGGTTCATATACAAGTTATTGAGATAGTTTACATTCTTCTCATGTTATATTTTAAAAGTCCAATACGGCCCATTTCTTAAGTGGGTTGTTTGTTTTGTTGTTGTGGATTTTCTTGATTATTTTGTAGATTCTGGTTATCAACCCTTTATCTGTAGTATAGTTCGCAAATATTTTTTCCCATTCTGTCGGTTGCCTCTTCACTTTCCTGACTGTTTCTTTTGCGGTACAGAAACTTCTCAATTTGATGCAATCCCAAATGTTAATTTTGGTTTTGACTGCCTGTGCTCCTGGGGTCTTTTCCAAGAAGTCTTTGCCTGTACCTATATCTTGCAGGGTTTCTCCAATGCTCTCTAATAATTTGATGGTTTAGGGTTGTAGATTTAAGTCTTTAATCCATGTTGAGTGGATTTTTGTGTAAGGTGAAAGGAATGGGTCTTGCTTCATACTTCTGCACGTGGAAATCCAATTTTCCCAGCACCATTTATTGAATAGGCTGTCCTTATTCCAGGGATTAGTTTTGGATCTTTGGTCGAATATAAGTTGGCTGTAGATGTTTGGATTGATTTCTGGTGTTTCTATTCTGTTCCATTGGTCTATCCATCTGTTTCTGTACCAGTACCATGCTGTTTTGATAACAACTGCCCTGTAGTATGTCCTGAAATCTGGTATTGTGATGCCTCCGGCTTTGTTTTTGTTGTACAAGATTGCTTTGGCTATTCGAGGTCTTCTGTGTCTCCATGTGAATTTCAGCATCATTTTTTCCAGATCTGAGAAGAAGGTCTTCGGTATCTTGATTGGTATTGCATTGAATGTATAAATTGCTTTTGGGAGAATAGACATTTTGATGATATTGATTCTTCCAATCCATGAGCATGGAAGATTTCTCCATTTTTTGGTATCCTCTTCTATTTCTTTCTTTAAGGTTTTGTAGTTTTCATCATAGAGATCTTTAACGTCCTTGGTTAAGTTTATTCCAAAGTATAAAAAAAAAAAAAAGTCCAATACGGGGCCAGCACTGTGGCATGGTAGGGTAAGCCTCTACCTATAGTGCTGGCATCCCCTATGGGTATTGGTTTGTGTCCTGCTGCCCCACTTCCAATCCAGCTCCCTGCTAATGGCCTGGGAAAGCAATGGAAGATGGCCCATGTTCTTGGGCCCTGCACCCCCATGAGATACCTGGAAGAAGCTCCTGGCTCCTGGCTTTGGATTGGCCCAGCTCTGGCCATTTTAGCCATTTGGGGAGTGAATCAGCGGATGGAAGACATTTCTCATTGTAGCTCCCTCTCTGCAACTCTGTCTCTGAAATAAATAAGTCTTTGAAAAAAATCTACTATGTATGTTCCATTTACCACACATCTCGTTTCAGGCTATCCAGATTTCAAGTAGCCCCATTTCAATCAAGTGTTCAATCTGTATTGGAGAACATGGTTCTAAACTATCTGTGGCTCCAGAGTCTCTACTGTGAGGCTCTTCTTGCTTAATCAAAGTAAAAGAATGAGATAGTCTTGTTGTCAACCCACTTAGAATCATAATAAGGGTCCAGAGATGTCCTGGATATGTGGCATTCTTCGTAATTTTTCTTTTTTTTTTCTTTTTTTTTTTAACTTTTATTTAATGAATATAAATTTCCAGTATACAGCTTATGGATTACAATGGCTTCCCCTTCCCATAATTTCCCTCCCACCCACAACCCTCCCCTCTCCCGCTCCCTCTCCCTTTCCATTCACATCAAGATTCATTTTCAATTCTATTTATATACAGAAGATCAATTTAGTATAAATACTTCAACAGTTTGCACCCACATAGAAACACAAAGTGAAACATACTGTTTGAGTACTAGTTATAGCATTAAATCAAAATGTACAGTACATTAAGGACAGAGATCCCACATGAGGAGCAAGCACACAGTGGCTCCTGTTGTTGACCCAACAAATTGACACTCTAGTTTATGGCGCCAGTAACCACCCTAGGCTGTCGTCATGAGTTGCCAAGGCTATGGAAGCCTTCCAAGTTTTCCGACTCTGATCATATTTAGACAAGGTCATAAAAGACAGGTTGAGGATAGTAACCAATGATCCTAAGAGTGGCCTTAACCAGGTCTGAACAATTATACAGCATTTTTTCTAACACACGATGTAAGCATTGTAATGTTAAAAAGATTGTATTAGTGCCACTCTGAAAATAATATAAAACAGGTATTTAATATGAATGTAAGAAAATTAATAAAATTTGAAATTTCCTCCATATGTTTCAGTGTTTTAAGCCATGTTTTAAAAATATGCAGTAAGCGATATTTCTTAGTTAAATTAACTTCTACAAGATTAAATGGATTTTAATCACTCAACTGGTCAAGCAATTTCCAAGTAGCAATATTACTACTAGGCTGACAGCACACTTCATAAATTAGGTCATAAGGAAACAGTTAGCTCAAGTGGAGTTAGCAGTTTATTATTAATGGCACGAAAGGCAGCATGAACTTCATGTCTCAGTGGGTGCTATTGACCCCAAATCCCATGGGGCAATATAGAACTTGACCAGGTGGATGCTAAGCACATGGATGAGGAACTCTGAGCTTTTGGAGACCCCAAACATATAAGAAGCTGCTGGGAAAATGGCTAGCTCCTGCCCTAAAAAAATACCCACCATCTTTATTACTCTGGAATGTAAAAAAAAAATATCCTTTGGGGAGCAGAGAGAGACTTTATTATTATTATAATTTGAATACAAATCTGCTATCTCTGGCTTCTGAGTAATGTGAAAATGTTACACTGAGTTCTGTTCCAATATAACTCTGAAGGTATTCAAAAAGGTTGTGGGAAGTTTATTTTGGTACAAAAAATTATTGAAATCTATACATAGATTTTTCATATAGGTACTTCCCATAAACCTTTTGAAGTGCATTCATATATCCTTTAAGGGTAAGACTGAGGACTGGTGCTGCGGCATAGAAGTTTAAATCTCTGCCTGCAGTGCTGGCATCCCCTATGGGCAGCGGTTCAAGTCCCAGCAGCTCCTGCTCCCTACTATTGTGCCTGGGAAAGCAGTGGAAGATGGTCCAGGTTGGTACCCTGCACCCATCTGGGAGACCTGGAAGAAGCTCCTGGTTCCTGTCTTCAGATTGGCCCAACTCTGGGCATTGCAGCCATTTGGGGGGTGAAACAGTGGATGAAAGATCTCTCTCTCTCTCTTTCTTTCTCTGTCTCTCCATCTCTCTTGTAACTCTTTCAAATATATAAATAAATCTTTAAAAAAAGCAAGTCTCTTTTATTAAAAATAATTTCATTATAAATATGAAAAATTTATGAAGGTTTGGAATAATCAATGACATAAATTGGATTAGTACAAATTTCTTCCACAAGAACTGGACTAAAGTTAAATTAGTGAAATGTATGAAGTCTGCTCCTTTATGCTAAGGTATTAAAATACCAAAGATGTTAACACTTTTCAAGATGAATTTCTCCATCGTTTCATTTGGATAATTATATATTTACTTAACAGAAAACATATGATGTTACATTCAATGGTCATTCACTGGATTTTTATCTACCATTGATACAACTATATCTTTATCTTTCATCATGTTACAATTGTAGCTAATTTTGTACTTAACTAAAATATCAGTTTCTAAAAGGACTTAATAGGAAAATTATTATGCAAAAATTATTTGAAATAAGTTTAACAGCTTTACGATAAATGATTTATCTTTAGTTTTTGGAAGACCTTTTGTTAAACGGAGCAAGATCAAAGGTAGAATTTGCTACTGTTTTTCCATCTGGATGTTCTGATGAAACGTGATTCAGAGAGGCACCATACTGAGCTCCCTGCCTTTTAGATAACTTGCTACCCAAGGAATCAAAAGCTATTCTTCCAAATTTCTGGGTCAACTTCTTTAGAGGCACCTCTACCCCTACTGTGCCCACTTAAGCAAAATAAATACAGCTGTGTCTATTATTCAAAATAGCTTCCTAGACAAAAAAGTGTATTCTATCTAAATCAGGCAAAAATTGTGAATTAGTCAACATGAAGAAGAAATTTCAATATTCCATTTTTCAGCCTATTTTTTCTTCTATGCTTTAATACCTGATTAGATAATTTCTCTGGGATCTTGATCTTTAGACAACTACCAAGTAAATCATTTGGAAAGAAAATATAGACTGCAGACCTTAGTAACAGCGATCGTTTTACTCACCTATGTACATTTTAGCATCAGACCAGAACTGTTGAAAGACTTTGAAAACAGGCATTTCCCAATTTAGAACTGGTATACAAGTTTTTTCTAGTGTTAATGTTTAGTGTTTATCTTTGAAACTCTATTTTATCACTCCTGTTCTTACAACTCCCTCTTTTCTACATGTATTATTCTATTCCAATCTCTTTGTGATCTGACCACAAAATGCCCACCATATAGAGATTTTTATCAGAGCAGCAAGATTTCTTCTAAAAAGTTGTTTACTCAGATCTTCAGTTTCTTGAATCTTAACTGAAAATTCGTAGAGTATATTACTTTCACACACAATATTGGTAGAGTTCATTACAATTTATACACAATGACATTTCAGGGAGTTAGAGATCTAGCCATTGGAACCAAAGCTCCTCCCCCCTTTTTTTCTAAATGGACTTTACTTTTTATAGAAGATTAGATTCATAGCAAAATCGAGCAGGAAGTTTGGAAAGTTCCGAAATACCTTTTACCTCACAGACCTCAAATTCCACAGCCTCTTCCAACTATCAATGTCCCCCTTTATAATGGTACATTTACTACAATTAATGAGCCTACAATGACATATCATTGTCACCTGAATCCCCTGGGTTCACGCTTGATGTAGTGCATTCTATGAGTTTTTGACACATGTGCAGTGACATGTACCCACCTTTATAACCATTATGGTATACCCAGCAGCTTCACTGCACTAAAAATATCTGTGCTCTGCCTCTTCATCCCTACGCACTATTCCCCCCACCTCTGCCCACTAAACTTCTTGTAACCACTGATCCCTTTACTGTCTCTATAGTTTTGTGTTTTCTTGAATGTGATATAGCTGGAAACCATTTCAAATTGGCTCCTTTCACTATCTAACATGCATAGCTTTCCTCCATACTTTTTCAAGGCTTAGTATGTCATTTAATTTTAGTGTTCAATAACAATCCATTGACTGCATGTATCACAGTTTATTTATTCTTTCATCTAATAAAGAACAGCTTGCTTAATTCAAAGTTTTGGTAATTATGAATTAAGGTGCCATCAACATTCATGTACAGGTTTCTGTGTGTATATAAGGAACTCAGTTTTTCAAAGGTATAGAATGGGTTGATTTTTCTCAGGTCTATAACTAACACATGCATCTTTTAGAAACTTAAAAAATACAGGAGACTAAATTAAAGATCCTTATAATCTTGTCACCAGAGCTATCCAACATTAATATTTGGTACATTTGTGGCAGATAGTTGTCTGAGTGATTAAGATCACAGTTATGATTTCCATGTCTCCTGTTGGAGCACCTGAATTTAAGTCCCATCTCTGACTCCCAATTCCAGGTTCCTACTATTACAGACCCTGTGAAGCAGTAGTTAATGACTCAAGTGGTCATTAATTATCATCAAGTTGGAATCCATGCCAACCACATGAGAACTGAGTTCTCAGCACCAAGATTTGGCCTGCCCCAGCTTTGGCTATTGTGGGCATCTCTCTCTCTCTCTCTCCCTGCCTCCCAAGTAAAGAAAAATATTTATACATTTCTTTCATTGATTTCCAATACATTGTACATACACACATATAGAAATCTGTTTTACCATAATGGGAAACAAGTTGGTTTCTGAAAACTTGCCCATTTAAATATCCTTACAAACACAATTTTTAAAATTTATGTAATAATCTCTCATGTACAGATTCCATAAGTTATTAAATCCATCCTGAACATGATTGCTTATGTAATTTATACTATAATGAACACCCTTCTTAACATTATTTGTATTTCATTATTATAATTTAATATTCATACAACTAGAGTTCACAAATAATTTTTTTATTTGAAAGGCTGAGACACACAGAGAGACAGAATCAGATAGAGATTTCCTATCCATTGGTTTGTTCCCCAAATGTCCACAGCAGGCGAAGTTGGATCAGGTGAGAAGCTGAGCACTCAGTGTAGGTCTCCCAAATGGGTAGCAGGGCCCCAAGTACTTGAATCATCACTTGCTGCCTTCTACATTATGCATTTGCAGGAGGATGCATCATGAGTAGGAAGGAACTTTAAGCTAAGCACTCCGTGTGGGATGCAGGCATTCCCAGCAGTGTCTTAGGTGTTAGGTGTTGTGCCAAACACACACCTCTAATTGCCTTAACTCTTCAGGTCTCCCCTTTCTCATTTTTTATAAGTTCATGCTTTATGAAATATAATTTCAACATAATAAAACTCACCTGTTTAAAGTATACAGTTGAAAGGTGCTTAGCACTTGTGTCCTAGCTGTTTTTTAAATTATGAATTTTGAAACCCACAGAATTCTAGAAAAATGAATGGCCTGAAACCAGCATAGCACAGAGGTACATTGTCGGCACTCAGGTGAAAGCACAAAAACATTCAAGTGCTCTTACAATGACAATAGAATCAAATGAAACAAAAAATTAAAACTTGTTAAAATTTTTAAGATGAAAACAAAGCTGAAAAACAAAATATGTACATAAACATATATACACATAAATTGATATATAATATATAGAAATACTCACAACTTCCCTTTTATATCAATTTAGAATATATAAAGGTAACATAAAACTTTAAATCATTTACTTACTTATTTAGTTAAAGAAAATTAGAAAAGTTTACTTCATTGAAACTGAGCAGACATAGTAAGTGCTTGAATCAGAAAACATGTAAATATGTGACCTGCATATGAACTATTTTATTTTAAACAATTGTAAACATAATTCCTACATTATAATAATAACTACTATTATGCTGGCTCTTGAGAAAAAATAAACCTGAAGTTCATCTGGGAGAATAGACAAGTGAAGAACTGCAAGTAAGTATTTTTAAAATAGAACAATGAGGGTGGACTTGTCCTTCCAATATTAAATTCTACTATTACATCATAATAAATGGTACTATATGTTATTTAGAGAAAAATCAAAAGCTGAATCAATTATTATTATTTTTCAAGATTCACTTATTTATTTGAAAGTCAGAGTTACAGAGGGAGGTCTTCCAACTGTTGATTCACTCCCTAAATGGCCACAATGGCCATGGTTGGGCCAGGCTGAAGCCAGAAGTCAGGATCTTCATCCAGGTCTCCCACATGGGTGGCAGGGATCCAAGCCCTTGGGCTGCTTTTCCCAGGTCACTAGCAGGGAATTGTATAGGAATTGGAGCAGCTGGGTCTCGAACTGGTACCCACATGGGCTTCTGGCATCTCAGGTGGTAGCTTCATCTGCTACACCACAATGCCAGCCCCTAGTAAATTATTTTAATAATAGCCTTACTAGTTGTTATAGGAGCCTCTGAAAAAGGCTTTGAACTTGATTCTACTGCCCATACAAACATAAGAACTTGTTTATAGCTCAGAAATAGACAATATAGAATATTACTTTCTATTTGATAAAGTTAGTACTACATATTTGGCGTTATAGGAAGAATGATTTAATCAATTATCCTAGTATAATTATCAATTTAGGAAATGATAGATCAAATTGGATCATCAGTATTATACCACATAGCCAAAGAAATTTGAAATAGATGAAAAAGTTACATTTTAACATGTAACTATCCAGTGTTTATATTTTAAACGACTTTCAGATATACAAATATAATGAAAGGCGGTAAAGAAATAATATGTTGGAGTACCTAAAATGGAACTTTATTTATCAGAAATTTTTTAAAAAGAAAAAAAAAATAGTATCAAAGTGTGGCTACTACTACTTACAATACTGGAGTCACAAATCTATCACAGTGCTGGTTCAAGTCCTGGCTGTTCTGGTTCCAATCTAGCTCCCTGCTGATGTTCCTGGGAAAGCAGCAGCAGAAGGCCCAAGTACTTGAGCCCTAGCCACCCATGTGGAAGACCAAGATGGAGTTTCTGGCTCCTGGCTTCAACCTGACCCAGCTCTGGTTGTTGCAGCCATTTGCAGAGTGAACCAATAGGTGGAAGATCTCTCTCTGTCTCTCTCTCTCTCTGAAAGTCTGCCTTTCAAATGAATAAATTCCTTTTGAAAAGTGTGGAAAATGATTCAGTTTTATAAAGACTATATATCTCTACAATGTGAAACAAAAAATTCAATGAAAATCTTAATTGAATACTAGCTAGGAAATGGACAAAGAACAAAAGAAACTTAAATGCCATGTAATTTTATAAAATTAGTTTGGACTCATTAGTGTAAAATTACACAATGATAGCTCTTCCACTTATTTGGCATTTATTTGTGAAAAATATTTTAATGCATGAATTTTAATCATGGTCCAATGCCAAATGAGACAAGTATAATTCAAACGAAAGTATAGAGTGGAGTTTCACTGTTAGAAAACATTTCTATATGATTATATCAAGACTGAAAAAATGTTAAACTGAATTGAATCAGTTTTTGTGCAGAGTATATATACATAGACAGTATGTATATATACATACACATGCTGCACTCACAAAAATAAAAATTCAGGCTAAATTCCTTGATATATTTTTGTGTTTCATTTTATGAATTGCCTCATCTATAAAGTTGGGAAAACATTATTTAGCCCTTAAAATTCTTCTGAGAAGTAAATTAAATGAGGTAATCAATAAGTGCATACTACAAATGTTTGGCATGTAACAAGTACTCGATGATTATTAGTTATTGTTATTCTCATTATTATCATCTTCTACACAGTTAGAAGGGCTCCTCTAGTTCATGCAGCATAAGCAGGCCTAAATGTTCTTTTTAGACCAGCTTTATTCTTCTTATGATGAAAGTAACTTCTTCCAGACTTTTTGCAGCAGTGGGTCTATTTTTCTTGGTTTTTGATGACATGGTACATTTTCATTTTTGTCTGATCTTTTCTGTTGTATTTTTCAAATACTTCACTGGGAAGTCTGAGGAGTTGTGCCTAGGGCTGCTGTACAGTCAGCATTTAAACCCTTCTTCATCAGATAGAAACCACAGAAAACCCCATTTTGTTCATCTTTATTGTCTAAAGTGATCAGCAATAATAGCAAGTTTAGTCTTTCTGGTGTTTTCCGGATGCTAGTTTCTAGGCCTCTCTGCATAGTCTGAGACCACTCTGCAGTAGGTACCTGCAAATACTTGAAATAGCTCATCTCACAGCTGTTCCGGCACAGCTGCTGTGTAGGTCAGATCTTTCAGAGAGGGCTGCTAGGGCCCCGAGCTGCTTTCAGGTAACGTTTCCTGGGATGGTGACAGGTAACTAGTTGAAGAACCCAATGCTGACTTGAGATCAAATTTTCTAATTCATGTTGTTGCAGTTAGTTTTGTTGCCTGGTAATATGGAACCTAAAGATGTGTTTAGAGAGTAAATGTTCCTTTTTCCTATGCTGGCGCATTTAGGAAAAAAAATCAGTTTTCTTTATCGTGCAAATCAACATCTATTTAAATCATAAACTCTGAAATCCACTTAAAACTTATGGTTGCATCAGAAAATTATACCTCATCCTAATTGGAATTTAATGTAAACTGACTTTTTATTGTTTTATATAACCATGGGTAACAGATCTTTTCTGAATACTGCATGGTAAAAATCAGCAAATATGTCAGACGAAGCACAACATTACAAGGAAACACCACAGCATATGTTGACAGTTAGAGAAGAATTGCTGCTGTTCTCACCCTTCACACCAGAATAATTTTTTCAATATTTACCTTCCATGTGTCGAGAGGGAAACATATGGGGCTTTACATAATCATAAGCATAAACAGGTGGCTACTTAGGTACATTTAATTTGCAGGCAACGTCAATACTGAACAACACAATCGGCTCCACATGGCTCCCAAATTCTTTCCACTAACATTCCATTAGCAAAATTAAGATCATTAAAATAGAGGGAGGGTATGCTCCTCCTTCAGTTGGCTTCAGCTACCTCTCAGAGTCAGGAATGAAACACATTTTCAAAAATGCCTTGGCATTTTGCTGTTTCTTTTGTTCAAGGGAGCGTCAGTAACCGTGTATAATGTATACCTTGTGAATAACCACAAGGAGCACAATATTTGCATTTGAAATGTGCCTACATCTTTTATTCTCCCTATACAGTAATCTGCTCATTATGGGCGAGAAATTATAGTGGTTAAATTCTAAGTAATTCCTCAAAGCATGGGGTCAGACCAACTCTTTAAAACTACCTGGAAATATTTCTCCAAATGCAGGCCACCTGATGAGGTCACCTGAGGCTCATTTCCATATTCAAACACTCTGGCAGAATCTGAGGAAATTATCATTGCTGGGAAGTTTTGCTCAATCCGTGCTGGAGGCTGAGCTGTAGATTCTATAAATTTTTTTTTCTAATTTGGTCCGGATTAGAATATCTAGTTTGCCATCTTTGGCACTTAACTCCATAGGCATGAATCTCTGTGACCTTGTAACTATCCTGCATGGCTTAGAATTACCAATGAAAGAATCTGGGTAAAATTGGTAAATTGGTTACTGCTGCTTTTTGACTTTTTTTTTTTTTTTTTTTTTTTGCTGCAACCAGAGTTGAAGCTGAGGATCAAGAATTCATTCTCTTAACCACTCCACTATGCTCTTGGGACAGTCATTTTACTCTTAGCCTAAAAATTTGACTACCCACAGTCCCTCAGAGCCAGGAGTGATAAACCTATGATGGTTGTCAAGATCCTCCTACCCAGGATGAGTCAGAGATTTCAGGGGTCCAAGGTTCATGGAGGTCCTTGCCAGTGCTGATGACTGTGAGTCTCTGAAAGCCAGCTCTGCAGAACTGAGAAGACCCCAGAGGGCTAGGTTCTCACCAAGGTTTGTGAGAAGATTAAGTTCCCATATTCTCTTTTCTATTCCTTAGTCAATTCCTCATTCTTACTACTTGGGAGAGAGGAGGCTTTATTTTATTTAAGATTTATTCATTTATTCAAAAGGCAGAATTACACACAGAAAGGGACAGATGGGGGAGACACACACACACACATACACACACAGAGGTCTTCCACCTGATGTTTCACTCCCCAAACGGCTACAATGTTCAGGGCTGAGCCATGTCCAAGCCTGGAACTCCATCTGAATCTCTCTTGTGGGTGCAGAGGCCCAAGGACTTGGGCCATCCTCTGCTGCTTTCCCAGGCTCATTAGCAGGGAGCTGGATTGGAAGTGGTGCATTTGGGACTCGAATCGGTGCCTATATGGGACGCTGGTGCTGCAGGCTGCGGCCTTACCTGCTAAGTCACAGCACTGGCCCCGACAGAAGAGGTTTAAACATGAATAATTATGTATATCCATGTATTAGAGCTTTGAAAATAACAGCTTTAGGCATAGATACTAGGTTGCATCCATTAACTCCAAGAGCTGACATTAATGGCAATTATTTGTTTAACATCTCAGTTGTGTTAAATGTTTAAATCACTTCCTTCAAGGAATTTAATTGTTATTGGAAGTCAATTTTTTTCTTCCATGCAACAATTGAAAGGAAGAGGTAAACATGAATTCAAAGGTTTCATGTAACTGAACTACTGAAAAAATTAATAGCTAAATCATGCACTTCTGATTCAGTTACTCATGGGAAGACATTCAAAGATAGGAATTTTAAAGCTTTGTGTAGTCTCATCTAACATCCAAGAAATTTGGTCACCATCATTGATATATCTTCTTTGCACCAAAATACTCTAATAAATTATTATTCCACATTTTCTTATCACATACTTTGACATTCTTCATATCTTCTATTTCTAGTTTTGGATACTGTTCTGTGAAGATTGTTGGAACCAATTATTAGGTGATAATGTTCAACAATCCTATAATTGACTGAAAATCTGGTGGATTTCCTCACAGTTGGGGCATTATTACTGTATATTTCGCTAGGGGATTTTAGTTTTTTGCTTTGATAGAGCATTTAACACACACCATTTCAATCCAAAGTTGAACAGAAATAGTTGGGGTAGAATTTCTAGTGGAAAATAGGATTTAGCATAGTCTTCAAGAAGATATTTTGGTAGAATTGTCTTGGTATCACGATGATTGTAAAGCAACAAGAAATATATTATATGAAAGATATATACATACAAATATATGCTAAAAAGGATATTTAGCAATTGCAAATCGAAGTATAGTTTTTCAAGAGATAGGAGCACATACAAAAAATTATCTGAGACATTTTAATTTTATTGAAGAAGAGATAAGATATATGATCAGAAATGCACAGCAGCATAATTTCTCCAAACCTTCTTCATATACCTCAATCCATTAGAAATTTCTGAACATGTATCTCAAATATATATGGTATATGTAATATTAGCTTATTATAATAATATATATTTAGAGTAGTGTGCTCATGTTTATGTATATTTGACTTACATATACCTGTACGTCAATGGCAAATTTATAAAAATAGGGGATATTAATTCATTTTTTGAATAGCTTTTAAGTATTTGAGAAATTTAAGACAAGTTCACATTTCATGAACTGGAATATCGTTATTTTTCCTCATAATATGGCCACAGAATTCTTAGGTGGGAGTATAAATGTTAGCTTGGTCATTTTTTGTTGTTCATTTGTGTTTATGATTTTCAATACATGATTTCTTTACAGGAAATAATCAATCCATTTTATGAGAATCACTTTACTTTAAAACATGGTAATATATTCTGGAAACACACTTAGATAAGACCAAGTGACCAGATGCAGAATAGACCACATGAACTTGGCTAGAGGACACTCTGAAACCCTTCCCCTAATATTCTTCCTAGATAAGGGGATTTGACATCACCTGTGGTCAGAGGCATGGGACCAACTGACTTGAACTGAAGAGACTGTGGTTGATCAGTGTATTAAATATTAGTTAAATTCACTTTCTTACATTGTTTGATTTTAAATGGTCTTTATCTTTTTGCATCCGAAAGGAAGGCAAACACCAACCTTGTGAAAAAAAAATAGACAATTTATGATTTGCAACAATAATTAAAAGTTGAATTATTTTACTTGTTGGTGAAACCCTTGAGCTTTTTTTTTTTTTTTAAAGATTTATTCATTTATTTGAAAGGTGGAGTTATGGAGAGAGAGAAAGAGAGAGAGAGAGAGAGGGGGGGGGGCGGGGAGAAAGAGAGAGAGGTCTTCCATCTGCTGATTTACTTCCTAAATGGCCACAATCAACAGCCAGAGCTGGGAAGATCCAAAACCAGGAACCAGGATCTTCTTCTGGGTCTCCCATGTGGGTGCAGGGGCTCAAGGACTTGAGCCATCTTCCACTGCTTTCCCAGGCCATAGCAGTGAGCTAGATTGGAAGAGGAGCAGCTGGGACGTGAACCAGCCCCCATATGGGATGCAGGCAGAGGCTCAGCCCCATACGCCACAGCACTGGCCTGACCCTTGAGCTTTAAAAACACAAAAACCTATCCATTTCTTATGAGCTTGTGGTAATAGAGAATTTATAACATCTCTTCGAATCTTCATGTCCTCACCTGTCAAATGTTTGTGTTTGTTTTTTCAAATGACTACCTTATATTTCTATTTTGAAAGCAAAATTGAATCATACTTGTAAATTTTCAGCACATTCTAAGTTGCTAATATTTTGAAAGAAGAAGATGAGAATTAGAACATAACATTCATCCCAAGATTCCTTATCTCAGAGCTGGAGGAACCACATTTGGTTGGAACTGTGTAATGAAGCTAGAGCTTAGACTTGGAAAAAAATGATTGTGAAGCCTTTACTGTGAATGTATGTAATATATATGTGTATCATTCATATATATATATATATATATATATTATGTGTGGGATATAATTAGAAATTTTAATCTTAAAATTACTTTATGTGTAAATTGATGAGGGAGAAAGAGGAAAATGTAGAAAACATTTGATAAGCATAACCTCTGCACCTTGCTCCAGGAAATTATTATGGCTTTGTTACACTGGGGGTCTGAGAAAGGCTGCTCGATGCCAAGGCAGGGCCAGCTGATGAAATGTAGAAACATGTTCTTGAACAGTAATAAACACATTATTCTTGTGAGAATGTTCTTACAAGTCGTACATGTAACAGGGAAGCAGAATTCAACAGGGGTCTGCCACGTGGGGATCAGGGACCCCGCGACTTGAGTCTGCATGTGCTGCCTTCCTGGGTGCACATGAGCAGCAAGCCGGAAGAGGAAGTGGAGCCAGGACTTGACCAGGGACTTAGATATGGGATGTGGGAGTTTTAACTGCTGTGCCAAACACCAGCTTCTTATTTTTGTTTCTTAAATGACATATGCCTTATGGACAGTTTCTCCTAATTTAAAAATAATAAAAAAATCCATTTTAATAGCTAGCAATCTATGGTGAAAATAAAAACCTATTTTCTCTTTGCTTTTTTTAACTTATAATGATTGCATGTTTTCTAAAGTTTCGCTTATTTTAAAACTGTCATCATTAGTCAGCTCCTAAAATGTGCTTTGTTTTTCTTTGGAGGCATAATAAAACATATTTCTCCCAGTATAAAGCTATTATATTCCTTGTGAAAAAGATGGAGGAAAATTGATCAAGTTTAGAGTTCATCAAGTCCAATGGTACTTTAGTTTATATTTAACTTCCTTCAATGTGAGCATCACATTTAAAAAAGAATTTATACTAGTTCTTATGATATTAAATAGCTTTTTATAAGGTGATATTGTAGGGATTAGCTACAATAATATATAAAGAAATAATCAAATATGTTTTCCTGTATTCTCCCACTTAGTATGCTATACCTTGTACTTTGTCATCTTCTAAGGGAAACACACACAGAAGCATGGCTACATTTTTCTTTCAATAGAAGCATACAACAAGACAGCTCTGAAGAGTGTGATTAACTTGAAATGATGGTGGCCGTTAGGGTGTCACACTTTTTCTACTACATAATATTTTAGGATTTTTATCGCCTTAGGTGAACTCTATTCCCCAAGAATGATGATGCTGTATAATTCTTCTGTGACTTATATCATCAATAAAGGTTCAATAGAAATAAAACTATGTGCCTCTACCTCTTTTTTCTTTTAAAGATTTACTTATTTATTTGAAAGTCAGAGTTACACAGAGAGAGAAGGAGAGGCAGAGAGAGAGAGAGAAAGAGAGAGCGAGAGAGAGGTCTTCCATCCAATGGTTCACTCCCCAATTGGCCACAGCCGATCGGAAGCCAGGAACCAGGAATTTCTTCCAGGTCTCCCAAGTGGGTACAGGGGTCCAAGGACTTGGGCCATCTTCTACTGCTTTCCCAGACCATAGCAAAGAGAAGGGAAGTGGAACAGCTGGGACTCGAACTGGTGCCCATATGGGATGCTGGCACTGCGGGCAGTGGCCTTACCCACTATTCCACAGTGCTGGCCCCAGGCCTCTACCTCTTATGTGATTCTAGGTAGATGCTTCGTAAAACTTATTTCACAAAAGTTGCTGAATTATCTGTACCTTGATAATGATTGTTAACTCATAAAAATTACTCTTCAGACACAGGCAAATGAGATTAAAGACCCAGGCACCCCCACCCCCACCACGACACACATTCAAATGCATTCAAAAAATTCATTTTTGGTGGCAGGTTCCAGAATACTATTTTGTTGAATTTTCCCTGATATGATATAATAAAATAAGAAATTTCTTCAAAATAAATGTTTCTTTTTCTTATTGTCTTCAAGCGCATATCATGCAGTGAAAGATATTTTTTCACTTTTAAAGGTTTCCAGGATATAGTGCACATGCTACCTTATTCATTTCTTATCAAGATGACATTACTCACATATTTTTCAGGAAGTTAATGTCTGAAAAATAGACAAATTCTTTTATTGTATAAGCAAAAATAGAGTTCAAAAATAACTGATCAGAATAAGTCTTTGAGTAGTAATCCAAATACTATAATCTGATTAATAATGTGTGGATGGTTAGATTAATTGCATTGGAATACATATGTAAGTGATTTTTCTAAGCTTTATCACTTTATAAGGGGTTTGAAATGTTCTGTCTTCTTATATATTATCATTTGTTTACTTTGGAGAAAGAAAACAATAAGCTATTTTTTCTTTGATCTTATTTACTATGGAATTTATTGAAATCTGTTCATTAAACTTCTAGAAGTGTTATAAAGCTAATGTGTCCATAAAATAAAAACAAAATAATTCAAAGATAAGAGCTACTTAGACATGCAACCGTATTAGTTTCCATTTAAAATTATTTATATGTTTTTATTTATTTGTAGACAGAGACAGAGAGAAAGAGACAAACAGGTTCTTCCATCTGCTGGTTCATTCCTTGAATGCTTGCAATAGCTAAAGCTGGGCCAGGACAAAGCCAGGAGCCTGGGATTCCATCTGGGTCTCCAACATAACTGGCAGGACCATGTACTTTAGCCATGACCTGATAACTCTGAGGATACACATCAACAGGAAGATGGTTTGGAAACAGAGAAGCTGGGACTTGAATTTATCACTTTTTTTTGCACTTATAATTGAATTTTTAAAAAACTTTTATTTAATAAATATAAATTTCCAAAGTACAGCTTATGGATTACAATGGCTTTCCCCCCCCCCCCCCACCATAACTTGCCTCCCACCTGCAACCCTCCACTCTCCTGCTCTCTCTCCCCTTCCATTCACATCAAGATTCATTTTCAATTCTCTTTATATACAGAAGATCAATTTAGTATATATTAAGTAAAGGTTTCAAGAGTTTGCATCCACACAGAAACACAAAGTGAAAAATACTGTTTGAGTACTAGTTACAGCATTAAATCACAATGTATAGCACATTAAGGACAGAGATCCTACATGAGGAGTAAGTGCACAGTGACTCCTGTTGTTGACTTAACAAATTGACACTCTTGTTTATGGCGTTAGTAATCACCCTGGGCTCTTGTCATGAGTTCCCAAGGCTATGGAAGCCTTTTGAGTTCGCCGACTCTGATCTTATTTACACAAGTCAAAGTGGAAGTTCTCTCCTCCCTTCAGAGAAAGGTACCTCCTTCTTTAATTACCTGTTCTTTCCACTGGGATCTAACTCACAGAGATCTTTCATTTAGGTCATTTTTTTTTCCAGAGTGTCTTGGCTTTCCATGCATGAAATTACTCTTGTGGGCTTTTCAGCCGGATCCGAATGCCCTAAGGGCTGATTCTGAGGCCAGAGTGCAGTTTAGGGTATCTGCCATTCTATGAGTCTGCTGTGTATCCCGCTTCCCATGTTGGATTGTTGTCGCCCTTTTTTTATTCTATCAGTTAATATTTCAGACACTAGACTTGTTTGTGTGATCCCTTTGACTCTTAGTCCTATCATTATGATCAATTGTGAGCAGAAATTGATCACTTGGACTAGTGAGATGGCATTGGTACATGCCACCTTGATGGGATTGAATTGGAATCTCCTGGCACATTTATAACTCCACCATTTGGGGCAAGTCAGCTTAAGCATGTCCCAAATTGTACATCATTCCCTTTCTTACTCCCACTCTTATATTTAACAGGGATCACTTTTCAGTTAAGTTCCAACACTTAAGAATAACAGTGTATTAATTACAGAGTTCAATCAATAGTACTAGAGCAAAAAAAAAAATACTAAAAGGGATAAAGTATTAAGTTGTTCATCAACAGTCAGGGCAAGGGCTGATCAAGTCACTGTTTCTCATAGTGTCCATTTCACTTTAACAGGTTTCTTTTTGGTGCTCGGTTAGTTGTCATCGATCAGGGAGAACATATGATATTTGTCCCTTTGGGACTGGCTTAATTCAATCAGCATAATGTTTTCCAGATTCCTCCATTTTGTTACAAATGACCGGATTTCATTGTTTTTGACTGCTGTATAGTATTCTATAGAGTACATATACAATAATTTCTTTATCCAGTTTACTGTTCATGGGCATTTAGGTTGATTCCAGGTCTTAGCTATTGTGAATTGAGCTGCACTAAACATTAAGGTGCAGACTGCTTTTTTGTTTGCCAATTTAATTTCCTTTGGGTAAATTCCAAGGAATTGGATGGCTGGGCTGTATGGTAGGGTTATATTCAGGTTTCTGAGGAATCTCCAGACTGACTTCCATAGTGGCTTTATCAGTTTGCATTCCCACCAACAGTGGGGTAGCGTCCCTTTTGCCCCACATCCTTACCAGCATCTGTTGTTGGTAGATTTCTGTATATGAGCCATTCTCACTGGGGTGAGGTGAAACCTCATTGTGGTTTTGATTTGCATTTCCCTGATGGCTAGTGATCTTGAACATTTTTTCATGTGCCTGTTGGCCCTTTGGATTTCCTCTTTTGAGAAATGTCTATTGAGGTCCTTGGCCCATCTCTTAAGTGGGTTGTTTGTTTTGATGTTGAGAAGTTTCTTGGCCTCTTTGTAGATTCTGGTTATCAACCCTTTATCTGTAGTATAGTTTGCAAATATTTTTTCCCATTCTGTTGGTTGTCTCTTCACTTTCCTGACTGTTTCTTTTGAAGTACAGAAACTTCTCAGTTTGATGCAATCCCAATAGTTAATTTTGGCTTAGACTGCCTGTGCTCCTGGGGTCTTTTCCAAGAAGTCTTTGCCAGTGCCAATATCTTGCAGGGTTTCTCCAATGTTCTCTAATAATTTGATGG
Organism: Lepus europaeus; assembly: GCF_033115175.1. Taxonomy (NCBI): domain Eukaryota; kingdom Metazoa; phylum Chordata; class Mammalia; order Lagomorpha; family Leporidae; genus Lepus; species Lepus europaeus. The sequence continues at coordinate 127,533,611 of NC_084829.1, read as the reverse complement.
TATTGGGTCATAGATTTAGGTCTTTAATCCATGTTGAGTGGATTTTTGTGAAAGGTGTAAGGTAGGGGTCTTGCTTCATACTTCTGCACATGGAAATCCAAATTTCCCATCACCATTTATTGAATAGACTGTCCTTACTCCAGGAAATGGTTTTAGATCCTTGATCAAATAGAAGTTGGCTGTAGATGTTTGGGTTGATTTCGGGTGTTTCTATTCTGTACCTTTGGTCTATCCATCTGTTTCTGTACCAGTACCATGCTGTTTTGATAACAACTGCCCTGTAGTATGTCCTGAAACCTGGTATTGTGATGCCTCTGGCTTTGTTTTTGTCATACAAAATTGGTTAGCTATTTGAGGTCTCCTGCATCTCCATATGAATTTCAGCATCATTTTTTCTAGATCTAAAAAGAATGTCTTTGGTATGTTGATTGGCATCGCATTGAATCTATAAATTGCTTTTGGGAGAATGGACATTTTGATGATGTTGATTCTTCCAATCCATGAGCATGGAAGATTTCTCCATTTTTTTGGTATCTTCTTCTATTTCTTTTTTAATATTTTGTAATTCTCATCATAGAGATCTTTAACGTCCTTGGTTAAGTTTATTCCATGGTATCTGATTGTTTTTGTAGCTATTGTGAATGGCATTGATCTTAGCAGTTCTTTCTCAGCTGTAGCATTGCCTGTGTATACAAAGGCTGTTGATATTTTGTGCATTGATTTTATATCCTGCTACTTTGCCAAACTCTTCGATGAGTTCCATTAGCATCTTAGTGGAGTTCTTTGGATCTCCTAAATAAAGAATCATATTGGCTGAAACGAGGGATAGTTTGACTTCTTCCTTCCCAATTTGTATCCCTTTAATTTCTTTTTCTTGCCTGCTGGCTCTGGCTAAGACTTCCAGAACTATATTGAATAGCAGTGGTGAGAGTGGGCATCCCTGTCTGGTACCAGATCTCAGTGGAAATGCTTCCAACTTTTCCCCATTCAATAGGATGCTGGCTGTGGGTTTTTCATAAATTGCTTTGATTGTATTAAGGAATGTTCCTTCTATACCCAATTTGCTTAGAGTTTTCAGCATGAAAGGGTGTTGAATTTTATCGAACACTTTCTCTGCAGCTATTGAGATAACCATATGGTTTTTTTTTCTGCAGTTGTTAATGTGGTGTATCACATTGATTGAATTGCGAACATTGAACCATCCCTGCATACCAGGGATAAATCCCACTTGGTCTGGGTGGATGATTTTTCTGATGTGTTGTTGTATTCTATTGGCGAGAATTTTATTGAGGATTTTTGCATCTAAGTTCATCAGGGATATTGGTCTGTAATTTTCTTTCAATGCTGCATCTTTCTCTGGCTTAGGGATTAAGGTGATGCTGGCTTCATAGAAGGAATTTGGAAGGATTCTATCTTTTTCGATTGTTCTGAATAGTTTGAGAAGAAATGGAGTTATTTCTTCTTTAAAAATCTGTTAGAATTCAGCAGTGAATCCATCTGGTCCTGGGCTTTTCTTTGCTGGGAGGGCCTTTATTACTGTTTCAATTTCTGTCTCAGTTATGGGTTTGTTTAGGTTTTCTATGTCTTCCTGGCTCAATTTAGGTAGGTTGTATGTGTCCAGGAATCTATCTATTTCTCATAGATTTCCCAGTTTGCTGGCATACAAGTCCTTGAGGTAATTTCTGATGATTCTTTTTATTTCTGTGGTGTCTGTTGTTACATTTCCTTTTTCATCTCTGATTTTATTTATTTGGGTCTTTTCACTTCTTTTTTAGTTAGTTGAGCCAATGGTGTGTCAATTTTATTCATTTTTTCAAAAAACCAGCTCTTCGCTTGGCTGATCTTCTGTAATTTTTTTTTAAAATTCAATCCTGTTGACTTCTTCTCTGATTTTAATTATTTCTCTTCTCCTAATAGATTTGGGTCTGGTTTGCTGCAGATTTTCTAGATCCTTGAGATGACTTGAAAGCTCATTTATTTGGTGCCTTTCCAATTTCTTGATGTAGGCACCTATTGATATAAACTTTCCTCTCAACACTGCTTTTGCCGTATCCCATAAGTTTTGATATGTTGTGTTGTTATCCTCATTTACTTCCAGAAAATTTTTGATTTCGCTTTTGATTTCTTCTATGACCCAGTGTTCATTCAGGAGCATGTTGTTCAGTCTCCATGTGTTTGCATACTCTCTAGGGATTCCTGAGTTGCTAATTTCCACTTTCATTCCACTGTGGTCTGAGAAGCTGCAGGGTATGATTCTAATTCTTTTAAATTTGCTAAGACTTGCTTTATGGCCTAGTATGTGGTCAATCCTAGAGAAGGTTCCATGTACTGCTGAGAGAATGTAAAGTCCTTAGATGTAGGATTGAAAGTTCTGTAGATATCTGTTAGATCCATTTGGGCAGTAGTGTCAATAAAATCTGCTGTTTCCTTGTTGATCTTCTGTCCAGTTGATCTGTCTATTTCTGAGCATGGAGTATTGAAGTCCCCCAGTACTATTGTATTGGAGTCTAAGTCTCCCTTTAAGTCCCTTAATAAATCTTTTAAATAAACTGGTGCCCTGTAACTAGGTGCATATACATTTATAATAGTTACATCTTCCTGTTGAATTGAACCCTTAATCATTATGTAGTGCCCTTCTTTGTCTCTCTTAACAGTTTTTGTGTTAAAGTTTATTTTGTCTGATATTAATATGGCTACACCTGCATCTTTTTAGTTTCTGTTGGCATGGAATATCTCTTTCCAAACTTTCACTTTCAGTCTGCATGCATCTTTGTTGGAAAGATGTGTTTCTTGTAAGCAGCAAATAGATGGGTTTTGTTCCTTAATTCATTCAGCTAGTCTGTGCCTTTTCATTGGAGAGTTGAGTCCATCAACGTTCAATGTGACTATTGATAAGTAGTAACTTTGCCCTGCCATTTTCCCAAAGATATATTCTAATATATGCTTTGAACTTCCTGTGATCTTTTGCTGTGAGGTTTCCTTCTTTTACCTTCTTTCATACTGCTGACCATGTTTCTGTGTTTCTGTGTATAACACATCTTGAAGCATCTTTTGCAGGGCAGGACGAGTGGCAGCAAATTCTTTCAATTTCTGTTTGCTGTGAAAGGTCTTTATTTCACCTTCATTCACAAATGAGAGCTTTGCAGGATATAATATTCTGGGCTGGCAGTTTTTCTCTCTTAGCACCTGGGCTATGTCTCGCCATTCCCTTCTAACCTGTAGGGTTTCTGTTGAGAAGTCAGAGAGTAATCTGACGTTTCTGTCTTGCACATTTTAGGATCTTTTCTTTATGTTTCACTGTGGTGAGTTTAATTACAACGTATCATGGTGAGGATCTCTTTTGGTCATGGATACTAGGGGTTCTATGAGTTTCCTGTACTAGGATGTCTCTGTCCTTCTCCAACCTGGGAAATTTTCTGCTAGTATCTCACTAAAAAGGCTTTATAATCCTTTCTCTCTCTCCATGCCTTCAGGAACTCCTAGAACCCAAATGTTGGTTTTTTAAATAGTATCCTATAGATTCCCGACATTATTTTTTAGATTTCTGATTTCCTCTTCTTTTCTTTGGTTTGACTGTATACTTTCCTGTGCTCTGTCTTCTAAGTCTGATATTCACTCTTCTGTCTCACTGACTCTGTTTTTAAGGCTCAGTGATGTGTTTCATTTGATCTATTGAGCTCTTCATTTCATTATGATTTCTCTTCAATCATAGTTTCATGTTCTACTAGTTTCTGCGTTTCATTGATTCCTCTTTAATATTTCATTTTCACAAGAGAGATTTTCTGTCCTGTCCAGTAAGGATTTCTGTAGTTCAAGAATTTGTTTTTGAAAACTTCTTAATGTTCTTATCAATTTTTTGAGATCGTTTCTTGCATTTCTTCTATCTCATCATCTTCATAATCTTGAATTGGGGTGTCTTGTTCATTTGGCACATCATAATATCTTCCTTGTTCTTGTTTCCTCGGTTTGTGCATTTGTTGTTTGTCATTGTGGAGATATTCTTTGGTTTCTTCGCTATAGTGGTTTTTCTCTTTATACTATGACTCTAGATTAAGTGGACTGTCTGCTTTTGATGGATCCTTAGAGGCTATGATGGGTGTGGCCATAGAGCTCTGTTTGGTTCTTCAGGGTTATGGGTGTGCCAAAGATGACTCACCCAGGTTGTTCTCTCTCTTGCTCTCTCTCTGTCTTTTTTTTTTTTTTTTACTCAGAAGGGAAGTAATTCCACACAGCTGAGCTGAATTGAGGGTAGTCGATGTATGTAATCTGGCCCCTGTGGGTATTCGTCTGCTCTACCCCAAGGACCACACAAAGGGTCTATGCAGCCCTCAGTGTGGTCTCAAATTTTTTTGCAGTCTCCCACCGGGTTGCCAAGGTTACCAAGTTTGTGTACTCCATGTGTTCTCTCACCCACCCTCAGATTTTTACAGTATAGTTCCTTAGCTCCACACCTTCACTAGGTCCTAACCTCCTGTTTTTTCTCCCCACCAGAGTCAGGTTTTTATGCTTGGCTCATGGCGGGCACCACTTTACATATGTCCAAAATGGTGCCTGCTCTTTGTCTTGCTTGGCTTTGTAAGGTGAGTGGAGAGAGAGGCTCATGTCCGTGCCGGTTCCCCTTATTTATTCACTTTTTTCTTTCCTCCAGTCAGCCTGGTGAACTTTCCCCAGCGGGGCTTCAAGCCTCGTTCCCTCCAGGCTCTTTCTGCTGTTTCCCTGCCAATGTCTTGGGCTACAGATGTTTTTGTCTCACCTCCCCTTCCAGCACTGGTGCGCAGACTACGCTGCTGGGCTTCCAAGCCATGGGCGTCCTTGCTCTCCCAGTAGGTCCTCCGTGTCACATCCACTAGATTTGGAAGAGTTTTCTCTGCAATTTTTTTCCCGAGCCTTTCCCTGAGACTACAGTAACTCCACTTTTATTAAACTATCTTTTCCCAGACTATCAGTGAGCGCCCTCACTACTCCGCCATTTTGGCTCCACCTCTGACCTTATCACTTTGACATGTGGACATCTGGGCTAACATTTTAAGCCATTGCACCAACATCCACCCTAATAAAAACTTACCCTAGTAGAGATTATGCAAACAGGATTGGATAGAAACATTCAAATAGTAAAATTGTGAAATTTTCTAATTGAAAAATTAGAGAAATAATGAGAAGAATGACACATAATCAAGATTATTCAATCCAGAATAACTTACATGGTATTTTCCAAGGAGGGTTATGAAGAACATTGATACACTTTGTTGTGATTTATTATTGCATGCTTTCCTAAAGATTTTTATAATCATAGAAATTTGAGAAATTCTGAGTATCTTAATGCCCTCTTGAATGTCACAATACATCTAAACTTTCTGAGCAGTTTTATATTAATTAGGATAATGCAGATATTTTTCGTTATAGTAAAATATGTGTAACATAATATTGACCATTTTTAAGTGTACAACTTAATTTTGTTAAATAGATTCCCAATGTTGTGTACAACCACCATTATCTACTATCGAGTTCCAGCTGTATAGCTTTTACACCATTAATTTGGCCATGAATCATTTGCCTTCTGGAATATTTCTTACTTTTAGTGTGTCTGGAGACTACATAGGTATTAAAACTGCTCTAATCCAATCTTCTCATTTTTAGCAATAAAATATAAAATGCGTTGTTGAGATACTAAATGGCTTGCTTGGAATCACACTGGTAGTTGGGACAAAGCCTGTATCTCATTCAAAGTTCCCATTTCCAACAGCGTATCTATTTCAAGATAAGTCCCCCTTTTCTCTATATTGACTGATCTGATGATAATAATTTAGAAATAATATATTACATTTTTACCTAAAAGAATTCAGAATTAAAATAAGTATCTCCAATCTTTAAAAAAAGGTATATTACTTCTAAAAGCCATGCAATAGTTACTTTAAAACTCTCTCATTGTGATTTTCTTATGAGAATTTTCATGGTAAGAACTTTCTTTAATTCACACAATTTTTTCTTAGGTCTTTTTAAGATCGTGGCTGATAAAACTCCATACGTTTCTCTGAAAGAAATTACAAGAACCATTCATATTGGACCAAGTCGACTGGGGCACCCTTGTTTCTATCATCAGAAGGATATAAAACTAGAGAATCTTACCATAAAGCAGGGTGAGCAGATCGTGCTCAATTCAGTTGAAGAGATCAATGGGGAAGTAATGGTGAACTGCGCAGTAGTGAGGAATCATCAAAATCACTCTTTTCCTTTGCCTTTGTCAAAAGAAGGTGAATTTTATGAGTGTGAAGATGAACATATTTATACCCTAAAGGAGATTGTTGAATGGAAGATTCCCAGGAATAGAACACGAATTGTGAAACTTACAGATATTTCAAATAAGTGGGATTCAACAAATCCATTCCCTAAAGACTTTCGTGGTGCTCTGCTTCTCAAGCCAGTTTATGAAATTCAAGCTGTGATGAAATGTAAGTATGTGCTGTAAATAATTCTCAATGACATGGGCATTATGGGGTTTGGGAAGCAGAAAAATATTAGAGCTTGAAGAAAGGGATTTTGTCTTTGTTTCACCCAGTAAGTCTTTGAGAGTTTGACTGTCCATAGAAAAATAAGCAACCATAATCTGTTTCAATGATAAAGTTGAATAATATATATAGAGAAATGCTATAGATTTATGGTGCTATCCTAAGATACTTTAATACCCATTCATTTAATTTATTGACAGATAAAATAATTTAAAAAGAGCTACTTTTTGTAAGAGAGCATGTTTGGCTATAACGAGGTTCTCTTGTATAAAAGTGATCAATGAAAGAAGTAAGGGTGAAACATTTCCTTAACGTGTCCCTTCCTATTTTTGTGTCAACCTTTTTTATCAGCTTCCTACCACATATCATATATCTGTATTAACTCAGGGTCCTTCTGACATCAATGAAAATGAGTGGTAGATTCATTCGTATCTAGGCAAGATTTAATTTGCAATCTTCATAGATACTTTATATTTTAAGGTTTCAATATCTGTAGAGTGTGATGTTGGTACCAACATGGGATTTTTCATGAAGTGGGGCAAGTAGTGCAAATGAGAATTCTGAAGTTCAAGTCCAAAGTCCCCACTTTTAATTCAGGGTCCATAACCTAACAGATGGTGACTCTTGGTGAGCCTTTCAAACTCTCTCTGCCTATGCAATGGGGATAATGACACCCCCTTTCTTACATTGTGGAATTGTTTTGAGAGAGCAACAAAGTGTCATTAATAAAGTACTATTAATACACTATTCTTGAGAACATAAAACAACATACAAAAACATTTGGTCAAAAAGTACCTTCTCAGATGTCTCAAAACTTATGTATCTCTGCTCATATCAATATAATTGATATCAATATTATGAAAAATAATTGATGTGAATGTTTTTGAAGCTTTCAGAACTGTGTTTTAAATTCTGTTACATAAAAATATTCAACCAGAAATTTATCAATTCATTTAAAACAAACACAAAGTTAAAGAGTTCTACTCATGATTTTTTTTAATGGCTTTTTATTTATTTACTTAAAAGGCAGAGTTACAGAGAGAGAGAGGGAGAGGCAGAGAGAAAGGTCTTCTGTATGCTGTTCACTCCCCAAATGGCCAGAGCTGAGCCAATCTGAAGCCAGGAGCCAGGAGCTTCTTCCCATCTCCCAAATGGGTTCAGGGGCCCAAGCATGTGGGCCATCTTCCACTGCTTTCCCAGGTCATAGCAGAGAGCTGGATCAGAAATGGAGTGGCTGGAATTTGAATAGGTGCCCATATGGGATGACGGCACTGCAGGTGGAGGCTTAGCTCACTACACTATGACACTGGCTGCATGATTATTTTTAATATTATGAAAACTTCAAGCCATAGGAAGCATTAGACCTTCCATTAGTGTTCTGTTAACTACTCCAAATAGTGCAATGAAATGGATAATTTTCTTCAATGTTAATAAATAATAAATAATATGTTTTCATTATAAAATTTGCTAATTTTTAAAATCAATGGCATCTTTTACCTGCCACATAACTGCAAATGACTGCAAACCCAGAACCTAAGCCTATGGACATGATGATTACAATACTGAGTGAATTTAGATTATGAATCAACAAAAACTTCTTTCAGGAAATGGCATTTAAAATAAGACTTGAGAGACACAAGGGGGACAGGCAATGAAAGAAGGCACCTGATTGCTGGAAGCACGAGGAGCTTTCTGGAAAGAAGTAAGCAAGAGATTGGAGTTCCAGTTGAGCTGATGTGAGGGGAGAAAAGAAGATAGAGAAGGTCAGTTTGAGACAATTATGAAACATGTAGTGGGATGGTGTGGAACAAATCATTGAGGATTTGTAATTTATGCTAAGGGATTGAAATTTGTCCTAAGAGCAAATCAGCATAGTATTTCAAGCTGAGAGTGACCATTTCAGAGGATTATAATGGACCAGCTGGGCCTGTGGCAGGGTACTGGAAGTTTATCCAATAATACCATCAGTAGGAAAGACAGAGGCACATAGATGGGCTTATTGGATATTTAAGGAGTACAATTAGTAGGACTTGGAAATTGACTGAAAGAGGAGGCGTCAACCTTAATCCTAGCTCAGTGTCTTGATCTGGCTAGTTGGATGGATATTCAATCTATTAAATTATGAACATTAGAAGAACAAGGGGTGTTAATAGAAATGATAATATAGAATTAAATATGGTTTTATGATTCCTGCTAACCAAGGTCCCAAAAATAACACTTTTAGTTGAAATAAATACTTTCACAAAATGTTTTAGTCTTTTGTTCATTCTTAAATGGTATTAAAATTAAATTTTTACTTGAATTATTATTGATTTTTAATTTCTTAGTGATTAAACTAAGCACTAGTTCTTACTGTAGAACAATTTCAGGATAGATGCCATGTGAGACTGGCATGGGCATGGTATTGATTGTAGAGTATTACCTGAAAATAGAGATGAGTATCTAGCACAAATTTGTGTTTAAAAAAATTTTGTAATTCTGGTTGTTTTTTAAACATTTACATTGTAAATTGCTTATTGAATCAATCATAGTCTTATTTTATGTTTTTTTTTTTTTATTGAACTGAAGATTCAAACTTGCAGGAGGTCAAGGGACTGTTGCTAAGTTACTTTTCATAGGGTTTGATCATCAGACTTGGTCCAAATACTTTTTACTTAAGTCTTTCCTTTCTAAAGTGATAAGAAGAACAGATTTGCGCAGGGGATAACAAGTCCAGTAGAAACCTTGTGGAAAAGAGCAAGATGAAAACAACCAAGAACTGCAGAAAGCTATGAAATATTTGTATGTTGAAAAGAAAGCACAGAAAATAAATAGAAGAGAGAATATAAGATTACTTCTGTTTATCATTTTTAATATACTATCAATGTGAGAATTTAGGACGTGTGAAAAAAGAAAATTAGCAGAAGTGTTTATTTATTTATTTGTGAGGCAGAGAGATGCAGCGACAAAGTTACAGAAAGATAGATTTACTCTCCAAATGGGCTAATCTGGCTGAAAACCATAGTCAAGAACTCAATCCAGGTCTCCCACAGAAGAGACTCAATTACTTAAGCCATGTTTGTTGCCTCCCAGAGTGTGCATTAGCAGGAAACTGGATCAGAAGTGGAGCTGCAACTCAAATCCAGACACTCCAACGTGGGACACAGGTGTCTCAATAGGCGTGTTAACCAGTAGGTCCAATACCCACCCTGTGGAAGTGTTAAATGAAATATTTGTTACTGGACTGTTGGTCAAGATCTCCATTATGGGTCTGAAATCCCACTTACCCTCACCACCTATTTAGAGATTTTTAGCAATTATCTCTCTTTGGAAAATAAACAATAGTCCAGACCTTGAACCACTGGTCTCCTATAAGTCATTTCATAATGTGTTTGTGTCTGCACAGGAAAATAAAATTCATATTACTTTAGTAAATGAAATGTATAGTATTTGCAAATGAAAAATTGAACCAATTATTTAAATTTGCTTCAAAAACCAGAGATCAGGATGCTTACATCCCATATTCTGATTTTCTGGTGCGTGAGTTTTAGTACTGGCTCTACTCCCAAGTCCAGGTTCTTGCTAATATGCATCCTGGTAGGCAGCAGGTTATGGGTCAAGTAGTTGAGTCTTTGCCACTCATGTATGAGACCAGGACTGAGTTCCTGGCTCCTGGCCAGCATGTGGGTGGTGAACCAGTGGGTAGAAGCTGTGTGTGTATGTGTGTGTGTTTCAAATAAATAAAATGCATGAAAAAGAAGAAAATCCCTAGAGGTCTTGACAATGAAAAATTTAAAAATTATGTTATGTTTCAATGTATAGCGATAATTATTTCTTTCCTATCTGAAAATTTCAGAGTTGAATCTTATCTTCCTTTTTAAAAAAAAAAAAACAGCCTTCCTTTTAAAAGAAAGCCTCAATGCCTACCAAAATTCGGGGTAGAGCTTTTACTTATTTATTTTGGGGCAGTTAGCAAGCTAGTGAAGTTTAATGAAGAGAATACAACTGGCAGTCCAAGCAGGCATCTCAGCAAAGAACCGACAGCCTTCTTAGCCATTGAAAACATTAATTAATTTTATATGTGGAGGTCTCAAATCATATAAATGAAAGGTGGTATTTGAAAGATAGTATTTCAGTATTATAAAATAGTATTTCAGTATTATAAAATAGGTGACAAATGAATAGCACAAAAAACTTTGGTCTTCAGTATTCTGAGATTTCCTCTTTCTCTCATTTAATTTTTTTAAAGATTCATTTACTTGTTTGAAAAAGTTAGAGACAGAGAGAGCTTTCATGTGGGTGGCACGGGCCCAAACACATTGGCCATCTTGCACTGATTTTTCCAAGACCACTAATAAGGAACTAGATTGGCAGTGGAGCAGCCGGTACTTGAACCAGCACCGATCTGGGATGACGGCATTGCAAGCAGTGGCTTTACCTGCTATGCCACAATGCAGGCCCCTCTCATTTAATTTTAGAAAATAATTTCAATATTTACCACCACAGTCAAAAATGTCAATTAGTAGTAAAAGGAGCTATGGTAAATTTTATCAGCAAATGTTGTGCTTTTTACCATTCTCAATTTTCCCCCAAATGCTGCTACTCTGAGGTAATTTAAATAATTTACCCCTACCTTTTATGGTATTTCCAAATAATATAGGAATACTGCTGTTTTTCGAGTCACTGAGTTTAGATAGTATCTATAGGCTTTCATTTATGATGATGAAGATTTAATTCTTTTATATTCCTATTTCCCCTTCTATAGTCTCTCAGTATATGGTTAAGCATTAGTAATTTCATTATCTTGACAATTAACTGATGTATATAATGAGTATAGTTTCATTTCTGGACAATTTTTTTTAGTGATAATGACCTTGTAATTTCCTTGGTTTGCTTTAATCTTCTCCTAAGTCTTGGAATATTCTCCAACATCTCTGTAAAAAAAAAAAAATCACTCATGTTTTCCTACAGAGCCCAGGTTGTCAGAAGTATGTCGTTTATACTTCCCCTCCACGTTGTCCCTTCTGGAGCCTGCCCTCCTAGGCTCCAATCTGAATTGACTTGGAAGATTTGTATCTTACATTCAAAGTCATCATGGTGGTTCCCTTTCGACAGTGTTGACTACCTGTTTCTGTGATTGAAAAATTAGCTTTCTCTTCTTGGAGACCATCCCCCATTGCCTCTTGAGACAGATACATGGGGTATTACTTCAGTAGACAGACTGTATGTTTGAAAAATCTTTATTCTACATACACATGAGATTGATAATATGTGTACATATAAGAATTCCGAGTTGAAAATACTTTCTTCTCATACTAAAATAATTTTAAATTTATTCATTTTTATTTATTTGAAATGGGGAGAGAGAGAGAGAGAGAGAGAGAGAGAGCAAGCAACCTCTCATCTGCTAGTTTACTATGGGCCATCACCTGCTGCCTTCCAGAGTGGGCATTAGCAGGAAGCTGGAATCAGAAGCTGAGCCAGGACTTGAACTCAGACACTCTGATGGGCGCCATGGGTGTCCCAATCAGTGGATTCACTACAGCAGCAAACACCTGCCCTCCTCTCAGAATTTTGAAAGATTTCTCCCTTATTTTCTACCTTCCAGCATGCATTGCCGCTGTGAGATTAGTCATAATATTCTGAAGTTTCTCAGTAACATACTTTGTTGTGGGGGATATTCTTTCATTGTAATGACAGTTTTCAATATGGAAAATAAGTTCTTTGATACTAGAATAACTTCTTAGATAATGTCCTCTCAATTATATTTTCTGTTCTTTCTTTAACTTTTTGTTTTATATTGAAGCTCACATTTTGATCTTCTAGGACTCATTTCTATTTTATGTGCCTTTGTTTTGGTTCAACACCAGAAAAAAAAATTCTTAGTTCCATTCCAGCTGTTTTAATGAATTTTTAATTTCAGCTATTACAATTTTAATTTTTAAGCATTATTTCTTATATCATTTAAAAAAGTTATCCTGTTTTGGTTGTATGTACACAGTATCTTATCTGTGGGGATGTTTTGCAGTTTATTTAAAGTTTGCTCTTGCCCACTAAGTGCTGCCTCCTTTCTTTGGTCTCATTTTATTTTTTTAAGTTTTGTTTTCACATTCTTTTAAATGTTTGCATCCATGGCTGCTGATTACTTGGCATTTGTTCACCTTTACATGTAAGGTGCTTTAAAAATTTATAAACAATCCCCTGGCACATTTCTAACTCCACCATTTGCGGCCAGTCCGATTGAGCATGTTCCAAATTGTTCATCTCCTCCCTCTCTTTTTCCACTCTTAGATTTAACAGGGATCACTTTTCAGTTAAAATTTAAACACCTAAGAATAATTGTGTGTTAATTACTGAGTTCAACCAATAGTACTAGAACAACAACAACAACAAATACTAAAAAGGATAAAGTATTACATTGTACATCTAAAGTCAGGACAGGAGCTGATCAGTTCATTGTTGCTTATAGTGTCCATTTCACTTAACAGGTTTCCCCTTTGGCACTCAGTTGTCACCGATCAGGGAAAACAAATGATATTTGTCTCTTTGGGACTGGCTTAATTCACTCAGCATGATGTTTTCCAGATTGCTCCATCTTGTTGCAAATGACTGGGTTTCGTTGTTTCTTACTGCTGTATAGTATTCTATGGAGTACATGTCCCATAATTTCTTTATCCAGTCTACTGTTGATGGGCATTTGGGTTGGTTCCAGGTCTTAGCTATTGTGAATTGAGCTGCAATAAACATTAATGTGCAGATGGCTTTTTTATTTGCCAAATTAATTTCCTTTGGGTAAATTCCAAGGAGTGGAATGGCTGGGTTGTATGGTAGCGTTATGTTCAGGTTTCTGAGGAATCTCCAGACAGACTTCCATAGTGGCTTAACCAGTTTGCATTCCCACCAACAGTGGGTTAGTGTCCCTTTTTCCCCACATCCTCTCCAGCATCTGTTGTTGGTCGATTTCTGAATGTGAGCCATTCTAACCGGGGTGAGATGGAACCTCATTGTGGTTTTGATTTGCATTTCTCTGATTGCTAGTGATTTTGAACATTTTTTCATGTGTCTGTTGGCCATTTGGATTTCCTCTTTTGAAAAATGTCTATTGAGGTCCTTGGCCCATCTCTTAAGTGGGTTGTTTGTTTTGTTGTTGTGGATTTTCTTGATTTCTTTGTAGATTCTGGTTATCAATCCTTTATCTGTAGTATAGTTTGCGAATATTTTTTCCCATTCTGTTGGTTGCCTCTTCACTTTCCTGACAACACAATCCCATCAAGATGGCATGTACCAATGCCATCGCACTAGTCCAAGTGATCAATTTCAGCTCACAATTGATAGTTCTGATAGGTCTAAGAGTCAAAGAGATCACACAAACAAGACAAGTATCTGCTAATACTAACTGATAGAATCAAAAAGGGAGAGAAAGATCCAACATGGGAAGTGGGATACACAGCAGACTCATAGGATGGCAGATGTCCTAAACAATACTCTGGCCTCAGAATCAGCCCTCAAGGCATTCAGATCTGGCTGAAGAGCCCATGAGAGTATAGCAGGCATGGAAAGCCAAGATATCATGGAAAAAAAAAAAAAAGACCTAAATGAAAGATCTCTATGAGTGAGATCCCAGTGGAAAGAACAGGGCCATCAAAGAAGGAGGTACCCTTCTCCGAAGGGAGGAGAGAACTTCCACTTTGACTATGACCCTATCGGAATAAGATCAAAGTCAGCGAACTCTAAAGGCTTCCATAGCCCTGGCAACTCATGACTAGAGCCTAGGGAGATTACTGACGCCATGAACAGGAGTGTCAAATTGTTAAATCAGCAACAGGAGTCACTGTGTACTTACACCCCATGTGGGATCTGTCCCTAATGTGTCGTCTAAAGCGAAGTGATGCTATAACTAGTACTGAAACAGTATTTTTATACTTTGCGTTTCTGTGTGGGCACAAACTGATGAGGTCTTTACTAATTATATACTGAATTGATCTTCTGTATATAAAGAGAATTGGAAATGAAAAAAAAAACAACCTGGTGTTAAAATGGAAATGGCATAGAAAATTAATTAATTTGAAAAAAAAATTATGTAGGATCTCTGTCTTTAATGTGCTGTACATTGCTATTTAATGCTATAATTAGTAATCCAATGGTAGTTTTTTCACTTTGTGTTGCTATATGGGCAAAATGTTGAAATCTTTACCTAATATATACTAAACTGATCTTCTGTATACAAAGAGAATTGAAAATGAATCTTTACATGAATGGAAGGGGAAAGGGAGCGGGAAGGGGGAGGATTGCGGGCGGGAGGGAAGTTATGGGAGGGGGGAAGCCATTGTAACCCATGGGCTATGCTTTGGAAATTTATATTCATTAAATAAAACTTAAAAAAAAAAAAAATTTATAAACAAAGCACTTTCTATACACACTCTATTTATAAACTTCATATTTTATCATGCCTACGGTTTCATTGTGACATTTCCTCAAATTCAGGTTCTGTGAATCTTCTTTCTGGGCCTTGTTCAGTTTCACTGAGAATAATCCTCCTGCTATGGAATATTGAAACTGAGGGAGTAAGGAGCTGAAGGCCTTACCACTGCCCTACACATTTACACATTCTTGCTTTGTTTTTCAGTCCCATGTGTAAGCAAAGAGGGGCAGAACAGAGAGGAGACAAGATACAAACTCACAGCCAACTTGAATTTATTCAATGGCAAATAAGTTCACAGAGGTGGCTAACTGCCAGCACGCACACAGAGTGAGCATGTGGCCAAGAGCAAGAATGTAGGTAGAGGTTGGCTTAATACAATGTAAGCCAGGTAAGGGCCATGAGGTGAGGTGGAGCTGTGAGTTTGTATCTTGTTGTTGTTGAGTTTCTTGAGCCCTTTTATATATATTCTGGATAAAAAGCCTTTATCACTTTCATAATTTGCAAATAATTCCTTCCATTCTGTTAGTTGCCTCTTCACTTTGCTGAGTGTTTCTCAATTTCATGGGAAACATGTTCATTCATGTCATGTATGGATTTCTTTAATTTATGGATTTGCTCCTGATTACTTCCATGTAATCCTATGATCAAGCTTTTGAATTCCATTTCTCATATTTCTTCAAACTCTTCTTCACATTCTAGTGAAGTGTTCTTGTGTTCCTTTGGGGGTGTCATGTTGTCTTCCTTATTCTTGTTTAGTGAATTTCTGCCTTTATTTTTAGGCATTTGTGGAGATACTTGTCCCCCCCGCCCCCACCAGGTGATGGCTTTTTTTTTTGGGGGGGGGTGCTATTCCTCTGTGGCTTAGTGGAGTGTCTGCTCTTTCAGTGAATATCCAAAGGTGTGTGCTGGGAGGTGTGGCCAGGGAGCTCTGTTCAGTATTCCAGTGTGAGAGGAGTGTGCAAGATGACAACCAACTTGAGCATGGTAAATCTGCCCCCCCCCCCACCTTTTTAAATCAGAGGGGAAGGTTTGATCAGTTCTATTGGCATAGTTTCATGCTTACCTCCTCTCCTCAAAGGAGACCAATGCCTGGTTGCTAGCCCCAGTGGGTGCAATATTTATATATGCTGCCACAAGAACTACACAAAGGATCTGTGCAGTCCTCCGTGTGAGTATGGATCCCACAGCAATGACCCCCACCAGGGAATCAGGTAGCCCCAAGAATGTGGAGCCACCCACAGTGACTGTGCAAACATGCAGGCACACCCTACACCCTCTTATGCAGCCACAGTGTTTTCAAAATCCCAGTACAAAAAAGGCTCCCTCAGTAATGAGCGCCCAGCCAGCCCCCTGTCTAGTCCACCAGCCAGACTCAGGTGTCTCCTCTTGGCTGGATGCTGGACACGTGGACACAAGCTGATGCAGTTGTTGCATATGTCCAAAATGGTGACCACCCTCTCTCAGCTAGTCATAGGATGCTGGTGCCAGGTGGTTGGAGAGAGAGAAACTCCCCCCTCCTTTTTTTCTAGGTTTTTAGGTACACTGTCTGCCACTGGGCTCCAAGCTGAACTTGCGCCAGGCTCTTCCCGCAGTGTGTCATCGGTGGCTTGGGCTGCTGCAGTCTCCTCTAAGCAGGGTAGTCCTGATGTAGTGTATCTCAGGTGTTAGTAAAAAGGGAATCTAAGGATGTCTCTGAGATTCATGGACTGAACGAGGAGAAAGGAGTTACCAATAACTAAGATAGATAAAGCAACAGACAGCCTGGGTTGGAGTGAGATCAGATTATAGTTTGAGCATGTTGATTTTGAGGTATCTGTTAGATGTCCAAGTGGAAATCTTAAGTAGACATATGGAGCTCAGGAGAGTGAATTGGTGAGAGCTTTACTTTGGGGAATCATCAGCACATAGATGATATTTAGACATTAGACTATGTAAGATCACTGTAGGCGTGATCGTACATAAAGAAAGACAACCAAGAAAAACTAAAAGGCGTGCATGTGTGAAGAGTGGGTGGTGTGTAGAAAGAAGAAACCAACCACCAAAGAAATTGAGATGAATCACGAGTTTGAAAAGAGTAAAATATGCCAAAGAGGGTGGTGTAAAATGTACTTTGTCAACTGCTGCTGATATATTAAGTAAAATGAGATAACTAGCATTATTTCAGTGGATTTAGGCATAGAAAAATGATAAGCCAGTAATTAGGTAATAAAAAATAACAGAAGTTATATAGCACGGCATGGAGGCTTTATCTGGCAGCTATCAAGTTCTCCAAAGTTAATAAGCTTGTTCCTGGCCCGTAGTGCCCACTTGCACCAATATTAGATTGGGATCTGAAGTGCGTTATTAGGGCCCTAATGTTCTGATGGATTCAGAGATCCAGGAAGTCCTTCAAGACATTTATTCTAGCAATCTCTAGCTGTAATCAAGATTTGAGGAATGCAAGAGCCAGTGGTACTCAGCTAGAATTCTTAGACCTAGTTCATTAGGATCCAAATGACCAAGAATTTAGTTGTGAAAATTTTCTTGGTTTTAGGAAAGACTAGTAGAGTATTTTAACCTGTATATAATGAACTGATATTTTTTAACCTTCTTAACTTTGTTTCCAAAAATTAAAGGATCTTTGGCCTCTAGGTAACCACTGACTTTCATTTGTGCTTTTCAAGAAAATAAAATAGTACTCTTTTCATGCCATGTCTTCACAAACATAAAATACATATGTTATAGGGCACAAATTAAGACTTGGGGTTTTCAGGTGCTGCTTAAACAGTTGATAATTTAAAAAGTGGTAACATTGGTCATGTTATTAGAGTTATGTAGTGTAAGTTATACAAACTGTTCATTTTGAAAAGTACAGAAGGAAGACAGGCTACTGATACATAGAAGATAGAAATATTCCAGCACAGTGGGTTAGTTGTGACATGTTAGGCAAAGAATATTTTGGTAAACACCCACTAGTGTACCCAGGTCTCTTGCATGTCTCTCTTTTTGACTCTCTCTGACCCCTCTTTTTCTATTTGGGTGTAATATTACACCAGTGGGGGGAAGAAGTAACTTTGACACCAGAAAAAGATTGCATCTTGGTTTCTACTTCCATATAGCATTCTTTTTCTTTTGTTTTAAGATTTATTTTGTTTATTTGAAAGGCAGAGAGAGAGAGAGAGAGAGAGAAAGAGAGAGGAGATATCTTCCACCTGCTGGTTTAATCCTCAAATGTCCACAATGGCTGGGGCTGGGCCAGACCAAAGTCAGAAGTTAGGTGCTTCTACCTGGTTTCCCATGTGGGTGCAGGGGCCCAAGTCCTTGGGCTGTCTTCTGATGTTTTCCCAGGCACATTAGCAGGGAGATAGATTGGAAGTGGAACAGCTGGGACTCGAACTGGTGCCTATATAGGATTCAGGTGCTGCTGCCTGTAGCTTAACCAGTTATAACACAATGCCGGCTCCAACCATGTACCATTTTTTTTTTTTACTCATAAGATATGATTTTGTATAAAGAATGTGTGTCTTGAAACTAATACATGAAAGGTTTTGTTTGAAGTAATGAAATTTTTTTACAATAATTTTACATATAATGTTTGGACCTCAAGAACATGACTTTAAATGATATGCTACTGCCACATATATTCTTTTACATATATATTTACACTTATAGCTGTATTCATGTATAGTTTGTGTAATAAAACTATAAATATAAACACAGGAATTATTATCACTGGAATCAAGACCATGGTTACACTTAGGGTCCAGGGAGGAGGATTTGATTTTGGTGCGATTCATGGAGCTCCAAGGTACTGGTTAATGTCTATTGTATAGTGTTCATGTTATATAAGATGTCTTTCATCTCAAAATTTTGGAAAAGGAATTTTACACATAAGAAATGCTATATTATGGTTATCATCTCAGCATTTTTTTCTTAAATGAAATTTATTTATGGGACCTGGAGTGTATCTCACAAGAAAAGGTCTTGATGCAAGAAATGTCATAGTCTGTTTTTCTTCCTTTTTAGTCCGAAAGGATATAGTCCGCATCCTCCCCAGTTTAGATGTGGAAGTCAAAGATATTACTGACTCTTATGATACCAACTGGTTCCTTCAGCTGTTGTCTACAGAAGATCTTTTTGAAATGACCAGTAAAGAGTTCCCTATGGTGGCTGAAGTCATAGAAGCGCCTCAAGGAAAGAAGCTGCCTAGAAGCATTTTACAGCCTGGGAAAACCATTGTGATCCACAAAAAGTACCAGGCGTCAAGGATCTTAGCCTCAGAAATTAGAAGCAATTTTCCTAAAAGACACTTCTTGATCCCCACGAGTTACAAAGGCAAATTCAAGCGGCGACCTCGGGAGTTCCCAACAGCCTATGACCTCCAGATAGCAAAAAGTGAAAAGGAGCCTCTGCATGTGGTGGCTACCAAAGCCTTCCATCCCCTGCATGGCCAGCTGTCATCTGTGACTGTTGGGGACCAGTTTCTCGTGCATCAGTCGGATACGACCGAAGTCCTCTGTGAAGGAATAGAAAAAGTAGTGAGTGTTCTGGCTTGTGAAAAAATCCTCAAAAAGTCCTATGAGGCAGCTCTGCTCCCTTTGTACATGGAAGGAGGTTTTGTAGAAGTGATTCACGATAAGAAACAGTACCACATTTCTGAGCTGTGTCAACAGTTCCGCTTGCCCTTCAATGTGAAGGTAGCTATGAGAGATCTTTCCATTGAAGAAGACGTGTTGGCTGCTACACCAGGACTGCAGTTGGAGGAAGATATCACTGACTCATACCTAGTCATCAGTGAGCTTGCCAGCCCCAAGGAATGCTGGGAAATTCCAGTTGCCCGCTTGAATATGACTGTTCAGTTAGTTAATGATTTGTCTATAGACCCAGGATCACTTTGTGTCAGGAGTGTGGTGGAAGAGATTACTGAAGAACAATATTACATGGTGCGGAGATATGAAAGCTCCCTCTTGCACCCCCCACCTCGTCCTCCCAAACATCCCTCAGTGGAGGAGACAAAGTTGACTCTGTTAACTTTTGATAAAGAAAGGACAATGGATCCGCCTAAGTCTCCCAAGGTAAGCATATGATCATGCAGCTTTTCCTCTACCTGAGTGTTTTTTCTTGAAGTTGATCTGTTTCAAGTCTCTTTCTGAGTTTGTTTTTGGCCCACTTTTCTTGCTTTCATGCCATACTTGAAATGGGGCTTCTGGTGCACAGAGACAAATGAACCTCAACAAAATGGAAGCTATTGCAGCATTTTGTGTTCCAACATTTAAATGGCAGGGGCGATATTGGACATGATGATCCAAATTGCTGTTTCAATGGGTTTTGGTAATTAATAATGCTTTAAAGGGTGTCTCAGATCCAAATCACTTTCATTTTAGAAGTGCTATTCATTTTTCCAGGGTGGAATTCTTTTAATTCTTCATCCAGGAAATGAGCATACAATAAACTTCTTCTTCTAGTGGATTACTGGTAACACGCATCCATAACACATGTCTTCATTTTGGTTTATGTGCAGAAAATGTAAAAATATCTTGGCAGAACTCGGTGTGTGAGGATGTGAGCATCTGCCCACATTCCGCTTATCTTAGAATTGTCATCTTTAACACTTGTATTGTAACCAAAATCAATAAAATCGCAGACGCTATGAGATCATTACAGGAACAACAACTCCAGATTTTGGAGGTGGTTCAGTTTCACTTCTACTTGAGGTCTTGCTTCTTGAAAACTGCCTGTCGGCTGCTTGAAAAGTGCTTGCCCTTACACCATAATGTGTAGGTTGTTTAACTGGCAGTGGTTCTATGGCGTTCTGGCCTGCCAGATGTTGTGCTAGAAGCTTAGGGAAACAAAGCAATTAGTAAAACAAAGAGAGATGCTGTGTTTACTCTTTATACACAGGAATGATAGGAGCTTTAGGCATTCAGGATATGGATATGGAAATCCTTTTATTTCTGTATCTCAAAGAAGGCATTCTGATGTATGCTGGGGAAATTCATTAAGAATTACCAAACTCATCTTCAGAGAAAGATAAAACCAGCAGAAATTTCCTCCCGAAACAGTTTTGAAGAAGTCATTGCAAATAATGTTATCATTTCCAAACCAAGTTACTATTAATAATTTACAAGTTACTATTTATATGGAGGGTCCTGTTGACTCCTCCTGTTGAACATATTTTTATGACTGAATTGAACACTATGAGGCATGGATACTTTCCTTTTTATTAGTGCAAGGCTGAATAGTGCCTGCCATCCTGACAATGTCTATGCCTGAATTCCCAGAACATGTGAATAGATTTAATTGCTTGGCAATACACAATGCACGCTTGCTGAAAATTCAGTTTTTAGATGAGAATTTTCATGGATTACCCAGATAGGCACAGATTAATCACAACAGTCCTGAAAAGAACCCTTTCCAGTTGAGGTTAGGGTTAGAGGGGAGATGGGATTATAGCAGAAGAGTCAGAAACAAGAAGTTGCTGCCTTTGAGGATGGAAGCAGGGGTCCATGAACCAAGCCATATGGGTGACTTCTAGAAGTGAAAAAAGACAGGGGAACAAATTCTCCCCTACAATTTCCAGAAAGAACACCTGTTAATACCTTGATTTGATTCTGTAATTTACAAAACTGTAGGATAATAAATTTCTATTATTTAAGCTACATCATTTATGGTAGTTTATTACAGCAATAATAGAAAGATAATATAGGACATAAAGTTGAAAAGGAAGAATAAGTAAAAACTCAGAAACATTTATATGTAAATTAGGACTTGTAAAAGTGGTTTTTGAAAAATACTTTTTAGCTGGTGTACGCAGCTAATACATGAGATCATCAGACTACAGCTGAAGTTCATGAAAAACTGGGACCAGGATCTTGGAAATGGCCAGAATGGTCTTTATTTTTCATTATATATTGGTTTGCTTTTCTTAGTCTACCTTGCTCACACAATGATACTACTCCTGAGGGTCTTTGCTCCTCGCCTCTCATAGCTTCTTTCCTCCTTAGAGAAATATGCGACATCTTTGCCTTGATTGAATGTTAAGGATCTTGATTGGATCACAGATCCTGCTTCTGACTCAATTTATTGGCTGCCCCCAATTATAGGCAAAGTTAGTGGGTGTTTTAGTTAGTTTGTGTTGCTACAACAGAATATCATTAACTGGGTAATTCATTTAGGACAGAAATGTGTCCTCTTACAGTTATTGAGGCTTGCAATTCAAGAGCAAGGTGACAGAAAATTCTGCTGCTGATTCCAACATGGCGCCTTGTTGCTGCTGCATCCAGAGAAGAAGAATGCTGTGTCCTCCCATGACAGAAGAGAGTGAACCCACACCCAGAGTGGCTTTTATAGTGATGTTAACGCATTCATGAGGGTAGAGCCCACTTGGACCCCACCTCTCAATATTATTGCATTGGTGATTAAGATTCCAAATCATAAATTTTGGAAGAAACAAAAACATTTAAACCATAGCAGCAAGTCAGGGGATGAATTCTGGTTTTCTCAAATAATGTAGACACTGATAAAACACTGTTAGGTCTAAAATAAAATAAATGTAGTAATTGACTAAATTCATGCATGTAGGTTTCCAGATAAACAATGTCTAATTGTTGTCCTTTGGTCAGATCCCAGCTGGATCCTTGGTGTCCAGGTCTGAGTCTTAGATCTCGAGGATATTCACTGGGGTATATGGAGCTGTTAAGATATTAAGAGATCTTGGGGTCATTTTCATTTGAGAAACAGTTGAGGGAATAGAGCAGTAGTTTAAACTTGAGAAACTTGGTAGCAAATAATATCTGTTATTTTATATATTTAAAGAGCTCCCCTTTGGCAAAGAGGTATCCCATGACAATATCTCCAACACTAGTTGAAAGTCAGAGAAGATAGGAGGCCACTTGGGATGTCGGTATTCCATATTATAGTGCTTGAGTTCAATTCCTAGCCCTGAGCTCAATTCCAGTTTCCTGCACACATGTACCTTTTGAGACACACTCTTCTCTTCTCTCTTTTCCCTCTATCTCTGCTTCTCTGCCTTTAAAGTAAAACAACAAATAAATGAATAGATAATTTTCTTAAATAAAAGGCATGACAATTTTGGAGTATGTGTTAGAACAAATTTGTTCTAAAAAATTTACAGATGATAGGAACCCATAAGTCATTTACGTCAGGGATTTTTGCTTTGATTGAATTTATCCAAGAGTGGAGAAGAATCTTCAATGCTTTGTTTATGATTAGTTCTATTACTTTTTTTTTTTTTAAGATTTTATTTATTTATTTGACAGGTAGAGTTACAGACAGTGAGAGAGAGCGACAGAGAGAAAGGTCTTCCTTCCGTTGGTTCACCCCCCAAATGGCTGCCACGGTCGGCGCTGCGCTGATCCGAAGCCAGGAGCCAGGTGCTTCTTCCTGGCCTCTCATGCTAATGTAGGGGCCCAAAGCACTTGGGCCATCCTCCACTGCCCTCCCCGGGCCACAGCAGAGAGCTGGACTGGAAGAGGAGCAACCGGGACTAAAACCTGGCGCCCATGTGGGATGCTGGCACCACAGGCGGTGAGCCACGGCGCCAGCCCCAAGTTCTATCACTTTTAATGAAACACTATATCTTCTTTGAAATCACTTTAAAGTGTCAGAGAACACTTTAATTTACCTGTGTTCAGACCTACTGACCTCCTTTTAAACAATATTTTTCCACCATGAAGGTAGCGATATACTGAGTGGATCATTTAAGGAATATCAACTCTATCAGAAACTCTAGTGTCTCCATAATCTACTGAAAAAAGTATTGTAGCCAACAGTTTTCCTAAAAGAAACCAAGACTTATGTATTTATTTGAAAGACAGAATGACAGGGAGAGAGTAGGAGAAAGAGACAGAAAAATCTTCCATTTACTAGTTCACTCTACAAATGCCTGAAATATCCAGGGCTGTGCCAGACCAAAACCAGGAGCCAAGAGCCCCATTGGGTCTCCCGTGTAAATGATAGGGACCCAAGTACTTGGGCCATCACCTGCCACCTCCCAGGTGCACGAGTAGTAAGCTGGATGGGAAACATAGATTAGCCAGGACTTGATGGCACCAGGCACTCTGAGGGGAGAAGAGAGTGTCCTGAGTGGCTGCTTAACCCTCTGTGCCACAACACCAACCCCCAGATATTTCTTATTATCATAATATCATCATCCTTTCTTATATTTCTTCTTATATATGCATTAAAACTTTTCTATCATGCATATTTTTGAAGTGATTATATAGAACATGGTTTATGCTATGAAGGCACAGCCATTAAAAAAAGCTGCTGCTAAGATTTTGTATTAATATGGAATATTACTTTAAATTCAAAGAACAATTTATAGATTTATTCTGAGTTTAAATACTCAAACACATTTAATTAATTAAAATGCATTTTACATGCACAGCAAATGCTTCATTATATGAGTTTACCTTCCCAAAGGGTCATTAACTTTAGTAGATCATTTCTTGCTTTGCTAAGTAACAGGACAGATGTTATGGTCAGTTTAGGGGTAAGAATATAAGACATGCTTAGTACTAGCCAAATTCACTTGTAGCAATTATCCATTGTCAGTTATGAATATCACAAGTTCATCTAAAAAGTTTGGAAATTAGGCCGGTGCCGCGGCTCACTAGGCTAATCCTCCACCTGTGGCGCTGGCACCCTGAGTTCTAGTCCCGGTCGGGGTGCCAGATTCTGTCCCAGTTGCCCCTCTTCCAGGCCAGCTCTCTGCTGTGGCCCGGGAAGGCAGTGGAGGATGGCCCAAGTGCTTGGGCCCTGCACCCCATGGGAGACCAGGAGAAGCACCTGGCTCCTGCCATCGGATCAGCGCGGTGCACCAGCTACAGCACGCGGCTGCAGCGGCCATTTGGGGGTGAACCAACAGAAAAGGAAGACCTTTCTCTCTCTCTCACTGTCCACTCTGCCTGTCAAAAAAAATAAAAAAATAAAAAGTTTGGAAATTAAGAATACATGAAGACAGGTTATAGAGACTAGCAGGAATAAAAAAATTGTTTTCCAAGGTAAACTTGCTAGTTTTTTCTAGTGTTATTAATACCTTCATAAAAATAAATTATAGTAGAAACTTGAGAATTGTAATTTAAGTATACATACAGGGGAAGGTGAGGGTGGCAGTCTGGATACCAACAGAGAGGGAGAGGGAGAAGGCGAGTGGAGAGGGCAGAGGGAGAGGGAAAATCTTCCATTTCCTGGTTTACTCCCAAATACCTGCAGCAGCAGGGGTTAGACCAGCATGAACTCAGGTCTCCCACATGGTTTGCAAGCAACCAAGTACTCGGGCCATCACTACTCTTTCCTTTTTTTTTTTTTTTTTTTTGGACAGGCAGAGTGGATAGTGAGAGAGAGAGACAGAGAGAAAGGTCTTCCTTTTTGCCGTTGGTTCACTCTCCAATGGCCGCTGCGGCTGGCGCATCTCGCTGATCTGTTGGCAGGAGCCAGGTGCTTCTCCTGGTCTCCCACGCGGGTGCAGGGCCCAAGGACTTGGGCTATCCTCCACTGCCTTCCCGGGCCATAGCAGAGAGCTGGCCTGGAAGAGGGGCAACCGGGATAGAATCCAGCGCCCCAACCGGGACTAGAACCCGGTGTGCCGGCGCCACAGGGCAGAGGATTAGCCTGTTAAGCCATGGCGCCGGCCACTACTGCTTTCCAAGTACTGTTTTGCAGGCAGCTGAAATCAGAAGCAGAGTTGTAACTAAAACACAGGCACTCCAATATGAGATACAATCATCCTAAGTAACATCTTAAGTGCTGCCTTGAATGTCCACCCTGCCCAGCTTATGCTGTTTTATATAAAGCAATTTTTACTGTAATTTTTATAAATATGATAGTTAACCATTTTGGAAAAAGAATATATGGAATCTAAACGAAGGGATAGAGATATACCATGTGACTCTTCCAACTTCTGTTTAGGCTTATAACAGAAATAAAATAAATGCATTTGGATCTTTAATTGGATAGAACCAATTTTTAAGTGACTAAACAAGTGAAACTGGGCCTAAAATTGTGCTCGAAATAGGAATGTTGTGGGAGAAACTCTCCTTCTCCAAAGGTTAGTTCTATGTCAGCTGTACTTGCAGATAGTTTGGAAGAACATATGCTCACTGGGGCTTTTGTCTGTCGTGGATATATATGGCTATGACTTCTGAGTCCCACACAGGAGAAATCTAACTTTTGTTTTCTGATGAAAGGGTCTATAACTAGATAGAAAAACAAACCTTTGGTTGAAAGATGAGATATTCCATATCTTCAGAGACTGCAGCTGGGACCAGAAATCTTGCATTTCACTAACTCTGTTTGGTCATTTAATGCCCAAGTGTCCACTTTGCTGGCAGACTTTCGAGATGTCTGTCGGACAAGAACACCCATAGGAGACATTAAGGCAAAAAACAAGGGAGGTGGTAATGGCAAGGCACTGTGAAATGAGCAGAACAGAAATCCTGTACCAGAAATAGAGTGAGGGCTGGAAAAGGCAGAAGGAAAGCAACAGTTCCTGGGAAGTGCAGAGAGAACATTTCAGCAGCTGCTGCTGGTGCTAAAACATCACTTCTCATCGGCTGTGACAGCCAGAGTGGCTGGAATATGTTACAGAAACCCACGCTCCTGGACTAAATCTAGATCTTTGGAGAATAGCATTATAGCCACTCATTTATTATTGATGGGATTTGGTCACACATGATGTGATTTGTTTTTGTTTTTGTTGGCCTGATGTGGTGCAGAGACATGAAGTGTGTGAACTTGTAACTGACTCTGTGCCTCCGAAGACCGATACCTGCTCTTGGTGTGACTTCTTGGTTTAACGTTGAAGCTGCTGATCTGTTTTCTCTCTGAATAGGGAAGCCTATTGTGACAGTAGTTTTCAAAAACCACAGGGAATGAAGGCAGAACGTGGATGTACTCAAGACTCGTGTGTTTGAATCTGGAAATAAATAAAGGCACTTAGGAATTTTTTTAATGGGTAAATTTTAGCTGTGAGGTATGAGTTTAGCATGTTTTAGCAGGTATTTGAGATGTTCTTAGGGCATGATACATACCTGCACATGAGTGGATCTGGTTCTTGATTTGTCTGAGGTTAGTCTAGCAAATGGCATGGCCTGTCAACAGTCAGTTATATTAGGGGATGGTGAAAAAGAGGGCAAAGTGTGAATAAAGGAATGGGTTGAAAATGAGCCAAACTTGAGTTCCAACTAAAACCTCCAGGTTTAGAAATCTGTGCCCAGGGGCATGAGCGGAATATTTGTAAGTTCTTTCTGTGCTTCTGGAAGTGAAAGAGTAATCTGAACTTCTAAAGGTTTTCTCTAGGCATGATATGTGCTATGTTTATACTTTAGCTGAATAGTCAAAAATTGGTTTAAATGAGTTTTAAATTTGAAAAGCATTAGTTAAAGGAAAAGAATTCAGAAACATAGCTTGATTTTAGCAGAATGTCAACAAATAATGAGTAGTAATTCACCAAAGTAACAATACAATAATAATTTTCTGTGGAGAATGTATGTCTAAGCAACACTTTTCATTCTGCAACAATTAAAGTAGATTTTCACTTAGAAATACCTGAATGTATCAAAATTTTGCCTTTCTTTGAGCTTTCAAGCAACTGAGAATTTTCTCAATTGAGGAATGATAGTGAAAAATAATGGTTAATATTGTTTGTCCTCTCCTTATCAAGAACTGCCAAGAAATAGAATACTAGCAAATTCATGGTTATTACATTTCCAGTGTACCAGTTGATAATTTTAAGCAACACAAAAAGTGCATTTTTTAAAAAAAATTATTTGAGAGGCAGAACTACAGATAGAGAGGGAGAAACAGAGAAAAAGGTCTTCTGGCTGCTGCTTCACTCCCCAAGTGGCTGCAATGGCTGGAGCTGGGTGATCCCAAGCCAGGAGCCAAGAGTTTCCTTCAGGTCTCTCACATGGGTGCAGGGGCCCAAGCACTTGGGCCATCTTCTACTGTTTTCCAGGCTGTTGGCAGAAAGCTGGATAGGAGGAGGATCAGCCAGGACACAAATGGGCACCCATATGGGATGCTGGCACTGCAGGCAGAGGCCCATCCTACCACAGCACAGTGCTGGTCCCCAAAAGTGCAAATTTTAAAAATATTGTTTTCCCAGTAGATTAGCAAAATGACTGAGTGAAATTTGGAATAAATTATTTTGAATTAGATTTCTGGCTCTTAACAAAATTAGAATATTTTACACTTTCTTAACTGTCCATGATATGAATATTCCCGCTTGAAATAAACAGAAATAATGAAAGAACATGCAGTTTGAAATGCTCATAGTACTTATTTGCATAAAGTGAGGGTATTTGAATTGGTACCTTGCTATAATCCCCATACAGATTTTACTGCCTATAAGTTGTCAGTTAAGGGAAGCCTACTGGAACTTAAGTTCTGTTATTTGAGTCCACTACTTTCAATTAAATTAAAAATCAAAAATCAGAAGAGTAGTTGGAGAAAGTAGAAGTGGAAAGTTGCAACTGGCTTTGCAGTTTTTTCAAGTGATTTATCTGAATTTTCCATTACTATATTTATCAGTTCTGAATTTATTTTAGAATAAAACTTTGTCTAGCAACAAAAACATAAGACATAATCTTTATATTTGAGCAAATAAGTTCTGATACAACTCCCCAGTTTCTGGCAAGCAAGCCTGACTATTAATCTATTGGAGATGTTTCCCATGGTGTCACAACTACATCAATGAAAATATTTGTGCTGTGCTTCCCAAACCCAATTTTCTAGATGAATGTTAGGATAGAAAAAGTACATGTTTATGAAAGAAGATATAAGGGTAGCCTTCCAAAAATCAAGGCCTTCCCTCCCCAATTTTGAAAAGTAGAAAACCAAAGAAGAAAAAACTGTCCTAAAAATAGAAGAGTAGAGAGTGAAAACGAACCTGAATTTAAGAGATCAGAGGACCCACAACTGCTCTACTCTAAAATTCATAGAGAAATGGATATTACTTCTATTGTTTAAGCAAAGCCTCAAAGCCAAGTTTTTATAACTTGAAACTTTTTTTATGTTTGTCAAGAATTTGTGCTTTGATTATGATATTTTAGAAAGCTTCCATGCGCTATTTAAATCTCAAAATACACTTCTAGTAGAACAAGTCGCTTTTAACTACTTTGTACAGTATTCAGTCATTTAATATATTTACCAAGAACCAATTAGCTAATTTTAGATCTAATGAGAAGAAAATAAAATGGAGACCTATAAAATCAGAAGGCTCTAACTACAAAATTAGTCAAATGGCAATCAACTTATATGTTAAAGACCACCTCTACAATAAGTTCACTGCTATTTGCGCAGGCACAGCATTGAAAAGGACTGATTTTAAAAATTTGGATCCACACAATATAAAAAAGCAGTAAACATTTTCTAAAGTTACAGAAAAGATAAGAATGTTATTTTAATTTGTAACATTATGCTCATGCAGATCATCAACATTATATACTGTTTATCCTTAATAAAAGGTTGTTGTTAACAAATGTTTTACCAATCTTGTTTCAAAAGTACACATTTATCAGCTGTGAAATAGGATTAAAAACACAAAGCCACGTGAGGTGTATTCTGTTAACTGCTACCCAGGTGCAAGTATGTCCTGCACAAGTTACTTTTCTCTTTATTGGCTCCTCTACTGGCTTCTTTCTTGAACTACAGTCACTTCTGCATTTTCAATGCATATAACCTCCATCCTGACCAAACTGTCTCTCACAGGGCTATGAGGCATCCTGTGATCAATAAAATATCCAAAGGTCTGTGATACGGATGGATTCCAACTTCTGTAATAGAAACACCAGCTGCTCATTACTGAGCCCTGCTGTTACTAACACTGAGCTAGGTGCTTATATGTATTATTCTCTTGTTTAGTTCACTACACAGTTCCATGAAATGGATGCTGTGATTATCTCTATTTTGCAAATGAGATAATTGAGGCTGAAAAAGAATTTTATGCAACCTAGTTACCAATGGTATTCAGGTTGCCACATTTTATAGCAGTTCCTCAGTGCTTGTATTCTTTGAATATAAGTAATAAATGGCACACATGAACAGCACCTACTTTAAAAATTGTTTCTTGGTATTCTAAGAATATCATGTTCTCCCGTTTTTTCTAATCCTGCTGTGATTGAATTTTCTCTCATCTTTTTTGGCTGACTCTTCCTCTAGCCTTCCTTAACTGTTTTTAAAAGAATTATTTTCACTTATTTGCAAAACAAAGGGACAAAGAAAGAGGCAGACAGAAACAGAGAGTGAAAGAGAGAGAGGGAGAGTTCTATCCACTAGCTTCTCCCCCAAATTCCTGCAACAGCTGGAGTTGGGCCAGGTGGAATTCAGGAGCCTAGAACTCAGTGTGAAACTCTCATGGAGATGTCAGGAACCCCAGGATTTGAGCCATTACTTGCTGCCTCCTGTGCTTGGCAGGAACCTGGAATTTGAAGCAGAACTGGGACTTGAATCTGAACACAGGTACTATGGACTTTTCATATGATGAATTAACCTCTGTGCCAATTATTTGACCCTGGTCTTCCTTAACTGTTAATGTTCAAGTGCCTTATGGAGAACAATGTTCAATCTATCTTTCATACATGCTCACTTTTTAAGTTCCTATCCACATGCACACATTTCTTACTTTATACATATAGAATGAGACTCTGTAGAATTCTTCATGTATTTGCAAGCATTAAGGAAAGAAACCAGAAATGATGTCATATCTTTCTTTTAAAATCTGCTTAAATGTCATCTTTTTTAAAAAGTGTAGTCTTTGAGAGATGACAAGCTTTCACAGCGTGTCTGGTCTGTGTCAGTGACAAAGTTTTTGACTATATCTTAGGGGGATATCAAAGGTCAGAAGAAATATTCAAATGAACAAAGAAACTTTCTACTGATGTGCTACTCTTGTTATGGATTTATGGTTGAGATTTTTCCAGTGATCAGAAGAAATCAGAGAATTTTGTGAACTCTCTAAAAAACATAATTTTTTCTTATCTACTTTGGCACCAGTAAAAAGATGCTAAGTGAAAATTCAAGGTTTAACCGGAAAAAAAAAGTTCCAGGAATTGGAACTGAGACTAGGACATGGATTAGTCATTTTGAATTTCATATCAAGAAAGTAAAAACACAAGGTCTAGAAGGAATATGAAGCCTTCGCTTCATTAAGGGAGTTATGAATCTGTATAGGAGAAAAGCTAATGGACGTTAACATGTTAAGGAACCTGGGATAATGAACATATTCCTAACAAACAAAGGTTCAGAATATTTTACTGTCACCTAGAGAAAAACTAGAATTATATATTGCAGTAGAACGATGAAGAGAAAAATTTAAAAAGGTACTCATCTGCATTTGAGGCAGAGTGGTGTTTGAGGCAGTCCAGCCAGAAGGAAGATTATGTGTGGATGACATGGTCTAGGCACAATTCTGTCATAATCTGGGAGAGGTTTATAGTGGCTGTAGCACAGACTTATTATGAAGGCAGAGAAGCAAAGAGCAAAGGGAGTCAGATCATGAAAGTTGTGCCATTACTGAGCTTCTTAGCTCACAGTTCTCAAATTTTTCAGCTCACTTCTCAGTCATTATCATGGATGGGGATGAGGCTTTGCCAAAATCAGTGCATTAGAACTCTCCCCTCATCATGCTATCCCAACAGTCAAAACTCAAGTCTTCATGCTGCTTGACCTAGTTCAGTGATCAGGTGACTACAGCACTGTGGACCCCTTTTTTTCCCTCCATTTTCCCAAGGTAGTTATAGGTCTTAGGAGGTACTGACCACCCTTACTTCTCCTTCTTTTTAGTTATTTCTTCCCTTCTCTTTGTCTAGAGGTAACTTTTTCTCTCTATGCCTTTACACCACTTTAACAAGAGACCTTAATGCCCCATTACACTCACAACTAAATCTTCAGTACCTGAAATAAATGTGTTCCCACTTTATCTGCATCCTCTTAGTTGATAAAAAATATTACATTTCATTTTTCTGGTACATTAAATACCAGAAATACGTAAAGAATAAGTAAAGTCACAAAAATTTGTATTCCACAGTGAAAAGGACTGGTTTTTCTTAAACTGCTCTATTTTTGCAAGAATTTAGACTTTGTGAAGGGAAAAATGGAAGTCATTGTAAGATTTCCAGTAGGGAAATAACTATAGAAGTTCTCTTTTAGATACAATATATTGAGAAAAGGCAGATCTATAGACAGAAAAAGCAGATCATTAGTTTCCTAGAGTGGTAGATAAGCAATAGGGATGAACTGCAAACAGGCATTAGGGAACTTTTGGGTGATCAAAATTTCTGAAACTAGATTTTTGTAGTTGGTTACACAACTCTCCAAATGTATTCAAACCATTAAATTGTATACTTATAATGGTGACAGCATCAATCATATCTGAATAAAGCTATTAAAATTCTCCATGCAACAATGAATTCAAGTAGAAACTGTCTGCCCAGTTAGAAAGCTAAAGCAATAATAGAAGAGAAGGGATACTTCCTCTGCAAATGGAAAAGACACATTCAAGATAATTTTAGGATATGACATCTATAGGATGTGTGGTTGATACATTGTAGGGAATAAGAAGCACACAGTATAAAGACAGTGTCCATATTTCTGATATAAACATGAAAGTGGATGGTGGTGAAATTTATTAAAAAATGCAGTAAAATGGGGAGCGTGGGATATGTAGAAGGATGGTTTTGCAGGGACAGGGTTACAGTTTGGTTTAAAATAGGTTCAGTTTGAAGTGTCTCGGTTGAGGTATGTTGTACAACATTATCTATGGGTCTATGATTTAGGAAAGAAGTCTTGGCTGACAATGAGGATCCAAGTGTCAGCAAATAAAAATGGTAAGTAAAGATTTTTGAGGAGGTGGGATGAAGCTGGAAACTGTATAGTTCCAGATAGGACAGAATTGTACACCGAGGAAGTCTAAAACACAAGGGACAAGAGAAATACATGAAACCCCTAAAACATGGGATCTGGAGCGCTCTGTTTTTATGATTTTTATGTATTTATTTATTTTTGAAAGGCAAAAATAGAGAGCCAGAGCCAGAGAGACAAGAGAGATGTCCGACATTTGTAGGAAAATTGCAAAGGCCCAAATGCCCACAAAAGTCCGGGATGAGTCAGGTTGAGGTCAAGATCCCAGAACTCAATCCAGGGCTCTTTTGTGGATGGCACGAACCCGTGAACTTGAACCATCACCTGGTGTCCCAATCATGCACATTTAATAGGAAGCTAGAACTCCAACCCAGCCTCACCGATATGGGATATGAGTGTCTTAAGCAGTATCTTAACTGCTACATGAGAGGATTTTTTATTGACAGAGTCCTTACTATTCTAAACTTTGTACATGTGTAAGTTCATTTAATTTGCAAAAGCACAGTGAAGACTGTCCCATAATTACTATTTTCCCAATTTACAGGATGGGCTTGAAGTTTCATCAATATTGGGTAACTGTACAGAAACACAAATCTACATTATTATCTTTTAGGTAGGAATAAAATCAATAGTTTAAGGGACCCAATACTGTAGGGGAACATTTGTGATTTTTTTATGTAAATTCAACCCAAAGATGATGGATACATTTTTTATGTAAATTCAACCCAAAGATGATGGTTACATTTTTCTCCCAAAAATTTGTGGAAATAACTATTCAGGTATTTAGTTTGTAATATTTAATTAATATTTAATTGGTAACAAAGTTTCATGAAAGTATGAGTTATCAAAGGAAAGTTTTCTGAAATATTATTGTATTAAAGGTGGAGAATCTAGAGAATTATGGACTGCAAAGAACAGACAATGTGATGTCTCTCTCTGCCTGCTGCACTGACTTATTTGGCTAGATACAATCACAGTCCATGTCCAGGTTGGGGTGAGAAAGCAACACATTTCCATAGACCAGGAAGTAGAGGGAATCTAGTGACTGCTCATACTGTCTTTTAAAAATGCTCTCTTTCAGATAGTGCATACTGAGAAGCGAATGCAGGCTTCCTCAAGAGGAGAATCACTTGCTCCCCAGTTTGGTCTTCCCCTTTATTGAGTAGGAGTGGTGCCCTAATTGAATATACAAATGGAGTGGAGTTTGGAGGGATTCAGTGCTAGTGATGACCTTTGGGAAAATTTTATGGCATCTCCATCTGGAGATCACATACATGTATTCATCAAGGTGTCTTTTTCGTGGTGGAAGAGGCTCAAGTACATCAACAGAAAGTGTATGTACTGAATTGGCATAGAAGGAGCTGGAAATTCTTTTGTGATGCAGGATTAAGGCACAAAGACTGCTGGAAATCTCTGGGCTCCTTTGTTCTCTAACTCCCTGCCTAGTTCATATCAACAATACCTATAACCCGATTCACTTTAATATGTATTTTTAAAAAGTGAAATGTAACTTTTTAAAAAAGATTTCATGTATTTATTTATTTGAGGACCTGAGCTATAGACAATGAGAGGGACAGACAGAAAGAATGGTCTTCCATCCACTGGCTCACTCCCCAATGGTCACAATGGCCAGAGCTGGGTTGATCCAAAGCCAGGAGCCAAGAGCTTCCTCTGGGACTCCCACATGGGTGCAGGGGCCAAAGGACTTGGGCCATCTTCCACTGCTTTCCCAGGCCATAGCAGAGAGCTGGATCAGAAGAGGAATAACCAGGATTAGAACTGGTGCCTATGTGGTATGCCAGCACTGCAGGCAGAGGATTAACCTACTGTGCCACAGTGCTGGCCCCTAATACATATTTTTATATCCTAACCCACTTGGTAGCACATTCATTTATAGGCTAAATTAAGAGGTAACTGTTGTACAAATTTCATAGAACACAGGAAAATAGTAAATCTGTATTTTCTTTGGGTGCCACAATCTTCGAAATAAAGGGATGAAATGAAATATCTAAATGTTTTCTGTTTTTACACAGAAAACTACTACTGCTGACCTTATACTGAAATATATATATTTCTTATAATTTTATATATAATAAACTTTGAGTGAGAAAAAAACGCTTTCGTATTTAATCTGCTTTTTCGAAGAACTTTTTGAAATACCCTTGTATTTGTGTTTTCTTTTTCAAAGTGTTTAAAGAGTTTACTGAAGCATAGTAATAATTCAATAAATGAAAGGAAAGAAAATCTATTGGGCTTATTTTTATTTTATTTTATTATTTTTTTTGAAAGACAGAGTTACAGAGAGTAGAGACAGAGAGAAAGGTCTTCCATCTGCTGATTCACTCCCCAGATGGCCGCAAAGGCTGGAGCTATGCTGATCCGAAGGCAGGAGCCAGGAGCTTCTTCTGGGTCTCCAACGTGGGTGCAGGGGCCCAAGGACTTGGGCCATCTTCTACTGCTTTCCCAGGCATAGTAGAGAGCTGGATTGGAAGAGGAGCAGCCAGGACTAGAACCGGTGCCCATATGGGATGCTGGCACTTCAGGCCAGGGCTTTAACCCATTGCACCACAGCGCCAGCCCCTGGATTTAATCTTCCTCTAAATCTGTTCTTTTACAGTCCATGTACATGAAAGAGTTTGCATATTTGTATTTTGGAGTAAGAATTTCCCAAATACTAGTTCTTTTTTACTTATTAGATACATGGGTATATTAATTTTTATGCAACAAGATCCATTGATCTTTTCATTCACACTTAATTCTGGTGATTCTAAGCTTATCCTCACTCCAGTCATTGCTATGTATTCATAGAGTCTATTTACTTCTAGATTTTTAATACTTTGATTACACACACATGTACACACAAGGAGTCTCCAAAAGAATCGATGAAAATGTGTATTATGAAAAAAAACTATGCATTCACCATTGATCACACTGATAGGTCTAAGAGTCAAAGGGATCACACATACAAGACTAGTGTCTGCTAATACTAAATGATAGAATCAAAAAGGGAGAGAACAATCCAACATGGGAAACGGGATACACAGCAGACTCATAGAATGACAGATGTCCTAAACAGCACTCTGGCCTCAGAATCAGCCCTTAAAGCATTCAGATTTGGCTGAAGATCCCATGAGAATACTTTAGGTATGGAAAGCCGAGACACTCTGGCAAAAAAAAAAAAAAAAAAAAAAAAAAAAAAGAAAGGAAGGAAGGAAGAAAGAGAGAGGATCTAAATGACAGATCTCTGCGAGTGAGATCCCAGTGGAAAGAATGGGCCATCAAAGAAGGAGGTACCTTTCTCTGAAGGGAGGAGAGAACTTCCACTTTGACTATGACCTTGTCTGAATAAGATCGAAGTTGGCGAACTTAAAAGGTTTCCATAGCCTTGGAAACTCATGACTAGAGCCTAGGGAGATTACTGATGCCATAAACAAGAATGTTAAATTGTTAAGTCAACAACAGGAGTCACTGTGCACTTACTCCTCATGTGGGATCTCTGTCCTTAATGTGTTGTCCAATGTGAATTAATGCTATAACTAGTACTCAAACAGTATTTTACACTTCATGCTCTGTGTGGGTGCAAACTGATGAAATCTTTACTTAATATGTACTGAATTGATCTTCTGTATATAAAGATAATTGAAAATGAATCTTGATGTAAATGGAATGGGAGAGGGAGCAGGAGATGGGAGGTGTGCTAGTGGGAGGGAAGTAATGGGGGGGAGGGAAGCCATTGTAATCCATAAGCTGTACTTTGGAAATTTATATTTACTAAATAAAAGTTAAAAAAAAAAGAAAAAACTATGCATGAATTTCTAAATGTCTTGGCACCAAAATGAGCTCATTATTATTAGTTCTTAAAAGGGATTTGAAAGACAAGGTGAGAGACAGACAAACAGAAGAGATCAGCTGGTTCACTCCCCAAATCTTTGTAATGTGTAGAGCTGGGCCAAAGGCAGGAGCCTGGACCTCAGTCCAGGTCTCCCACATTGCTGGCAGGGTAGCAACTGTTTGAGCCATTGCCTATTGTCTCCTAGGGTGAGCATTAGTGGGGAACTGGAATCAGGAGCAAAGCCAGGACTTGGCATAAAGGCCATGTGATATCAGATGTTAGTAACCCAGGCAGTGTCTTGCTTGCTATGCCAAACACCTGCCCCAAATTTGTTAATTCTTCTTTTCTACAAACCTATGTAAATATTCTGAAACATATATTGCATACCATGTATCATACACATATATATGTGCACATCTATAAATGTGTACACATGTACATGGTGTATATGTGCTGTGTGAATGTGTATATGCATTTTTATGGATGTGTGTGTATGTACTATGTAGTAGTAAACCCACCTGATATTTACTCAGAGAGTGATTCCAAAATCTCAGTATTTGTTTAATTCTTCTTAATTTTCCGATGCTTACTTTATAACAAAATAAATTTCTTTATATAAAATCCTTTTCTTAAATATTCATTATTTTCCAGTACTCTTTTATTATTTTATTTTGTTTAATTCAATTGAATTGAATTTATTTTAATATCACAGTTTCAAATAAGATCCATTCTTTTTTAAAAATTTTTTTTGTTATACAAGTTTCATGTATTTCATATATACAGATTTAGGAACATGGTGATAGTTCCCACACTACCCTCCCTCCCACCCATGCTCCTACCCTTCTCCTTCCTTTCACATTACCTCTCTTAATTTTCACAAAGATCTATTTTCAGTTTACTTTATACTCATAAGGTTAACCCTACACTAAGTAAACAGTTCAACAAATAGTATAAAGGAAAAAACACTGTTCCTTAACAGTAGAGACAAGGGCTGTGAACAATTATTGTATCTGGGGCTGCCACTGTGGCGCAGCTGGGTAAAGCCCCGGCCTGTGGCACTGGCATCCCATATGGGTACCAGTTTGTCTCCTCCAGCCATTACGGCCATTTAGGGGGTGAACCAGTGTATGGAAGACCTCTCTCTCCCTGCCTCTGCCTCTCTGTAACTCTACCTTTCAAATAAATAAATAAATATTTAAAAATTCATTTTATCTCAAAATGTCCATTTCACTCCTCTACATTACATTTTAGGCACTCTATTAGTTACCATAGATCAGGGAAAACATATGGTATCTATCTTTTTGGGACTGGCTTAATTCACTAAGTGTAATGGTTTTCAGTTGCATCCATTTTGTTGCAAGAGACAAGAATTTTTTTTTAAAACTTCTGAGTAGTATTCTATATACCATAATTTCTTCATCCAGGCATCAGTTGAAGACATCTGGGTTGATTCCACATCTTAGTTATTGTGAGTTGAGCTGCAATGAACATGGGAGTACATGTAACTCTTATTGTTTAAATATAGTTTTTTTTGCTTTTAAGAAGAATGGATATTATTTAGAAAACAGAGAAAAAAATCAACGGTAATATTCTCACATCAATAATTTGTGCTATAAATAGTAAATTTCTATTATTTATACTCATATAGACTCAGGCACACACATGTGTATTATTCTGAACTAATCTATATCTGTGATACAGAGATGTATGGGCATATATGCATATCTGTATCTGTGTAGTCTAACAGAATGTCACCTGACTTTTTGTAAAAGATTTATTTATTTATTTATTTATTTATTTATTTATTTATTTATTTATGTGGGAGGCAGAGTTACATATGTGGGAGGCAGAGTTACAGAGAGATGGAGAGACAGAGAGAACAGTCTTCCATATGCTGGTTCACCACCCAAATGACCAAAATGGGTGGAGCTGGGTAGCTCTGAAGCCAGGACCCAGGAGCCTCTTCTGGGTCTCTCATGTGGGTGCAGGGGCCCAAGCACCCGGGCCATCTTCCACTGCTTTCCCAGGCCATAGCAGAGAGCTGGATTGGAAGTGGAGCAGCAAGGACATGAATCAGTGCCCATATGGGATGCCGGCACCACAGGTGGAGGCTCAGTCTACTACATCATGGTGTTGGCGTCATGTTTGACTTTTTTACAGGAATTATAATACAGGCTCAAAAAAATCTAAGAATCAATTATTACATGCCCAAGAATCCCCACTTAAAAATGTTATTTATTTTCATGGTATTTGGAAGACAGAGAGTCATGGATCTTCCATCTGCTCATTTACTCCCAAACCACCTGCAATAGGCAAGTCTGGGACAGGCTGTAACCAGGAGCCTGGGACTCAATCTGGGTTTCCCACTTGGGCTACAGAGTCTCGAGAACTTGAGCCATCATCTGCTGCCTGTCAAGGCATACATTAGCAGGAAGCTGGATCGGAAGCAGAGTAGCTGGAACTTGAACCAGGCTTTCCCTTGTAGAATGTACATGTCTCAGGAAGCAGCTTAAATGTAGTGCCACACGCCCACCCCAAACCCTGACATTTTAATGTGAATTGCTGGACTTTCTATGGAAGACTTGGAAAATGAAGATTCTACAAGCAGTGCCAGTAATATTAGCAAATGTTCCATGTTGGAAGTCATGAGCAAATGTCCTTTAAGGGAATTTCTTCTCATTTCAGGTCAAGTAAAGAAAGTTTGAGATGCTAGAAAGGTGAGGGGTAATGATTGTTTTGCAGTTGGTTGGTTATCACATCCTGTGAATATTCTTATCCTGCTAATTTTGTGTGGTGAGAACTTCAGATCCATTAGAAGGCTTACTATTGGACATGGGAGTTTGAGGAAATTAGCATTTGATTCATGTTTACAGTCTATTAATGGCAAAGAAATGCTGTGCATTTGGGGAAGACAGGATGTGAATTTGAGAGTGACCACTCAAGCTCCTTTCCTTCATCCTGACTGATGAATGTGTGTTATGAAATGAGAGTTGTTACGTTGTCAGGCTTAGTTAAGGAGCATTTGGTGTGGTTTCCAGGTAATCTGCAGACGTAATCTAGAAAGAACAGGAAGAGTAATTTTTCAAGAGTCACAAAGGATTTAATGTAGGAATGACATATTGGCACCTATTTCAAAGGTTCCTTGTGGCTTTTGCAGTGTGGTTAAACAGTAGGGCAGTAAAGAAGTAACCAGCTGACTATGTCATGCCTGATGCTGTCATGGACTGGGAGGGTAGTATTGCAGATAAGAAATGGTTAGTTCTAAATCTGATTTGAGTGCAAAGCCAAAAATATCCTTTCTGGGTTACATTTCCTCTTCCTAACATTCAATAAGGAATCTTCATTTTATAACTTCTCTGTTGATGACCTTTAAAATTTAGCTTATTCCTACCTGAATTCTCTTATTAATAGAATATTCTGCTCTTGTACTTCAAATAGATGCAGTTCTCTTTGGGAAAATGTGAAATTTTAATCTGTATTTAGATAGTTATGGAGGAAAAACAATATTTTCTGGAATTTGGACACATGTGGTTCTTGCCCTAGTTCTGTTCCAGATTTTTCCTGTGATCTGGGTTAATCTTAATGTGTTTGCCTATAAAATGAGATTAGAGTAAATGATCAGTACTATTTTTTCCACCTTAAATGTTGTACCATCCTATGGTTCTGTATTCATACACTGGGCAGTAAAGAGTTTAAATTGACTACAGATATACATTTGAGTCAGTTGAAATATCAACATGATACTTTGCTATAATAAAATAATTTTCAAGAGGAGAAACAAAGGACCCCCCAAGCTTGTGGTATTTGGGGGGACAGTGGTTTTCCTGGTGACATTGCCTGTGAGTTTCTTTAGTCTTGGCATCCCTAGAGGAGAACTTGTAATGCTTTAACAGATTTAACAGAGCCTGCATTCTCCTCTTAATTCTGCATGTAACAGGAACTCAACTCCTGTTTTTCTCTTTTCTTGATCTTTTCTGGGAGAGTTTTCCCAGGAAAGACCTCTGTTCAGAATAATCTTTTCCTATTTCGGTTCTGCACTTTTGTTGGTTGCTTAGATAAACACCTAACAGATTACCCCTACTCACCTTTTTATTCATTTGGTCTTATAGTTTCCGATTGTTTGTCACTATGCTTGAGATTTCTCCCCAGGGCTAGAAACTCATTCCCGGGTGGTCTCCACTGGGACCCATTCTTCTTTGCTTGCCTTTCTTCCCACCCAGGTCACACAAGGCATCTGATTCAGAGCAGCAGAGACACTATTCCTTTCTGAAATTAATTCAATTTGTTTTAAAGCTAATATAACAATATTTCCCCATCTTAAAGGTGTTACATTGGTGACTCTATTTGCCATTGAGGAAACTGAATTAAGATACTAAGAGCCTGTGAAATGAAAGGCAGAAATGGCCTGTTCCTGCAAATGGAAAGAAATTTACCCCCATTTAGCTAAAAGCACAAGACCTTTCTAATCAAGCATTTGACATCATGACCAGGCTGGGGAAAAAATGTACCTGTTCAGTTATAATTGGTTCTGCTCACAGAAGTAGATTTCTCATTGTCTGTGCAGCTACAGGAAATATGGTTAATAAAAGCACATGTCAGCCTCACTGAAGCTCTTCTATAAAGCCTTGCCAGACCACTCTGTGAGACTGTTATTTCCTATTATGAAAACTAAACCTCGAATCATGGTTAAAAGGTTGCCAGCCTTCGGGAGAGTGGTTCCATAGAGGTAAGCAGTAATTCAGATTTGATTGGCAACCTGGGCTTTTCATGGAACAAATCAAAATAAGGAACATTTTGAGGGAGTCAGAAACACTATCCAAAATGATGACTCTCAGAATTTTCCTAACATCAATTTATTGGTATATATATTGCAATATTTTTGTGTTGTGCCTTTCCCAGTAACTATAATAATAGTACATAGGGGTTTTGTGTACATCATCTTGTTTGACCCAGATGTGACCTTTTGAGATAGGTATCATTATCACCATTTTATAGCAGAAGACAACATGCCCAGTATTCCAAAGCGCATGATCAATGTCAGAGCTAGACTTCTTCCTTGCTCTCTCCTTAGTGATTCTTATGATCCCATGATACTCCCTGTTGATTGGGTATCAATTTCATTG
The DNA here is from genome assembly GCF_033115175.1 of Lepus europaeus. Classification (NCBI taxonomy): domain Eukaryota; kingdom Metazoa; phylum Chordata; class Mammalia; order Lagomorpha; family Leporidae; genus Lepus; species Lepus europaeus. Next base: position 127,491,887 of record NC_084829.1, on the reverse strand, counting down.
TTTTTGCTCTTTTCTTCCTTGCATGGAAACCATATTTATTGTCATTGTTGGCAGAGGGATAGCACCTTTTTTACAGAGTGGTTGTGAAAATGAAATCCAAGAAATAGCATGTAAAAAAAATTAAAAAGGAGTAATATGGCTTCAAGTAAATAACTTAATTTTGTGGTTTTATATGCAAATTTAATGATTTGAGATAAAATCATTTCCTATAGATGAAAGATATCAAGATTAGGTATAAATCAATAACAAATTTTAAGACAGTGTTTTTTTTTTTTCTTTTCATGCAAAATGATATTACTGACACATTTAGAAAGATGTGTTGTATACCAGCTTTCAGGGTGATTATTCCATTCCATGTGATAAGCAAATGAGCTGACTGTGCATTAAGTTAATACACCTGCATTCTGTGTTGCATTGCTACCAACCTATTTTTTTTTTTTTTTTGACAGGCAGAGTGAACAGTGAGAGAGAGACAGAGAGAAAGGTCTTCCTTTTGCCGTTGGTTCACCCTCCAATGGCCGCCGCGGTAGCGCGCTGTGGCCAGCACACCGCACTGATCCGATGGCAGGAGCCAGGGGCTTCTCCTGGTCTCCCATGGGGTGCAGGGCCCAAGAACTTGGGCCATCCTCCACTGCACTCCCTGGCCACAGCAGAGAGCTGGCCTGGAAGAGGGGCAACCGGGACAGGATCGGTGCCCCGACCGGGACTAGAACCCCGTGTGCCGGCGCCGCAAGGCGGAGGATTAGCCTAGTGAGCCACGGCGCTGGCCTCAACCTATTTTTTTAAACCTTAAAATTACTGTCTCTTGACTTCTGCTCTCCCATCCTTTATTCAGATCTTTGTTACAAACTATTCCTTATGGCTGGCACTGCGGCTCACTTGGCTAATCCTCCGCCTATGGCGCCGGCACCCGGGTTCTAGACCCAGTTGGGGCGCCAGATTCTGTCCCAGTTGCTCCTCTTCCAGTCCAGCTCTCTGCTGTGGCCCGGGAAGGCAGTGGAGGATGGCCCAAGTGCTTGGGCCCTGCACCCGCATGGGAGACCAGGAGGAAGCACCTGGCTCCTGGCTTCGGATTGGCACAGTGTGCCAGCCATGGCGGCCATTTGGGGGGTGAACCAACGGAAAAAGGAAGACCTTTCTCTCTGTCTCTCTCTCTCACTGTCTAACTCTGCCTGTCAAAAAAATATTCCTTACTTCATTGAGGAGAATTTTCTTGTTTGGGTCAATAATCCAGTGATATTGTCTACAATTTCCTTTAAATTCCTTATCTTTTTATTTTTTCTTTTGAGGCTTTGTTTATTAATATTTAATATTCAACTACATTTCTTATCTCTTTGGTTATACCTATTTTTTAATAAGATTTATTTATTTATTTGAAAGGCAGGTTTACACAGAGAGAGGGAAGGGTAGAGAGAGATGTCTTCTATACACTGGTTCACTCCCTAAATGGCTGCTACAGCTGGAGCTGGGGCGATCTGAAGCCAGAAGCCAGAAGCCAGGAGTTTCTTCTGGGTCCCATATGAGTGCAGGGGCCCAAGGACTTGGGCCGTCTTCCATTGCTTTCCTGGGCCAAAAGCAGAGAGCTGGATTGGAAGTGGAGCAGCCCAGACTTGAACCGGTGCCCATCCGGGATGTCTGCACTACATTCAGTGGCTTAACCTACCACACCACAGTGCCAACCTAACCTGAGATACTCTGTAAAGCAAATAACATGTTTTGCATGTATGTATGAGTTTCTCATAAGCCTACTAGTTAATAATATTTTGTCTAGGGTTGAACATGTATTCAAATTCTCATGAAAATTTTTTAACTTTTATTTAATGAATATAAATTTCCAAAGTACAGCTTATGGATTACAATGGCTTTTTACCGCCCCCCCCCATAACTTCCCTCCTACCCACAACCCTCCCGTCTCCCACTCCCTCTCCCCTTCCATTCACAAGATTCATTTTCAATTCTCTTTATATACAGAAGATCAGTTTAGCATATATTAAGTAAAGCTTTCAACAGTTTGCATCCACACAGAAACACAAAGTGAAACATACTGTTTGAGTGCTAGTTATAGCATTAAATCACAATGTACAGCACATTAAGGACAGAGATCCTACATGAGGAGTAAGTGCACAGTGACTCCTGTTGTTGACTTAACAAATTGACACTCTTGTTTATGGTTTCAGTAATCACCCTAGGCCCTTGTCATGAGTTGCTAAGGTTATGGAGGCCTTTTGAGTTCGCCGACTCTGATCATCAAATTCTCATGAAATTTTTAAAAATATCTCAGTGAAAACATTTGAATTATAAACAGAATTCACTCACTTTCTGTGCGGAGCTAAAAAGCTCCAATACATTTTTCTAAATGGCATGCTATTCATACTCAATTGTTTATAAAACTCTATCTGTTGGTTGAAAAATAGAGCCGTAGTAAGACAAAATAAAATGAACCACAATGACAACAATTCTTACCCAGAATACAGGCAATGTAGGGCGTTATAGCCATTAAAAGAACTCTGATTATTTTCTGCTTCTGAAATGTGTATTCCTGAAAAGATTTGGAGCAGAGATGTAATATGATATGATTTATGCTTTAAACAAATCACTATGACTACTAGAGGTTCCTAAATGATTAATATTAGTGATGGTCAGAACTCCAAAGCTATGTTTAAAAGTGTCTTCCAGACATTAAACCATTTTGTTTTCATTTTGAAATGTGTTTGAAAATATTTTTACTATATCAAAGATATATAAAATTGAGTTTATTTCTTTAATAATCTGTCATATTTTATGTGGTTTGACAAAGGTTGGTGAATATTAAGAGAAGTAGCTTCATTTGTGCAGTCTTTATAGAAGTAAAAAGTAATTACCTTTTTAGTGACAAAAGGGAGACTCTCTTTTGGTATGATAATTTTTCTTATGTCCTTTCAAGAAAAGATAGAGAACTAAAATGTTAAAAGAGCTTATTTTCAAATAGAGTGTTATAATCTGAAAGTGTACTTTAATGCCTTATTATTGTCCATAAATGATTAGTTTCAAAAGTCCAGGTAATTGGGACTAAGGCAATAATTGTGAATATTATTCATTTGTTTAATGAAAATGTCAATAATGGCACACACAAAAAAGGAAAAGCATTTTACTTTCCTCCCCAGTGAAATAGAAAACTTACTTTACATTAGTCCTGCAACCTTTCATTATCCAATAGTACAAAGCTGTAAAGTAAATCAGGAAAGGTCACTGGACTCTTTATCTTGAATCCCTGGATCTGCTGGTTAGGAGACAATTCTCCATGATTAGTTTCATGTGATCACGAGCTCCAAAGTTTCTGAGGAAAGAGCACTGGAAAATGTGGTTCAAAGATGATTGAATATCAAACATGTCATGAAACACAGAGATAATATATTGCTTCAGAGAGATTTAGAGAGTTATCTATATCCTAGGCATCTGCTGACATCTCAGAGTAAAGTACTTTTTCCCAGCATAAGGGTGGATGGTGTGTGACTATGTGCTAAATATGTGAGCATCAAGGTACGCTTCCTCTTCATGTAAAGGTTTTAGGTTCTCACGGCCTCTCCAATGCGGAGACACACTATGAATACCAAAATTTCTGTATTCTAGTCCAGGGACTTTGTATTTTCTATCAGGATATGTTCTGTGTATCTATTTATTACCTATCTGGCCACCTACATATTTATTTACCTCCTTATAACTGTGGCAGAATGACTTCTTAGCTTAATGGTAGAATTATGTCTCGGACCCTTTACAGTCTCATCCTTAGTGCTGATGTCTTCCCTAAATAAGCCTCATGCAATGTTGGTGTTTGTGCTGATGAGGAACAAGTCTCCTTTTAAAGTGTTGACCATCAAGATCTTCTGCATGTCATTTGTTCTTTAAGATACATTCACAAAATAAATCCCAGAAATAACATGTGTTCGAATATGTATTTCTTTATACAATACTTGTGGGATTATTGAAGTGTGCATACTGCAGGACTGTTAAGATGGAGACGTGAAAGTTTTCCATGGTGCTGGTGGTATGTTTGAATTTCATTGCAAATACCATATTTAAGGTGATGTCATATAGACAGTACTTGATGAGATACGGGCACCGCAGGAAGTCAGCTAGGAACACATTGGAATCTTGCCGACAGATGCAGTTAACGGCTGATTTCTGGGGCCTTTCGTCTGAAAGAGTAGATATGTAAGTGTTTTGTTTTCTGGCTAAAGAAAGAAGGTGGTGTGTGTGTGTGTGTGTATGAGAGAGAGAGAGAGAGAGAGAGAGAGAGAGAAAGAAGGTGCTAAAGAGAACCAGAGACAAACAAAAAAGGGGAGAATTTAGAATGTGGAAGGAAAAATTTATATCTTATGCCTTATTTTCTGTGATTGGATCAGCGCCCCAGGAACACCCAGTATTAAATAATTGCCACTGATTCCCTGATTGAGTCACTAGATAGTATATGGAGTGAGACCAACTAAAGACAAATACAACAAAGGGGACTCTTTCAGGATGCACAACAGGTAAAAGAGGGACAATGCTCTGGAAATAGTTCTTTTTGAGGAGTTGATGGTGGCTGAAGGTTGCTGTCTTTCACTACTACTGTGGTTGCAAAGTTGCTTGTTTTCTTTTTTTTTAGATTAAATTTCCTTTTCCCCCCAAAAAAAACCTTTTATTTAATGAGTACAAATTTCATAAGTACAACTTTAGGAATATAGTGATTCTTCCCACCATACCCACTCTCCCACCTCACCTCCTCCTCCCTCTCATTTCCAGTCCCATTCTCCATTAAGATTCATTTTCTTTTTAAAAAAGATTTACTTATTTATTTATTTGAAAGTCAGAGTTACACAGAGAGAGAAGGAGAGACAGAGAGAGAGAGAGAGGTCCTCCATCCGCCTGTTCGCTCCCCAATTGGCTGCAATGGCCGGAGCTGCACTGATCTGAAGCCAGGATCCAGGGGCTTCTTCTGGGTCTCCCACAAGAGTGCAGTGGCCCAAGGACTTGGGCCATCTTCTACTGCTTTCTCAGGCCATAGCGGAGAGCTTGATCGAAAGTGGAGCAGCTGGGTCTCAAACTGGTGCCCATGTGGGATGCTGGCATTACAAGTGGCAGCTTTACCTGCTGCACCACAGCGACGGCCCCTAAGATTCATTCTCAATTAACTTTATACACAGAAGATCAACTCTATACTAAGTTAAGATTTCAACAATTTGCACACACACACACACAGACACACACAACTGAGAATAAGTTTTACAGTTAATTCTCATAATAAAACTCATTGAAGATGGAAGTCCTGCATGGAAAGTAAATGCACAGTGACTCCTGTTGTTAATTTAACAATTAACACACTTATATATGATGTCAGTGATCATCTGAGGCTCTTGACATGAGCTTACAAGGCTATGGAAGTGTTTTGAATCCACAATCTCTGTCAGTATTTAGACAAGGCCCATAAGTAAAGTGGAAGTTCTCTCCTCCCTTCAGACCAGAGAAAAGTACATCCTTCTTTGATGGTCACTTCTTTCCACTGGGGTCTCTCTCCCAGAGATCCTCCATGTAGGATTTATTTATTTATTTATTTATTTATTTATTTATTTATTTTGCCACAGTGTCTTGGCTTTCCATGCCTGAAATGCTCTCATAGGCTTTTCAGCCAGACCAGAATGCCTTAAGTGCTGATTCTGAGGTCAGAGTGCTATTTAAAGTGATTTCATTCTGTGAGTCTGCTGTGTGAACTGCTTCCCATGTTGGAACATTCTCTCCTTTTTAATTTTATCTATTATATTACCACATACTTGATCTTATAGATAGTTAATCTTATCTATATGATCACTTTAACACTTAAGTTGACATTTTTACCACCCAAGGCTGCTGGTTTTCAAAGGTTACTATGGAGCTTGGGAGAGGAGTATAATAGAGCAATTCAACATTTTGAGAATTGATTATTGTTACAGCCATTGTCTCTATTGTTAAGAAACAGTGTTTTTTTCTTTTCATTATTTGTTGAATTCTTTACTTAGTGGAAAGTTAAGCTTATTATTATAAAATAAATTAAAACTCTAAAGGCTTCCATAGCCCTGGCAACTCATGACTAGAGCCTAGGGAGATTACTGACGCCATGAACAGGAGTGTCAAACTGTTAAGTCAGCAACAGAAGTCACTGTGTACTTACATCCCATGTGGGATCTGTCCTTAATGTGTTGTCTAATGTGTAGTGATGCTATAACTAGTACTGAAACAGTATTTTTACACTTTGTGTTTCTGTGTGGGTACAAACTGATGAGATCTTTACTAATTATATACTGAATCGATCTTCGGTATATAAAGAGAATTGGAAATGAAAAAAAAAACTGGTGTTAAATTGGAAATGGCATAGAAAATTAATTAATTTTTTAAAAAAAATATTATGTAGGATCTCTGTCTTTAATGTGCTGTACACTCTTATTTAATGCTATAACTAGTACTCCAACAGTATTTTTTTTCACTTTGTGTTGCTATATGGGGGCAAACTATTGAAATCTATACCTAATATATACTAAACTGATCTTCTGTATATAAAGAGAATTGAAAATGAATCATGATGTGATTGGAAGGGGAGAGGGAGCGGGAAAGGGGAGGGTTGTGGGTGGGAGGGAAGTTTAGGGAGGGGGAAGCCATTGTAACCCATAAGCTGTACTTTGGAAATTTATATTCATTAAATAAAAGTTTAATAAAAAAATAAATAAAATTTAAAAAATTTAAATTTTAAATTAAATTAAATTTTAATGTAATAAATCTAAAATTAAATTAATTTAAATTAAAAAATTAAATTTTAATAATGTAAAAGAAAGAATAAGAAGGTAAGGAGAAGGGTGAGTAGGAGTAGGACAGGAGACAGGTTAGGTTAGGAAGTATCACTATACTCCTAAATCTGTATATATGAAATGCATAAAATTTATTCATCTTATGTAAATAAGAAAATTGAAAAGAAAAAACCACACCCACCCTACTATCAAGATGATTTTTGTTGAATAAAAGCTGACAGAATTATTTCAAGTATTCAGCAACTTTCTAGAGTTCTATAAAAGCTGGTGATGATAATTTTTGCTACTGTTCATTGCTTTTGTGCAAGAGTAGATTTCTGGAGATATTAACTTGCCATTTCTAACTGTTGATTTGAGGCATTTTTTATCTCCTTTTTTCTAAATTTTCTCATTCTTAAACAGGTACAATAACATGCCTTAAAGAGTTGTAACGCCGCGGCTCACTAGGCTAATCCTCCGCCTTGTGGCGCCAGCACACCGGGTTCTAGTCCCGGTTGGGGCACTGGATTCTATCCCGGTTGCCCCTCTTCCAGGCCAGCTCTCTGCTGTGGCCAGGGAGTGCAGTGGAGGATGGCCCAAGTTCTTGGGCCCTGCACCCCATGGGAGACCAGGAGAAGCACCTGGCTCCTGCCATCGGATCAGCGCGGTGCGCTGGCCACAGTGCGCTACCGCGGCGGCCATTGGAGGGTGAACCAACGGCAAAAGGAAGACCTTTCTCTCTGTCTCTCTCTCACTGTCCACTCTGCCTTCAAAAAAAAAAAAAAAAGAGTTGTAAAGATTAAACATTTCCACTCAGGAAAAGCACTGGCATAAAACTATTGCACAGATTCATTTTAAATATATAAGTTCAGACTTACACAAATGTACAGTTTATTTTTTCTAAATTTTGGGTTCCTACTTCATTTTTTCTGAATTGGTTTATCTGGGTAGGAGGGTTTACAGATTTTATTCTACTAAGTTTTCAACCATAGCAGTGCATAATGTTTTACATTCCGTTACATTGACTATTCCCTAAAGCTTTTTGGAACAATAACAGATGGCCAAGTTGTTGGAGATATTATGGTTCTACTTATTGTTCAAATATGTAGAATGAAAACAACATTATACCAGCGTAATTTTGCTTTTTGTAACCTCAGAGAACTAAGTCCGTTACATTTATTTATGTACTTTTAAAATGTGGTTATAAAACTGCACTTTGACAGAGGATTGTGTCAGCGTACAAATAAAAATGTAAAACATTTTAGTGAATATATAGAGTTATCAAACTCATGGATGCTATTATAAAATATTTAAACTTTTCATGACAAACAAAGCTTTTTCCTCAAGAGAGCTATTAAGGGAGAGTGGTTGTGAGAAAATAGGGGCTCTTTCAGTGCCTACGATGTCAGCAAACTTGAACCTGTCAGGGAGAGTAACTGGGAATTCTATGAATAGGTTTAATATCCAGTCTCAATTGCTTACTCATAATATCAATCAAAATTAGTTATGTAAGATGTTTGTGACTTGCCTTCTAGTCTGAAAAAACTGATAGGAAGCATAATATTCATGTGATGAATCTCATCATTAAAGGCATTCTTTTCTTTTGGTCCATATTTTCTAGTCTAGCATTCTCAAGTCTCTGACTTGAATCAGCAAGAAAAGACATTCTGATTCACCAATTGTTCTTAACAGTGAATTGAGATATTTTAATTATTATTTTCTTAAACCTTTCATATGGTAAAGATGACACCGAATTAGATCAGAAGAGAAATATATTCCTCACTAAACAGTATCTTTTTAATGACTTACCCATTTATTTATTTGAAATGCAGAGTGCTACAGAGAGAGAGTGATAGATATGTTCCACCTGCTGGCTCATTCCCCAAATGCTCATAACAGATTAGTCTGGGCCAGACTGAAGCTCAGAGCCAGGAACCCCATTTAAGTCTCCCATGTGTGTGATAGGAACCCAAGTATTTGGCCCATTATGTGTTGCCTCTGAGGTGCATTAGCAAGAAGCTGGATTGGAATGGAGGTGGGACTCTATCCCAGACTCTACAACATAGGATGCTGGTATCCCAAGCCTCAGCTTAATCTACAGTCGTACAATGCCTGCCCCCACACAAAACATTCCAAGGGTTAGAGGTATGAATCTGGAAAATGAATTCATTTTTTAAAAACTAAATCTTTGGCTTATTTCTTTTTTTTTTTTTTTTTTGCTTGCCATGGCTTTTTTTAAATTTCTGTCTTCATACTTGTGGGGCACACAGCATCGAACATAGATCAACTCGAAAGTCAAGCTCTTCCATTTGCTTTGTGTTTTCAAAATGAGAAATTCAGTAAAACTACATTCCAAAAGTGACACTTATGAAATGGAATGACATTTGGCAGCTGTTCCAGCACATATATTTTCTTGCAAGATTTTCCAAAATGATTGTCTGGAAGTTATAGTTATCAACTTAATCATACCTAGTATCAGAATCTCTTTAGAAATCTAACAGAAATATAAACTTCAGAGAGAATATTTTTACAAACTTCAAAAATGTAAATTTTAAGTTTAATTAAAGGAAAATAACTGAAGTCACAAGACAAAGAAACTGATAAGACTTTAAGAATTTTCCAAGACAAAAATTTCACTCTTGATAGGTCCATCAAATTGAGAAAATGAAGACACATTCTATAACTTATTTTCTATATGCATATCTGGGTCATAACTATAAAGATTGGATATCAATCATAATGATGTTATGTCTATCTCTGTTTCTAACCACATGTTCTTTGGCTTATTTCTTTGAAAGGCAGAGAGAAAGGGAGGGAAGGAGGGAAGGAAAAGGAGGGAGGGAGGGAGGGAGGGAGGAAGAGAGAGAGAGGAAGAGAGAGAGAGAGAGAAACACTCTTACCACTGGTTCACTCCAATGTCTGCAATGTCTAGGCCTTGAAAAGTAGGGAACTGGGAATACAACCCAGGTCTTCCACATGTGTGGTAGGGACCCAAATACTTGAGACATCGCCTGCTGCCTCCCAGGGTACACATAAGCAGGGATCTAGAATCCAGAGTGGAGTTGGGACTCAATCCCATGCATTGTGATATGTGTCTCAATTGGTGTCTTAAGTGCTGGGCCAAATGCTTCCTCCTGACTTAATTTTTATACTATTTCACATGTACTATGGATATTTTAGATAGGTGTAGATGGATAGACAGATGGTAGATATACTATGTGACTACCTTTGCTATCTTGATGGTTTGAAATTAAAATATTTTTATAAATAAAAGAGACATAGGACTCTCACTGGCTAGTGACAGAGACTCATTCCAAATTGGCTTAAGTATATACATGTGTAAGGGGATTTCAAAAAATTCTTGGAAAATTGAACTAAAATATATATTCGTATTTGTGCATAATTTTGAATTCCCTGAAATTTTTCATAGTATAAATTTTCTGTCAACATTTTGAAGACCAATTGTGTGTGTGTGTATGTGTATGTGTGTGTATTTATATAATCTGAGAAACTACGGTTTGAGCTTTATCAGTAGTACTGGATTAGAGGCTAATTATGGATTTTATTTTACAGATTCTGTCTCAAGTCTTCTAACCTAATTCCATTCACAGTTCTGTTGTGGTTCCCAATATCTTCATAGCCATGCCATAAAGACCTTCAGTTCATCAAAGAAATTTATCTGCATCAACACTGACTCGAAGAGAAACCAAGGAATTGTATTGTGATGTGCTTTAGGTCATATGTGAATCCCTAAAGTGTGTATATGTGAGTGCCCAAGAAGATATTAAGTATAGATGAGTTAAGGTTTCACATTCTGCTCTGCAGACAGGCATGCTGCTATATTCAGAGCGTGAGAACTGAGTAGAGGGATATAACCTAAGGAGTCAGCACATTGCTGCCAAAGGGAAAGCAGATTTAGGGTAGACAAATTTCTGACAGAGAAAATTACAGTAGGGTAAATACACCTTTATAACCATGCTTTATGAAAGTGAATTTTGTGAACTTTTAAGAGAATTGAAGATATATAGAAAAATGTATTTAGAGCTATTAAATTTTAAAGGTGGCCCCTTTCAAATTTCATTTAGTAGTAGAATACCTGGAGGCCAGAGAGGTTACAAGAGTTTTCCTTATATAACATAGCTTTAATTAATTTGATTTGAAGATAAGCAGGCTACACGGTTTTAGATATAGGTGAAGTTCAAGCACCAATTCACACCATGATTATAGCACTTACTGCATTAGAAACATTGTCTTTCACCTGAGTTCTTCAAGGCAGGAACAGTGTTTTGTTCTGTGGAGCGTGGCATATTTTTCAGTGTCTTACATTTTCATTAGATCAATGAATGAGTAAAGTAAAATGAATAAAGTAGTGATTGATGATTAACTCCACATGATTGGATAGTCTAGACACTAGGGTAACTTAATCATCTCTTTTCAGCATTAGTGTGAGAGGGTATTCATAAATTTCCTTCTCTGTAAGATAATGCATAAGTAAGTTCAAAATTGTTATTACATCACTGACAAATTGGAGGAGGGTGTGTTGTTAGAGGGAATGTAGCTGAATGAAACTCTACTTAAAGATATAGTTTATCACTGTTTAATACCTAAGGAAGGATCCATCAGAGTGAAGGCTTTCAATTCCTTATAAAAGATGATAAAGTCAAGAATGAGTGAGATCAGTCACTTACAGGATATGCTGAGCCCTGAATGTGCTCGTAACCACCTTTTTGATTGATTGATCATCACAGTGATTCAATCTTTAGTTCTGATTTTTACAGAAATTTTCTTTCATGGAGTCCTTGCCCATGTTTCTCGGGAGAGAAGGACTTTTGTAATAACTCAGTATGTACCTCCTGGAAACGCAGAACATGAAGTGGCTTGGGAGTTAGATGAATGATTCTGTGCAAGATAATAAAATTGACTCCATAAAATGAAAGTTTGGGTTCACACAGCCTAGTACATGTTATTTCTTTATTCTCCAATTCCTTCTACTTTTTCAGCAAATTTTTTTTCCATGTGAGTGACTTTTAGGACTAGACTTTAATAAACACTTCAGCTTTCAACATTTCTGTCTGGATGAAGTACTGTCATATGAACTTATTAAAAATAAAATATAAAATTCCACACATAAAGAGAATGAAACATTATGCTGGGGTGATGGCCTTTTAATGAACACATAGCTTATACATGACAAAAAGGATCATTGTCCTGGCAGATTTTTGATATTGTACCTGCTCTAAAGAGGCTGGCAAATTAAAGACAGTTGAACGTAAGACATTGTCAGTGTTCACCCAATAAGCAGATTCCCTAAAAACAGTTACACCTATAATCACATTAAATATAAATGGGTAAACACTCCAATAAAAGGCAGTAATTTTCAAAAAATTATTACAAAATCCAGAAAGCATATTTTCAATGTATTTTATTTACAGTTAAACTATGCAATATATTTTAAAAATAAATACATGGGTCAAAAGTGAAGAAATAGAAATAAGATGTTCACTGATATGTATGTATATAAAATTCCTTAGAAATAAACTCTAAAGAAAAAGATATCAATTAAATGTTTGATAAAGATTTGAAAAGAATGATTATAAACAAACTCAATGAAACATATACATATGTGTGTATATATATATACACACACACCATTGGAAGGAGGAACAGTTTATTTTTCTTTGAAACTTATTTTATTTATTTGAAAGGCAGAGTTACAGGGCAGGGGCTACTTTCTATCGACTGGTTCATTCCTCAAATGGCTGCAAAAGCCATGGGTAGGCCAGACTGAAGCCAGGAGCCAGGAGCTTCTTTCTGGTCTTTCAGGTAGTTTCCAGGGGCCTAGAACTTGGGCCATTTTCTTCTGCTTTCCCAGAGCATTAGCAGGAGCTTGATTGGAAATGGATTAGCTGAGACTTGAACTGATGCCCATATGGGATGCTGGCATTGCAGGCAGCAGCTTTAACTCCTATGCCACAATGCTGGCCTTAAACAGTTCATTTTTCTTATTAAAAAAAAAAAGCTAACTATCTCATTTTAAAAATTAACTCAGTCCTACTCTCATTTCCTGGATTCTATGCAATAGCCAAGATTGTCAGAAAGTGTCTTTCTTTTTCATTTGTTTTTGTTCGATACTGTTTACTGATTTGCTGATAATTGACTTCGAGATCTACACACACATACACACACACACACATATATACACACACACCCCAGAGTGCATTTTTACCTATATATATATGATTATTATTTGTACTACTCAATAATTCCTCTAGTACTGAGATTTCTACAGTTAGATTCAGTTATACATTGATTAACAAAGTTTTAGCATAGGGGAGTTCTGGCAGGATGACTGACTTGGAAGTACCAGACACACTTACCTCCCCCATATGAACCATTTGAAATGGAAGACGGGGCCTATCATTGTGGCATAGTAGGTTAAACTGCTGCATGCAATGCCATCATCCCATATCAGTGTGCCAGTTGAAGTCCCAGCTGTTCCAGTTCTGATCCAGCTCTCTGCTATTATGCCTTGGAAAACATGGATGATGGCCCAAGTGCTAGGGCATCTGCTTCCCATATGGGAGACTTGGGTGGTGTTCTGGGCTACTGGCTTCAGCCTGGCCCATAACTGGCACTTGTGGCTATCTGAGGAATGAACTAGCAGATGGAAACTCTCGTTTGTTGTCTCCTCTTTATGTCACTCTGCCTTTCAAATATACGAATGAATCTTTTAAAAAAAGAAATGAAAGACAAATAGCTACTATTTGGCTGGAATAGTCCAGAGAGAGTATTGGAATATAGTGTAGATGAAATTGAGAAATCATGAAACACAGACTCCATATAGCATGACAAAAAGGGAGCCAAATATCTTGCATTGCCTATGCCATCACCCTAGTCTGGACGAGGTGGAACCTGGGAAAGTCTCTACGACTGGAAAAAAGGAAAATGGGAGGTTAACATCCTACCCTGGTACCCTAGACACCTGAATTTTTCCGTGTTGAGGAGACTGCAGCCCTTGTAGGCCATGAGCACAATATAGGAGTTGTCAATGAAGTGTACATCATTTTACTTCTTCAGAGGAGCCTCAGTGGAACCAAAGCCTACCGAAGCCTATCAACCTGACACTCACAGGAACAGTTTCAGGGAAAAGTCTTTACAATGGAAGCTACTTTTTTGGAGCAGCGGAAACAACGATATCCCAGATATGCATATATCAAGGTAGGGACACAAGAAGTATGTAGAAGGAGGGTAACATTATACCTCCAAAGGAACATAGTGATTCTTTAGAAACAGACCCCAAAGAAAAGAATATCAATGAAATGCTGGATAAATATTTCAAAAGAATGAATATAAAGAAAATGAATTGCAGGAAAATATAGACAGATAATTCAGTGAAATTAAGTAAACCATTCATGATATGAATGAGAAATTTAGCAGACAGACATCTTGAACAAATACTGCAAAGAAATCTTAGAAATGAATAACACAAGTTAATGTAAAATATAACTGAAACCTCACAAGCAGACTACATAAGGCAGATATATGAACTAAAAATCCTACTTTTTAAAAAATCCTAGTCATACCAGAAAATAAAGTAGAAAAGAATGGAGATAGACTTTGAGAGTTATTAGATATCATGAATGAACAGATATTTGAATTTGAGGATCCCAGAGGGTGAAGAAAGGTATAAAACTGTGTTCAATGATATAATAACTAAAAAACTCCCCAACTGAGATGAAAACATGGATATCCAAATAGAGGAGGCCCACAGGATCCCAAATATACATGACCAAAAAAGATCATTACCATATTGTACCATAGACAAGATGTGAAAATTGTAAGACAAAAGATAATTCTAAAAACTACAAGAGAAAAATACCTAGTCACATGTTGAAGAATTCACAATGAAATTTCTACAAAGAAAATGCTACAAAAAATTGAATACTTAAGAATTTTTTTAAAAGTGGGGAGGTAGGAACTCTACTCCGGTCTCCCATGCTGGTGAGAATAAACCAATTACCCTAACAATCACTACTACCTTTCAAGTGTCTGCATCAGCAGGCAGTAAGAGACAGGAACCAGAAATAGATACCCAACCCAGACACTCTGACATGAGACAGAGGCACCTCAACTGGTGTCTTAATCACTAGGCCAATTGAGTTCTCCAGGGATAAATTTAACAAAGGATATGAAATACTTCTACAATGAAAAATACAAAACACTAAAGAAAGAAATTGAAGAAGACACAAAAACACAGAATGACCTCTAGGTTCATAGATGGGAAAAATTGATATTATTAAAATTTTCATATAATTCAAAGCAATATGCAGATTCAATGCAATTTCTGTCAAAATACCAAGGACTTTCTTCACAGATCTATAAAAACCAATCCTAAAGTTCATCTGGAAGCACAAAAAAAATTCAAAGTAATATTGAACAAAAAGACCAAAGTTGAACGTGTCACAATACCTGATTTCAAGACATACTTCAGACTTATAGTAGCCTAAGCAACATGGTATTGGAATAAAAGCAGATGCATCAAACTTAGAACAAAGCAAAGACGCCAAAGTAAATTCATGCATCTACAACCAACTGATTCTTGACAAGGACACCAAAAGCATTGAAGAAAGTCAACCTCTTTAATAAGTGATGCTGGGAAAACAATATGCAACAACGAATGGTGAATTCATCAAGAAGATACCACAATTATTATATTTGTAATAATAAGAGAGCTTTAAATACATAAAGTAAAATCCTTATAAAATGAAAAGATCACTAAGAACATCCATAACTGTAGCTAGAAATTTCAACACTCCTAAAATAGTAATTGAAAAAAAAGGAATAAAAATAGTAAGCATACAGCAGAATTGGACAATAATCTCATCTCAGTTGACCTGGTTGATTTTATACAGCACACCACTAAGAAACAGCAAAACATATATTTTTTGTAAGTCGTGGAAAATTTACTAAGAAACATAACCACCACCTACATTAATTATCTAGTGTTACATAAATTTTACAAAGACATAGTGATTGAATACAGCACATATTTATCATGTCACATTTTCTGTGGGTCATGAATCTAGGAGCAGCTTGGCCGAGAGGTTCTGGTTCAGGAAGTCTGTTATGATGCTTCAATCAAGCTGTCAGCTGGGATTGCATTCATGTAAAGTGTTGACTTGAGTCTCTGTTTTCCAGATCACTCATTTGGTTTGGACCAGGCTTCAGAATTCTGATCTCTGGCCAAGCACATGAGTCTTTCCACAGAGCTGTTTCTCAAATATGGATAAGCACCTGGCTCCTGCCATGGGATCAGCGTGGTGCGCCGGCCGCAACGTGCCAGCTGCAGTGGCCATTGGAGGGTGAACCAACGGCAAAAGGAAGACCTTTCTCTCTGTCTCTCTCTCTCACTGTCCACTCTACCTGTCAAAAAATAAATAAATAAATAAAATAAATTAAAAAAATCATCACAGGGAAAAAATAAACCAACAAGCATCTACAAATGCCTAAAAATAAATGCAGCAATTCAAGAAATGAGAACAGGAAGACAACATGATGCCCTAAAGGATTACAATATTTCAACACTAGAATGTGAAAATGAAGAGATTGAAAAAATTCCAGAAATGGAATTCAAAAAAATAGTTCCTATGATTACTTAGAAGTAATCAGAAGCAAAAACATGAACTAAACAAATCTGTACATGATATGAAAGAAAATTTTTCTCATAATATTGAAGAGAAATCAAAATGAAACATTGGAAATGAAGAATTCAATAGAATGAATAAAAATGCAGTGGAAACCTTAACAACAGAATTGTTGAGCAGAAGAAAGAATATGTGAGTTAGGAGACAAATCTCTGGAAATTTTACAGTCAGACTAAAAAAAAAGAAGAAATTAAAAAACTAAAAAACAGTGTTGGAGATCTATGGTATACTATTTATTATCTAACAGAGGGATAATTCAGAAGGTAGAATCAAGCATCCAGAGCAGAAGGAGCCAAGAAGTCCAGGAGTCAGGAAGAACCATCCTTGGGGATTGTAGTTGAACCCCCTAATGCCCCCTGCTGATTGTGCAGAGTAAAATGGTACCTTCTGCTCTGCTTCATCTCAGGATTTTCTCATCCCAGTCTTCTGATCAAGAGATGCTCTCCTTTGCCGGTCTATCTCCACCTCATAACCTGGTTCACTGCTTTATACTACACTTGAACTTAATTTATGTGATGAGAACCTGGACTTAAAGTGTGGTTCTTGAAGGGAATGTATCCCTGGGTGTTTAGAGGGATTAGCTAGTATATTTTGAAAGTAAGAGGAACATGCATTATCTTTGTAATAGGGAATACTGGTAGCCTTTTTCCAAGAATGGCCATCTTTCCTGGTCTTCAATTGATTCTGAAGTCATCTACCGTAATGCATCTTCATAGGCCTTGTGATTTGCTTTAAACAGTTGAATGTGGTCCAAGTGTCATTAAGCCAGTTCCCAGTCTAAGCCATAAGAATGCCAATTAAACAGACACTGTAGTATACAAGTCAGGGTGGGAATAGCAACTAATGATCCTAAGAGTGGCATTAACCAGGTAATGAGAGGATTTCATAGAGGAGAGGAAATGACGGGGGGTCTCTGGACCCTTGTGAGGATTGTTTCATGGACGTGATTTAAATCTGATCCCAGCCAAGACCGGGAGAAAGGCCACTCAACTTTTGCAGGTAGAGGGGTTGTCTGTTTAAGTGTTTACATCAGGTGATAATGGAATGAATCAAGACCTTCAGCAACCAGGCAGTCAACCAGATGCTTCTCTATCTATAAATGCCTGTCCCTGCAGAGTCCCAAGATACCCCCAGCGGACCCCTGTAGACGACGTCCCCAGTCAGCAGGAAGTAGCCAGAGAGACTCATCGCCGCCCCCTTTCCTATCATCAAAAGGTCAGGATGGTAGCTTTGGGAGCCGGAAGGAGGGAAGGCCTATACTTCCGGGAATGGAGAGTCCCTACCCGCACTTCTGGGGAAGAAAAGTCCTTGTCAAGGTCCACACAGGTGCCTAAAGGTCAACCAATGAGGATCAGACCTGCCTCAACCTTTAACCTCTATGCCCTGTATCTATAAAAGGAGCCCTCCCAACCTCTGACGCGCGACTTCTGCGGCCCCCCACTCTGTTGGGACTGGGGAACCTTGCCAGGGAGCGGAATCCCAATAAAAGCTTGTGAATTAAAAAAAAAAAAAGAATGCCAATTAAGGTTTGCTTTCCTTTTTAGGACAGCCTTTAACTACCAAGTATTGGTTATTTTATAGGAGAGATCTTTGGGATGTTCAGATATCACAGCATCCCAGAAGAGACAAACTTTCTTCACCAAAGTGCCAGACATTTAGTGAGACATCTTGAATGTTGCAGACCTACATAAGATCACATGGAGCTGAGTCTAGTTGATGCACAGGAAAGTGTGGATGATAAAATGGTGTTGTTTTAAGCTAATAAGTTTTGCAATGATTTCTCATTATATATGGTGAGAAATAACATAGATTAATACTTAGAAAGGTCACTAACTATGTGTAAAACATGAGATTATGTAAAATAAAAATGAATACATTTGTTAACTGTGATTTTCTCACTTTGAAGTCTAGCTAATCTAAAACATTTATCTCTAGTTTAAAGCTACATAGCTATTGATATTAGTCTTATGCAGTTGTTGCTGTATTAATTATTATTCTTTAAGTTGTTTGTCATCTTTTTTATGCTTATAAGCTTTTTATTCAGTGAGAGAATGAGCAGGACAGTGAGGCTTTATTTAGGGGAGGAAGAGAAGTCTGGAGGCTAAATTGGGTCCATACCAAGCAAAGAATAGGCCAGGAGCAAGCCATGGGCAGAAAGCATGCAGGCAGGAAGGCAGAGAGCAGGTGGCCTGAAGGTACAGGGCAACAAGGGCAACAAAGCTGTTTGTCTTCTTAGGGTTGCTTTTTTTCAGCAGGATTCCAAGATAGCAGAATAGAGAAAGGATGTACTGCTTTAGTCTAGGGGAAAATGTAGCAAAAAAGTGGAGGAAGTTCATTTCCAAGGGGAGAGTTGGAGAGAAATCTACAGGGAAATTCTGCAGAAGGAAGAGTATTGCCATGGATCAGTATGAAAGGTGTGGATGCACAGCAGTGAGTGTGGACACAGTACATGATGCTTGCAGCTGAGAGCTCAAGGAAGCATCAGTTTTAGAGAACAAGGTGAAAGCAGACTGCAACAGCTTGTGCCACTGCTGATGTTGGCAGAGGGAGAGCCTGGCATAGCACACTGTCTTTTATTCTGGACTAAAGCCCTAGGAGGACAGGGTACCCACCTTAACCCAGTGGAAAAAGGGCAAATTTCCCTTTCCAATTTCCCCCAAATGGCACCAGGTAATCAGATGGAAGAGGGCACCATTTTGACACTGGTTATAAATGTCGTGGCTCTTGTATTGTGTGGCCGGCAACAGAGGAGGGCATTGCACCATTCTGACAGCAATACTCTGTGACTGCATGAGAAGGCGTAAGTGTGGCTGGGTCTCTGGGCAATCACTGTGTGCATCTACACATGCTCAGAACTTCCTGATTGCCTGTTATGGGTCGTTGTAGTGGGATCTATGTTCACACCCAGGACTGCACAGATTCTCTGTGTGTTTCATGCAGCAGCATGGGTGAATGTTTCACCCACTGTGGGATACTCTGGGCAGTGCTCACATTAGAAGAGTGGAGGTGAGGGTGTGATTATGCCAACAGAGTTGATCATACTCTCCCTTGCTGACAATAAAGGAGGTCTGCCATGTCCAACTTGGGTATCAGCCTGGATACTAGCCCCACCCTGGAACACTGACCAGAGCTCCCTGGCCACACCCAGCACACTCCTCTGGGTAATCATGAAAGAGCAAACTCTTCAAAAAACCACAGAGGAATAGTTCAAAGATAAAAGCCATCAGAGGACAAAACCAAGTGTTTCCAAATGCCTAAAAATATATGCAGAAATTAAAAAAATAACAATAAGGGAGACAACATGACTCCCTCAAAGGAGCACAATAATACTTTAATATTGGATGTGAAGTTGAAGAGATTGATGGAATACCTAAAAAGGAATTTAAAAAATAATTATAGGATTACTCAGATGCAATGATAAGCAAATTCATGAGTTAAAAAATCCATATATATGACATGAAAGAAAAATGTTCCCATGAGATTGAGATTTTGAAGAGAAATAAAGCATACTTGGTGAGGCAGAAGAAAGAATATCTGAGCTAAATGACAAATCTTTTGAAATATCTCAGTCTGAAAAAAAGAAAAGAAAAAATTAGAGAAATTAAAAACAGTGTTGGAGATTTATGGGACTATCAAATGACCCAACATGCTCCTGAATGAACAGTGGATCATAGAAAGAACCAAAAGGGAAATAAAGTATTTTCTGGAAATGAATGTAGATGACAACACCACATATGAAAACTTAAGGGATATAGCAATAACAGTGTCAAGAGGGAAGTTTATAACAATTGGTACCTACATCAAAATAATTGGGAAGGAGTCAAATAAATGAGCTGTCAATGCATCTCAAGGACCTATATAAGCAACATCAAACCAAACTCAAAACTAGTAGGAGGAAAGAAATAATTGAAATTAGGGAAGAAATAAAGAAAATTGGAGAAAAAAGAAAATACAAAAAATCAGTGAAATGAAGAGCTGTTTTTTTGAAAAAATAAACAAAATTGATACCATATGCCCAACTAATCAAAAAAAGTGAGAGAAGACCCAAATTAATAAGATCAGAGATGAAAAAACAGAGATGTAACAATGGATACCTCAGAAATAAAAAAAATCACCAAGAATTATTACAAAGAGCTGTATGCCGACAAATTGGAAAATCTAGAAGAAGCAGATAGACCCCTGATATACCCAATATACTAAAATTGAGTCATGAAGACATAGAAAACCTAAAGACCAATAACCAAGTTGCAGATTGAAGCATTAACAAAGACCCTCCCAACAAAGGAAGTTCCAGGATTGGATGGCTTCACCACTGAAATCTTCTAGACATTTAATAAGAATTAATTCCAATTATTCTCAAGCCATACAAAATAATTGAAAGGGAGGGAATCCTCCCAAACTCCTTCTATGAAGCCAGCAAAACCAGAACTCCTAAATCAGAAAAAGATACAACAGAGAAAGAGAACTTTAGACAAATATCCCTGATGAACATAGATGCAAAAATACTTAGCAAAATACTGGCTAATTTAATCCAACAACACCTAAGGAAGATCATTCAGCAGCACCAAGTGGGATTTATCCTTGGTATGCAGGGATGGTTAAACATTTACAAATCAATAAATCGATACATCACATTAATAAACTGAAGAACAAAACCACCTGATTATCTCAAAAGATTCACAGAAAGCATTTGATGAAATACAATACCCTTTCGTGATGGAAATATTAAGCAAATTGGTATAGAAGGAGCATTTCTCAAAACAATCAAGGCAATTTATGACAAATATACAGCCGGCATCTAACTAAATGGGAGAAAATTTGGAAGCATTCCCACTAAGATTCAGATCCAGAGAAGTATGTCAACTTTCACCATTGCTATTCAATATAGTCCTGGAAGGTTTAGCCAGAGCCATGAGGCAAGAAAAAGAAATCAAAGGGATATACATTATAAAGAAGGAAATCAAACTGTCCTTATTTGCAGATAACATGGTTCTGTATATAGGGGATCCAAAAGACTTTTCTATGAGACTATGGGAACTCATAAAAGAGTTCAGTAAAGTGGCAGGATATAAGGCTAATACACAAAAATCAATAGCCTTTGTATACACAGACAATACAATGACTAAGAAAAAAACTTTTAAGATAATCACATTCACAACAGCTCCAAAATAGTAAAAACCTTGGAGTAAATTTAACCAAGGAGGTCAAAGATCTATGATTAAAATTTCAAAACATTAAAGAAAGAAATGGAAGAAGACACAAAAAATGGGTAAATCTTCCACGTTTGTGGACTGGAAGAATCAACATCAAAATGCCCATACTACCAAAAGCAATTTACAGATTCAGTGGAATCTCAATCAAAATACTAATGACATGCTTCTCAGATCTAGGAAAAAAGGATACTAAAATTCATATGGAAACACAAGAGACCAAAAATAGCTAACACAATCTTTTGCAACAAAGACAAAGCCAGAGTCATTACAATATGCAACTTCAAGACATACTACAGGGCAGTTATAATCAAAACTGCATAGTATTGGCACAAATATATACATGTAGTTCAATGAATAGAATAGCAATAACAACCATAGAAATTAATCTATGCATCTACAACCAACTAATCTTTGACAAATGAGCTAAAATTAATGCCTTGAAAAAGGACAGTCTTTTCAATAAACAGTGCTGGGAAAATTGGATCTCCACATGGTGAAATATGAAAGAAGACCCCTATGTTACACCTTATACAGAAATCAACTCAAAATACATCAAGAATCTAAATCTATGACTTGATACCATCAAGTTACTACTGGAGAACATTGGGGAAACTGCATAACATTGGTACAGGCAAAGACTTCTTGGAATAGACTCCAGAAGCATAGGCATTCAAAGGTAAAATAGACAAATAGTATTACATCAAATTAAGAAGCTTCTGTATTGCTAAGGAAACCCTCGGCAAAGTGAAACAGCCAACCAACAGAATGGGAGAAATATTTGCAAGCTATGCAACTTATAACGGATTAATGTCCAGAATATATAAAGAGCTAAAGAAGCTCAACAACAAAGCAAACAAACCACTTAAGAAATGGATATAGGACTTCAACAGGCATTTTTCAAAAAAGGAAATTTATATGGCCAACAACACCTGAAAAAATGCTCAGGATCACTGGCCATCAGGGAAATACAAATGAAAACCACAATGAGGAGTTTCATATTACCCCAGTTAAGATGGCTGTATTACAGAAATTAACAGACAATAAATGCTGGCAAGGATGTGAAGAAAAAGGTACCCTGATAGTGGAATGTAAACTGGCACAGCCACTGTGGAAACCAGCATGGAGATACCAATGAAATCTGAATATAAATCCTACCATAGGACTGAGCCACCCCACTCCTGGGAATTTACCCACATGAAAAGAAATCGTCATATGAAGAGAGTTATCTGTATCCCCATGTTTATTGCTGTTCAATTCACAATAGCACTTGGGCCATCTTCTGCTTTTCCAGGTACATTAGTAGAAAGCTGGATTGGAATTTGAATAGCCAGGTCTCAGACCAGCACACATATGGGATGTCAATGTTTCAGGCAGTGACTGAATCCATCATGTCACAATGCTGGCCCTTTAAGGAGTTTCTAAAAAACAACAACAACAACAAAATCCAAATCTAATGGAAAATATTAGAGATAATTTTGTCTGAAAAAGTACTTGTATTTACGGTCCATTAAAAGATTCATACAACTAGGGCCGGCACTGTGGCACAGTGCGTTAGCGCCCTGGCCTGAAGTGCCAGCATCCCATATGGGAACCAGTTCTAGTCCCAGCTGCTCCTCTTCCG
The DNA here is from genome assembly GCF_033115175.1 of Lepus europaeus. Lineage (NCBI taxonomy): Eukaryota > Metazoa > Chordata > Mammalia > Lagomorpha > Leporidae > Lepus > Lepus europaeus. The sequence continues at coordinate 127,468,576 of NC_084829.1, read as the reverse complement.
ATCCAGCTCTCTGCTATGGCCTGAGAAAGCAGTAGAAGATGGCCCAAGTCTCTGGGCCCTTGCACCCATGTGGGAGACCCGGAAGAAGCTCCTGGCTTTGGATCGATGCAGCTCTGGCTATTGCGGCCATCTGGGGAGTGAACCAGTGGATTTAAGACCTCTCTCTCTGTCTCTATTTCCCTCTGTAATGCTGCCTTTCAAATAAATAAAAATAATTTTTTTTAAAAAAAGAAGATTCATACAACAAAGAAAAAACAAAGAACACAATTTAGAAAAGAAAAGGATTTGACTGTATACTTTACCAAAGAACGTGTTCAGCTGGACAATAAAATCATGGAACAATGCTCTGTGTTTATTTATTTATTTATTTATTTGAGAGGCAATAAGAGAGAGCTAGAGTGAGAGTTAGAGAGAGACAAAGAACTGCTTTTAACAGGTTTAGAACAATGTCTGCTATTGTGTTACAGGTAGAGCCAGAAGCTGGGTACACAATTCGATGTAAACTATACCGTCATTTTGGAAGACAATATGGAGAGACCTCAGAAATCTAAAATAGATATACTATAAAACCCAACAATCCCACTCCTGGGAATTTACCCAAGGGATCTGATATCAGAGTATGAAAGTTATCTGTGCCCCCATGTTTATAGTAGCTCTACTTACAACTGCTAAGATATGGAATCACCTTAAATATCAATTAACTGACGACTGCATGAAGAAATTATTGTATATATACACTCTGGAATACTATTCAGCTGTAAAGAATGAAATCCTGTCTTTTGCAACCAAATGGATGCAACAGGAAATCATTACACTTAATGAAATAAATTAGTCACTGAAAGACAAATATCATGTTTTTCCTGATCTGTGTTAACTAGTAGAGTCCCAAAAATGTAATGTCCAGGAGAGAAATTTACATTTGAGTTTTGATGATTGTTTATAGCCCTTGTCTCTACTGTTGTGGTAGGCTTTTCTTCTTACTATTTTTTGAACTCTTTACTTAGTGTAGGGTTAATATTATGAGTATAAAGTAAACAGAAAGCTGATCATTGTAAAAATTAAGAGAGGGAATAAGAGAGTAAGGAGGAGGAAGGGTGGGGATGTGGGTAAGAGAGAGGCTAGGGTGGGATATATCATTGTGTTCCTACATCTATATATATGAAATTCATGAAATTTGTATACCTTCAATAATATAAAAAGGTAGATTTTTTTTCAGTGTTAAGTGACAGTGTAAGCCATTTGTAGATTTTGGCAGGGACGGAGATACCAGATGTCATACATGTGATGAAAATATCCATAATCTTCCTGTTATCACGAGAAAGATCTTTTTAAAATACTTTACTGGAAGTTTAGACTTTAAGGGTTTATTGGTCACAGAAAAACATACGATTCTAAAAAATACATAACACATTTTTAAGCTCTCAGAATGTTTTTAACCATGTTCTACTTTTAATGGTAAAAATGGGATGAGGTTCAAGCATACTCTAAAAATGTAAGTTCTTCTTTTGGAAGTTTCTGATGTCAGCTCTTGGTATGCTAGCCATGATGAAGTATATCAGGAGTGTGCATAATGATCAGAGACAGTGATTCTTTAATAGATTGGTACTCTAAACATTTTCTGATGGCTATTGATGCTTTTACATTAGCAAAATTATATGAGACTATTATAAAAAAGCTATGCTCTGTTTCACTTCCCAAGGAAGTACATTTCAGGCCAACGTTCTATTCTAGCAGTAAAATTTTGGGATTATCTCTAGCTCATAATTGTTTGCTTTTCTCAGAATCTTGTAAAAAAGTTATTTGAGGGGTTTAGGTACTTAGTTTGCATCACTATACCTTTATATGCAGAAGGATATTAAATTCTGAACATATCCAGTGCTGTCATGTTGATTTAAAATAATTTCAATTGTATGCTAAGTAGGTAATGGCTGACACAGTCATGAGAAAACTAATAAACAAATTTGAACTTCTCATCCTCTTACAGAAGACTGAGTTTTCTGCCCCTTTCAGTGAGCTACATAAATGAAAGATTTGGACTGCTAAATCGTTCACCAGAACTTTGTACATTTTGAGAATTCTATGGAAGTGTAAACCTAATGGCATTGCCTTGTACTGCTATCTCCAGGAAGGAGTTGTGTGAGTTAGAATCTGTTGGCAAGCATGCTTGTTGAAAAGGAGGAGAATGTAGTTTTTGGAATGACAGAAACAAGAATATATATGAGTAATTCTGGCTATAGAAAAATGAGGCATCACATTCAAGCTTCTTTTTCAGAGATTGATGTTCTATCAATGAAATTAGGAAGAAGACATTTTACTAATTCAGATACAAGAGCCCCTTTTTAACATTAGATGGGTTTCTTTGTAAATAGGGGTAAATGAACTTGTCTCTCTCATTGTATGTTGAGGAGAAATATACAATGAACAGAAAATAAATAGAAATACAAATTGATAAACAAAAACATGATTTAATCTCACTAAAATTCAAGAATAAGCAAGATTTTTTATTTTTTTGATAGACAAAGTGGACAGTGAGAGAGAGAGACAGAGAGAAAGGTCTTCCTTTTTCCATTGGTTCACCTCTCAATGGCTGCTGCGGCCGGTGCACCGCGCTGATCCGAAGCCAGGAGCCAGGTGCTTCCTCCTGGTCTCCCATGCGGGTGCAGAGCCCAAGCACTTGGGCCATCCTCCACTGCCTTCCCGGGCCACAGCAGAGAGCTGGACTGGAAGAGGAGCAACTGGGACAGAATCCGGCGCCCCGACCGGGACTAGAACCTGGGGTGCCGGTGCCGTAGGCGGAGGATTAGCCTATTGAGCCGTGGCGCTGGCCAAGAATAAGCAAGATTTAATATGTGATATTTTTAAACCTCCCATGGGCAAAAGAGAAAGAAAATTAGAATAAGAGAGTTTTGAGGAAACAGATTCTCTTTGGTCATATATTTATGCTTTTTGACCTAGTAATTCCCTTGAACATTATCTTAGAAAATCCTCCTATAAGGCTAGTAATTGTTGCAATGTTTCAAATAATGAACATATGGAAGCTAGACATCTAATAGTAGGAGAATGACTGTATAATCTAGGGAAACCTATATGATGAAGCATTTTAAATGAGATATATAGCTATATAGAAACATAGATTTTTTTTTAAACTTTTATTTAATGAATATAAATTTCCAAAGTACAGCTTATGGATTACAATGGCTCCCCCCCCCCATAACTTCCCTCACACCTGCAACCCTCCCCTTTCCCGCTCCCTCTCCCCTTCCATTCACATCAAGATTCATTTTCAATTCTTTTTATATACAGAAGATCAGTTTAGTATATATTAAGTAAAGATTTCAACAGTTTGCCCCCACATAGCAACACAAAGTGAAAAATACTGTTGGAGTACTAGTTATAGCATTAAATCACAATGTACAGCACATTAAGGACAGAGATCCTACATGATGTTTTTTAAAAATTGATTAATTTTCTATGCAATTTCTAATTTAACACCAAGAGAAACATAGATATCTTTTTATTAAATGAAAAAATAAAGTTGTAATGCAAAATACACAGTATTTTTCCATTTATTAAAAAATCACAAGACAAAATTATACTTGTACATATGAATATATATATTGAATGCAGTTTATATATATATGTATATATATAATGATGTAATAAGGGCAATGAGTATATTAGTCTTGTAATCATAGTAAAAATAAGAGGTGCAACTTAAAAAAAAGCCCATCTTTGCTTTTGAACTACACGTAAGTCAACTCTAATTAATTGCTTCATACATCTAACTTCCAAGATGAGGTTAGTATTTGTTATAGATTATAAAAATAATTTTTAGGGTTCTTTATCTAATGGAGCAGAAATAAAACTATCTTAATCCAGAACAATAAGCGTGATTGGCAGTAGAGAGAAATGCTTGAGTGTATGAACTTTGTGACTTTGAGCATGTTGCTTCACTTCTGTGCGCCTTTCTTCACCTGTGAAACAGAGATGTTATCTGTCAAGGTCTTGGAGGAAAGCAAAGAACATACTGTAGGATAACACATGATACACACCAAAGCACAAAATAGGCTCTCAAAACTCATTATGTACTTTCATTTATTCACAATGAATGCAATCCTGAAACTGAAACTTCTTTAATCACCATTAGAATATCATGAAGAAAGCCAAGAAGCACTAATTCCAATGACTTGTACAATTTAATGGGATCCTTAAAAATATTAGTTTTATTTCAGTCCACTTCTTTCTTCTATTAAACTTTTCATTTGGAGTTCAGATTTCAGAAATAGAGTAATTGTAATCAAATGCAATTAATATTTTCATTTCGCTGAACAGCCAAAATTTGACCAGAGTTCAAGAAGCCACCTAGCAATAGAAGTTTGCAAAGTGAGCATTGTCATCTGATGATGTGTTTGAAATGCTGTGACATTTGCATTTTAGATTGAACTCAGTATTGCATTGTTCCAGGTTGAAATATTCTTCCAGATTTGGCCATGTGATAAGCAAGAAAGATTGAATATGTTCCTTGGGAGCCAAAGCCAGGGTTGTCAAAATGATTAAAACCTGTTAGTAGAAAGTAAAGCCAATGTGAATAAAAGCTGATTTGGTTGGTGGGGGGGGTTCCCTTCTAATGACCTAACTATATATAATTGCTTCCAGAAACCCCATCTCTAAACAATTAGATTAACTTTCCATTCTGTTAGTATCTTTAATATTTTTAACTTATATTTAGTAAATATAAATTTCCAAAGTACAGTTTATGGATTACAATGGCTTCCCCCCCCCATAACTTCCCTCCCACCCACAACCCTACCATCTCCCACTCCCTCTCCCATTCCATTCACATCAAGACTCATTTTCAATTCTCTTTATATACAGAAGTTCAATTCAGTATATATTAAGTAAAGGTTTCAAAAGTTTGCACCTACACAAAATATAAAGTGTAAAATACTGTTTCAGTACTAGTTATAGCATTAATTCACATTCAACAACATATTAAGGACAGAAATCCTACATGAGGAGTGAGTGCACAGTGACTCTGTTGTTGACTTAACAAATTGACACTCTTGTTTATGATGTCAGTAATCTCCCTAGGTTCTTGTCATGAGTTGCAAAGGCTATGGAAGCCTTTTGAGTTCACCAGCTCCAATCGTATTCAGACAAGGTCATGGTCAAAGTGGAAGTTCTCTCTTCCCTTCAGAGAAAGGTACCTCCTTCTTTGATGGCCCATTCTTTCCACTGGGATCTCACTCGCAGAGATCTTTCATTTAGGTCCTCTTTTCTTTTCTTTTCTTTTTTTTTTTTTTTCCAGAGTGTCTTGGCTTTCCATGCCTGAAATACTCTCATGGGCTCTTGAGCCAGATCTGAATGCCTTAAGGGCTGATTCTGAGGCCAGAGTGCTGTTTAGGACATTTGCCATTCTATGAGTCTGCTGTGTATCCCACTTCCCATGTTGGATCGTTCTCTCCCTTTTTAATTCTATCAGTTAGTATTAGCAGACACTAGTCTTGTTTGTGTGATCCCTTTGACTTTTAGATCTATCAGTATGATCAATTGTGAACTGAAGATAATCACTTGGACTAGTGAGATGGCATTGGTACATGCCACCTTGATGGGATTGTATTGGAATCCCCTGGCACATTTCTAACTCCACCATTTTGGGCAAGTCGATTGAGCATGTCCCAAATTGTACATTTCCTCCCTCTCTTATTCCACTCTTATATTTAACAGGGATCACTTTCCAGTTAAATTTGAACACCTAAGAATAATTGTGTGTTAATTACAGTGTTCAACCAATAGTATTAAATAGAACGATAAAATACTAAAAGGGATAAAGTATTAAATTGTACATCTATAGTATCTTTAATATTAAGCAGTAATAATAATAGTAAGTTATAATAGTAAGAATAGTAAGTTCCTAGTAAGACTTTGGGAGTAAACTCATTGATTAATATAGGGAAAAAGTCGTATCTAGACTGTAGCACTTCATAGTTTTTGTTTAGGGACATTTAAAAAATTTTTTTTCAAAACTGTTAAATTCCTTTTCTAAATAATCTGAATACCTAAATAGTTCAGCTAATTGTGTTGTGTAATTTAATAACCTGAATTAAAAATTAGAACTCATACCATTTGAAAGTCTCCTTCACATTTTGCATTTATTACTTTAAAATATATATTTCTTTTGTCTTTTTCTTTTTGGAGAAAAAAGTAACATATTCTAAAATGAAGCATTGATTAGCATCTCTATTCTATTGTTTTATTTGCAAAGTATGCCTTCTTTTTTGGTGAGCTAACTTTTCCTCAGAGAGCAAAACTGATGATGATGCAAAAATACCTTTTCTTTGAAGTCAAAAGGAACAGTTTGCTGGGTAGACAGAGGCAAGGGCAGTGAAATGTGCCTGGAGTGGTTTAGGAATCCAAAAACAGCATGTGAGTTAGTTACAATGGTTGAAAGATGATTCCCTGGAATACAAATAATGCTACTTAACACTTACTTTACTCTGAAAGTACAGTAAATGAAGGAAGTTTTATATTCTACTAATTTATAATCTGTGGGTGGAAAAACTGTTAAATATCTAGGCTAAATAGAATTATTGTGCGTTGGAATGCATGTGTGTACTGTCATTGAGAAAAGAGACTGAAAGAAGAAAGAAGAATATTGGGGTACTATAATGAAGCATCAATAAATATATTAGTTATTTTATCAGATCTTCTTAATATATTTACATTTTACTTACCTTAGAATGGGAATTCTCTCATTTCTGGAAGTAGAATAGAAGAGGCTGACTCTGTGTCTACCAACCAAATATTTTTACCAAATGTATCATTAAGTTAAACATGTTTTAAAAATAAAGATTTCCATGGGGCAGGTGTTGTGGTAAACCTGGTAAAGCTACTGCCTCCAACATTGGCATCACATGTAGGTGCTGGTTTGTATCCCAGCTGCTCCACTTCCAGTCCAGTTCTCTGCTAATGGCCTGGAAAAACACAGCAGAAGATGGTCCAAGTGCTAGACCTCTGCAACCCTTATGAGAGACTCAGATGAAACTCCTGGCTCCTGCCTTTGGTTTGGCTCAGCCCTAGCCATTATATCCACTTAGGGAGAGAACCAGAGGATGAAAGATTTTCTCTCTCTCTCTTTTGCTCTCTCGTTCTCTCTCTCTCCCTCTCTCTCTTTCTCTCTTTAACTCTGACTTTCAAAATAAAATAAAATAAAAATAAAATAAATCTTTAAAAAATTTTTAAAATTTCTAAATGCTGTTTGATAGTTCATGGTACATATTGTATTTCAATTAAATGGTTAGTTACTGCATCAAAGAAAACCTAACAAATCTATTGGAATATTTGAAATTCACTTTTAGAATTCCTGATAGGAATCATGATAAAGATAAAAATGGTTATTAAAGGAGCTATGACTGCAATGTAAAGGGTAAATTGATTATGATTCAGAAGATATTAGAATTTAAATATTGGCAAGCACTGTGGCTCACTAGGCTGATCCTCCGCCTGTGGCACCGGCACCCTGGGTTCTAGTCCCGTTTGGGGCGCCGGGTTCTGTCCTGGATGATTCTCTTCCGGTCCAGCTCTCTGCTGTGGCCCGGGAAGGCAGTGGAGGATGGCCCAAGTGGTTGGGCCCTGCACCCGCATGGGAGACCAGGAGGAAGCACCTGGCTCCTGGCTTCAGATCGACACAGCGCACTGGCTGTAGTGGCTATTTGAGGGGTGAACCAACAGAAGGAAGACCTTTCTCTCTGTCTCTCTTTCTCACTGTCTAACTCTATCTGTTCAAAAAAAAAAAGAATTTAAATATCAAGGTGCTATGGATACAGAATATTCAAGAGTGACTTCAAATATATGCTACAAATGGAAAGTCATGGACACTGGTTCTGTCAATTTTGGATGCTACATTTTGATCTATTTGCTTTTATGTCAAATGCTAGCCACTGGATAAAGCCTTACTCTAGGTCAAGTGTCAATAAGTATTGATATAAGAGTAATTTCATATTATTTCAAGGAATATTCTATTGGTGTGCTAGCATTAAATATATTCAGTACAATTAAATTTTGATTAAATGGCATGAGAAATAGTTCCTTATATTTGGAATTACAAAATTCATTCAATGTTTACAATCTTTAGGTGTAGTATTTGTAAGTTACCCTGACTGAAATTGAATCTCTGATGCTTCAAAGCTAGCAAACTGGTCAGCAAACTATCCATTTTTCCTCACTGACAATCCATCGCCTTGGGCTTTCATTGTTTTCTCTTTATCTTCTATACAGTCAAATCCATGACATGATGAAAACTGTGTGTGTTTTTGAAATAATTTGTAGAAAATAGTCAACTGATAAAGTTTGTGAGTAATAAAGAGGCCTAAGAAAGTAGGAATTCTTATCCCTGAAATAGCTTTAAACATGGTTTCAGCCTTGTGTTTGTGGAACCGCTGAGAGTCGGAAGAGACTACTTAAATGTTTTCCATTATGCATTATTGCAATTTTTAAGGAAGAAATTATGTGTTATAACAGTATTTTTGACTGAGAAATCTTGAAAGTCTCAGGGAGTACCCTTGAAAATGCAAGGGTCTCCTGTAACAGGATTCGATTTAGGAAACACTCATGTGTTGCTGTGGATTTGTTCTGAGAGGAGAAGTGTGGTGGGGGCAAGAGGCATGGAGTCACGACACAGACACCAGGAGTCTGGTGAAAGTGGGCTAGAGACAAGCAGCTCACAGACTCATTTATTTCAGTTGGTGCAGCAGCTTATATAGCCAAGACAGCCAATCCGGTCAAGGGGCAGTTTATGCCATAACCAATCACTGCCCATTGCTAGGCAGGCTCCTTTTCCAGGTGGGTTTGAAGCCATTCCTAAGTAACTGATGTTTGCTTGCCAGCACCATCTTGGCATGACCTTTTATTCCACAACACTCATGGTTTATGTGAAGCTTTGAAATTCACAGTTACTGAGGTTTCCTTTAATGGTGGCCTATATAAATGGAGATGTTATGCCAAGATGAAGCATAAACTCCTACTGCAGTTGGGAAAGTTTAATTTTATGATAATGTGGAAAAAGAGAAAGAATAAAACGTACAATATTTGCATTAATCTCATCAAGAAAGGCAGAGTTCAAGCAATTTCTAAAGATTTAAGATTAAAGTAAAAAATACTTTAAAAATAAGTTAATAACACACATAAAAACCCCCAAAACTCAAATGATAGCAAGGGAAGAGTAATGGGGGATTAATACACAAGCTGTTATTGAGCCTCAGGGAGACTACCAATGATGAGCCCTGCCTTAGGGTATTGCCAGCTTTCAACCAATTGTCTATGCTCAATGTTTTGCCAAGTGCATTATCTGGGGGAAAAGGGTGTGTGTGAAATAGTAAACAGAGGGGTAGTTATAGACTAGAGCCCCGTTCAGAACCTTTTGAGGCTATGATAGTTCTGTGTACCCTCAAGAAGTAGTTTCTTTTATAGTTGAACTTAGAGATCATAGGATTCTCCTGCACACACATACTTTATAATCATTTTTTAAAAGTTAAAAAAAAACTTTGAATTTATTTGAGAGGTAGAGTTACAGACAGAGAGAGGAAGAGACAGAAAGAGAGGTCTTCCATCTACTGATTCACTCCCCAAATGGTCACAATGGCTGGAGCTGTGCCAATCTGAAGCCAGGAGCCAGGAGCTTCTTCTGGGTCTTCATGTGTGTGCAGGGGCCCAAGGACTTGGACCATCTTCTACTGCTTTCCCAGGCCATAGCAGAGAGCAGAATTAGAAGAGGAGCAGTTGGTACATGAACTGGCATCCATATGGGATGCTGACACCTCAGACAGAGGCTTAGCCTGGGCCACAGAGTCAGCCCCAATCACTTTTCTTTTAATGTGCCTACCTCAAATTAAGGGGAAAATATGGGAGTAAAAAAACCTCAAGTTTGCAGACCAACAAAAAGAAAAGAGAAGCTAAGTTTTGGTAAATTACTGTGAGAAAATGTGTAGGAAATGAGTTTGGTTTTGGCCTATATTTACTTCCTACTGATAGAGACTTAATAATAAATAGTAAGTGGGATAAAGCATGAATAATGCCAGGTGCCTAGTGAGCACTCAGTAAATGTTACCAATCATAAAGGTGCCTGTTGCTGATTTTATGATACAGATTATCTTGCACATTTTCCTGGTTTTTTTTTTTCTAAACTGGTAATAGATACTATTGGGATCTCATTTAATTCTTCCTTAATTATGCCTAATGAAGCCAGTTATTAAGAAAGTATAAGATTTGTCCATCATGTCCCCTTTCAGAATTATCTGTCTATACTAATAGAATGTGAGCCACAAATGCAAATCATACATATATTTTAATAAAAATTTTTCTAGTAATCATAATAATTTTAGTTATGTATTTTAGCCAAATATTTACAAATACTATCACTTTTACTGTTTTCTATGTAATCAATGTAGAATCAATAGAGATCATTTATTTCTTTTTTGAAAATATACTTGGATAATTTATTAAGAAGTCAGTGTGAATGTGTTTATGCCACCTGATTCCATTTCATTTAGTATTGCTAACAAGAAAATAATATATGAAATTGGACAAAGTGCCAGTGAAAAAACTCTCAAGTTTGAAAAATCTTGTGTGTATATTTCATTTTCACATGCAGTTCAGACTAGTTACATTTGAAGCATCAACTGCTATACAAGACTGCTAATTGCATATTGGCAGTGAAGAACTATACAGAGAATGAACGTCAAGGTAAACACAGACATCTCTAAATATGCATTTCCAACCCTTTGCAAGTAGATGAGGGGATTTGTTCTTGGGACAGGATAAGTAAGGAGAAATGCAAAACTAAACAAGTGCCTTTATTTGAAGTGCTTTTGTTTTTTAATGTATTCTCATAATATACTCTTATGCAAAAGGCTGTCTTTGCTCAGAAACACCTTCCTTATGCAGCCATCAATTCTTTCACATACTCAAAACCAGCTTTTGTTTATGAATGTGTGAATTAGTTTATCTAGTCACAACCACAAATCAAACCTCAATTTGTAATATCCAGTGCGATAAAGTATTTCAAAGCATTCTGTAAACTAAAAACATGAAGTAAATACATACAAAGGGGCAAGAACTTTTTAGTCATCTAGAAAGTTCATTGATGTGACCACTTCAATTGAAACAATAATGTGCTTCCTTTCTTTGTTAAATCGATTTTCCCTTTACAAATTACCAATGGAAATCAGGCAAATTCATCTCTCTCTAAACATTCCATATCTGTTCAGAATTAAAGTTCTATGGAAACTTTACAGAAACTTCCATGAGGAAGTATTATTAAGATATAAAAGAATATTATTTTGTCTTTAATTGTAAATATTTATTTCCTTCTTTTCATTTCTAAAATAAGGCAATGATCATTTTTTGGTAATGTACTAACTATTCTTTTTGCTACAAAAGTCACAACTGGCAGAAATGTTCCAATGAAACAATATCTGAATGTAAAATGTTGTACACACCAATGGGAAAAACAAATCCAAGCTTAACTGTGGTATATTTCTATTAGGATATAATGCTTGGGCTACTGAGCAGGGACATTTTAGAGCTGAAAGTGATGTGGCTGTTTCTTCATAAAATCTAAGCCATGAGGCAGACTGCTGAAATTCTTTTTTGGAATTAATTTGAATAGCATATTCAAATTGTAGAAAATACACTATCACTCTGGGTTTTATTTTTTTTCAGCTCAAGAAAGTAGCTGTCATATTAGTAAATGGTGACTAATTAATGAAAAATTCTAGACGGTCCAGTTGAGTGACAATTAGCAGCGTTGGAGGTAAAAAATCAAAAGCTTCATGTAAAAGTGCCAAATGCTTTCTGAAATGTTTTGTATACTGATCAGTCTCATTGCTTTATTTTTGCTATCATTTTGTCAAAAGCAGCCATTAGGAGCAATGAGCATACACCCATCTTGAATAAAATTGAATTTGGTCACGGATGCTTTCTGTGAGAAACTGTCATACAACAGTTTTCACCTTTGGTGCTGATGCAGAAGTTAAATTTATTAGTAATAACCTTAGGTACAGTTTGTCCATCATTTTATAGTTGCATTTCTGGCATTGATCTACAAGTTAATGAGATATTTGTGGGCTGCCTTTTTAACTGACAGCAGCTCTGTACAATTGTACTTAACAAAGCAAGTACAAATGAGTACTTGCTTTCATATTCATATTTGTACTTGTAGATTTAGAGAAAGTCAAATTAAATAGTATTGAAATGAAATTTTTTTAAAAGATAGAATGATAATATAAGCCATTTTTTTAATGAAAAGAGAAGGATTATTTAATGACATGCCTTGATTCTATACCATGGATTCTTTTCTGTCCTTGGATATGTTAGTGTTGAATATTGATTGAAAAAATATAACACATGCCAGCACCGCGGCTCACTTGGCTAATCCTCCACCTGTGGTGCCCTGGGTTCTAGTCCCGGTTGGGGCGCCAGATTCTGTCCCGGTTGCTCCTCTTCCAGTCCAGCTCTCTGCTGTGGCCCGGGAAGGCAGTGGAGGATGGCCCAAGTGCTTGGGCCCTGCACCCGCATGGGAGACCAGGAGAGGCACCTGGCTCCTGGCTTCAGATCGGTACAGTGCGGGCCACAGCGCACCAGCTATAGCAGCCATTTATTTGGGGGGTGAACCAATGGAAAGGAAGACCTTTCTCTTCTCTCTCTCTCTTTCTCTCACTGTCTAAATCTGCCTGTCAAAAAAGAAAAAAAAAAAAGAAAAAGAAAAAATATAACACAGAAACTGATAATATTGCTGTCTTCTGTTGCTTTGATTGTAGAAAATGTCCATAAATTACACAACTGAAAGTTATGATAAGTTGCTACCAAAATTAAAAAAAAAAAATCATTAAAAACCCATTTCTTGATATGCCATTTCCTTCTGCACAGTGATGGAGAAAAAGTATATATTAGATAAAAAATGTAAAATGCTAAACAATTTATTGGAAATCATACAATTCCTGTTTGACCTCTCTGTTGCTTTCTCAGTAGAATCCAAAACTTACTTAGATCAGGAAGCCAAACTAACCAGTCCCGTATAAGAACATTTAATTTAAAAAGTGTGTACTTTTTAGTTAGGCATTTTTACCTATCATAAGCTGTAACCACAAACTGTGTCCCCTAAATCTAATGGGTAGTGATGTTGCTAGTATCAGATACAGTGTTGAATCATGTGTTCCTGGAACATATGTATTCTATAGACTCAACAATTCTAGTGTAAAAATGTCTTGCATATGAACAGACCAATATTTTTCTTTACAAAATTTATTACTAAATTAATGAGCAATCATATAGATTATGGTTTTTTTTTTTTTAAAGGAATGTGTATGGCTTAGCCTCCTGCCACCCATGTGGGAACCTGAATGGAACCAGCCATTGTAACCATATGTGGAGTGATCCAGCAGATGGAAGCTCTCTCTCTCTCTCTCTCTCTAACTCTAAAATAAAATAAATAAATCTCTCTTTTAAAAAGAATCGTAGAATAGAGATATAGAAAGAATCTGGGCTGATGGCGCCTGCCAATATTTTTAATTTTTTGAGGATACTCTATATTGTTTCACATTAGTAGCTGCACTGTTTTGCATTTTCATCAACAGAGTACCAGGTCCCAAACCCTTGAACAAGTCTTGTTAGCTTTTGTACCTTTTATTATACTTGGCAGGTGCAAGATCTTTTCTCGGCCGGCGCTGTGGCTTAACAGGCTAATCCTCCACCTTGCGGCGCCGGCACACCGGGTTCTAGTCCCGGTTGGGGCGTCGGATTCTATCCCAGTTGCCCCTCTTCCAGGCCAGCTCTCTGCTATGGCCCAGAAGGCAGTGGAGGATGGCCCAGGTGCTTGGGCCCTGCACCTGCATGGGAAACCAGGAGAAGCACCTGCCTCCTGGCTTCGGATCAGCGCGATGCGCCGGCCGCAGCGGCCATTGGAGGGTGAACCAACGGCAAAAAGGAAGACCTTTCTCTCTGTCTCTCTCTCTCACTATCCACTCTGCCTGTCAAAAAAAAAAAAAAAAAAAAAAAAAGGATCTTTTCTCATTGTGGTTTTGGTTTGTATTTTCTCTGATGGTTTCCTGATGCTAAGTTATTTTTTTCCCCTATAACTGTGCACCATTTATAGATCTTCTTTTGAAAAATGTCTGCTCAGGTCCTTTTTTCCTTTTATCATTGGACATTTTGTTTTGTTTTTGCTATTGAGTGGTAGAAGTTTCTTATAAATTTTGACTACTAACCTTTTTACACTTACATGGCTTTCAAAATTTTTTCCAATTCTAGATTGCCATTTCATTTTATTGTTTCCTATACCGAGTAGACTTTTTTAGTTTGATTAATTTTCACTTCATTATTTTTGCTTTTTTTCCTTGTATTTTTAGTGTCCTATCCACCCCCCCAAAAAAAAAATCCTTGTCATCATCACTCTTAAGACATTTTCCTCTAAGTTTTCTTTGAGAAGTTTTAGTCTTTTGTTTAAATCTTTAATAAATTTTAGGTTGCTTTTTGTATATGGTTCAAGTATTGGGCCTTTTTTTATTCTTTTGTATGTAGGTATACAGTTTACCCAGCCATTTATTGGAACAACATCCTTTCTCCAATTTGTATTCTTGGCACTCTTGGCCATATATATATATATATATATATATATATACATATACATACCTATTTTCTGGACTCTGTTCTGTCCAATTAATCTCTGTGTTATTTCTATGCTAATATCATGTTTTATTTCTTGCAGCTTTGTAATGTGGTCTGAAACCAGGAAGTGCATTGTCTCCGGCTTTGTTGCTTTGTTGCTTTGTTTTTCTTTCTCAAGATTTACTTGGTTGTTTGGGAACTTCTTTGGTTCCAAGTGAATTTTGGTGTTTTCTCCCTAGTTCTGTGAGGAATGTCATTGATTTTTAAAACTAATTTTTGTATTAATATAAAGAGAATAGATTTTTATGTGGTTCACAGATGCAATTCTAAGAATGTAATGATAATTTGATAAGGTATACATCTCATCTGTAGATCACCTAGAATAATGTCATTTTAACAATATTAATCTTTCCAATTCATGAACAAAGAACACTGTCCATTTATTTGTTTCTTTGTCCATTTATTTAATCAATGTTTTCTAGTTTTCATTGTAGAGATATTTGGCTCGTTTGTTTAAATGTATTTCTAGATATTTTATTTTTTGTGTTATTATAATTATGACTGGTCTTTTTCAGATAGCACACTATTATCATATAAAATGATCTTGAATTTTGTATGTTCATTTTGTATACTGCAACTTTATTGAAATATTTTATTAGGTCTAGCAGAATTTTTGTGTGTTCTTCAGAATTTTCTTTACATAATATCAAGTGATCTGCAAACACAATTCACTTCTTCCTTTCCAGTTTAGATGTCATTTATTTCTTTTCCTTGCAGAATTACTCTGGCTAGAACCTCAAGTAATAGAAGTGGTGAGAATGGTATCTTTGTCTTGTTCCTGATATTATAGGGTAGCTCTCAGCGTTTTGCTCTTGAGTATGATATTAGCTGTGGGCTTGTCCCGTGTGACCTGTATTGTACTGAGGCACATTTCTTCTATACTAATTTTTAAAATATTTTTGTCATGAATCAGTGCTGAACACTGTTAATGCTTTTTCTTCATGCATGGAGTTAATTGCATTCTTTTAATGTAGTGTATCACATATATTGATTTGCATATGTTGAATCAAACTTAGCATCTCAGGGGTAAATCCCACTTGACTATGATGTATGATCTTTTAAATGCACTATAAAATGTGATTTGAAAGTATTTTGTTAAGAGTTTTATATCTGTATTACCAGTGATGTTGGCCTGTCATTTTCTTCTCTTGTGGTTTCATTGTCCAGCTTTGGTGTTAGGGTAATGCTAATCTTTTAAAATAAGTTTGGAGGTGTTCTTTCCTTCTCAATTTTTGGATATAGTTTAGCTAAGATTGGCAATAATTCTTTAAATGTGTGGTAGAAATCACCTGTGAAGGCATTAGCTCTTGGATTTGTCATTAGTATATTTTTGATTACTGACTCAATCACCTTATTTATTATTGTTCTGTTTTGACTTTCTGCTTTCTGCATGATTCAGCCTTGGTAGGTGATATGTGTCAAGGAACTTACTCATTTCTTCTAGGTTATACAATTTGTTGGTGTATAATTGTTTGCCATCATGCATCATGATCCTTTGTATTTTTGCGATATCAATTATAAAGGCTCCTTTTTATCCATAGTATTATTTATTTAGTCTTCTTTTGTTCTTAGTCTTGCTAAAAGCTTGCTAATTTTTATCTTTAAAATAAATAAACAACTCTTAGTTTTTAAAAATATTTTCTATTGTTTTTGTGGTCCTTGTTTCATTTATTTCTGCATTTATTTATTATTTCCTTCCCTAACTTTGGAATTTGTTCTTGAGGTATAAAGTCAATTTGTGTACCTGAAATCTGTTTTCTTAATGTAGGCATTTATTGCTATAAACTTCCCTCTTAGATTTGCCTTTCTAAAAAAAATGATTATTTATTTATTTGAGAGGTAGAGTTACAGGCAGAGAGAGAGAGAGAGAGACAGAGAGAAAGGTCTTCCATCTGCTGGTTCACTCCCCAAATGGCTGCAATGGCCAGAGTTGGGCCCATCTGAAGGCAGGAGCCAGGAACTTCTTCCAGTCTCCCACAAGCATGCAGGAGCCCAAGTACTGGTGCCATCTTCCACAGCTTTCCCAGGTCACAGCAGAGAGCTGAATTGGAAGGGGAGTAGTCTGGACTTGAACCGGCACCCATATGGGATGCCAGGATTGCAGGCAATGGCTTAACCTGTTACGCCACAGCGCTGGTCCCAGAATTGCTTTTCTTAGCATCCCCCAAGTTCTGCTATGTTATATTTCTATTTCCAATTTCTCGAGATACTTTTGACATATCTTTTGATTTCTTATTTGATTCATTGGTTTCTGAAGTGTATTTTGTTTAACTTTCTTTCTGTTTTAACTTTCATACTATCATACTTGGAAAATATATTTGATATGACTTAAATCTTGTTAATTTCAATGTTCATTTTGTAACCTCATGTGATGTACTCTGGAGAATGTTACAGATGTACTTGAGAAAAATAAATTTACAATCTCTGCTGTTGGGTGGGATATTTTGTATATGTCTGTTGAGTCTATTTAGTTTGTAGTTTTTTTCAGTCCACTATTTCCTTATTAATTTTTGAGATAAACAACCATTTGTTGAAACATGAGATGCTGAAGTCTGTTCTGTTAATATTTGCTTTATTTATTTAGGTGCTTCAGTGTTGGATACATATATACTGATAACTTTATCTTTATCTTTTGTGTATCTACAACTGGATTTGTTTCTTTGTGATTTTACTATGAGGTTTGCATAAAATATTCCATAATAGTCTATTTTAAGCTGATAGAAAAACACTTTGATCACATAGAAAACCTCTATATGATTACTTCTTCCTTTACACATATGCTACATTATTCTTGTCACTATTTCTATCTTTTTACATCATGTATTTATAACAAAATATTGTGCCTATATTTATTTTTAATATTATCTTTTAACTTTATATAATTAAAAATGATTTATGCACCTACATTGTAGTATTAGAATATTCTGTATTTGACCATACCTGTACCTTCCCCAGTAAATTTTATATTTTCATATTCCTAATTAGTTCTCCTTATTTCAACTTAAAATTTCTTCTAAGACAAGTCTAGTGATGCTGAACTCTCTCAGCTATTGTATTGTGGTGGGGGAAATCTTTATTTCTCCTTCATTTCTGAAGGATAGCTTTGCCTGCTAAACTGTTCCTAACTGCCAGTTTTTTTCTTTCAGCCCATTGATTGAATCATCTCATTGTCTTCTGGCCTGTTAAGTTTCTGTTCAAACATCTGATAGATTTATGAAATGCTCTTGTGTTTGATAAGTCACTATTCTCTCATTTAAATACATTTTTATCATATTTTAACTTTCCCTTAAAGTTTCACTATTACCTTAAATTATATCAATAATTACTCAAGCCTGAAATAAGCAGACTCCTCTTGCCTTAATTCAGGTAAAATGATTTAGTTTAACTGTGTCTTGTTTTAGCGTTATGAGGATCCAAATCACAGGATTTATTAAGAGTTCTTATGTTACCATTCTGGTTTAGAACTTGTGATCTGGCATGAAAGCAATTATGCCTATAATTAAGAAGTTGATTTATTTTTTCTTTTTCAGATTGAGCATACAATATGTTATATGAAATACTGATAGAAATGTATATTATGACTGTATATTATGAACAGTTTTGTGATAGGCCAAGGTTTTGCAAAAACGTGCATAATTCAACAGAATAATGTAAGAGGAGATTTTAAAATATCAGCAGGAAATGAAGTTGAAAGATGTTTATCTTGGTGTGAAAAAAATTTGAAATCAACACATAGTTTTATCATAATATGCTTCTCACATGAATTCTTTGAAAATTCCTCACATGCTCATATTTCAGAAACTTTTGTGGGGTCAACATTTTGGTGTAGTGGGTGAAACAGTGGCCTGCAACAACATCATTCTATATGGGCACAGGTTTGTGTCCCAGCTGCTCCACTTCTGATCCAGCTCTCTGCTAATGGCCTGGGAAAAGCAGCAAATCGTAGCCCAAGTGTGTGGGTCTCGCCACCCATGTGGGAGACTCAGATTAAGCTCCAGACTCCTGTCTCAAGAGTTAATTAGCAGATAGAAACGCTCTCTCTCTCTCTCTCTCTAACTGGGTGTGTGTGTGTGTGTAATTCTGCCTTTCAAATAAATAAATAAATCTTAAAATATTTTTGGACCAAAATAAACTTACCTTTTAATTTTCACAGATTTTTTGAAGTATCTTAATATTACAGGTAGCCAGAAAATGCTATTAATTACAAAAAGCACTTGAGTAATTTTCCTTGCTCCTACTAGGACAGCCTTCTAATTGCAACCCATGTCTAGGAGAGTCAGCAGACTGGCATCTGGATAAAAGTATAATAAATACCTCCATAATAACTGATTATAATGATTCCATTAACATATTGTTTTTTAGAACAAAAACAATCAGTATAGGCATGAGGAATATTTCCAAGTGCTCTAGAATGCAAGACCCCATTCTGTAATGAGTGGTGGTTAGGGCTTTTTATTAATTCATCAGAAAAGATCAATTAAGCACCATTTTATTAATGTCTTAGTCCACTCAAAACTCCAAATCTCTTCTTATATTCTGTAAAACCTGTGACATGGTGTTATTGTGGTCAATGGAGCTAGCAGCAATTTTTCATGAAGTATTCTGCGCTAATAAACTTTCAATTCAGCTATACATCCAAGGGATAAGCCTATTTTATGGTTTAACTTCATCTCAATCTAGTAAAATCCAGAAACATTTAACCCTATGGCCCGGTAATACTTTGTCAAGGTCTTATAGAATAAGATTACTTAATTGGAGTCTTAACCTCCTTTCACAAATTCTCCAAAAAGTCTCTGGCCCTGTCATAGCATCAGTTCCAGACTTACCTGTAACTTTTTTGATATATTAGGGAATGCCACACATCCTATGAAGGAATACAGCATACACAGCAAAAATTCTAACAGAGAACTGAAAATGTGATCCTTTTCTGTTTCAAATCTATCTTGTCGGTCCTGATTCATTGTTTACTGAATATCACAAAAAAGTTCAGAGTGAAAATGATAGCGGCCACTTGAATCTCCTGCCTTTCAACCCACGGCTGCATTCACCATGAAATAATTTGAAATATGAACTTTGCTGGACATCAAATTTAATTTAGTGAAATATTTAAGTACTAAATAAATAAAATTGTATAGGAACACCAGGAAATTATATTTCTGAGAAATTATAAGTTTTCCAAAGTTTTATAGTAGTTGAACAGAACTTAGGATAAAAGTTTTGTTTTTAGATTCCCATTTTGCTGCAGTAAGCATAGCACTTACATTGGTCATTAGATTTGGATTGTGAATACATCAAGATAATAGAGGCAAAACTGTAGTCCTAACAGCAGCAGATCCCGCCACTTATTAGCTTCCACTCCTCAACACTGCTGATTGTAGAAAATAGTAGCAGAAAAAATTGAGTCACATCTTGGTATGTGCTGTCTTCACACAGCGTTTTGGAGGCCATTTTCAGTTTTAATAGTTGTTATGGCTTCCCTGGAAGGTTAGTCTCTATTTCGTACATTTATAGCTAGCTTGCTTTCTGTGCAACTGTGTGGGGGGCAGAAAAATGTGGTGTCAGATAAAAATAAATGACCAAGAGAGAATGGGAAGAAAGTACGAAACACACACAATAAAGAGTAAAGTGGAGATTTCTTTGTCCTCCAAGTACTCTTTGGCTAGAGTATGAATTCAGTGTGCATTATGAACGTAATCCTTTTTTGATGCTGATGTTACATATCCCAATATAATTTGAAAACAACTTTATTATATGAGAAGTCCTCTGTGAAAAATGCTTCTTGTAGGAAAAGATTTTTGAAAAAGAATTAAACATGAACTTGGATACAATTTATTACAGTTAATTACTTGAATATATATTTTATTTATTTATTTGAGAGGTAGAGTTGCAGACAGAGATGGGGAGAGACAGAGAGGTCTTCCATCCACTGCTTCATTCCCCAAATGGCTGCAACAGCCAGCCAGAGCTGGGCTGATCCAAAGCTAGGAGCCAGGAGCTTCTTCCAGCTTTCCCATATGGGTGCAGGGACCCAAGCACTTGGGCCCTCTTCCACTGCTTTCCCAGGCCATAGAAGAGGGCTGGATTTGAAGAGGAGCAGCTGGGACATGACCCAGCACCCATACGGGAGCTGGCACCAAAAGCAGGGGCTTAGCCTACTATATGACCATGCTGGCCCATACTTTAATAATTTTGATGACTCTCTCCTCAGTTTATTTTTCTCTACCAATCTAATTTGAAATCATCTCTTTTTCAGTTATTTTAATATAAATCCAACATTTTCTATGCATAATTTTATATTTTGTGAATAGATTATAATTTATTTGATCAATTTTAAATTGTTGGTCACTTGTTATATCTAATTTTTTAGAACTAAGATACCATTTTAAGGGTAGGCATTTATCTTAGGTAAGCTGCCAGGTGGGTTGCCTGTGTCTCATATTGGAGTGCCTGGGTTTGGCACTAGGCTCAGCACCCAATTCAAGCTTCTTGCTTAATGTACACCCTTGGAGGCAATAGGTGCTGACTCAAGTAGTTGGATCTCTGCTACTCAAGTGGGAGACCTGAATTCAATTATTGGTTCATGGCTTTGATTTGGCCCAGCATCAGCTGTTTTGAACATTTGGAGAGCGAACCAATGGGTAGTAGTGTGTTGTCTCTAATTCTTCTCTATGTCTCTCTCCTATAAATTATGTAAATTTAAAAAAATTTAAATGATATTTAATATACATTATTCCTTTGTATATTAAAATAGTATTGTTGAATCTTTTAGCACGTATTAGATTACTTAATATAAATAACTAGAATGGCATTTCTAGGCCATATCCCCAAATTTGTGAATGAATAATCTTACAGATGTTGGATTAAATTGTAAAAAATGCCATTAATCAGGGGCAATGCTCTGGTGACGTGGTCTGGGCCTCTATTGTGGTGCCAGCATCCAATGTGGGCACCGATTAGTATCCTAGCTATTCTTATTCTGATCCAGCTTTCTGCTGTGGCATAGGAGGGAAGTTGAGGATGGTCCCGGTGCTTAGGCCCCTGAACCCGTGTGGGAGACCTGGAGGAAGCTCCTGGCTCCTGGCGTTGGATTGGCCCAGCTCTGGCTATTGCAGCCATTTGGTGAGTAAACCAGTAGACGGAAGACCTTTCTCTCTGTCTCTCTCTATGTCTGCAAATCTACCTCTCAAATAATTAAATAATAAAAAGCCATTAATAAAATATTTCTTGTACAATTATTATATTTTATTTTTAAAATATTTATGTATTTTAGAAAGGCAAAGTTACAGAGATAGAGGAAAAGAGAGAGACAGAACCTTCCATCCCCTGGTTTGCTCCCCAGATGGCTGCTTCCTGGGCTAGACCAGGCCAAAGCCAGGAGCATGAAACACCATCTGGCTCTTCCATGTAGGTGGCAGGGACTGAGGGACTTGGGCCATCTTCTGCTGCTTTCCCAGGCACATTGGCAGGGAGATAAATGGGAAGTGGAATAGCTGAGACTCCAGCTGGTGCTGGTACTCTTATGAGATGCTGGCATCACAGTTGGTGATTTAACCTGCTGAACCACCAACACTGGCCTCTGCGCAACTATTCTGTGCAAAGCACTATGCTATTTACCATAAGAATATAATGAATTATAACGCCTGTGCGGCTGAGTGCTATTTTCTTCCAATTGTTCTTTATCTCCCTTTAGTGTAGGTTGAGCACCCCTAATCCCAAGTCAGAAATTTGAAATGCCCCCAAATCTTAACTTTTTGAATATCAACATGGTGGTATTCACATATAACCTAATGTGATAGGCTATCATCAAAATGCACAAAATTACCAAAAATACTATGTGAAAGGTCTTCAGACTATGGTATTAGATATATATCCACTTCATATTTATACTTGAGTTCCACTTCACAATATCCAAATATTATATATATACAAATATTATACATGTATACATACATATATGTATATGTATATAAAAAAATCCAAAAATTAGAAAAAATCCAAATCTGAAACACTTCTGACCTCAACCATTTTTGGAAATGTAACATTCACCATTAACACAGAATTCTTGATTTTTTTAGGGCATGACTTCCATTACAAATACCATCTTTTCCAATCAACATTTCCTTGAAGAACAAATAGATTATGAGACAAAAGTCATGGCCAATGCTATATAAGCATGAAATGGTATATGTACATTTCAAGATGTGTCTTTAAATGGGGATGGAGAGCTGGTCACTGGAGTAATTGTGGTGACTGGAGCTTCAGCACCAGCCATAGGAAGAAGTAGGAACATTTGATGAGAGCAAGAGAGGAAATGAGAGTATAGCCTTGCAACCTTGATACCCTACTATTCAAACCAGCCCTGGACACCGCACTTCTAATGTACTTTTCTGTGAAAAAAGAAATATCTTCATTGAGTCAATAATATTCAGACATAGCTGAAACCTATTCTTTGGAAGTCAACTTACATAAATAAATGCATGAGAAAAATGAAGAAATAGCTGGATGTAAACTTAGTTTGAAAAACAGTTTGGGGCTGGTGCTATGGTGTAGCAGGTAAAGTTGCTGCCTGCAGTGCTGGCATCCCATATGGGCACCGGTTCATGTCCTGGCTGCTCCACTTCCAATGCAGCTATCTGCTATGGCCTGGGAAAGCAGTGGAGGATGGACCACGTCCTTGGGTCCCTGCACCTGCATAGGAGACCTGGAAGAGATTCCTGGCTCCTGGCTTTGGATCAGCCAACACCACTCATAGGTTATAACAATATATTTTGTTGATCTAACAAATCAGTGCTTGTAGTCTGATACAGCAGTGCAGATATACCATATGTCCATACCCAAAAAGGATATATTTTTTATTCAATGTAAAATTACAGCATAGATTTTTTTTGAAGTGACAGATCTTTTTAAATGGCTTTAAAAACATACTTTATGACAGTTTTCCTAGTTATTGTACATTATTTGAGTAGTTTCATTGTCATTTGCATGATTGCTTCTAATTTTTCTATATAAAGCATTCTACATTTAAGATCAGTTACTTAAGCATGTTTCCAAAAGTAGAATTATTGATAAAAGATGTAATCATATTATTTTTTATTTTAAATTTATTTTTATTTATTTGAAAGGCAGAGAAGCACACACACACACTCACAGAACAGAGAGAGAGAGAGAGAGAGAAAAGGAGAGAGAGAGAGAAAGAAAGAAAAAGAAAGAGATAGAGAGATCTTCCATCTGCTGGTTCACTCTACAGATGCCTGCAATAGACAGTGCTGAGCTAGGCCAGGAGCCAGGAATTCTATTCAGGACTCCCACATGGGTAGCAGGACCCACATATTTGAGCCATCATCTGCTGCCTCCTAGGGGGAACATTAACAGGAAGCTGGATTGCAAGCAGAGCCCAGATCTG
This sequence comes from Lepus europaeus, assembly GCF_033115175.1. Lineage (NCBI taxonomy): Eukaryota > Metazoa > Chordata > Mammalia > Lagomorpha > Leporidae > Lepus > Lepus europaeus. The sequence continues at coordinate 127,444,452 of NC_084829.1, read as the reverse complement.
AACTCAGACACCCTGATACAGGATACAGGCATCCCAAGTATCTTGGCTTATTTCCCACATGTTCATCACTATTAATATTTAAATGCTTTAATATGTATTTCCAAATGTCTTTCAATAAGGGTTGGAGAATAATTTAAACTCTCTGAAGTTAAATATGTATGAGAATGCTGCTTGGGTCATACCAGCTGATTTTTTAAAAGATTTATTTATTTAAAAGTCAGTTACAGAGAGAGGGAGAGAGAGAGAGGAAGAAAGAGAGAGAGAGAGAGAGAGAGAGGCAGGGGTAAGGGTGGAGAGATATATTCTATGTGCTGGTTCACTTCCCAAATAGCTGCAATGGCCAGTGCTGGGCCAGGCTGAAGCCAGGAGCCAGGAGCTTCATCTAGATATCCCACATAGATGTAGGGGCCAAAGCGCTTGGGTCATCTGTTAGTTTTCCCAAGCTATTAGCAGAGAGCTGGTTTGGAAGTGGAGCGGCCAGGACACAAACCGATGCTTAAATGGGAGTCAGCAGGCAGAGGCTTTAACTGCTAAAGCACAATCCTGACCAATAGCTGATTGTTTTGTGAAAATTAGGAGAGAATTCTCTTTAAATATCTTTAAACCCAAGGGCCATCTTGACATAAATTCCACTGTGTTTTATTTCTTTTCTTTTATGCAGCCTTATGGGGATAAATTTATTATTCAAAAACACTTCTGCATATATTTAATTTATACATCTAATATGGTAACGTTAGATATACACAAACAATACAAACACCCATGACATCACCACAATCAAGGTAATACAGACATGCCTTACCTCTAAAAGTTTATTGTGTTCCTTTGTGTGTGTGTGTGTGTGTGTTTTCTTTTGTGGTCAGAACACTTAACATGATATCTCCATCTTAACAAACTTTTAAGTGCACAGCAACATATTGTTAACAATAGGCACTATCTTGTACAGCAGATATCTGTAATTTAGTCACCTAACATGAACGTGCTTTATACCTTTGAACAAAAGCTCCCAATTTCACCCTCTTGTGTCTTGGAAATTGCCATGGTATTTTTTGCTTCTCTGTCTGTCTATTTCAGATACCTCATGTAGGTGCAATTATGCAATATTTGTCCTTCCGTGGTGGACTCACTCACTTAGTATGATGCCTTCCAGATTCTTCCATGGATATTCTTCCTCCTTAAGGCTTAATGTTTCATGCTATTCTGTTACCCATTCATCCATTTATAGACATTTGTATGGTTTCCTTATCTTTGCTCCAGTAACTAGTACAACAGTGAACGTAAGAGTACAGATACCTCTGTTAGTATTTTAAACCTCTCACACTTTTCAGTTGTACATTTCTGGGAGGTGATTCAGTAGGAAGGTCTAGGGTAACATAAGGACATTAAAGGAAGTTGGGAAATTGAAAGAGGGAGATTTAACAAGAAGAGACTACAAAAGACAAATTTTGTCTCCACCGAAAGTTGTCAAAGGAGCAACCTCTTTTTAACTGCCTTAGCCAAGTGGCCAAATGAATCTGGTAAACCCAATAAGGGACTTTCAGTTTCTGTAAGTCATTGGAGAATAATGTCCTGGTGCTATTAATGAATGTCTGCTCTATGGGCAACTCTGAGCATTGTACCTGATATCAGGTATTGAACAGTAGGCCAATTTCAATGATTTAATAAAAGCTTTCTTTCTAGATCTCAGTTATTTGCTTTTACTATCTATTTTTTTCTTCTGGGCTGAAAGACATTTTCAAACAATAATGTATCATATTGTTGGTCAAACCTTGTGAGTTGTTGTTCTTTTACCGAAAGAAACACCTTTAGGCACAATAGAGAAATGACTAGAATTTTATTGAAGAACTTTAACTTACTTTTCACTATTTATACATTGTTGTCAAAAGAACTGATTCTAAATAAAAGATCTTCTTTTATGATGTATTGTGTACCTGAGAAATTTGGGCTAAGATTTATGAAAGGAATTGATTTAATCATCATCTTTTTTCATCATCACACATATGTCAAGGAGCTGGGGGCACAATATGATGTCTATAATTTTATTTGAATTCCGCATCTGCCCACAAAGCTAATACCATAGCAACTAAGAAAGACTTGTACATTTTTCTTAGGAAACTCTATCTTGAGAAACCTTTTATATGCTATTCCCATTACATTTAAAGACTGAATGCTGCATCCCGTGAACATTACATTTCGGTCCTCCTCCTCTTTTTTTTTTTTTTTTCAAGAGATTTCATTCTTTTACTCCTATTAAGCACCAAGCACATTTCTAACATGAACTTCTTCCTTCATTCCTTTCACATCTGTACATTTCTAAATGTCAAGCAGACTTTTTCACTTAACTTAGCTTTGGGTGAGAGAAAAATTGAGGGTGACAGCATTTTTCCCAGGCTTGCACTTCATATCTGGAGAGTTTGATGCCCAGAAGATTAGCAGCCAGGTGATAAAGTTGAAATTAAAGGACTCTAATGTAAAACTATTGCTGAAGCAGAGATGTCATTATTTTAACCTGGGGCAGACAGTCACCTAGTGGTGATTTTTGCCTTTTTCTCTGGACTTCTTGTTAGCACTCTGACCTTCCTCAGAAGAATAACTCACTTTCTCTCCTTTCTTTTGATGAATCATTTTTCTAATTGCTTCTAAAATAATTTGTTCTTTTACATGTTGGTATTTTAATAAATGATTTTTTTTTCAGAATCCAATAAAAATTATGTGTTCCTTTTTAGGGGACATAATTTATTTTTAATTGCTACAGATAATTGTACTTATTTATGGAGTAAAGTGAAGTATTTTGATACATGTAAATAATGTGTGATGATCCAGTCAAGTCAATTAACATATTTATCACCTCAAGATTTTTCTTGATCTTTTGTTGGGAACACTGAAGATCTTCTGTTTCAACCATTTTGAAACATAAAGTAGTAACTATTGTCCCCCCATTGTCCTGTAGAACACTAGAACTTATCCCTTCTGTCTAACTATAACTTTTTTACTCATTAACCAACCTCTTTCTATACTGCTGTTTTCCCGTCCCTCCCCAGCCTCTGGTAACTACAATTCTAATCTTCACTTCTGTGATATTAAATTTCTTAGCTTCCACATAATATTTTTTTATTGTGGTAAAATATACATACTATGAAAACTACCAGGTTAACAGTTCAATGATTTAGGGTCATTTGTATTGCAGCACAATCATCACCTCCATCCATCTCCACAATATTTCTATCTTTCAAACTGAAAGTCTGCACCTGTTAAACAATAACTCTCCATTTGTCCCTCTCCCTAGGCCCTGGTCACCCACCATTGTACTTTCTGTCTCTATGAGTTTGACTACTCTAGATATTTCATATAAGTAAAATGATAGGATGTTTTGTGTTGGCTTATTTTACTTAGTATAATGTCTTCAAGGTTTGTCCATGTTGTAAGCATGTATTAGGATTTTATTCTTTTTGAAAGCTGAAGAATGGTTCAGAGTATGCATAATCCACATTTTTTTCATCCATTCATCCATCAATGACCATTTGGTTTGCTCCCACTCTTCGGTTTTTGTGAATAATGCTGTTATGAACATGGGTGGACAAATAGCTACTTCCAATTCTTTTTGGACAAATAACCAGAAGTGGGATTGTAGAATCATGTGGTAATTCATTGTTTAGTTTCTTTATGAACCTTCATGTTGTTCACTATATCCTTCACCCTCCACAGTCTCTGTACATTTTGTGCCATCCTGTTGAGTGTCCTACAACGAACTTGTTAAAATTGTCTTCATTTATTTGTCCTGCAGCAACCATTTCTTTTGTCATTTTTCTCTAGTAGTGGTTTATTATTATCTGCTTGGGGAGCAGAATCACCTGATGGGTTTCAATGATTCCTGCTGTTCTCAATCCACCCTCAGTATCCTCATGTAACCTTGAACAATCATTTCTGCGGGCCAGTAGTTGTTATTCCTGTTGTACAGATTGAGAACCAATTAGATGATCATACATGTTAGGAGAATGAGTCAGTATAGTAAGGGATTAAATGAAAGGTAGAACAACCATAAATGACTGCCACAATTTGCTTAGGGAATTGAGATGGTTATAAAATCAAGGTTTATAAATTTCTAGTCGAACACTTTCTGCTGTGTTTCAGGATTTTTGTATGCTTCAGGCTTTCAGAACTCATTCTGGAAGTTATATATCCTTAGGTTGGTTTATTCTCTTCACTTACTGTTTTTGAATCTTCACTCGGTTATGGAGTAAAGGCTTAATATGTCAAGAAGATTCTTTCTCCTGCTATGATTCTAAATCTGTAATATTGCAAGTGAAATTTGAAAAGCAACATTAAACAATATTATTCTATCAGAAGATCAGAAGAGACACTAATGAAAATCAAATTTATAATTTAATTTTAAATGAGTTATAGATTATTATTTGATCACTAAAAAGTACTAAAAATGTACCAGAAAATTTAATAGTAAGTTGAAAAGAAATGGTAAGCTTTTCCATATGTTTATAACACATATATTGTGGATTGTTATCTTTTGCTGCTTCTGAGTCTATAAACCACATGTTTGTTGAGAAACAGTGAAGTTACTTACTATGTTTTTAGATTTAAAATTGAATTTCCTGCAGAGCTACAAAATTGGTAGAGTTTTATTGGGTTCTCATTGACTTTATCTATAAAATTTAAGTATTTTTCAAATGTTGCCAAGGAAACACATATAAACCTCTCTTTACAAATACAATGGACAAGAAGAGAGCAAAGGGAACATTCTCAAACATGACTACTGAAGCAGAATTTTTAAAAGGCTTTTGAGTTTTAACTTTAACATTTGTTGGTAATATAAAAGCATGTAAATTATTATTTCTTTAAAAAATTAGTAAATTGTTTCTAGTTCATATTGTGAAGTCCTGGTCACTCATAAATGCTCTCTAGAGGTATAAACCTATGTGAATTTATCAAACCTGATAAATAAATCATCTTCTCCATAGTCATTTGTAATCACACACCAGCTTTATTTTCAGATAGCAAAAGAAATTCAGAAATGGCCTAGTCAGTAAATCTCCCATGAGTCTCTTAATTAATTCATCACATATGCATTAAGGCTCAATGGAAAATTTAAAGGTGAATAGCCAGAAAGACTGCCAGCAGAACACTGTAAACAGGATGGACTTGAAAACAAGCAAAATCAGGACTTACTTGACCAATTACAATGCAAAGCACAGAAGGTGAGGCATAAGATGGGTTTGCAGAATAGTCGTCAAGGTCACAGGCAGTAGTGTGGAATTTATCATATGAGCAAAATAGACTGATAGTAATAGAGGAGTTAGAGAAGACAAATTGACAACTCTAATTTCACATGAAAAACATCTCTGTGCTTTTGAAATACAATAGAGCTTTCTGTTTTCAATCGCCCTGAACAATGCTACAGCTTTTCCATGTTGCATTGTTTATCTAAATAATTTGGTCCCAAATTCCTCACCAATAGAAAATGTTCCTTTTCTATGCATGATTGTATCCACATATGCTACATTGTTTGAAAACTGGATTACAGTCCCACAATTCTCTATGTTTACTATGAATTGAGTTCTGAGTAATGAATGTTTTTTTAACTTATTTTAAATGTAATTTTAACAGCTGCTTATTTATGCATGTTAAAAATACTTTATATTCTCTTGGTTTGCAGCATATGCATTGTGTTGAGTGAGGATAGGAGAGAAAATGAGATCCTGGGATGTGGTAGGTCTTACACATGGTTTTGCTTAGTACCTTGTGACTTTCTGTTAGTTGTGAGTAGGACAAAGCCAAAGTGATAAGGTCAGTGCCTCACTTCAGATATAGCTCTTTGAGTCACCTTCATGTCTTTCTCTGCGAAGGTTATTTTCTTAAAGCCCCATTCTTTGTCCTGCATAGTACCCTGTGAGAATGTTCCCAGCCCACTCCCTATATGAAGCACGGACAGTACTTGTGTTGAAAACTGGCCCAATAAGACTGATCATATAGGGGGTTTCTGTTAAAAGTAAAAATTAAAAAAAGTAGGCTAGAAATTGCATTAATGTTCTTTTTAACAGTAAAAGGAGTCCATGAATTCTCAATTGCTTATCATTCCTGAAGGCAAATGTCACCAAGCATTGTGATCAGCCTATAATCTTGAATTAGTTAATGATATACTTGTGTCCATGTAGTTAAAGAGTAAAATATTCAAATCTAATACATTAGCCAAGACATATCACAGACATACACATAAAAAAGGTAAGATTAAATGTATTTACATAACTCTTTGCCAAGAAAATGAAAATGTTTTAAGTAAATATTCTAGGAGCTAAGATTAGATGAGAGTACTTAAGATATGGATGGCATTTGAATACTTTTTACTTAGCTGTGCTTTAAAAAAACACAATACTCAGAAACACTCACGAGCACATTTATCAGCCTCTAGGAATCATGAACATCAAGAAAAGGTGCCAACTGAGGTCTTGAGGAGGCTCAACTAAAGCCTGGACTTTAAGTAAATAGCCTTTGTCCTGAAGATATATGTACGACTCAAACAACATTTAAAAACCTTTATCCGTGAAAGTCTTTTTTCAAGTGAGAGAAATTTAGTCTTAGAGCCACGTAGTCCTGGCAGATTTCCCATATTCAAACTGAGTACATACCAAGAATGTCACTGCTTTGTCAGCAGTGAACTAGACTCTGGAAAGTAGGAGCCAAGAGCCGGGGAAGACTGCCATCTGGTGGGAATATGAAATTACTGCCAAATATCAGGTCAACTTTGCAGTTGCTTTACAAATTGTTTACAACTCAACTTTTACGGCAAGAGTGAAATGAAAATTTAAATCAAAAACCACAGAAATCAAATGAGCAAAGCTTTAATTTATAACTAATAATTATTATTGTTTGGCAAGTTCCTTTCTGTTGTTTGCTCTAGTTGTTTGACCTTTCTTTGGACATGGTTAAAAAACAAAAGATGCTGACAAACATTTTTCTTTTGTTCTATTTGACCATTCAGGATTTTCTTACTCACCATTTCTTTGGATTTCAAAAACTGAGAGTGTTCTTTTTACAAAAAGGGCAATGTAATACACAAACCACATAAGCTTAGGAGATGGAAGAATGCAGAGGAATTAATATTAGCAAGTAATGAAAGTAATTGAAATATAGGTCAGAAAATGATGAGTATTTAGCCTTGAATTTAGTTTTGTGTGCATGTAAGGATGTTGTTTAATCTTTTTGTACTTGGGTTTCATTTATCAGCTTTGGTTCCCATAATTTCTCTGTCATTTTAGAATATTGTTTTTGTTCCTGGGTTCTGTTGTCAACTTTGATTCTTAACACTTTCTCTCTTTTTTACAAATTTTATTTCTTTGAAAGACAGAATTACAGAGAGGTAGAGAGGAGCGAGGAAGAGGGAGAGGTCTTCCATCCACTGGTTTACTCCCCAAATGGCCGCCAACGACTTGAGCTGATCCAATCCAAAACCAGGAGCCAGGAGCTTCTTCTGGGTCTCCCAAATGGGTGCAGGGGCCTGAATATTTTGGCCATCTTCTACTGCTTTCCCTGGCCTTACCAAACAGCTGAATCAGAAGTGGAGCAGCCAGGACTCAAACTGGCACCCATATAGTATGCCCAGCCCTGCACGCGGCATCCTCTATACCACAGCACCAGGCCCAACACTTTCTCTTTTAGCTGGATCTCAACTTGCCAAATGATAATAACAGACCAAGCCTTTGTATAGAGATCTTAACGAATCTAAAGTGCTTATATGATTCTGAGGCTAGACCTTGATGTTCTAAAACCTCATCACAACAAATACTCAACTCTAAAATGTCTCTTATTTTCAGTTGTTACCCAATACTCTACTGAATTTCTTTCTTTTCAAAGTGAATGTGGAAATATATTGAAGCAAATTCTTCAGAATTTCAGATGGTATGAAATTCAGATGAGAGTGTGTGTATGTGTGTGTGAACTATCTTCATATTAATGTTTTTTCAGTATGAATATTCATTCCACTAAATGCATTTATTACACATATCAAAATTAGTTTTTTAGCAATATGTGACTTTAAACATGTATTGCTAAAACTCCAAAATACAAATGACAAGTTTAAATGTTTTGTTTTTTATTAAGTGCAAATTTGAGATATTGCTGAAAAAGACAGCTGGACCCAAATATCCTTCTCTCTTGAACTCCCTGTAATTAGCCAAGCACAGATACTATGCTGATGGCTCAATGGTTTGTTTATTAGTTTGGCTACTTCCTAAAAGGGGTAGTGAAAATTTGAGGAGGTAAGGCCTACTTATAGGTCCTTGTGTCATTGCAAGCATACCTTTGGAACGTAGTGTCCATAAAAATTGGAGTTAAAATCCTGGGTTTAGGCCTAACTTCTCTGTTTGCTTCCTGGCTCAATATGCAATCCTTTGTCTGTAGGTACTCTACCATCTGCTCTAGGCCCCTCACCCAAGGCAGATGTCATGCCATTTGCACTGGAAACTTCCAAACTGTTAGCTAAATAGGCCTATCTTTGCTTCATTAGTAGCCCATGTTAGATATTTCATTGTGGAAGCAAAAAAAGACTAATATAGAAAATTAGCAAGGAGTAAGTTCACTACTGTAACCATACCTGAAGATAGGTGGGAACTCCTGGAATTGGTTAAGAGGAAGGGTTTGGAAGAATTTGGAGCAGCAGGCTAGAAAAAGCCTATAGAGTACTTGAAGCAAAGCATTATTGGCATGTCTGGTGAGGGCTCAGAAGTCCAGAATACTGATAGGAAGGTGGAAAGCACAGGCCTTATTGATTAGATTCCAGATGGAATGAGAAGTCTCTTATGAATTGGGCTAATGGCCGCACTTGCTTGCATCATGGAAAGAATGAGCGTATGTGGTGACCTTGCCCTGAGACTCTGTAGGAGGCCAAACTTAAAGGTGATGGATTTTTTTACTTGGTGAAAGAGATATCAAGTCAGTAAAGTATTCAGGCCTCAACATGGCAGTTATTCGCTACTTTTAGCCAGTTTTAAAGTAAGAATCAGGAGAAAAAGAGTGCAGAAGGGAAAGATTTGAAAAATTCACAGCTTGGCCAGGAAAGGAATGAAAGAGTGTGTTAGCATGTGGTTGCTTACTTGCCTAGAAGAAGTGAAGTGCTTAGCGTTGGGACAATAGATGAGAGTATTTTATTTTATTTTGTATTTTGTGTTTTCTTTTTTCTTATTAATATAAAAGGAATAGATTTCATGTATTTCATAGGTATTGTTCTAAGAAGATAACCAAACTTCTCTCCTCTCCACTTTCACTCCCTCAACCCCCCTCCTTCCTTTTTTTTCTTTAATTATTTCAAAGACATACTTTTTTTTTGACAGGCAGAGTTAGACAGTGAGAGAGAAAGAGACAGAGAGAAAGGTCTTCCTTCCATTGGTTCACTCTCCAAATGGCCGCTACGGCCGGCGCTGTGCCAATCCGAAGCCAGGAGCCAGGTACTTCCTCCTGGTCTCCCATGCGGGTGCAGGGCCCAAGCACTTGGGCCATCCTCCACTACCCTCCCAGGCCACAGCAGAGAGCATGAATGGAAGAGGAGCAACCAGGACAGAATCTGGCATCCCAACTGGGACTAGAACCCGGGGTGCTGGCGCCACAGGCGGAGGATTAGCCAAGTGAGCTGCGGCACCAGCCCAAAGACGTACTTTCATTCCACTCTATAATCACAGGCTTAATTCACTACTAACCATAGTATTCAACAAGTGAAAAGTAGGAAGACCACCGTTTCATAGGAATATAAACAAGAGCTAAAAATAATGATCATGTCCCAAGATGTCTGTTTCATTCCTATACATTTTTTGGTATTCTATTTAACTTCCACATATCAGAGAAAACAGGTATTTGCCTTTTGGGGACTGGCTTATTTCTCTAAGTGTAATGGTTTCCAGTTGTATCCATTTTGTTGCAAAAGACAGGATTTAATTTTTTTTTTTTTGGCTGAGTAACATTCCATAGTGTGTGTGTGTGTGTGTGTGTAAAATCACATTTTCTTTATCCAGTCATCAGTTGATGGACATCTGGGTTGATATTGTACTTTGAAGGCATATCAGAAATCTTCCAGGCCAGGGGTGTTCAACACAGGCTCAGAGGATGAGAAGTATAAATTTGTTTCAAAGACATTCAGGGGTACACTCCTTTCAGGAAAGAGCACTGGGTGCTCTACTCACCCAGGGCCAGATCTGGATTCTGGCATGCTGGCAAAGTGCTCCAAAGCTGCTGCAGCCATGGTTCAAGTGGGCTCAGCTGCAGCTTATGTTGGTAGAAGACCACACTATCATCTGTTTAGTGTTGTTTCAGCAGAAGTGCAGGGTGCAAGAATTATGAGATCATGGCAGTTTCCAGCAAGAATTCAGATGAAATATTGGGAGGCCAGGACTACAGGGTCAGAGTGCCTGCATGGAGCTCCTGATGTGGCAATGTTTAGATGAGATGTCAGAGTGCAGTTACAGAGGAAGGTAGAGAGACCTCCAATGTGCCACACCAGATTTTGAAAGGTGTGAATAGCTGGGTATAGCACTAGAGAACAGCCACTTGGGCTGTGACCAGAAAAGCCAAAGGAGGGGGCTATGTAAGTCCTTGAGATCCCATCTTCCACCAGAGTGTGCCCTGGATGCTAGTCATACAACATTAGTAGTTCATGTTTGTCCTGCCAGCTTCATTTTTTTTAAGGGCTGAATCATCCTCCATTCTATTTTCCATCCCTCATTTTTTGGAATAAGAATATTTAGCTTGTGCCTGTACTACCATCATATATTGGATGTATGTAATCCATTTTTGCTTTCACAGGGGCTCACAGCTGAGGAATTTGCTTAGAGTGTCAGATGAGATTTTGGACTTGGACTTTTGAGCAATGCTGGAATACTTAAAGCTTTAGGGCTGTTGCAGATGTAATGAAAGCATTTTGCACTGTGAGATGGACATGGGTCTTTGAATTCCAAGAATGTAATGCTAAGTTCTGAATGTTGATTGTCCCTCAACAGCACCTTGTATAAAGGCTTGGTTCCCAGAGTCATGCAAGTGGGAAGTGATAAAACTGTTGTAAAGTAGGGCTTAGTGGGAAGGTTTTAGGTCATTGGGCTGCACAATTTTGGAAAGTGATTCTTTTGTAACTCTTTGAATTTTCGTAAGTGGCTTGTTTATAAAAGCCCAAATTTGGGCTTCCCTACTGTCTCTACTTCTTGGCTTACCATGTGATCTTTTCTCTGTGCATGCTTTTCCATCCACCATGGGCAACTCACAAATGCCAAAGCGTGCCCCATGCTATTTGAACTTTGAAACTCTGAAACTGTGATGTAAACAAACCTTTTTTCTTTATAATTTTACTGTCTCAGTTATTTCATTATAGTAACTGAGAAGCTGATTAATACAGAGGGTGAGTTTGGTCACTTTGCAGAATCAAATTGATGTCATTAACTTCCAGGTAGGTCCAGATCTATACAACTGGATTTACTGAGAATTTCTTTAACAAAGAATGTATGTGGTTGAATGAGTGCTTTGAAGATTTAAGGTTGAAAATCTTCAAAAGGAGCACATGCTATCTGACTTCCTTAATGTTCCTTTGGGGACTCACTGACCATCATTAAATGCATAAATCCCCAGGTTTCATATCTTGGAACAAATGTCACAGAATTGTCCATGAGATAAACATCTTCATCACCTTTTAATGCCTGTTATTCAGAAGACCTGCCCTGGCAATGATCATTTAGGACTTTTCGGAGTCCTTAATGTCTATGGTAGATTGTTCTTGGTCTGTAGCACAAGTCCACTTTATCACAGTTGTCTAGCTTGTGTTTCCAGCTGCCTCTTAGGATCTACAATGTTGGATTTTAAAACACCATAAACCCTGTATTTAAAAGCAAAAAACATATGACACAAATTGGGTGAAGAATCCACTAGCCTGCTTTGCATAATGTAGTAACAAAAAGGTATAAAATCATTTTCATAATTGAAAACCAACATATTTTCACTATAGTAAAAAGTGTGAAGAAATAATTATATTGTCTGTATTTTAAGAACTTTACTTAATGTCAAATAGTATTAAATAAAAATGATCACTTGTGTGTTCAGATCATCTGCTAGCCATGAGTTTTCTTTTCTTTGAAAGGCATTGTACCACTGAAGACCAGTATGAACTTCATACAAAAGGTGAAGTTGCTACAAAGAATATTAATGTTTTCTCTAAAGACAAATATATCTACTTCAAACAGATTTAGTAGGATGCCATCTTTAATAATCTGAAAGATGTTTCTAGAAACAAGTTACAAAATTAAATGCCCAAACTTCATTTGCTCAGTCTTATGGTTATATCACAATCTTTGTCACTGTTCATGTCTTGCAATATTGTCCAAATTGGAGCTTCTTTGTGACTTCTACAGAATAGTTTCTTGAGCTCTTCATATATTCTGTTTATTAATCCTTTATCAGTTGCATAGTTTGCAAATAACTTCTCCCATTCTGTTGATTGCCTTTTCACTTTGCTGAGTGTTTCGTTTGCAGTACAGAAGCTTCTCAATTTGATGTAATCTATTTATTAATTTTGGCTTTGATTGCCTGTGCCTCTGGGGTTTTTTTTCCAAGAACTTTGTGCTTATGCTAATGTCTTGCAGAGTTTCCCCAATGTTCTCTGGTAATTTGATGGTATCAGTCTTAGATTTAGATCTTTAATCTATTTTGAGTTGACTTCTGTGTAAGGTGTATGGTAGGTGTCTTGCTTCGTACTTCTGCATGTGGAGATCCACTTTCCCCAGCACCATTTGTTGAAGAGACTGTCTGTTCTGGGGATTGATTTTAGCTCCTTTGTCAAAGATAAATTATTTGGGGATGTGTGGGTTGATTTCTGGTGTTTCTATTCTGTTCCATCAGTCTATCCATCTGTTTTTATACCAGTACCAGGCTGATATGATCATAACTTCCTTGTAGTATTTCTTGAAATCTGGTATAGTGATGCCTCTGGCTTTGTTTTTATTGTATAAGATTGCTTTAGTTATTCAGAGTCTCTGCTGTTTTCATATGAATTTAGCAAAATTTTTTCTATATCTGAGAAAACCATCCTTGGTATTTTGATTGGTATCACTTTGAATCTGTAAATTGCTTTTGGTAATAGGGCATTCTGATAATATTGATTCTTTCAATCAATTAATATGGAAGATTTTTTTCATTTTTTTTGTGTCTTCTATTCCTTTCTTTAATAATTTATAATTCTCATTGTAGAGATCTTTGACATTCTTGGTTAAATTTATTCCAAAATATTTAATTCTGTCTGGAGCTATTGTAATGGGGACATTGTCTTTGTATACAAAAGCTATTGATTTTTCTGTGTTGATTTTATATCCAGAACTTTATCAAACTCTTCTGTGAGTTCCGGTAGTCTCTCAGTGGGGCCTTTCGATCCTGTATATATGGAATCATGTCATCTGCAAATAGGGGTATTTTGACTTCCTCCTTTCTAATTTGTATTCCTTAGATTTTTGCATCTAAGGAATATTTAAAAATAAATACTATAGTATCAAACCACAAAACATAAGCAATAATTTCTTAATGTCACCAAGTACTAAGTAAAATTTAAATATTCCTTGTTATCTCATAATTTTTTCTTTTTTTAAAAAGATTTATTTATTTATTTTAAAGTCAGAGTTACATACAGAGAGAGGAGAGGCAGAGAGAGAAAGAGAGAGGTCCTCCAGCTGCTTGTTTACTCTCCAGTTGGGATGCAACGGCTGGAGCTGGAGCTGGAGCTGGAGCTGGAGCTGCACTGATCTGAAGCCAGGAGCCAGGAGCTTCCTCCGGGTCTCCCACGTGGCTACAGGGGCTCACAGACTTGGGCCATCCTCTACTGCTTTTCCAGGCCACAGCAGAGAGCTGGATTGGAAGTGGAGCAGCCGAGTCTCGAACCAGTGCCTGCCTATATGGAATGCCGGTGCTTCAGGCCAGGGTGTCAACCCACTGCACCACAGTGCCAGCCCCCATAAAATTTTTCTTACAAATTGAATCAAGATCTAAGTAACCTGCATACATTACAATTGACTGGTATATTTTTATGACTCTTATAATCCATAGTTTCTTTCTATTTTGCTTTCTCAATATGTTGGAGAAATTAATTTTTTTTTCTATAGAGTTTACCACATTGTGAATTTTGCTGATATATTCACATGACTGCAAATGAACAGAGTCCAGATAGTTTTCCAGTGGCCAGTTACATTGAGCCATTCATGTAGAAGTTTGAATTAACTGGTGATGTTCTGATGCCTTTTGTTGTGTTCCAAACAACTTCCATCTCCAGCTTCAGATACCCTTGACATGATCTTACCCCGTGTTTCTTTTTTCCTTGTTGGCACGTTATCTGTTTTGCAGAGCACATAGTTTACATGGCATATTTGCTAAGATTGTTTTGTCTGTGAGTGAATTTCCTCCCAAGATGTTCTTCTGTCTGAATATCTGTGGATTGATAGGTAACTCAAGAGGCTTCATATATTTTAGTTTGATTTTTAGGGAAGACTACTCCACAGAGGGAGCTGTGTGTTTTCCTAAGGAGTTACGTACCATTTGGTTATTTCTTTTGGTGAAGTCAGCAGATGTTTCTGAACATTCTTTTTTTGCCATTTATTTATTTATTTATTTATTTATTTTTTGACAGGCAGAATTAGACAGTGAGAGAGAGAGAGAGACAGAGAGAAAGGTCTTCCTTTTCTGTTGGTTCACCCCCCAAATGGCCGCTACGGCCGCCGCGCTGTGCCGATCTGGTCTCCCATGCGGGTGTAGGGCCCAAGTACTTGGGCCATCCTCCACTGCCTTCCTGGGCCACAGTAGAGAGCTGGACAGGAAGAGGAGCAACCAGGACAGAATCCGGAGCCCCAACCAGGACTAGAACCTGGAGTACTGGCGCCGCAGGCGGAGGATTAGCCTAGTGAGCCATGGTGCCGGCCTGAGCATTCTTAATTCAACATTTTTGGGAAGTTCTAGCTTCTGGATCTTGTTTTTGTTTTCAGATACTACAAGCCTTTGACTCTGAATACCCACTTGGAGTTATATAGTCACGTACTGGGTTCCAGTGAATTGAATTTAACTGCAGTTTCAATGAGCCTGGTTAAGTCATTTGAAAATTGCATTTTTTGGTTTATATAAACTAAACCTCACAAAATGCACAAGAATCTTTTTTTGAAAGACATTTATTTATTTGAAAGGCAGAGTTACAGAGAGGAAGAAGCAGAGAGAGAGAGAGAGAGAGAGAGAGAGAGAGGACTTCCATCCTCTGGTTCACTCCCCAGATGGCCACAATGGCTAAAGCTTTTTCTGGGTCCCCCGCATGGGTGCAGGGGTGCAAAGACTTGGTCCATCTTCCCTTGTGTTCTCAAGGTCATAACAGAGAGCTGGATCTGAAGTGGAGCAGCCAGGACTCAATCCAATGCCCATACGGGATGCTGGCACTGCAGGCAGTGGCTTTTCCCCACTATGCCACAGTGCTGGCCTCATGTGTAGCTTTAAAAATTGCAAAAACAACTTGTAATTGAGAGACTTTCCTACTAGCCTTCCCATTAAGGAGTGAAAATGTGAGCTACAGAGTAGAGGAACTCTTTACAAAAATGATAGGGGATACTAAAAAGGACTTGTATTCTGAATAAAGAACTTTTACCAATTAATTATAAATACAAATAGCATAGTAGAGAAAGCGGGCAAAACACTGTACTAGATACTTCACAAAATAGATATTTCACAAGAAGTATGTTCCGTGACCAATGTAACAGTGAAAAGCTATCTGATCTCATGGGTCATCTGAGAAATTATAAATTAAAACCACAGTGAGATATCATCAGCAGCACCACAGAATCAATCGAATTATTAAATAGACAGATGTAGAAAAACTGGGAGCTCATATACTCCTGCTGAGCGTATGCTATTTGGGAATTGCAAGATCTACTAAAGCTGCTCATACACATATGCTGTGACCCAGTCTTTAAGGAATTCCCACAGGAATGCATTTGTATGACAAAGAGAAATATGTTACATGTGAACAAAGTCATGTACAAGTCATAGCAGCTTATTTGTATACCAAAAATTTAGAAATGACTCAAACTGTCTTCAATAGTAGAACAAAGGAAAGCACCTTGGTGTATTCGTCCAATGGAATACTCTATAATGTTGTGGATGTAAAGAAAGAAGCCCAACACAAATGACAATATACTATAGAGGCAAAGTGTACAGAGTTCTTAAACCTGGAGGAAAACTAACCTATGATATTAGGTGTCAGGATAGTAGTTAATTTTGGGGAAAAGAATTGGAAATGTGACTGTATGAGAGCATCAGGGAGCTGCTGGGAGCCATTAACATTCTTTTCAGGTCTGAGTGATAGTTACATGGACGATTCCATTTGTGCTTAGTCATTGAGCTGTGACCTTATTGTTCATGTATTTTGAAAGTATTAATTACTATAGCAAATAAAGTTATTAAAATGTTATACTTAAAATGTCAAGACAACAGTTATATTTTTAAGCAGTGTTGACAGTTTTCACACTTCTAGTAGTTCTCCATCAGGCACTTTTGAAGACAGAAAAGTAAGGTGAAGTAATTATAGTCATCAACATGTCAGGCAAAAATTTGAAATTGCAAAGAAGATTGAAATGGATATTTACAAACGTTCTAAACAACAACAAACTTCCATACCTTGTATTCTGCTATGTGAAACTTGCAACTAAAAATTAAAGTCATCATGAATAACAATATACTTTACAACTAAGAAATAAGAATATGAAAATAATGGCCCATACTTTTCAGGGTAGTTTAGGTGTGCTACATTCAATCTAATACATTTTATATTCAAAAAGTCACTCAAATAGATATTTAACTCCTTTCAGTCTTTTTAAATAAACCTAAAGAAAAAGCTCCATATTATTAGAAACTCTGATTCTTCCTTAAAGCAGTTAAAATAATATAAAGAAGTTATATAGTGATAAATTAAAATCATTTATTTTTCTGAAAATATTCTTGAAAGATGCTTAGAAAAAAATGCTGAACATTTCTTTTTTTAATTAAACTTTTATTTAATGAATATAAATTTCCAAAGCATGGCTTATGGGTTACAATGGCTTCCCCCCTCCCATAACTTCCCTCCCACACGCAACCCTCCCCTTTCCCACTCCCTCTCCCCTTCCAATCACATCAAGATTCATTTTCAGTTCTCTTTATATACAGAAGATCAGTTTAGTATATATTAGGTAAAGATTTCAACAGTTTGCTCCCATATAGCAACACAAAGTGAAAAAAATACTGTTGGAGTACTAGTTATAGCATTAAATCACAATGTACAGCACATTAAAGATAGAGATCCTACATAATATTTTTTAAAAAAATTAATTAATTTTCTATGCAATTTCCATTTAAAACCAGGTTTTGTTTTTCATTTCCAATTATCATTATATACAGAAGATCAATTCAGTATATAATTAGTAAAGATCTCATCAGTTTGTACCCACACAGAAACACAAAGTGTAAAAATACTGTTTCAGTACTAGTTATAGCATCACTGCACATTAGACAACACATTAAGGACAGATCCCACATGGGATTTAAGTACACAGTGACTCCTGTTGCTGACTTAACAATTTGACACTCCTGTTCATGGCGTCAGTAATCTCCCTAGGCTCTAGTCATGAGTTGCCAGGGCTATGGAAAACTTTAGAGTTCGCTGACTTTGATCTTATTCCAATAGGGTCATAGTCAAAGTGGAAGTTCTCTCCTCCCTTCAGAGAAAGGTACCTCCATCTTTGATGGCCCCATTTTTTCCACTGGGATCTCACTCACAGAGATCTTTCATTTAGGTCTTCTTCTTTTTTTTCTTTTCCATGGTATCTTGGCTTTCCATGCCTACAATACTCTCATGGGCTCTTCAGCCAGATCCAGATGCCTTAAGGGCTGATTCTGAGGCCAGAGTGCTATTAAGGACATCTGCCATTCTATGAGTCTGCTGTGTATCCCACTTCCCATGTTGGATCGTTCTCTCCCTTTTTGATTCTATCAGTTAGTATTAGCAGACACTAGTCTTGTTTGTGTGATCCCTTTGACTCTTAGACCTATCAGTATTCAATTGTGAACTGAAATTGATCACTTGGACTAGTGAGATGGCATTGGTACATGCCACCTTTACAAAAGTATTGTTTTATAGATGACTTGAGTAAGGACAGTCACTTATAGAGCAGCTGCATTGTCTAGAACTTTTTAAAGTGAACCTAAAAGAATGCTAAAAAGATGAATCCATGTATGAAATGAATTTGTACTGTCATTATAGACAAATTATTCTAGTAAAGAAGTTGGCTCCAGAAGCTTTCAAAGTTCTACAGGTTGCCCCAGATATTGTGAATATGTAGAAATGAAACTAAAATATGTAGCAAAATTCTCATGATCTTTTGTGAGATGGAGAATGACTATGGCACTCTTGTGTATCATTTAAACATTTGTTGACAAAACACTTTTTGCAAAATTAAGGATGGGTTAGCATTAAGATTTATTTCAATTACCTTTATATACAGAAGATCAATTTAGCATATATTAAGTAAAGCTTTGAACAGTTGAAAATGAATCTTGATGTGAATAGAAGGGGAGAGGGAGTGGGAGAGGGGAGGGTTGCGGGTGGGAGGGAAGTTATGGGTGGGGAAGCCATTGTAACCCATAAGCCGTACTTTGGAAATTTATACTCATTAAATAAAAGTTAAAAAATAGATTTATTTCACAAATTTGTCTGCTTGACCCATGGCATGTGTCTCTTGGTAGTCAGGAGAACATACTTATACAATGGAACTGGCCCTTTAACTAAAAGATGATAAAAGAAAATGCTGCAATAAAAGGAATCAGACTATAGAGAACATTTTGAAAATGGAATGTTCTGGAATATTTCTGATATCCTATGCTTAGCTTGTCCTCTTGAAAATTTTAAAAATGTGGAAATAAAATTTTTGAGTTATTGTCTTTCTTTTTCCTTTTTTTAAAAGATTTATTAATTTGAAAGGCAGAATGTAAGAGAAAGAAGGAGAGACAGAGAGAGGTCTTTCATCCTCTGATTCACTCCTCAAATAATAACAGTCAGGGCTGGGCCAGGCTTAAGCCAGGAGCCAGAAGCTAGGAACTTCTTCGGGGTCTCCCACGTGAGTGCAGGGGCCCAAGAACCTGGGCCATCTTCTGCTGCTTTCACAGGTGCATTAGCAGAGAGGTGAACCAAAAGTGGAGAAATTGAACTGGAGCCCTTATGGGATGCTGGCATCTCAGACAGCAGCTTTATCCACTATGCCACAACTCTGGCCCTGGAAATAAAATTTCTAACAATTCATAAAATCATCCAAAGAACCATAATGGGTTTTATACCTCATAATTAAAATATTAAGTAATTAAATATTCTCAAATATGTCTAGCTTTTTAAAGGGTTTGAAGTCAGGATAGATAGGAATTTGGTACCCAACTTCAACAATATCTTTGTAAAATTAGCAGACATTATTGAAACATATGCATTGTGAGTTAGAGCATTTAATAATGTACTGTTTCTGCTTGGATCCATGCATTTTTGTGAGATGGAATTTTTAGCAGTGACAGTCATTACAACTCAGTTAGTCAATAAATTGAATTAGGAAGCAAACAACTCAATTTCTGTAACATAATGTGTTAAATAAAAATTTAAAACTGATAATAACCATTTAATAATTTTCTAAATGTGCTGTCAATAAGTGAGGTAAAATTTTGCTTGAAGTGTGTTTATTTCAATACTATAATATTTCTATTTTGAGTTTGTTTTGCAATACATCAGATGTGTCAGTAGAACAAGTGTATATTAATTACATAAGTGGGATATTTCCAAAATTATTATAGAATAGAATTACAAGACAAAGTCAAATTGGTGAAATTTGTTTTGAAGTCCATGCATAGTTTTCTCATAAAACACATGATCAGGAACATTTTGAAGGCCTCCCATGCTAGTAGGGTACATGTATGGAATTTTATGCACATTTATAGGCATCACATTTATGTTTTATGCTTAAAATGTTTGTTAAGAACTGTAATCACAGTAATTTAGAGATCACTGATTTAGAAGTTGCAAGAAAAGAGACATAATGGCAACATGAATGAGTGTATGAGGACCCAAGAGTTGGAGAGTGCACTGTGACTGAAGACTGAGGGGAGTACCATTGTTTAAATTGATGAGGTACTTAGCAGTGTTACGTGCATCAGAAAGCTGAGGAGCCATGAGGGACGAGAAAAGACCATGGTATTTATGACTGGTGACTAGAAATTTATTGTTGATAATATTGTCAGTTAAGTGGTAGGAACAGGAATGAGATTCTATTCAAAATAAATACCCAGATAAGTGAATTGGAGGAAAGAAAAAGGAGCACAGAGCATTGATTAGTCTCATTAAAGTCTATACTGGACAAGTAGGAAGAAGAGTAAATAAGGCCAGTTTGGAAGAAAAAGGAGCACACTCAAATGAAGAGTCACTTTCTCTAGAAAGGGAAAAGACGTTTTCTAAGTCAGTAAGAAGGATAAGAGACCCAATATATTTCTAAGTGGAGAGCTATGGGGATGCGCTTCAGATGGCTACTGTCTCAGTAAGTTAAATGATTAACTTCCTAAGAGTGAAGAATGCCAGATTGCAGCTGTGAACTTGATAAAAGAGGAAGATGCTGGAAATATCTTCCCCATGCCTCTCACAAGAAAACAAAATAGAGATCCTGAGATAACTGAGGAGCAGCGAGCACCAAGGCTTCATCAGGTAATATGAATTTATGTCTGAGACAAAGAGGAAATTACATCTTTTTTTTTTTTT
Organism: Lepus europaeus; assembly: GCF_033115175.1. Taxonomy (NCBI): domain Eukaryota; kingdom Metazoa; phylum Chordata; class Mammalia; order Lagomorpha; family Leporidae; genus Lepus; species Lepus europaeus. Next base: position 127,423,637 of record NC_084829.1, on the reverse strand, counting down.
TTAAACCAGTAATATGCTACCTCTGGAGATGAGAAAAGATACATTTTTTTGGAATTGGCAAACAGAGTAGAACAGAAAGTGAAGTTCTTTTGGTTCTAAGAACCCCTTGAGCTGGCAGATAAGAGCAACAAGGAGGAGGGCATGGTAGAAAGGAATTGAAGACAGAGGGAGGAGGAAGTAGCAGCAAGTGTGAGAACAGAGCATGTCAGAACCCAAGATCTTGATGATGGAGAAATTCTGAGGGGCAATGAGGTTCAAGTTCCAGCCATTCTTACAAGAGGCTGAGATAGGGTAAGACAAAAAGTTAAGCAGAAATGTGAACATTAAGGTTGATCATGTTGTCATGTTGGGAGAGGGATGTTGGCAAAGAGGTGACACAGAATTGAACAGGGCATGATGAGCCAAGTTGGAGGAAATTCTGGGGATGAAGGCTCATGCCCGTGTGTTCCAGAAATTCAGAGAATGTATCAGATGGTGGTGCCGATGATGCTTGCAACACAGAATGAGGGAGGTGGTCATTTGACATGATGGCTCGTCTTTACTTAGGAGGCCTTCTGGAGTGCTTGGTTCGAGTCTTGTCTCTGCTTCCAATCCAGCTTTCTACTAGTGCATTCTGGGAGACAGCAGATGATGACTCAAGTAATTCAGTCCCTGAAATCCACATGGGAGACCCAGGTGGATTTCTGGGCTCCTAGCTTTGGCCTGCCTAGTGCCTGATACTGCAGGAACTCAGGGAGTGAACCAGGTGATGGAGAACCTCTTTCTGTCTCTGTCTCTCTCTGTTTATCCGCCTTCTGGATTTTCAAATAAAAATGAAAATAAAGACATTGTTTTAAAACAGGGGTGGTGGGGATTGTGAATAGGATCTGTGAATCAGAAGCAGTGAAATAAGAGCCTGTATGTGAAAGGGTTTCAAAGAAATGTTGGAGGCTTGAGTTGAGGTTGAGGAGGTGTAAAGCACCCTATGAGGACCACATCCTGTCTTGGGCACTGTTCACACAGCATAAAATGTTATATTTTAGTGACAATTTGGTGACAAGAAAGCTACTTAACGTTTCCTATAATGTGAACACTTGAAGAAAGAGTGAGATGAGTCACACTCGTGAAAGTTGTTTCTAGCTCAACTAATAATACAGCAATACTTTTAATCAGGTTGCTGGGATGTATAGCTTCTAAAGACTCATGTTAAAGCTGGTTTTTAATACCCAAGGTAAACATGATTCTAAGTATAATTTAAAATAAATTAACCTGGAATAATTTTCCTGGATATAGTGCTCTTATTATTACATAGTACCCTCAAGTTCCTTTCTAACATTGCAACTGCACTGCCCTGCTGGACAGAATTCAGTGATATTCATATATCCACTGACTCAAAACTAATTTCACCCCAAATGAATAGTTCATACCATTATAATTTCCTATTCTGTAATTCAAAATAAGATTAATTTTCCCAGCTTTGGTCATAGATTACCCTCACAGAATCCAGGAGTTATGATTTCCCGTTTTTACAAGAGCTATGAAAAGTTATGTCAATAATCCTGTAAACTATTTATACTTCTAAATTTTCAGAAAGGCAAACTAGGGAGCAAAAAAATAAGATTTGTCTGTTATGTCAAGAGCAACTCTAACATTCAATAACATCAGCATTTGAAGAAACTCAACCTTGGCATTTTGAAGGGGGGGCATTTGCCATAGCATTTGTAAAGCAGAAAACTCTTTTCATGCTTGTCCAATGTATGGAATGACAGCACTAAGATCTTTGAGGGTGGCAGGAATTCTTATTGATCCTCTTATAAATCAAAATTGTACAGATTATCTGTCTAATCAGCATCCATTTTAAAATAAAAAAATTTGGCTAGGCATTGCTTCAAATGCCTATTTCTTCTTTGTCTAAATTCATCAAACATTAGAGGAACAAGAAACAGATAGAAACCTCCATGGAAGGGTTCTCCACCGAGTACTCTGAAAATTCTTCAAGAAGTTGCCACAAAACGAAGTGTGTGATTACATTGAATTCTCCCTGTATACATGACCTAAAATTTGATATTTTCCCCAGAGGATAGTCAAATCAACATTAAATCATGGTACTAGGATATCAAGGTATCAAATTAGCTCATGTTCAGTTTTCAGATGGGAAAATAGGAGATGCCTTTGAGATATATAACAGATCTATAACTGAAATCTAAGTATAGCTAGTCTCTTAATGCATAGTGTGCTCTTGACACATGTCTGTGAAGATCTAAAGTAGTCTTAATAGTAAATGAAGGTTTTCTGTCCAAGAGAACATGGCAAGATCTTTAATGCAGAATAAGTCATGACTTCTAATCCTAGTTCCAGCAGGGATGGTTTTTCCTTGGTTCTAATTCCAGCCAGTCTAGGAGGAAGAGGAAGCTCTTGAAAGGGTGGGGATAGAAGGCTTTCATCTCTCATCAGACAATGTAAACTCACAAGGAGAGAAAGATATACCAGTATTCTTCTTATTAGTAAGCGTATTGCCGCTTCGGTGACTCGGGGGGAAAGGCAGGGCAGATAGAAAACCTCAACTCTTTTGAAAAATACTTGACATTTTGTGGTGCATAGAACAGACAGGGGACTAAGAGGTGTCTCCTGCCTAAGAACCACAACTGGGCCAGGGGTATCTAAGTGTCAAGCCACATACATGCTCCTGTGACTGGTGGTGAAGGTCCTGATTGGTTGCCAGCTTAGAGCCCAGCCAGCAAGGCCCTTTGAAGATGGTGCTCATTGTCAATGAGGAAGTAGTCCTGGCTGAGGAGAGCAAGTGCTGCCAGCAAGGAGTCTCACCTGGGGCGGGGACAGGCATGGGATGGAACAGGGAGAGGTGCAGCTGAAGTTCTTGGCAAGTGAAGCCAGCAAAATACAGGCCTGAGCAAGACACCTGCAAACAGCGTAACGTTGTACGGGCAAGGAAAGATGCGAAAAGATAGCATGTCTTTGGCAACCGGTGGAAAAAGCTCAGAAGCATTCTCTTTCAGTTGGCATACAGGATGCATTTCATGCAGAAAAGGCAGTTTATGAGTATGTTCAGATAACTGCATGAAACCTTGAAATATTATCTGAAAGAGGACTGTCTATGTGAATGATCAACTTTAGGTCAGTTTTCACAGCTTATATTCTTGCTTTTTAAAATGTTTTCTTCAGAAAAATGAAATACTTGCCTCTATTAAACTGGATCTTTATAATGCACAATGAGAAGTTTATTAGGTTTTAAAAACTCATTTGATAATCTCCTAAATTATGGTTGCTTCAATAATGAAACAAACAAAATACACATATACATGTGCACAATAAAAGACAAATTGCACAGAGGATTGCATGCTGTCACTAGGTTGTTTTTAAACCACTCCATAATCTTTGAAATTATTGAACTGTTTATGGTGACTGAACTATATAATACACCAAGGAGAGAACACACCTACCCATACCCACCCACCCACCACACACACACACACACACAGTAGAAGACAGATACTGTCTTTTGGAACAATTATTTGAATATACATATCAAGTCTATGTGTCTTAGGATTAGAATTTGACCTTCCTGTATTTTAATGATTAGGCTTTGCATTATTGCTATTCTTGTTTTAAGTCAAATTAAATTCTAAGGAGGAAAGTTAGCTAAGGAGAGTTCTTTCAGAATATCACTTGAAATTTCTTTTTAAGCATCCCTTAAATTTACTTTCTGAAGTGAAAAAGCACAGGCAGTGGAAAGGAACAGTTGTTCATATAAAGCAGAGAAGGAGGTTAATTTTTAGTCAGTTAACATAGGATTGCTTTTTTACAAAGTAAAAAGCAAATTACATTATCTGGGGTACTTCTTGTTGTTTGAAATATGAATGATAGTTAGTCTTTGACCAAGACAGGCTCTGTGTAGCTCTCCAAGGAAAAGCAAGTCTATGTGCCCTTGGGGAGAAGGGGTATTGGGACTATAATTATGAACCACTAGGCATCTTAATAAATCATTTAGGAAAAGATGATTTTACCCAACTTCATGGCCTTAAGTATGAGATGAAAGATGAGTTTGAAGAATTCTTTCAGTTGTTTTCCATGGCTGGATTTAAATTTTTGGTAATGTTTAATTGCTTTCATCTTTGTCCATGAGACAACTATGTAGTAACTTGTAATCAGATCATTACTTTCAGCAGGAACACTAAGAGCAATATGCAAACAATATGCTAAGAATAGTATGAAACATAATGTAGCAGTCATTTTATATTTGTAGACAGGATCCTAGTAAATCACTTCTAATGACTAGTTAACTGGAAATTACAGAAAAATATAGCATTTATATTTGAAGTATAACCATAGACTGCTTGTGAAGATCTGATGCATGCCCACTTAGATTTATCTATGTTCCTTGCCACTCTTTGGACACATTGTAATTTTCTTATTTTCCTTGGGACCCTATCTTCAGGTTGAAGATCTGATGTCATTGAAGCAGTGCCTGACAGAGGATTTTATTTCTTCTATTTTTGTTAAGCCATAATCTTGTGTTTGGGGAAAATGGGGCCACTGTGTTTACACAGTCAATTCTCAAATCTCCCCTAATATAACCATTCTTTGATTTATAGCATCCATAGATAGTTGACCAATGCAATTTTAATCAGAGATATATGGTATATCATATAAATATAGTGTTTGCAATGATTGCAAAAAGGAATTTATTGAATAAAACAGAACTTTAAATATATGGGTTCTCTCTCTCTCTCTCTCTCTCTCTCTCTCTCTGTCTCTCTCTCTCCCTCCCTCTCTCTCTCTGTTTCAGAGATAGACAGAAACAGAGTTCCCATGAACAATCGCTATGGCTGGGCTAAGCCAAAGCTGGATGATGAGAGCTCAGTCTTTGTCTTCCACATGGTTTTCAGAGACATAATTATTTGAGCTATCATTGCTGCTTCTCAGAGTCTGCATTGACAGGAAGCTGGAATTAGGAGTGAAAGGTAGGTAGGTATCTTAGCCAAGTATTCTGCTATGGAATTCGGGAGTTTGAACTGGCATCTTAACTAATAAGCTAAACATGTACACTGAAATTTCTGCTTTTAAAAATAATGAGGGCTGTCGCCATGGTTCACTTGGTTAATCCTCCACCTGCGGCACCTGCATCCCATATGGGCACTGGGTTCTAGTCCCAGTTGCTCCTCTTCCAGTCCAGCTCTCTGCTGTGGCCTGGGAAGGCAGTGGAGAACGTCCTAGGTGCTTGGGCCCCTGCACCCGCATGGGAGGCCAGGAGGAAGCACCCGGCTCCTGGCTTCAGATTGGCGCAGCTCCGTCCGTCGTGGCCATTTGGGGAGTGAACCAATGGAAGGAAGACCTTTCTCTCTGTCTCTCTCTCTCACTGTCTGTAATTCTATCTGTCAAGTAAAAAAAAAATGAAACAAGGTAAATATATATATATATTTATATATATATACCTTTTATCTGTATAATAAATAAGCATGGTTAGGATTGATCAGGCACTGTGCACATAAAAATATGTGACTAACTGGTCAAAGAAAAAGTCATAAAAATTAAGTATATTTTATTCATGAATATATTCATTCATTTAACATGTAGTTGTTTTGTATCTACTAAATTTAAAATGCTGAGATAAGAACTTACAACAATATCTATGTCAGGGAGAGAGCTTCCTCTTAGGAGATGTGCATTTTAACCAAGGAGATACACATTATCACTAAACCAAGATAACTTGATTGCAATTGTAAAAATCAAATTGTACTAGTGTCAGATGTTTCAAAGACTAGAAAAGAGCATGCTGGCTAAAGTCTATACTGTGAGGAGAAACTTAGAGGAACTCAAGTACCATTAAAGAGTAAGAGTTTGTGACGAATGTTCTAGGGAAATGGAATAGCCAGGAGTGAAGACTAGAAGGAAGAGTGGTGGGCCTGTGGAGCTGAACGTATGTTCAGGTTGGAGTCCAGAGCACATGCCATGGCACACAAGCATCTACCTCTCAACCCTCATCACATTTTATGAATCTTTAACTGAGACTTAGACTCATAAATAAGTAGATGGTAAATCAAGTCATACAATTACTGAAATTCCCTAGAGCTGATAAAAAGAAAATTAAGTCAGTAACATAAACTTGAGAATTTTAATTTTCAATATTTAGGTAAAAGAGGTTGGTCCAGCAAAGGAGACAAATGCTCGGAGTGGCAGGTGGAACATCAGAAGGCGAGTTGAGGTAGCAGCTGGACATGCTGGTGCTGCTGAGGAGTTAAACAAGATGCAGGCTGACAGTGACAGGCCAGATTGAATTTTCTGAACTGGAATGGATTTTGGGTGGAGAACAAATGCCAAAAAGAAAGGATATGGATAAATTAGAGCAATATATGGGGGCCGGGGCTGTGACAAAACAGGTAAAGCCGCCGCCTGCAATGCTGGCATTCCATACGGGCACTGGTGCTAGTCCCAGCTGCTCCACTTCTGATCCAGCTCTCTGCTATGGCTTGGGAAAGCAGTAGAAGATGGACCAAGTCCTGGAGGAAGCTCCTGGCTCCTGGCTTCAGATTGGAGCAGGTCTGTCTGCTGCAGCCATCTGCAGAGTGAACCAGTGGATGGAAGTCTCTCTTTCTCTCTCTCTCTCTCTCTCTCTGCCTCTGTCTCTCTGTAACTCTGACTTTCAAATAAATAAAATAAAAAAAGAGTAAAAGTTAGAGGTATGTATGGATCTCTGTTTCCAGTGAAATCCAAGAACAATCCTGAAGAGAGTTGTGGATACAAATAGTCTTCAAGTTAGGAAATTTGACTGGGCAGAGGAAATAAACTGGAGTATAAGAGATTAAGTGAGAGGAACATACTTCGCAGTTTTTTGTATGGAACTATTTCAGCCAATGACACTTCAGATGTGACTCTGGGAGTGAAAGGATGAGGTAGAAAAACAAAAACTTTGGTTCTAAGAAAGAGATCCAGCTGCGGTATAGAATGGGCTGTTTGTATGGACACTGTCCAGGATCATGGTTACATTGAGGCTGGAAGGAATATCACTAATCCAGGAATCATTCTTTGGAAGGATGCTTGGTAACTGCAGATTAGCAGGTTGATTTTCCCCACAGAAGGGGTGCAGTATGTGATCAGATAGCAGGAATATCAAAGCAGCAGGTACTTTTCCCAAGGAGTTAAGATGCAAGGAGCTGCACTCAGGGCAAGGGGCCTATCAGTGTGAGGATAGCTAGAGTGTGGAGGAATAGGCAGCCGACATCACATGCTGAAGTGTGATCTTCAGTGGGGAGTACAATTTTGGTTGAGAGAGGAAGGTAGAGACAATGAGAGCAGAAAGAAAGTTGAATATGCTCTAAAACCTGAAAACCATGAAGCAAGTTCTCAATACAGAGGAATATTTGAGAGATGGGAGAGGGGAGATAGAAGGGAGAGAGTTGGAGATATTTGATGGCAAAGAAGAATGGAACATTCTGGGACTTTTTTTGTAGCTGAAAATAAATGCCTTGGTATGATGCTTGGGATGTGGTATGGGAAGGAGGAGCTAAGTAAAGAAGGAAAGAGTATGTCAGAATCAATAACCTAAAAGACACCTAACCCCTTTTAGATTAGGAGCTAAGGAAAGGAGCCTGACTGTGGTAAGCAGAGCATAAGAGAAGCTAGCACTCTGACAGGGCTTCACTGGAACAGACTCCAGGGTGCGGCCTGCCTCTAGGAAAATGGGATGGAGTTCTTAACAGCCTAAGTGGTAATATGCTTATAATACGTTCAATCTGCCAGGGGTTTGTAGCAGGAAACCCAGTGCTTTTGTAATACTTGACCCATTCTCATCAAGTGTTGATTTTTCTCTCCTTAAGCTCTCATGCCAATGGTTTCAGGTTTAAAGATTTAAAAAAAAAATCAGGTATTTCTTCTTTGCAGTCTAGGATTTATTATGATATACATAATTTTCATGAATTCTTCAATTTTCTCATCAATGTTTTAATATTTTCAATTGAACTTGGTAAAAAGAAGCAAGAAACTATGTTTTTTCTTTAATCTGGCTTATTTCTCACTACTAGGAAAGTATGACTTAAAATTAACCCAATAACTTGAAAAAAATCATATATTTTCCAAAGGAATCTAATTCAAAATCAGAAGTACTTTGGTTCTTGTTAATTCTGATTCTATCTAAAACCTATATGATAACATAGACCTGTCAATATGTTAAAAAAGATTCTTCCTGCAGCTGGCGTTTGTGGCACAGTGGATTAAACCACTGACTACCAGCATCCCATATCAGGGTGCCAGTGCACATCCCAGCTGCCTGCTTCTGATCTACCTTATGGCTAATGCATCTGGGAAACCAGCAGAAGATGGTCCAAGTATCTGGGCCCCTGCCACCCATATGGGAGACCTGTATGGAGTTCTGGGATCCTGGTTGTTGCAGCCATTTAGAGAGTGAACCAACAGATGGACTCTCTCTCTCTCTCTCTCTCTCTCCCCCCCTCTGTCTGTCTCCCCCTCCCCTTCCCTCCCTATCATTATGCCTTTTCAAATAAATATATTTTAAAACTAATAGCAAAATTTTTCTTCCTGGGTCAAATGAAATATGGTAGTTCATGTAAAGTTAATACCAACATCAAAACTATGATTTTCTGGGACATCCTTTGTCGATAGAAAAGGAGTTTGGGAATTATCTACACTTAGCACACTCTATTTTAATACTCCACTCAAACTGTTACTTAAACTATTTAAGAAATTGTGCTTTAACAATTTTTGATTTTTTTATTTTTAAGATAATATTTTCAATTCGTGTTATAGTCAAAGGCTTAACTCTCCACTAAACGGTTTGATAAACAAAAAGCAAAAATGATCATAGTTTATCAGGAACAAAACATGTAGTGTTTTGTCAATCTTTGTTTGGAATCTTTGTCAATCAAATGGTTAGGAGTTACTGTAGTTTTGATGATCTATGACTATCCTGAAGTTTATTGTATATTGGTGAAGTTGACATCTTTTCATTTGGTTGTTGTCTATGGCCCTTGCCTGCTTTAACAGTCTAAGAGTCTGAGAGTGTGTGGTATTTATATTTGTATTCCTACACCACACCCTGCATCTGAGACAATATACATAAATAGTTGTTGAATGTATCAGTTGTCTGCTTCCACACAAAGCAGCATGACCACCAAAAATCCTTTATAACCCAAATTGCATTTACTTATGCTGTGGAATTAAACTGACTTGAATTGGTTTCAGATAATCTAGATTGGTTTTGCCCAAATATCTGGGACTTCTCTGGGTGCTGGTTGTCTTGTCTAAGACAAACGGAGTAAACCAACTTTTATTTCATCTCATGCTCAACCTACAGCATGCTAGTCCAGTCATGGTTTGATGGCATAGTGGAGAGAAGGAGCAAAACCAATTATGCAACCACCTTTCAAACCTCTTTTTATGTCAATATGCTATTTGTCCCCAAAAAGTTACATAGATAAGCCAGAAGGGAACTAAGAGATTGCACAGAAAGGACATAGACACAGAGAGGAGAGAAGAATTGGGGCCATCAGTGCAACCAGTCCATCACATTGTAAAACTGAACATATTAATCATGGAATGTCTTAATCAGTACCGTACCAGAGTTGGAGGACATCCCTGAGGCTTGGCACTGTTCATTTTGTTAATTTGGGTGAATTATTTAATCATCTTAGATGCTAATTTCCTTACTTACCCTCTGTAAGTTTTAAAAACCTTTGATTCCATAAAACCAGGCTTTTAATTAATTTAATGCTATATTGTCTGCAGAAGGAACCTTAAAGTAACCTATTAACTAAATTATCTTTTAGTGAATCAAAATGACTAGTGTGGGGAGCAGGCATTATGGCACAGCAGATAAAGCCGCTGCCTGGGACTCTGGCATCCCCTATGGGTGCTGGTTCGTGATCCGGCTGCTCCACTTCTGATTCAGCTCCCTGTTAATGGCCTGGGAAAAGCACTGGAAGATGACCCAAGAGCTTGGGCCTCTGACACCTACATGGGAGGTCTCACTGAAACTCCGTGGCTCTTGGCTTTGGCCTAGCCTAGTCCTACCTCTTTTGGTCAACTAGGGATTGAGGATCTCTCTTTCTCTGTCCCTCCCTTCCTCTCTCTCTCTAACTCTGCCTTTCAAATACACTAAATAAAATCTTTTCTTTTAATGATTAGTGTGGATGGCCAAAATTGATTGGCTAGTTTTGACTTGATGAGTCTTCATATATATACAAGATAATACCATTCTAGTCTGAATTTTGGTATGAAGTAAAGTGCTAAGATTTTAATTTCCCATTTAGGTCTTCAGTTTTTGCTATTTATCTCATGATTCTTTTTAAACACACAATGTGTCAATAAAACATCAAACACTAGTCCACCTCTTAAATGTGAGATGAATTACAGGGGCCATTGTTGCCATGGGTAAATACTTCATTATTTATGGTGAATTATTATTCTTAAATGACTAGAGGAGCTTTATTAAATTTGCATAATGCTGATAAGAATGAATTATTTTTAGGGTAGTTATTATTGGTTTGTTTATATAAAGGGTATATATCACACAGAAATGAAACCTGATCTTCATTAAATTTAAGTTAAATTTCTATATAATTATATAAGAAGTAGAAAAGTACAGGATTATTTAACCATAAAATTAAAAATGAAAAATATTTTTGTAAGCTTCACAAGAAAACAGTAATATACAAAAATGGTCTTTGCAGATGATTTTCTGTGTCTAAAACTTCTTATTCTGTTCACTTAGATTGCCTGAAAAATTCCACAGCTAGATTGCCAAAATATATAGGGAACAAATCATTTGTAACTTGCTTTGGCTTCTAGAATGTTCTATTTCAGATGCCCAGAAATGCTATGCCACATGATATTGTCATACATCTGGTAAACATTTATTTTGGATTGATAATTTATTTGTGAAATCAATCACTCTGCCTTTATCATTTCAGAGACACTGTGTAGCAATATGTAAGAAACTTCACTCAAATCAAGGTGGCCTGGATTCAGGAGTACTAGCTGGTTGTCAGAGTCATTTGACTGATGTGGAGAGAGAGAAGAAGAAACAAGGGGCACCACAGTGTCAGGCATCAGTGTGACTACAGGTCAGATAACCCACAAGATAGTGCTTTTAACCACCTGCATGAAACAGGCCCAGTATCTGGGTCCTTACTACCATTTTGTTTGGAATGTATGTGTCATCCAAAGTGACCAGCTGCCCTGCAAATATCACTGAAATGAAGTTTTAAGTGAGGCCTGGTACTAAATACTCATAATAAAAAAAAGACTATTTCCTGTTATTAGATTTTCTCTCCGTTATGGTTTTCATGTACAAGGAAATATTGTAAGATTGCTTGAATTGTCATGATTATAAGATGTTGGTATTTTCCCTGGGAAATATGAGCAAAAAGCATAAATGGCTTGAGAAGAGGTTAAATAGTTGTGATGATTTTAATTTAAAGATGTGTCAAAAGTAATCAAGTGTAGCTTTGAATTATGATTGTTTAGTTTGTAGATATGGTGATCTGATTTTTTTTTAATCTCTACCAAGGGCAAAACAAGAACAAATGGACATGTGGAGGAATTGATAGCATTAAATTGAGCTACCCAGACTAACTTCCTCATGGTGGAAATCTGGGATGAGTTAGCAAGGGAAATAGGAATTTTCTTTCTTGGCAATATTTTAGACACATGAAACCCGCTCAATTTCTATTACATTTTATCTTTGAAACTTTGCATTTAGTTTGTAGGAAAATTCAAAGTGTAATTATTCTTAAGCATATGGTTTGTTCCTTTTCACTCCTTATTTGGTTTTGTCGCTAGCATACTTTTTTCTCCAAGGACATGTAAAAGTCAAAATACTAGATATAAAGTCTCTGAAGTGTTTCTGCTCCAGACTCTGTCTGTACAATCTGGGTTCTTTCATGTAGTTAGCTTACTGGCTTCTGACACTCCTATAAAAATATCCTATAGAGCTTTTCTTATTACCTTTTCATTGACTCTCTCCGAGTGATAAAAAAATGAAATTCTGTAAAGGGCTTTGAAAACTATGCATATTGCGATTCATCCACATTTCAAATACCAATCAAGTATGCCTATAAAAGAAACAACCACTGCAATGAAAATTGCAGCAGTGTGTTGAGTCCCAAGCCATTATTAATTCATTGGAAACTATTTTTTTCTTTAAGATTACAGATCCTAAAAAGTATCAGATAACGCAATTCCTGAGATCAAAGGTTTTGTTTCAATCATAGGGAAAGTTGTTATCTTCCCCTGTGTGTGCATCTTTTGGGTTGGTACTGCGGCAGCTCCAGCTTTGCACTCTAAATGAATAGTGTGGAGTGTGTTAGAGACCAGGGCAGCCCCTGCTTTCAACAGATTGCCTGTAAGAAGTGATGACTTTAAGGACATATAATTAAAGTAGTAGTTCTAGGCAAGTGAGATTCCTAACTTCATTCAAGAGAACAAAATGAAATCTCCTTTTTTAGAAGAAGCTAATTTCACTAGGTGTTTATTTAGAATTTACTCAGTATTCACATCTGGAGGATATTTTTGCTTTCCTCATCTGTATATGTAATACATCACAGATTCCTTCCTTGCTTTGAATTGTAATTATGGAACAATTCTATACACAAACATACAGAAGTAAAGAAGAACAGGAATACAAGTTTCAAACTTCATTTTCTTTTGAATAATATAGTGTATGTTTCTTCAATTAAAAAGAAGACTCATTTGATCCACTTAACATTGAGATGTGGGTAGCTCTGAATATGACTGGCCTCCTTTGAGTTCAGGATGAGCAAATGAGAACCTTTCTGAGCTTTCCTTTCTTTTCCATGCTTAGACATATGAGCAATCATTTCCTACATTCCCTTTTGGCAAGAGTAGCAGTGGCAGAGCCTTTGTAGGGTTTCATAGATTAGGAGGGGAAAAGTGTCAGATTAAGATTGGAGCCTGATTTTAGTCTTTCAGTTAGATAAAATGGAAGCTTTCAAATATGGAACTAATAATTATACTAAAATTATACTAAAATCTAAAATAATACTAAAATCTCTTTATCTTGGTATTCACTGTAGACTCTCAAAGATTTACTGTGAGTGCCTGAACATGAATCGTGTAGTCAGAATTGACTCCATTACAGCCAGTAGTATAAAAAACTACGTAACTCAGGACGGGTGCTGCCGGGCCCCTGTTCCTCTTCACTAGCAAACTGATGAAAACCCTTGTCCAGAATTCACTGATATTCTTTCTCTGTGAGTTCTTGATTTTTTCCGCTTGGTTGGTGACACCAATGTCTTGTTTTAGGAATGTTGTTACTAATATTGCACATTGTTTTGTCCATAGATCTTCAAGACAGAAGTTCTTTGAAATAGGATGCATAAGTGGCAGCATGATAAAGTTCAGACCTTTGGAGTCTGAACTGAGACATCTGGGTTTAAGTTTTGGCTCCCCCCTCCCCCCAGCACTTGGCTTTGATGATCCATCATTAAAGGCTCCTGTGTCTTTATTTATGAAATTGGTCTAATAATAATCTCATTCCATAGACTATTTTGAAGATTACACTAGATCAACTAGGAAAAAAGGATAAGACATAACAGCCACCTATAGTCTTTCATTATTGAATCTTTCTCAGGAGTTGGTGACTCTACAATATCTTGATAAGATGCTGGCTGTGGCCCCTGATGTGAATCTTAGAGTCTCTGAGTCTGTCTGCACACATCTGTGCTCTGAGAACTGTATCCTCTTGGGAATGTCATGGCCTTCATGAATGCTGTGAACATAGCAGGGGGTGAGAAACTCTCTTGACGATTTCACTAATTTCTGTGAGTCCAAAAAACTCCAATTGTGTAGAGGCATAGATGCCCTAACTCTAATAGAGTCTTTCCCCTGTTCCTACAGTAGCAGCAGCACAGGAACAGTACCATTTAAATAGCTTCAGAGCTATTTTTAGATGATGTGATGTGTTAAAGGGAAATGTTTGCATTAAGCTAGGTGCTGCATGTCTAGTTCCTTGGGTTGATTTGCATGAGGACAGCTGATTGGAAAACACCCACTGCCAGGAACAATACCACAGCAGGGATAGCAGAGGCAGGTCCAAGCCCAAGGAGAATTTGACTCCTGATACAATAATAAAGACTTTCAGTTTGTGCATCCTATAGGGAGCTCTAGGATTGGCAGGGCACTTTTGAATTGTCCTGAATTGGAGGGTAGGGAAGGAGCCTTTATACTCCCAGCATCATTTAATCATTGGACCACAGCTGTCCCTGGGAAAGGCTGCTACTGTTAGGCAAAGTGGCTTCCTTTAGCCAAGGGCAAAGTCATTTGGTCTAAGAGGATTATTATTTAGTTGTGAGGAGGATCTGGTTATTATGTAGGTCACTTATTAATTGCTGCAATTGCCGCCTGGCTAAAAAGGAACTGTTTTCCTTGTTCCTCCTTGTGTGACCTTCTAGAAACTGAAGTCTTTGCCAGAAAAGATAACCTTTCAAATATACGCGTTTCTGCTCTACATAAATTTTCTCTATTAAGCAAATTTTATACACTCCTAATCCATGTTCTCTTATGTAATAGCCATCCTTTTGAAGCCTCAAATGTATTCTTTGAATTATCCCTACATCTTTATGCTAAATCTGTACCACATTTGTCCTCATAAATTAGGCTACTCAAGTAGTGAGAGAAACTCTGGGCCAGAAAACAAAACGCAGGTGCTCTAAATTCTAGTCTCAGCTCTGCTGCAACCTAGGAATGTAGCCTTTCATAGACCATTGCATTTCTCTGAACTTTGATTTCTCTACCAAAATAGAAAAGACATTAGGTAATCTTTATGCCCTATCAATTCTGAAAGGTTGTTATTTGTGGTGCATTCTCATTAGTGCATTGAGACTATTGGACTCAAACCAGCTCATTTCTAAGCAAGACTCACAGATGATCCACCACATCTGTGATCCTGCTTATTTTGGTAAATGAAACAGGTGAGAGCAAACAAGATCCAAGGACAGCTCTCCACTGAGGCTAAGGCAGAAGCCAGAAGCCAGAAGCTAGAAGCCTGAAAATAAGGAGTGGATCTATAGAAAAATAAAGTATTTGTGTTGAGCCTTAGCTTAATCAAAACGTTAAAGCTGCACTTCACATTTTACTTGTATGATGGGGAATATTGGTTCTGTATCATGACTATTTTTATTATTAGACTGAGCATTCTATATTGAAGACTTTAAATGTCTACATGATATCAAGAGGTAGGTATTTTACATATCATCATAAAACACATTGGTTTTTTTTTTGTCTGTTTTAATACAAGAATACCTCAATCATTCAGTGTTCCTAGTACTATTCTAAACACAATCATTACTTATATTCCAAAGACTAGACAATCTGTTATTTAAAATATTGAATGGGTTGGGCACATGGGTGGGGAACCTTTTATCTGACAAGGGTCACTTGGATATTTATAACATCACTCATGGGCCTTATAAAATTATCAGTTTAAAAACTAGCCTGCTATAGGTATTGAATTTCCAATCCTTCCTGGGGTTCCTTTGGCAGAGCCAGATCCAATGGTGAGGCCCACTGGCTGGAAGTTCCCCACCCTGGACCTTACATATCAGTTAAGATGCTCACATCTGGGGCTGGTGGAGTGGTACAGTGGGTTAAGATGCTGCTTGCGGCCGGTGCCATGGCTCACTTTGCTAATCCTCTGCCTGCGGTCAATAACTGCTGGTACTCCGGGTTCTAGTCCCGGTTGGCGCGCTGGATTCTGTCCCGGTTGCTCCTCTTCCAGTCCAGCTCTCTGCTGTGGCCCGGGAAGGCAGTGGAGGATGGTCCAAGTGCTTGGGCCCTGCACCCGCATGGGAGACCAGGAGGAAGCACCTGGCTCCTGGCTTTGGATCAGCCCAGTGCGCTGGACGTAGCGGCCATTTGGGGGGTGAACCAATGGAAGGAAGACCTTTCTCTCTGTCTCTCTCTCACTGTCTAACTCTGCCTGTCAAAATAAATAAATAAATAAATAAATAAATAAATAAATAAATTATACTGCTTGCGACATCAGCCTCCCATATTGGAGTGCCTATTTGAGTCCTGGCTACTCTGCTTTCTGGATCCAGTTCTCTGATAATGTGCTTGGGAAGGCAGGAAATGATGGTCCAGGATTTGAGCCCCTCATACTCATGTGGCTGATCCAGATGGAGTTTGTGGCTCCTGGCTTCAGCCTGGTCCAGCCCTAGCTGTTGTGGCTATTTGGGCAAGGAACCAGCAGACTGAAGAACTCTATGTCTCTGTTTCTTTCTCTCTGTCACATTGCCTTTCAAATAAAGAACAACAACAACAACAAATCTTAAACAAAATGCTCATATCCACATTAGAATTCTTGGATTCAGCTTAGAGCGAATAAGATCTGTGGCTCTGACCTGGGCATCCTTCGACTCCAGGGCAGGTCCATTTCCAGTGATCCAACTCTTGGCAGAGCTGCCAGGGCTCTTCACAAGCTGACTTCTGCTGAAGCCCAGGCTTACCACATTGAAAGCCACTGCAGTGGACTGGCCTGTTGGGTCTCCTTGAGGGCAGATCACTTTACAGATCAGCCATTAATAGGCCTGCCACCCATTGCTTCTGATGCCTAGCTTTCTTTTCCTCCTGGTTTGTGTTCAAGCAGACCAGAGGATGCAAGTCAAAGGAGTGCCCAAGTCCCATCTCTAATCTTCGATGGCCTGAACTACAAGTCTATAGTCACAGGCATGTTCTGTAGTAGTTTTTCTAAGGTAGACAATGCCCATGAGGAAAATTATATTCTCACTTTAAAACTTTCTTTCCCTTTGGTCTGAAAGGGAGGTTTTTTCTACTTACTGTATACTTTGCTGATGGCGAAGTGAATCTAGCTATGAGATTATTATTTGAGTTCTTATTTTGGCTATGCTATTGCAGAAAAATGTTAGCCATCTCTTTTATAAGGTCTAAAGATTAAATTGTGCATCCTACAGATTCCTTCATAATAGAATTAGTTTCCTACCTTGAAGAGAATAGAGAAATGAAAGAACAAGTTGGGCTTAGAATAGAGAAATGAGGGAGCAAGTCCTAGATCGCTTGCTGACAATAGCAATATCACATGAATACTTAGCAAACCGTTTCAACCATTAGATAACAACTTAAGAAAACATTTACCAGAAGGTCCAATGCCTTCTATAAATTTTAAGAATCATGTATTTGAAAACACCTCTTAAATATCTAACATGGTGTAGTTTGTTTAGCCAGTAAACTTAAGCACAACCATCTAAAATGTTTTTAGTTTCTTTCTACCAACAAGTCTAAAACATATGATACACAGATTCAGGTCCCACAAATTAAAATGTATCTTTGATTGATTTTAGCAGCTTAAATTTATGGACCATCTTATATATAAGCCATTTAAAATAAAACTCTTAATAAAGTTTCCCCATGTGGACATACAAAAAGCCCTTCACTCAGCCCAACTTCCAAAGTGACCACTGCAGCTGAGGGGATGGTCAAGTAGGGTCAGCAACATTGCAGGCAGAACTGTACATTTCTTGTTAGAGATGCCACCTGCCTTTACCTGGCCAGCTCTCCTCCCAGGCCAGCCAAGTAATGAAAGTCAACAGAGTGCCTTCCCCTAGGAGGTTCACACCTCCCTTAGGATATACCCCATGTGAAGAGATGGATAGGTCTGGGCCTCTGAATTTACAAGGCCTAAAGCCCACCAGATTATTATCAAGCCCCTTCTATCAGGTTCTATTTGCCTCTCAATCAGAAAACTTAATTGTAGCTTAGACAGCACCTTTCTTAGCTCCTCTAATAATGACTCTGTCCTTTGTTCTAGGCCCTGTCTAGTGCACTTGGGTCTCATTCCTTTGTAATCATAACCTCTACTCTACCACCAATGGCTCTACTCCCAACATGTGTGTACTGATGGTCCTCTTCCCCACTTAATGCTGTATAATTGTTCAAACCTGGTAAATGCCACTCTTAGGATCATTGGTTACTATCCTCACTCTGTCTTTTATGACCTTGTCTAAATATGATCAGAGTCGGCAAACTTGGAAGGCTTCCATAGCCTTGGCAACTCATGACGACAGCCTAGGATGGTTACTGGCGCCATAAACTAGAGTGTCAATTTGTTGGGTTAACAACAGGAGCCACTGTGCAGTTGCTTCTCATGTGGGATCTCTGTCCTTAATGTGCTGTACATTGTGATTTAATGCTATAACTAGTACTCAAACAGTATGTTTCACTTTGTGTTTCTATGTGGGTGCAAACTGTTGAAATCTTTATACTAAATTGATCTTCTGT
Source organism: Lepus europaeus (assembly GCF_033115175.1). Classification (NCBI taxonomy): domain Eukaryota; kingdom Metazoa; phylum Chordata; class Mammalia; order Lagomorpha; family Leporidae; genus Lepus; species Lepus europaeus. The sequence goes on along the minus strand of NC_084829.1, from coordinate 127,405,373 downwards.
ATATAAAGAGAATTGAAAATGAATCTTGATGCAAATGGAAGGGGAGAGGGAGCGGGAGAGGGGAGGGTTGCAGGTGGGAGGGAAGTTATGGGGGGGGAAGCCATTGTAATCCATAAGCTGTACACTGGAAATTTATATTCATTAAATAAAAGTTTAAAAAAAAAAAAAAGAATTCTTGGATTCAATACCCACCTCCAACTCGTGAGTCTAGCTTCCTGCTGTTGATGACTCTGGGAGGCAGCAATAAGGTCTCAAGTAATTGGGTTCTTTTTTTTTTTTAAACTTTTATTTAATGAATATAAATTTCCAAAGTACAGCTTATGGATTACAATGGCTTCCCCCCCCATAACTTCCCTCCCACCCGCAACCCTCCCCTTTCCCGCTCCCTCTCCCCTTCCATTCATGTCAAGATTCATTTTCTTTCTTTTTTTTTTTTTTTGACAGGCAGAGTGGACAGTGAGAGAGAGACAGAGAGAAAGGTCTTCCTTTTTGCCGTTGGTTCACCCTCCAATGGCCGCCGCGGTAGGTGCGCTGCGGCCGGCGCACCGCGCTGATCCGATGGCAGGAGCCAGGTGCTTCTCCTGGTCTCCCATGGGGTGCAGGGCCCAAGCACTTGGGCCATCCTCCACTGCACTCCCTGGCCACAGCAGAGAGCTGGCCTGGAAGAGGGGCAACCGGGACAGGATTGGTGCCCTGACCGGGACTAGAACCCGGTGTGCCGGCGCCGCAAGGTGGAGGATTAGCCTAGTGAGCCGCGGCGCCGGCCAAGATTCATTTTCAATTCTCTTTATATACAGAGGATCAGTTTAGTATATATTAAGTAAAGATTTCAAGAGTTTGCCCTCACATAGCAACACCAAGTGAAAAATACTGTTGGAGTACTAGTTGAGCATTAAATCACAATATACAGCACATTAAGGACAGAGATCCTACATGATATTTTTTTAAAAAATTGATTAATTTTCTATGCAATTTCCAATTTAACACCAAGGGTTTTTTTTTTTTTTCATTTTCAACTATCTTTATATACAGAAGATCGATTCAGTATATACTAAGTAAAGATTTCATCAGTTTGCACCCACACAGAAACACAGAGTGCAAAAAACTGTTTCAGTACTAGTTATAGGATTACTTCACATTAGACAACACATTAAGGACAGATCCCACATGAGACGTAAGTACACAGTGACTCCTGTTGTTGACTTAACAATTTGACACTCTTGTTTATGGTGTCAGTAATCTCCCTAGGCTCTAGTCATGAGTTGCCAAGGCTATGGAAGCCTTTAGGGTTCACCAACTTCGATCTTATTCTGATAGGGTCATAGTCAAAGTGGAAGTTCTCTCCTCCCTTCAGAGAAAGGTACCTCCTTCTTTGGTGGCCCCGTTCTTTCCACTGGGATCTCACTTGCTGAGATCTTTCATTTAGGTCTTTTTTTTTTTTTTCCAGAGTGTCTTGGCTTTCCATGCCTAAAATACTCTCATGGGCTCTTCAGCCAGATCCAAATACCTTAAGGGCTGATTCTGAGGCCATTCTATGAGTCTGCTGTGTATCCCACTTCTCATGTTGGATTGTTCTCTCCTTTTTTGGTTCTATCAGTTAGTATTAGCAGACACTAGTCTTGTTTGTGTGATCCCTTTGACTCTTAGACCTATCAGAGTGATCAATTGTGAACTAAAGATGATCACTTGTACTAGTGAGATGGCATTGGTACATGCCACCTTGGTTCTTGCCTTCTACATTGGCATCTTGATCACATTCTCAGATTCCAGTTTTGGCCTGACCCAGTCCCAGTAATTTTGAACCTTTTTGGAAGTCAGCCAGTGGATGGTATGAGAGTGTTTCTTTTTCTCTCTCTCTCTCCCCCTCTCCTTCTACTCTCTCTCCCTCTCCATCTCCTTCTCTTTTTCTCTCCACAAACAATAATTTTAAACTGGTAATAAAAATATGATAAATATTTCATATTTCTATTTAATGTCAATACAGATTGTTCATAATCTAAACATAATCATGATATTGGTAGACTTTCTCTTGCAATTCTAGGGAATGTGATTTTAGTTTGGAAATACTGACATCCTAAAGTAAAATGTTCTAAGACTCCTCTTCATTTTATAAAACCTACAATGTTTCTCATTTTTCAGAAGCCTTAAAGGTTTAAGAATGTGCTGGAAGGAGAATCCACAGTCATTTCATTCTTTGAACAGTTCTGAAATATCATTTCCTATTAGGCAGTTGTGTGAGCACTGACAACTTTGCCCTTCTTCCTCCCTAGAGATTAATTTATTTCCTGCAGCGCTTGCTCTTCATGGAAAATCTCACTCGTCAGCCTTCACCAATGGGAGATCTCATCAGCAGAATGTTAATTATAAAAGCAAAACCACATACCATATTGAAAGGGAAAAACGTTGTCTATATAAAGCAAACTTTTTCTTCCTTCATTCCAGTCTTTTCTCAGCCTGGCTGGACAGGAGTAATATCCACCAGGAAAATATTGCACAAGTTAATAGGATATACTGGCAAGCATGCACACTTTGCAACCAGTCAGATCCAAGAAGGAGCTCTAATTCAAAGATTGTCATTTTTATTTGTGATCATATTTCATCTTTAAAATTAGATAAAAACACCTACTTCACATGAAATTTGTATGCATAAATAAGTGACATAATATGCATGTTAAAATATACACCTTGGAACCCATCCTTTAGAGCAAGGCTGACAAACCACATGCCCTGTAGGTCAAGTCTCTCACATCTTGTTTTTTTTACAATCCAGTAGCTAAGAATGTTTTTAATGCAATTTTAAGTGGTTAAGGATAATAAAAAGCAGACTATTTTTTGACAAGTGAGAATTACATAAAATTCAAATTTCAAGGTCTATAAATAAAGTTTTATTGGAATACAGCCACATTTCTTCATTTACATATGGTCTATGACTGCTTTATGCAACATACTTTAAGTTGAGTGTTTTTGAAAGACATTTGCTATCTGGTTCTTCAGAGAAAAACTTTGTTAACTTCTGAACTGGAGAGTGGCTCAGAGGTTCTCAGGAATCTATTTCAATGCATTTCTCAGGTGATTCTGTTGCAGGATATTCATGAACCGCACTTTGAAAAGTAATGCACCAGAAGACCCATGAATAATCTTTCTCTGTTCACTCCTCATACCCACCCTGTTAGCAAATCCAATTGGTTTTGACTTCAAACAATATCAAGTGGGATCATTGCTTTCTTGCCCATGTCCATTGCTATTTACCTTGTCTGAGTTATCTACTGCAGTCAATAATTGTATCTCATCAGGATTATTGTAATGACTTTCTAACTAGTCTGTTTTCTTATGCTCTTTTCCCATAGTGTTCATTCTCAACACAACAACTCTCTAAGTGAAATAACCTTCCCACAGACAGCCACATGGCTTTCACTTTTGTGTCTTTTAGGTCTTCCTGCAACTGTTAACTTCTTTATGATCCCTCCATAAACATATTATTGGAAAGTGTAACCATCTTTCTGGGACTGCCTATCTCCTTGATCTAACATATTGCATCAGACATATTATGTACACTTTACTGTGATATTTAATAATGGTCACTTTCCCTATATCAGGGTACCACGAGGTCAAGAATTTTAATCAATTTACATTATCATCGGATTTTAGAAGAGTATCTGGTTCCGAAAATGTCTTAATATTTCTTAAATAAAGATATGATTCCTAGACTCATATCTACACTTAGTAGATAGGTAATGGATGGCAATTGGCAAACAGTTCCTGTATGCAAAAAATAGCTGCCAGGAGCTTACAGATAAAACTAATCCCTTAAAATGATTAAATATCCACTTATGACACACTGTAAATAAGAAGGAATATGGCTATTACTTTGTATCATTTGTTCATTCAAACTTAGCCAATGATTTAATTACAAAATGTGCTAAAAAAGAAAGTAGAAGGTGAATGCAAATTTGAAAATAGGGGTGAAAAATCCGGTTGAAAATGTTGGAATAGATTCCAGGAAACCACAATAAAGCTGCCTTAGGAGAAGGTAAATGGTTTGCTATGTGTTTGACTATTAACAAGTTGAACAATTTGAAGAGAGTAACACAGATCCCAAGAGGTAATGTGAGGTGTGAATAAGCTTGGTTCAAATTAATGTTTTAGGGAACATACAATTTATAGGAGAATGTAAAATGAGTTTTAGATATACTTACACTTGATTCCTCTAAAATGTGAGAAAACAGAGACTTAATTTTAATCTTTTCATTCAAAGAATTATCCATCTAATGTTATGCTTATAATTTGTTCATCAAATAGCAAGTCATAGACTCTAAAAATGAAGTACACTTCTTCAATGTAGCTTTTTAGAATAAAAATCAAAGTAAAATTCCACTTTATGTCTGTTTTTGTATGGTTAAAGGGATTAACTTACTCTACATGACTCCACATCCCTCAGTTAAACTGATCATCTATGTAATTGGCTCAGTGAATATTCTGTTGTTTTATTTAAAATTTTCTTATAAAGTCAAGGAAATAGAGAGAGAGAGAAGAAGAAGAAGAAGAAGAAGAAGAAGAAGAGGAGGAGGAGGAGGAGGAAGAGGAAAAGGAAGGGGAGGAGGAGGAGTTAGATAGAATCGGGAGAGGTGGAGAAAGAATGCATCTGTCATAGGGTTTACTCCATAAATGCTCACCATAGTCAAGGCTGGGCCAGCCCAAAGCTTTGAGCATGGAATTCAATCTGAGTTACCCACATGAGCAATAGGTGGGCAAGAACCCAACGGCTTGAGACATCACCTGCTGCCTCCCAAGATACACCAGCAGGAAACTGGAATCAGAATCAGAGTATGAACTAGAACCCAGAGCATTCTAGTATGAGACGTGGATGTTCCATTGTGACATTTTAATTACCGTGCCAAGTACTTGCCCCTGAATAGTCAATTCAATGTGAAAAACATCATCTCCATATTAAATTTGTGACATTTACAAAAATAATGACTGATAAATGCCAAAAAAGATATGGATTTTAAGTGAATTTGTGTTTTAAACTATAAATAATTTTCAGGGTACCAGTGCTCTGGCATAGCAGGTAAAACCACTGCCTGTGACATCAGGGCACCAGCTCATGCCTCAGCTGCTCTACTTCCAATTCAGCTCCCTGCTAATGGCGTGGGAAAAGCAGGGGATCAAGGTCCAACCCACCTGGGAGACCTGTATGATGTTCCTAGCTTTGGCCTGGCCCAGCACTAATCATTTTGGCCATATGGGGAATAAACTAGCAAATGGAAGATTGATCTCTCTCTCCCTCTTCGTCTTTCTCTGTAACTCTGACTTTCAAGTCAATCAATCAATAAATCTTTGAAAAAAATAGTGATTTTCAGAAAAAAGCAATTCCTCTACATTTGGGGATTTCTTGAAAGTCAATGGTATGAAGAACAAGTTCTATTCAATATGAAATTTTCAACTAGAGTGGGACACCAGAACATGGTGCATCTTGACTTTGGATAGAAGATTGGTCTTGATCAGGCAAGGTGAATGACTTGTAAGACCCCTGCTAAAATGAATATTAAGCTCTATTATTTCATTTTGGTATTATTTAGTTATTATAATTTCTTCACCTCTCATTTTCTGACTATGGACTATCTTAAATCACCTTATTGACAAGGGATAGTGAGACTAATAACTGTCAAGATGACAGATTGAACTTTCAAACAACAGACTTAAAATGGCTTTGAGTGAACAACATGAGGTGGTAATAGCAAGACTACTGCTGTAGTACTTTCCACTTTACAAAACATTTGTGGGTCCAATATTTCATTTGCTATTTCCTCAACCTCTGTGACTCAGTTATTATTGTCAAAAGCTCATTCTTTTTTTGGAAATAGAAATCAAAGTTTCCTCAAGACACAGCTGGTGAACTCAAGTCTCTGGAATCAGACCTGGATTTTCAGATCCTAGGTCCCTGTACTATAATGATACAACTGGTTGACTCTCCCTCCCTACCTCTCTCCCCCAAGAAAAGCAGCACTGTTCTAGCAAATGATTGTTGGTTTCCCTTTTTACAGATAAGGTCACCAAGGTAAGTGAGGGATGTGGGAATTCATTCTGGGCATATTTCTACAATATCTTGTGTTCTTTCATCCATAATGGTGGGCAGTTGTATTGTTATATGTCTGGTAAGAATGACCTAAAAATCTACCGACAGTCAATGGGGACAGTGGATTATGAAGGGAGGAAATGAAATCCAGGAAATGGTAGAGGCCAGGTTGCTTTCTCTGGTCAGACACTAACAGCCACTACTGTTCCCCTACACCCACCTTTTGGGCCCCAGGAATTGACAGAGGAAAATAATTTGAGGCCATTAGCAGAATTAATACCACGTGTGGGTAAATTCCTATTCTTTTTTTGTTGATGTCACCTTTATTCTTTCTGGGTTTATGAGAATCTCAGAAATTGCAAGACTATCTTCATCTTGATATTTTGCATATATGGTAAAACTTGCTAGCAGTTGGTGAAGTAGTTGTAGGTGCTTCATCTTTATTAGTGCATTTAACATTTGTAACCCTCCCATAAATTTTACATTATTGGCCTTTCCCCAGTCCTGTATTTAATAAGAGGAAAGGAGGCCCTTTAGAGTAAATAACGTACTTCAGGTTATATTCTTAGAGGCAGAAAACGAATTGAAAGAAGGATGGAAGCAAGAAGGAGGGGGGAAGGAAGACAGGAAGAAAAGGAAGAAAGGAAGAAGGGAGGGGGAGGGGGAAGAAGCCAGTCAGTCATAGGCTAATGAGTGCTTCAGAGCCAAAGCTGCGGATGGGTCCTCTGCAGGTCCAGATGGCAGGCACTTAATAATAAAGCCACGGGAGGGAAATTATGGGGGGAGGGCATTGTAATCCATAAACTGTACTTTGGAAATTTATATTTACTAAATAAAAAAAAATGAACTGAAAAAAAAGATCCTGAAAAAAAATATTTTGAACACATGCAAAGTTTGCTCTAATGAATTAGGCTATCATTGTGAAATAATAAAAATCAAAAAATGATTTAAATCATCATTTGCTAAGTGGCAAGACTCTGATAGATTGAATAAATATTGATTTTTCTAGACTGGTAAAAAAAAATAATAAAGCCACAGGAGAACTACAGCAAGTTCTGGTTTTCTGTGGCACTCTCCCATTGCCATGCTTACTAACAGAGCTTTTAAAAACCACTCCTCTCTCAAACTCCGTAAAGGCAGCACTGAGAGGGATGAAGTATCTTGTCTGAAGATTTGGGTCTGATTCCAGAGATTCGAATTCACTGGCTGGGTCTTGAGGAACCTCTGATTTCTGTTTTCCAAACACAGAATCCTGTTAGTAATGTAGCTTACTTTAGTTGAGAGCTTGATAGGTCTGTGTATATATTATTTATGAGCTTTAGTGTAGCTCATGCTTGAGACCTGCTGCTTTTGCTCCAGTTTAGCATTTCTTGATTCCCATTTCCTGTTCTATAGTTCATAGAACTCTCTAGATTTGCGCTCCATTTTGCAGGCACAGTGCTGTAAACAAGAGTGTCGGGTCTGGAATCAGACATTTTTAGATCATGATCGGCTTCAATCATTTACAAACTCAACTTCATTTTGGCCTCAGTTTCCTACCTTATGATATCCATATCATAGGACAATAAAGTAGGAGGCAAAGGAAAACATTTTTTTTTTCAATAGCAACAAAAATACTTCACAAATTTAAGGTACTAGCACCCACTTCATAGGAAAAAATATCTACCTCATTTCAGTAGATTTTATATTTCTTTCTTTTGTTTTATTTTTTGGTTCTTCCTACTTTTGCTCTCTAAAACCATATATGTGTGAGAGTATCCTATAAACAACAGTTGAAAGCATACATTTTCCTTCCCAGTTATTTCCCACACATATTTCTAATGGATGCCTCTTATTTTTTTCTTTACTTATAGAAACCTTCAAAAATGAAAAACATCAAAAAATAGTGAGATGTGACAGGAGGCATTTGGACAGTGAACATAAATGTTGCAATGGAGATGGAAACTCAGCCTTCTAAATGAAAAACAACCATTCCCCAGTGGACTGCAGAAGAAACTCAACCGGCCACTGCAAAGGAGAAAACAACCTTAAAAGTTTTAGCAGATAAAACTCAAAGAGGAATCTATGACATGGAATTCACATATTCTACTCTGCTGTGCCCATATCTGTATGTATCGCTTCATTGTTAGTCAGGACATATTTATTTAATGTGCACATTTTTTTGGCTCTTATTTCTACCACCAACAATTAAGCAACTGAAAAACATTTTATATTTCAGAGTAAAGTCATTCTACAGTAGGATGAAAGCTCACTGAATATTGTTACTTTTTTTATAAATTGTTTTGATATTTTTCTACTGTTATCATCATTCCTGTTCAGGCTAACTTGGAGAAAAATAATTGTATGTGAGAGTGATTTAAAATACCTAGCTTTCTTATCTGAGTCCGTTGTAACTCTGGAAATGAGTTTGCCTTCACAACTGCAGTTTATTTTCGTAAATAAATGTGTTCAAGTCTCAAGAGCCAAAGGTATTTTGAGTCATAGGAATTTTCCATAACTTCTTCCTTTGCCCCAACAACACAAGATCACAACTTAAATGTCACAAAAGTTGTGATATTATGTCTAATTCTATGTACTATATGCTGCATAACCCTTTAGAGGGAGATTTACTAGGTTTGCAAGAAAACCATTTAGTTAATCCTAATATTTGAAGAAAAGAAAAAAGGCAATAGAATTGTAAAAAGATACAATAAATTTTCCTGACCAGAAACCAAAGTGATTGTTAATTATTACATTTCAGAATAAAACTCTAACAGTTGCACAATCCGTAAAAATTACCACAGCAGCTCTCACATTTTGATGATTTGTCTTTCCATGTATTTTTTCATGTTAGAAACTATTTACTTTTAATAAAGCAAAGAGAAAGAAAAGCTAATCTGGCTAATGTTAGAGAGAATTTTAATGGCAATTCTTGGACTTTGTTCACAGGTCATACTATACAAAAACTAACTTATTTAATCTCTCATCTCCTAATTATTTTATATTATGTGAACAAATTAGTCATTTATTCCAAAACATTTCTGAAGACAACAAATTATGAGAAAACTTCTCTGCAGAAAAAAAAAATACAGCTAAATTTTTTTTCATACAATGTTTATATTCTGATCTAGTTTATTTTAGTGGTTTTTTTTTCTCTTAAATGGCAATGAATCCTGATTTTCAATACCCTAAAATTGTTCAGTGATTCGGTTGTTGTATTACCATTTGTTATCTGTAAAATCTGATATTTTATGGATGGTTTCACTTTTATTTATCTTGCTTTCCATTTCCCTAAGAACAATAACTTAAAGTGTCTGCTCCCACACTTGATCATTGATCACAGAGAATTTTGACTACCACCAACCTTGGCAAACTGTATAATAGGTGTTTCGGGATTCACAGTATTTGTCATTTTTCAAAAAATAGAGAATACTTAGTATTTCTTGACTGGTGTGTGAAAACAATTGCATTTTTATTTTAGATAAGTCCAGGTCTTTGATTAAAATTCAAGGGAGGGCATGTCTTAGGTCTTAAGTCATTAAGAGCTTTCTAATGGAAATCATATGTAACATTTCTAACTTAAAATAAGTTCTTTTACATAGTGTGCTTCCAGGTGTCTTGATTTTGAAAAGTCTAATAAACTTCATGTTCACTTGTGGAAGATTTGGGGCTATTGATTATAAATTTCCTAATTTCCATTCATATGTGTGTATGTGTTATGTTCTGTGTTTATGAAATAAACATCTTCCTAGAGCAATTAAGTTAAAATATTCTTTAGATTAAATGGATTCTTTATTGCCAAGGATGAATAGCAGTAGTTGTCTTGCATTAATCCAAGAGAAGAGTCCTTCCTGCTCTGCCCAGTCACAATGACCAAATTTCACAATATGCTCAAGTGGTGTAGATGGGAGCCGAGAATCAGTCATGTTTCCCTCTTCCTAACTGAATTATAAAAGCAGTTTTGGGAAGGAGTGTGGATAGGAGTGAGAAAGGAGAAAAGAAAATGGATTTTTTTTTTCAAATGGGCTCGCTCAACTCTTAAAAACTAGAACATTAATATAAAAACTGTTAGTTTTAAGATCAAAGTCAATATTTGAGATTTTCAAATGTTTACCCAAAGGTTTTTGATTAAAGATACTTTAAAAGGGAATAGAATATGTAACATTTGTGTGAAATAATAATCAGAATTAGGATCTATATCTGCATAGTCTAGAATATGAAAAATGGAATCTGACAGAATAAAAGTTTTCTTTTGATTCTACCATCAAAATCTTTCCACAGTTTTTCGCTTCTCGCTGATTCTGTTTCTACTACTGTGATTCCAGCTGCAGTCATCTTGTTTGGGTTATTGCACTAACCCTGTAACCATTCTTCCCTTTCATTTCCTTGCTACCAGTCTATTGCGGTAGCCCAAGTGACTTCATTGAAATGTGCTATTACTCCACACCAAAATAATTTCCCACGTTGCTCAGAATAAAAGTAAAATTTATAAAACGATCTTGCAAAGTCCTGCATGATCTCTTCATCTCTCCGATCTCTCCTCTCTGCTGCCAGTATTATTTTCTCAAGGCATATGGGACTTCTCACTGTTGCTCATGCGGGCCAGGACTAGTCCTGTCCAAGGATCTTCCATCTGCTGTTCGCCCTACCTGGAATGCTTTCTACTCTGCTTTCTATTCAGGTTACTCCCTCACTTCCTTCAGGTTTTATTCCCTTGTTCCCTTCCTAGGGTGGTTTGCCCCAACCCTCCTATCTCAAACTTAATCCTTCTTGGTCATTCCTGCCTCCTTCTTATTTACTTTTCTTTGTAAGAAGTGGTTCTATTGACCATACTATCATATATAATTCACATATCTTGTTTATTTTGTCTCTTACACTAGAAAGGAAAACCTGTGAAGGCAGAATTTCAGATTGAGTTTCATACTGTATTCAGCCACATGGACTAGTATCAGATACATATTTGGTGCTCGATATGTTTGCTGAATGAATTAATGAAAGTTAAAAATATGAGGTCTGAGGCCAGAATGTATAGGTCTGAATATTGATTCCTCAGATTACTAGTTCACTTTGAGTGAGTTTCTTGGCCTCATATGGTTCACATTCCTTTATGTACAAAATAAGGATGAAAAAAAAGGTATACAATTTTATGAGTAAATACATGTGAAGTACCTAGAACTTTACCTAGCAAGGACTAAGTTCTCATTAACATTATATGCTACTGTTTTATGAAATATATATCACATATTTCCCTAAATAACATACAAAATATTAAAGAAGGACCATATTCTTGTTGCAGACTGGCATCTTTTCTCCTAGGAGCTTTCTTCCCACTTCCACTATTATATGCCATGAAAAATACCCACCTAATCTTGTTGTCTTAGCTCTAGTCCCCTAGAATCATAGTCTAGGATGGAACTTCTCATAAACTGGATTATTGACAGTGGTCATTTATTTATTTATTTATTTATGACAGGCAGACTGGATAGTGAAAGAGAGACAGAGAGAAAGGTCTTCCTTTTTGCCGTTGGTTCACTCTCCAATGGCCGCTGCAGCTGGCACATCACATTGGTGCGGCCGGCGTATCGCACTGATCCGAAGCCAAGAGCCAGGTGCTTCTCCTGGTCTCCCATGTGGGTGCAGGGCCCAAGGACTTGGGCCATCCTCCACTGCCTTCCCGGGCCATAGCAGAGAGCTGGACTGGAAGAGGGGCAACCGGGATAGAATCCGGCGCCCCAACCGGGACTAGAACCCGGTGTGCCTGCGCCGCAAGGCGGAGGATTAGCCTGTTAAGCCACGGCACCGGCTGACAGTGGTCTTAAGAGAAATCTGTGTGGAAGTGAAAAACGCAGAAGAGGACTGAGGAAGAATCTAGGCAATTAAATGGTTTTAAGGACAACTAACTTCATCTTTTCAGCCTGACCCTAAGAGCATCCTGGAGCATGAATTGCACAACTATACTAGCATCCACACTGAGACTTCAATCTTCTATGTCAATGGACCAGTGGCTTCCAGATGGTGTAGTGTGTGATGGGAGAAGAAATTCCATGTATATGCTCCTCTGCTATGCCTTCCTTATGATAGAATGCTTCCTTTGGCCTTGGGTAAAATGGCCAAGAAATTCTGTTCACCCTCAAATTGGCGAAGGCACTGTGGATAGGAAATATATACCTATAACTAGAATATGCATTAATTCCAGTTAGGATAAACCATCGACTTTTCCAAAACAGAAGAGATATAATGAAATAAAATTGTTACCAGATGTGGTAACCACTTGGATTGCCCTCATCTTATATCGTAATGCCTCATTACAGTCCCACCTCCACTTCTGATCCACCTTCCTGCTAATGAACCTGGGAGGCAGCAGATAATAGATGCTTACTTGGGTTCCTGCCACCCATGTAGGAGATGCAGATGGAGTTCCTGGATCCTGATGTTGGCCTGGCCCAGCCTAGCTGTTGCAGGTGCTTAGAGAATGAAATAGCAAATGGTAGATATTTCTATCTCTGTCTCTCTTTCACTCTGTGCCATTTTGCATTTCATATAAATAAACAGATAAATAAATATCTTAAAAAGAAGATGCAGCACCACATGACTAAGTGGTCTCTTTAAAACTGTACCATATCAGGGAGACCATAGCACTATTTTTTGCTGCAAAAAAACACTGAATAGCAGTAGCTAAATTAGCCTTTGTGAGAGAGATTTCATACTGTTGGCCCATGAATTATCTTAATGTCTGACACTCTGGTGTTTCCACTCATGAACCCTTTGTGCAAGTATTAGGGTAACTAAGAGTCTGGTTGGTATTGATTGATTCAATCATCCTGTCTAATTAATTGTATAGTGCATCCTATGCAGTAGACGCTCTGTAAAGGACACGGATTTGTTACAGAAAATTTCACCCTTTTTGCTCACTGTCACAGGTATAGTCACATACTCTTTTGCAGACATTTATAAGCTTCATCTTTTAAATTCATCTCCTCTAGCATCTGGTTAACCAGCTAAATGATTTTCCACTGCAGCCACTTGTCAAGGAATTTGCAGACCATTTTTCTATGAATGCATAAGGTAGACAACCAAGTATACTGCCTGAAAGTATTTCTACTTGGAGGATTTACCTTCACCATTGTCTGCTAGGCTCACCTTTTTGTAGGAACCAAAATTAGATTAAATAGGAATATTATGGAGACTGTATCCCTGCATTCTTTAAACCTTTAAGGATTTTACTGATTTATTCCAGTATTCCTAAAATATGATATTGTCATGTTTACTTTCCTGGCCAGAATAAGTAAAGGTTGCTACAAGATATCCAGCTAAACTTAAGTTTTCTCTACTAAAATAGCTTATTCTCCACTGGTTGAAACACCATTGGTATGGTTTCAAGAGTCAATATGCATACTGTTTTAATTATAAATTGTGAAATGAGAAAATGACTACCTGTAAGGTCTGTGGACCCATTGTGAAGTGGATCTGGCCCTGAAGACTACTCATTATCTGGCCTCCATATGCTCCTACTCTGAAAGTAATCGTACCGAGTATTTAAGAAAGCATAAATAGAAGCACTCTGTACATGACTTAAAATTACAACATAAAGGTATATTCTGTCATTAACATACTATAGAGATACTGCACAAAGAATGGAAACTAAAGTTGCAGAGTGAGAGAGAGAGGGAGAGAGAGATATTCTCCATCTGTTCATTACTTCTCAGATGGCTGCAATAGCCAGACCTAGGCTGGGTGGCAGGGGCACAAGTACTTGAGCCATTTTCAGCTGCCTTTCCCACTGAATGGGAAACTCACTTCTAATGAGAAGGTGTCTGGATCAGAAGTAGAGTAGCCAGCACATGAACCAGTGCCAATATGGGATGCTAGCATTGCAGGCAATGGATTTATCCACTGTGCCACAAAACTGCCCATTCTCAATTCTTGAGAGAACTGTAATGGTTGTGTATCTGAGCAGCTGAAATTGTGTGCATGATACTTCCATGATTTTCTTGTTCTAAATATGCTTTCTATGTGTTATGTACCCCTTATAAAGGCTAATTTAATTTGGTTCTTGGTGAATAAATAATACATTACATCAACTGAATTAAGAATTAAAATTATATAATCATATCAATTGAAGCAGAAAAAAATATTTAATAAAGTTCAATATCCATTTAGAATAAAAATATTGAATAAATTAGGCATAAAATTAACATTACTCAACATAATATAGGTTATATAAAACAAACCTGTGTCCAAGATTGAATGGAATCTGGAAAAGCTGAAAGCATTATTTGTGAAATTTGAAACCAGACAAGGATGTACACTCTCACTGTCCTTAAAAATTCAATATAGAACTGGAAGTTTATCTAGAGCAGTTAGGCAACAGAAAGAAATAAAAGACATACAAATTGGAAAGGAGAAAATAAAATTATCTCCATTGATTATTTGATTCCATCTGTAGAAAAACTCAAAGATCCACTACCACTAAAAGACTATAAGAACTGATAGATAAATTCATCAAAATCTCAGGATAAATGATCAACAATCAGTAGTTAGTAAGATTATTATACACTAATGAAATCACTAAGGAAGAAATTATAAGATTCATGTCATTTACAATAGGTAAAACAAAAGATGAAATCTAAATATAAATTTCATCAAGTATGTGAAAGACTTTGATAATGAAAATGACAAAACACTAATGAGAGAAATTGAAGAAGATACGTAGAAATAGAAAACTTTCCAGGTTTGTAAATTGGAAGACTTAATATTATTAAAATGTTCATACTAGTGAAAGTGATTTATAAATAAAATGCAATTACCATAGAAATACCAAAGATATTCTTCAGAAAACTAAAAAAAATTTAAAATTCATATAGCTCAATAGTCTCCAAATAAACAAAGCAATCTTGAATAAAAAGAATCAAACTTGTGACATCATAATATCTTATTTTGAGACATAAATTGGAGCCTTAGTTACAGAAACAACAGGCTACTGTCATAAAATAGTCACATAGACTAATGGGACATAACAGAGATCCCAGAAATGAAACCACAGGAGAATCAACAGATTCTTGACAAAGACATAAAAACCATACACGGGGCCGGCACTGTGGCACAGTGAGTTAATGCTCTGGCCTAAAGCGCTGGCATCCAATATGGGTGCCGGTTTGAGACCCGGCTGCTCCACTTCTGATCCAGCTCTCTGCTGTGGCCTGGGAAAGTAGTAGAAGATGGCCCAAGTCCTTGGGCCCCTGCACCCACGTGGGAGACCTGAAAGAAGCTCCTGGCTCCTGGCTTCGGATCATCACAGCTCCAGCCATTGCAGCCAATTAGGGAGTGAACCAGCTGATGCGAGACCTCTCTCTCTCTCTCTCTCTCTCTCTCTCTCTCTCTCCCCCTCTTCTCTCTCTATGTAACTCTGAATTTCAAATAAATAAAAAAATCTTAAAAAAAACATACACTAGAGAAGTGGTCTGTTCTAGAAATGATGCTGGGAACACTGGGTATTCATGTGCAGAAGATTAAATTTTGAGCCTCCACCCACGTTTCATCCTATACAAAGTCAACTGAAAATAGATGAGAGATGTAAATCTAAGATCTAAACCTAGGAAAATACTGGAAGGAAACACTTAAAAACATTGTTACAAAAAGTGGTATTTTGATGAGCCTTTTGGTGTCTTTTTTTGTGACACAAGTAACAAAAACAAAAATAGATATTGGGATTATATCAAACTATAAAGCTTCTGCATGGCAAATGAAAGAATCGACAGAGTCAACAGACAATCGACATAAAACACAAAACCAATTTGCAAGCTAGTTACCTGACATAGGTTTAATAACCCCAAAAATAAGGACTTAAAAAACTACAACAACAGAAAAAAAAAACAGTTAATAACTAGGCAAATGAATTGAAGATATTTCTCAAAAGAAGAAATACAAATAGCCAACAAATATATTAAAAATTATCAACATTATCAGCTATTAGAGAAGGGTAAATCAATTAACAATGAGATAACACGAAATAGTAACTATTATCAGAAAGACAAAAATAATAAATGCTGATGAGGATGTGGAAAAAAGGGAACCCTTATACACTGTTGGTGGTAATAAATATTAGTAAGTCATTTCGAAGCCCTGTATGGAGGTTTCCTGAAAACTAAAAATGGATCCACCATGTGGTCCAGCTATCCCATTTCTGTAACAAATGAGACCAGTATACAAAAGACACACCTGCACTCCCATGTTCTTTTGCAAATTATTCATAATAAACTAGACAGAAATCAACCTAGGTGTTCATTAGTGAATGAATGGATAAAGTAAATGTGGTGTACATGCACTGAAAGTATTATGCAGCACCCCCAAAATGATATCTTCTCATTTCTAGCAAAATGAATGGAACTAATGGTCATTATGTTAAGGCAGCCACAGAAAGGAAAATATTCCAGGCTCTCTGTCATATATGAAGGTTAAAGAAAGTCCAATCTCTATATAGCATAGTGATTACAAGAGGTTGAATAGAGGGAGGAAAAGGGGATTATAGGAATATTGGGTAACAGTTGACCAAAACATAGTCAGATAGAAATAAGGTTCTAATATTCAATAGCACAGTGGGACAACAAAGTAACTATAGTCCGTAATAATGTGGTATATACTATATGAAGAACTGGAAGAAAGGATCTGATAGGCTCCCAACACAAGGAAAAGATAAGGAAATGGAAAGGTCATAGCATGTATGTATTGATGTACCCCATAAAGTGTATAAATATTACATGTTAATCAAAATTTTACAAAGAAAAGTTATAAGAAATAACAAACTCTCCAGAATACACAACAGAAGAGAGATTTCATGAGGTGGCAGACCTTAGCAATTATCCAGAAAACAGCAAGGAAAGAAAATGCGTAAATTAGATGTTATAAGAGACATTGCGAATAGTTTAAGAAGCATATTATTTGTTTAATCAGAGTTAGAATAGGAGCAATTAATGCAAGCAGGAGTGAGTAACATTCAAAGAGATGGTGTCTGAGAACTTTCTAGAATTGATGCATGCTACTAATACTCAAATGATCAGAGGAGTACATTTCAAGAAAGATAAAAAAGTAATTTTCCCTTAAACCAGAGTAAAATTTGAGACAATGGATACAAAGATATGACTGGGGCATCAATTGGACAAACAGTAGGCTTCTCCAGTTCCAAAACAAAACTGGAAGTTGTGATGCTGCAGGGAAAAAACTCTCAAGTAAGTGCTATGAATCTGCTTCTATAATTTTCAAGAATAATAGTCAAAGAATTTATAGAGAGTTTAATTGAATTATCAACACAATAATGTCTAAAGATGTAAACTGAGAAAAAATAAACAAATGATCACAGACATACAAGGAAATAATATGTTAAAAGACAATTAACAGGAGAAGAAATTTGCAATATATATGTCCAACAAAAGAATTGTATCCTACAAATCATCACATAAATTATTTTGTTGGAAATATATATTACAAAGGACTTAAGCAGACATTTCATAAATGAGGATATTCAAATGGATAATGAACATATGAAAATGTGTTGAATCACAGTAGTCTTTAGGAAAATGCAAATTAAAATCATAATGGGATATATTATAAAAATGACCAGATGGTTAAAATAAAAAAAAAATAACAAAGGCAAGTTTTGAAGAATGTATTGAGCAATAAGAAGTCTCACATGTTGCTGGTGGGAATTTAAATTGACCTATCTATTTTGGAAAATTGTTTAGTAGTATCTACTAAAAGTAAACACATACCTAGTCTATGACCCAGAATTTACTCTTGGTGAAATTCAACAAAACTGAGTGTAAGTGCCTATCAATAAGACATATACAAACATGTGTCCACCTTATTCTAAGTAGCAGCAAGCTAGAAACAATCCATGCTCATAAGTAGAAAAAGATACAAGTAAGTTACAGTATAAATTCACAGTGGAAAATGAAGAAGTTAAGCTACAGAAATATATAATTCAAAATAATAGCACTGAATGATGGGTTTTAGACACAAAAATAGTATATACTGTAGGATTCCACTTATTTGAATTTTAAGGGCAGGGGCCACATCTTTATGATAATAGAAGAAGAAATATCTTTGACTTTTAATTTAGTAATGACAGTGAGAGTGCACACAACAGCTATCTGTGGTGCTAGCAGGAAACCATAGGTTAATCTGTAGTCTGGTTATATGGAAACAGGTATTGATTTAAATTCATCAGATTTAAAATTAGAATTATGCACTTTGCTGCATGTATTTATGTGATATAGGAAAGGATTAGTAATCATAAATTTAGGAATAGTACTTATCCCTAGAGTAAAAGTTAAGAGATTGGGGATGGGAGCCTAAGAAACCTAAAGGGTATTTATTGGGAGTTGCTTCTTATTTAGTATTTACATATGTTTTGTGTGTCATATTTCATAATAAATAGAAGATAAATGACACAAAGAAAATGTTGCTATTTGGTTAACAGAAGAGGCAGAATTTCAATAAACCTTCCTCAAAATCCATATTATAACTTCCTGCATTAACTTTATTTTAGCATATGTCATATTCTTGCTTGGCTACCATGCTGGGATGTATTTTCCCATAGGGATGATCTCATAAACATTTTCTTATACTTATCCCACATGCTAATAGAAGATAAGAAGCACATTTTCTTCCTAATGTTCCTTGAAATGCCCCCAAATCCTCTTGTTGAAATAAATGCTTTCTACATTGTGTGTCAAATACTTATCTGTTGCAGCCTTCAAAAGTAAAAGCTGAACACTTTAGTCTATGTTATCAAAGTACTTAAAGTAGTTAATGCGTATGATATTTATACCTTTTTAGACATAACTTTGACATTTTATTCATTTATTCAATTTTGCTTTTGTGCATTCTGTGGAAAGCTCCAGGGTTGGTTGAAAATATCTAATACACAGAAAGATATGTGAAGAGTTCTGATTTCTGTTAGAGATTCGAAGTGAAATAGTAGCAAAAATGTTTATAAATGCTCACATCCCTGATTAGACTTACAGTATACTATTGGAGGAGGTGTGGTACTATAATTTCTTTCTCTCATTACATGGAAATAATTGAATTCATCTAGATTTCTGATTTGAAACTAAAACTACTAAAATATAAAAGTTATCCAAATATTTATCAATTAGGTTCTGAAAGTCTAAAATATAAATTGACTCTTTCAGAGTTTGTTTCAAATAGGTTGCTCTTATGAAAGTGGAACTTAAACCATATATTTTATTTTGCATATCATATTACTTTTGGTCTTATACTTAAATAAATTATTTATTAATGGTATAGTAGTCAAAATAATATTATATCCCATTCTCACAACAAAGATATAGAGAAGTGAAATTTTGGACAAAGGTTTACAAAATCCTGGAACAAGCTGACAGGTTCAATCAGTCCCCAATTCTGATACCCCAAGTCATGAAAATTAGAGTTGAATGTAGATTTTAAATTAACCCATAAATTGGGGGCTGCTAATGTGAGCAATAAACAAAAGATGCTAAATATGTGTTCCTAAGACCTCAATAGACACTAGCAATTTAAAGTTAACAAATAGAATTCCTGGGAAATCTGGGGAATTCCCCCAATCATAGATATTTCCTATTTAAAAAGGTATTTCTTTATTTACTTCAATCTTTATTGAGGTGTAATTTGCAAATAAAATTGTATATATATGAGACTATATATATAAGTTGTATGAGACTATTGGATCTAGACATAGATTATAAGGTAATTTTCACAATCAAGACAATTAACAAATCCACCACTACACTTTGTGGGTGTGGTTGGGGGCTGAGAACACCTAGATCTATTCTCTTTTTAATTTCATGCATACAATCTACTATTAACTACAATTATTATGCTACACATTAGATCTGCAGAATTACTCATTTTATAGTTAAAATTTCATAACTTTTGACCAAAATACCCCAACTTCTCCCACCCTCCAGGAAACAACCGCCTTTCTACTTTTCTGTCTTTATGACTTCAATTACTTTAGGTACTATATCATAAGATCAGGCCATGCTTATTTTTATTTTTCTGCTATATTTCACTTAGCATAATGCCCTCTGGATTCAACTATGTTGTTGCCAATGATAGAATTTCCTTAATTTTTAGAGTTGGATAGGATTCCTTTATGTGTGTTTGTGGTGCCAAATTTTATTTATTCATTAATCAATTCCAAATCTTATGTTGATTCCATATCTTAGCTATTTTGAATAATGATGCAATGGAGGAAGGAGTACAGATATCTCTTCAACAGCTTCATTTATTTTCATTACTTTCTTTGAATAAATACCCAAATGTGGGATTGTTTGATAGAATGATAGTTTATTTTATCTTTATGTCATTTTATTTATTTGAAAGGGAAAGAAAGAGAGTGAAAGATCTTCCTCTTGCTGTAAACTCCCCCAGGTTCTCCTACAGCCAAGGTTGGGTCAGAAATGGAATCCAGGTTTCCTAAGTGGGTAGCAGAGACTCAAATACTAGAGTAAATGTGTGCTGCTTCCCAAGGTGTGCATTAACAGGAAGCTGGAATTGGAAGTTGGGCTGGAACTTGAACCCAGGCACTCCAAAATGGGATTCAACCATTCCAGGTGGCAACAAAAACACTATGCAAAATACACATCTCAATAATTCTGTTCTTTGAGGAACCTCTATAATGGCTGTGCCAACTTACACTCCCAACAATAACAAACCAGGACGCCCTTATCTCCACATCCTTGCCAACATTTGTTGCTATTTGACTTTTTGATAATCTCACCCTAATAAGTATGAAATGATATAACATTGTGGGTTTTTTTTGCATTCTCCTGATGATTAGTGAGGTTAAACACTTTTTTATGTATTTGTTGTCCACTTGTATGTCTTTGCAAGAAATTTTATCCAAGTAATTTAAAAATTGGGTTTTTTGCTTATTTTCAACTGAGTTTTAAGAGTCAGTTATACAATTTTCCCCTATAGGATACATGGTTTATAAATATTTTCTCCCATTATGCAGGTTGCTTTTTTTAAATTAAAATTTATTTATTTTAGAGGCAGGATGATAGATGATAGGTAGATGATAAATAGAAAAAGGATAGATAATAGATATATGAAACTTATCAACTGGTTCATCCCACAAATGCTTGCAGTGATCCTTGGCCTGGGACCAAAGCCTGGAACAGGGAATTCAATACGGGTCTCCCATGTAGGTGAATAGAATAGAATTGCTTGAGCACACAGCTGTCTCCTAGGATTCACACTAGCTGGAAGTTGGAATCAGGAGCAGAGCTGAGCCAATCTGATATAGAATGTAGCTATCTTTTTATTTTTTTTGACAGGAAGAGTTAGTGAGAGAGAGAGAGACAGAGAGAAAGGTCTTCCTTCCGTTGGTTCACCTCCCAAATGGCTGCTATGGGCGTACTGTGGCCAGCGTGGTGCGACGATCCGAAGCCAGGAATCAGGTGCTTCCTCCTGGTCTCCCATGCGGGTGCAGGGCCCAAGCACTTGGGCCATCCTCCACTGCACTCCCGGATCACAGCAGAGAGCTGGACTGGAAGAGGAGCCACCGGGACAGAATCCAGCACCCCAACCAGGACTAGAACATGGGGTGCCAGTGCCACAGGAGGAGGATTAGCCAAGTGAGCCGCGGCACTGGCCAGAATGTAGCTATCGCTAGGTCAAGAGATCCAAGATGGCTGAAAAGTAAAAAGCTGAACTAACTTTAGCCACAGAAAAATACAAGAACCCAAGCAGGATTACGTTCTCAGAGGACTGGTAAAAATTAAATGAAGAAGTGTCAGCATAGTATGGAGACTCCTTAAGGCAATGAGGAGAGAGGACAGATACACTACCACTGCTGGCCACTCTTGGCCACTGCTGCCTCTCATTGCAGTATCTACCAGATCAACTTCCAGGTGGAGAGCACTATTTTATTGGGGAAAGAGAAGTAGATGACCTGCCCCCCACAACCCTAACTGTAGGAGAATTCCATAGCCCTTACTGACTTAGAGTCTATCCTAAAGCACTGACTAGCATCTGGGCAAATATTTGCTCCAAAAAAGAAATCCACATGGCCTCCCTCACTTTCCCAAAGAGCCAGTTTGCTGTTAAAAAGTTGTTGAACTCTGTTCTGACTTAGGGGACAGCAAGCAGTCCTGCTGCTACTAGAAGCCACAAAATCCAGAAACAGTACACTTTCCAGGGTTGGGAGTACTCCACCCTGCACCCTGTGACTATTGGAGTTTTGGAAATAAAACACAGAGCTACAAGTTCTCACCTGAAGGATCCAGGCATGATTCCTTCAGCTTCTTGGAGCTAGCACAACAGCAACTCATCAAAAATCTGAGAGGACCAGACTTGAAGATGTTCCCTTTGCACTTCCTAGCTCTGGGAATCCAGGGTCAAGCCCCAGCCCATCATTGCATGCATTGTGGGAAACTGGGGGCAGTCCATCTGTGCCTTGCAGAGCTGAGATTGTGGATGTTGCTACTACAATCTCTGGAATAATTTAGAAAATGCTAGTGTATATAGAGAGCACTATCTGCATTGCTATGCTTTAGTCAAGTTGCTGCCACATTTTGCAATACACATGCCTCTTACCCTGAGGAAATTTGAGTAATGACCTTGCTACAGTCTGCAGGACTAGCACTGTGATAGCAGCAGTAATTTGTCCAAAGCATAGCAATGCAGATAGTGCTGTCTATATACACTAGTAATGCTTAAGTTACTCCAGACAAAAAGCTCTTTTCCATCAATACCTGCTTGATAAACAAGGAACTATTACACCAGATGTGCAGACATCAATGCATGAACACAGGAGTCATGAAAAACAAGGAAGTACGACACCTCAAAAAGAATACAATAGCTCTCTAAAAATAAATCCTGTTCTGAAGGAAATCTATGAAATGCCAGAAATGGAATTCAAAATAGTGAACCTGTGGTAGTTCAATGTGTTGCAAGAGAATCCAGATAGTTTAAAGAAATGAAGAAAGCATTTTAGATACTCTATTAGTTACTGCAAAGCAGGGAAAACATGGTATTTTTCTATTTAGGATTGAGTTATTTCACTGAGTATAATGGTTTCTAGTTGCATCCATTTTGTTGCAAAATACAGGGCTTCATTTTTTACCACTGAGTAGTATTCCATAGTGTATATATACCATAATTTCTCTATCCAGTTAACATCAATAGACATCTGTGTTGAGCCTATATCTTAGATATTGTGAATTGAACTGCAATGAACATGGGGTACAGATAACACTTTCACATGTTGATTTCATTTCATTTGGGTAAATTCCCAGAAGTGAGATTGCTGGGTCACATGGTAGGTCTATATTCAGATTTCTGAAGTAGTTCCATAATGTCTTTCACAGTAGTTGCACCAGTTTATTGTCCCACCAACAGTGGGTTAGGGTGTCTAAAATATAATGTATCAGAGTGAAATTTACATTGGAAAATTCAATGATTGTTACAGCCCTTGTATTTACTATTTAAGAACAGTATTTTTTATCATGCTACTTGTTGAACTCTTTACTTAGTGTAGGGTTAATCTTATGAGTATATAGTAAACTGAAAAAAGATCATTGTAAAAATTAACAATGAGAGTAGGAGAGAAAGGAGGAAGAAGGGTGGGAGGGTGGGGTGGGAAAAATAACTATGTTCCTAAATCTGTATATATAAAATGCATGAAACTGGATACCTTAAATAAATTTTTTTAAAAGTTCATGAGCAGAAAGAATAAATCATGCTCACAGGGCCCAAAAAACAAAACAAAAGAACAACAAAAAAGAAAACAAGTATTGACATGTTTGAGAAATTCACTGAGGAGATAGAAATCATTAAAAAAAAAAAAGAAACTGGCCGGCGCTGCGGCTCACTGGGCTAATCCTCCGCCTTGCGGCGCCGGCACACCGGGTTCTGGTCCCGGTCGGGGCACCGATCCTGTCCCCGTTGCCCCTCTTCCAGGCCGGCTCTCTGCTGTGGCCAGGGAGTGCAGTGGAGGATGGCCCAAGTGCTTGGGCCCTGCACCCCATGGGAGACCAGGATAAGTACCTGGCTCCTGCCATCGGATCAGCGAAAAAAAAAAAAAAAAAAAAAAGAAACTAAAACTTTGGAGCTGAAAATTTCAATCAATTAAATAAAAATTATAATTGAGAACTTCAACAACAGAATAGACTGGATGGAGGAAAACATTCTGAACTGGAGGACAAGACTTGAAATAACCCAGTTAGACAAAACTAAAAGGAAAACGCTTAAAAAGACTTAAGAAAGCCTATGTGAGAAATGGGATATCATTAAGTGACCACAGAATCATACTATAAGAATTACTGAAGGAGAAGAAAAGTACAGAGGTATTTACAGCTCATTCTATCAATAATATAAAAGATCATGAATCTTGGCCGGCGCCGTGGCTTAACAGGCTAATCCTCCGCCTTGCGGCACCAGCACACCAGGTTCTAGTCCCGGTTGGGGCGCTGGACTCTATCCCGGTTGCCCCTCTTCCAGGCCAGCTCTCTGCTATGGCCCGGGAAGGCAGTGGAGGATGGCCCAAGTGTTTGGGCCCTGCACCCGCATGGGAGACCAGGAGAAGCACCTGGCTCCTGGCTTCAGATCAGTGCGATGTGCCGGCTGCAGCGGCCATTGGAGGGTGAACCAACGGCAAAAAGGAAGACCTTTCTCTCTCTCTCTCTCTCTCACTACCCACTCTGCCTGTAAAAAAAAAAAAAAATCATGAATCTTGAAAGAGATATGGGCATTTAGCTACAAGAAAGTTAAAGGACTCCAAGCAGATTTTTCCCCAAAGAATACAGTAATTAAATTAAGGACAAAGAATCCTAAAGACAGTAAGAGAAAAATGTCAAAGTACATATAAACAAATGCAATAAATGTAAAATCAGTTTTCTCAGAAGAAACTGTACAGTCCAGAAAAGAGTATGATGATATATTCAAGATCTTAAAAGAAACACAAACTTCCAAGCCAGGAGCCAGGAGATTCCCAGTTGGTCTCTCACTGGGTACAGGGGCCCAAGTACTTGGGCTGTCATCTACTACTTTCCCAAACCCATTAGCAGGGAGCTGGATAAGAAGTGGACCAGCTTGGACTTGAAAAGAATGAAAGTATACAATATGGAGGAAAATGATTGCAAATGGAGGACATAATATTGAGTGAAATAAGCCAGACAGAACAAGACAAAGCACTGTGTTTTCCCTTACATGTGGGAGTTAAAATTTTTTTAAAAATCAAAAATAGAAAATAAAGAGATGCAAATGTGTGTCACTTTTGCTGCAAATAAAGTGCCTTTTCAAACTATGTGTTTGCCAAAAAAATTAATATAGTAGCATTATTTAAAAATATTATATTAGCATTACATGCTACTATAGTTTTAATGATTTTGTGACTATTTTAGAATGTACCTCATATGAGTAAAACTAAAATTACTCTCATTTGATTATTGTTTATAGTCCTTGTCTATTTTTTGGCTGAACTTCATTTTTTTCACTTTTTTATTTGTTGAATTCTTTGTTTACTGGAGCACTGTCCTTGATTATAATGTAAATTAAAAATAAACTATCTCAAAACAATAAAAATTAAATTAAAAAGACCCTACTAGCCCAAATGCCTGGCCAAACATTTTTAATTTTTATTACTCCCTTTTTTATGCAGAAAATTTTAAATTTGATGAAGTCCCTCTGGTTTAGTTTTGGTTTGGCTGTCTGTTTCTTTAAATCATATTCATAAACTCATTGTGAGCCCCGATGTCCACGAGAATTTCCTCTATGTCTGCTTTTAGGGTTTTTAGGGTTTCAGATTTTACATTGGAGCTTTTCATCCATCTTGAGTTGATTTTTAATTATGGTGTAATACAAGTCCTGAAAATTAAATTTTAAAACATCCAAAGCAGTAATTACCCTAATTCATATTCTTGATTTTTTTAAACTTTTATTTAATGAATATAAATTTCCAATGTACAGCTTATGGACTACAATGGCTTCCCCCACCATAACTTCCCTCCCACCCTCAACCCTCCCCTTTCCCGCTCCCTCTCCCCTTCCATTCACATCAAGATTCACTTTCAATTCTCTTTATATACAGAAGATCTGTTTAGCATATATTAAGTAAAGATTTCTGTTTTCAGAAAAAATTACACAGATAGAGGTTTGCATTAATGTTGGTTGAAATTACTATATAGTGTTAATATACATATTGTTTTATGTACAATAATTTCCTTTTTAATATTTGTTGGATTGTCATGATTTTTATTTGCCATTGAAGTTAATATTGCCTGGGGTATAAAATCTTAGATAAGTTTCTGATTTCATGACAGCATTTTCCCTACTTCAAGTGAAAAGTAGTTACAAAAAGGGAAAGCATATAGCAAATCTTTAAACATTGAAAAATGCCTGCTCATATTACCAGGATTCTGTAACCATTGAGCAAGGTTAATAACACTCCACAGAATCATGTGTCAAAATTGCCAAACTTAGGAATATTTTAGAACTACGTTCAGAAACTTGATATTTTTTGGAACATAGGTATGTGTAAAATATATTAGACATATAAACTTGTGAATTTTTATTTTATTTTTAAAAAATGATATTCATTAAAAGAGAGAGCCACACACATCCATTGATTTTTTTTAAGATTTATTTATTTATTTGAAAGAGTTACTCAGAGAGAAAGGGAGAAGGAGGGAGGGTGGGAGGGAGAGAGAGAGAGAGAGAGAGAGAGAGAGAGAGAGGTCTTCCATCCACTGGTTCACTCCCCAATTGTCTCAATGGCTGGAGCTGCACTGATCTGAAGCCAAGAGCCAGGAGCTTCTTCCAGGTCTCTAACACAGGTGCAGGGGCCCAAGGACTTGGGCCATCTTCTACTGCTTTCCCAGGCCATAGCAGAGAGCTGGATTGGAAGTGGGCAACCGGGACTTGAACCGGCGCCCATATGGGGTGCCAGCACTGCAGGAAGCGGCTTTACCCGCTATGCCACAGCACTGGCCCTCACTTCCAATGATTTCATGACAACAGCAATGACGACTGATTACATAGCAACTGCTTCTCTCCTACATGCTCCTGCTCTGATTCATAGATATATCATTTATAAACTTAATTATGGGGAAACATACATTAAAGCATAAGTTACAAAAAAGGAAGAAGGTCTATCAGTTCCCTGATTTCTGGCAATAAAAAATTCACTGATATCTATGTTAAATATGATTTTAAAAAGTTTTGTTCAGTAAATTTATTTCCAAATACCAACCAACTTATGTTATTTATAAGAAGTATATTTAAAAGACTCATAAAGCAGAATTTCAGTAAAATTATGAAGACAATAGAATTTTATGTAGTACAGAATTGTCATTATTTTGAATTATCCGAATTAATTTTATCTAAGTCAATTTTAAATGTGTTGGACTGTAAGAATGCTTGGAACTTTAAACATACTGGTTCTCTTATTTATTAAAAATTCTTATGATGTGAAAATTCTAGGTTTGTGACTTGCTTGACCAATATATACCAACAAAGCAATAAAATTTTAAGTGTATGCAAAAGTAAGGATACATTAAAAAGAGAAATGAAATTTGAATATATTTTAATATTTGCATTTTAATAACTTTTTGAAAAATAATTGATTTAAAGAAAATATATCTATATTGGAAATTTCAATAAATTTGAATATATATTTATAGCCAGGAAATTATCACCTAATCTAGGCCATGAGCATATCTATCATGATACATTTTCCTTGCATGACCTTGTAGTCATTCCCTCCTGCTCCTCCCCATCCCTCCCAATCCCTTGGCAACTATTTTAATGTCCTTTCTGTCACTGTAAATTAGTTTATATTTTCTAGATTCTCATTAAATGGAATCATTTCTTTTTTTCTGGCTTGTTTCCTTGGTGTAATAATTTTGGTCATCAAATAGTAAATTACATATACCAAGAGTCAATTTCTTTTTGTTGTTGTTGTTGAGTAGTTTCTATAGTTGAACATATCATAATGGATACATTCACCTATAGATGGCCATTTGAATTGTTTCCACCTTTTGGCTCTACAAATAAAGTTTCTAGGAACAATTTGTATTGAAGTGTTATGAATATATGCTCCCATTTCCATTCAGGAAATACTCAAGATTGAAATGTCTGGGTCATTATAGATAAATATCTGACTTTTCAAGAAACTATAAATAGTCCCAATATTATCGTATTGTATTTCACTTGCTAAAGAGAGATTTTCAGTTGTTCCACACTCTTCCTAAGTGGTTAGTCAACCTGTTCCATTTCTCCTTGGTGTGGTAAATATTTTTAGTTTTAGTCATTCTAATAGATATGTAGTATTTTCCTCTTTGAATTTGTGACTAGTTTTATGATCTTCTAATGTGTTTATTTGTCATCTGTATATCTTGTTTTATAAAGTGTATCTTCAACTCTTTGTCCATTTTTGTCTTATTTTTGCTATGATTGAAGTTTTAGAGCTTATATTTGATATACACCATAGTGTATTTATATAGCATGTAACTCTCAAGTTGACATAGATACATGATGCAAGTCATTTATCAGAAATATGATTTGAAATTATTTCCAATCTATGGTTTAATTTTAATTTTCTTAAAATAGTCTATTAAAGAGCAGTTCTTAATTTTAATTTTGATTTATTTTTAATATTATACTGTCTGTACTATATGTAAGAAATATTTGTCTAAACCAAGTCATAAAGCTTTCCTTTATGTTTTCTTCAAGAATTTTTGTTACATTTATACATATGATACTTTTGGGTTAATATTTGTATTATATATTGAGTGATTTAAAGGTTCTTTTTCTTTTTTTCTTCCTAAATCTCTTCCTTTTATTGTTTTAAACAGCTTTACTGTGAAATTGGATGGATTTGTTGATTAGATAGGCATTTTTTAGAACATCCTCTGCCCTCAAGAGGTTAAAACTATATATCCTGTTGATCCTGTGTGATGTGAAATTTAACTCCTTCTACTGGAATATTATAATGAAGAAATGTTCTAGGAATATGAATAAAGTTAAGATATAAGTGTTGTACTGGATCTTAGCCATTAAAAATAAATGTTAGATTTATTTCTCTATTGTCTGTATATACAAAGGCTGTTGATTTTTGTGCATTGATTTTATATCCTGCTACTTTGCCAAACTCTTCTATGAGTTCCAATAGCATCTTAGTGGAGTTCTTGGGATCCCCTAAATAAATAATCATATCATCTGCTAAGAGGGGCAGTTTGAGTTCTTCCTTCTCAATTTATATCCCTTTAATTTCTTTTTCTTGCCTAATGGCTCTGGCTAAAACTTCCAGTACTATATTGAATAGCAGTGGTGGGAGTGGGCATCCCTGTCTGGTACCAGATTTCAGTGGAAATGCTTCCAACATTTCCCCATTCAATATGATGCCGGCCATGGGTTTTTCATAAATTGCCTTGATTGTTTTGAGGAATGTTCCTTCTATACTCAATTTGCTTAGAGTTTTCATCATGAATGGGTATTATATTTTATCAAATGTTTTCTGTGCATCTATTGAGATTATCACATGATTTTTCTTCTGCAGTTTGTTAATGTGGTGTATCACATTGATTGATTTGTGAACGTTGAACCATCCCAGCATACCAAGGATAAAGTCCACTTGGTCTGGGTGGATGCATTCAATTGGCCAGAATTTTGTTGAGGATTTTTGCATCTATGTTCATCAGGGAAATTGGTCAGTAATTATTTTTCTCTGCTGCATCTTTTTCAGGTTTAGGAATTAAGGTGATGCTGGCTTCATAGAAAGAATTTGGGAGGATTCCCTCTCTTTCAATTATTCTGAATAGTTTGAGAAGAATTGGAGTTAGTTTTTCTTTAAATGTGTGGTAGAATTCAGCACTGAATCCCTCTGGTCCTGGGCTTTTCTTTGTTGGGAGGGCCTTTATTACCAATTCAATATCTGTCTAAGTTATGTGTCAGTTTATGTTTTCAATGTCTTCTTGGTTCAATTTAGGTAGGTTGTATGTCTCCAGGAATCTATCCATTTCTGATAGATTACCCTGTTTGCTGGCATACAATTCTTTGCAATAATTTCTGATGACTCTTTTTATTCCTGTGGTGTCTGTTGTTACATTCCCTTTTTCATCTCTGATTTTATTGATTTAGGCCTTTTCTCTACTTTTTTTAGTTAGTTGGGCCAATGGTGTGTCAATTTTGTAATTTTTTCCAAAAACCAGCTCTTCATTTTGCTGATCTTTTGTAATTTTTTTTGGATTCAATTCTGTTTATTTCTTCTCTAATTTTAATTATTTGTCAAACGACTATTTTTGGATTTGTTTGCTCTAGATTTTCAAGATCCTTGAGATGCATTGATAGCTCATTTTTTTGGTGCTTTTCCAATTTCTTGATGTAGGTACCTATTGCTAAAAACTTTCCTCTTAACACTGCTTTTGCTGTATCCCATAAGTTTTGATATGTTGTGTTTTTATCTTTTTGGTTTCCAGAAAGTTTTTGATTTCTCTTTTGATTTCTTCTATGACCCACTGTTCATCAGGAGCATTTTGTTTAGTCTCTGTGTTTGCATATGCTCTAGGGATTCCTGAGTTGTTAATTTCCAGCTTCATTCCATAGTGGTCTGAGAAGATGTATGGTATGATTTAGATTCCTTTGAATTTGCTGAGGCTTGCTTTATGGCCTAGTATGTGGTCAATCCTAGAGAAAGTTCCATACACTGCTGAGAAGAATGTATATTCTGTAAGTGTAGGATGAAATTCTGTAGAAATCTGTTAGATCCATTTGGTCTATAGTGTCGATTAAATCTGCTGTTTCCTTGTTCATTGTCTATCTGGTCGATGTGTCCATTGCTGAAAGTGGAGTACTGAAGTCCCCCAACACTATTGTATTGGATTCGAAGTCTCCCTTTAAGTCCCTTAACATATCTTTGAAATAGCCTGGTGCCCTGTAATTAGGTGCATATACTTTTATAATAGTTACATCTTCCTGTTGAATTGAACCCATAATCATTATATAGTGCCCCTCTTTGTCTCTTTTGACAGTTTTTGTCTTAAAGTTTATTTTGCCTGATATTAAGATGGCTATGCCAGCTCTTTTTTGGTTTCTGTTGGCATGGAATATGTTTTTCCAAACTTTCACTTTCAGTCTGCATGCATTTTGTTGGAAAGATGTGTTTCTTGTAAGCATAAAATAGATGGGTTTTGTTTTTTAATCCTTTCAGCCATTCTGTGTCTTTTAAGTGGAGAATTGAGGCCATTTACATTCAATGTGCCTATTGATAAGTTGTGATTTTGCCCTGCTATTTTTCCAGATATTTCTAATATATGTTTGAACTTTCTGTGATCTTTTATTGAGAGATTTTCTTCCTTTACATTCTTTTGCATTGATGGCCATGTTTCTGTGTTTCTGTGTGTAACACATCTTTAAGCATCTTTTGCAGGGCTGGACGAGTGGTGACAAAGTCTTTCAAATTCTGTTTGCTATGAAAGGTCTTTATTTCACCTTCATTCACAAATGAGAGCTTTGCAGGATATAATATTCTGGGCTGGCAGTTTTTTTCTCTTAGTACTTGGGCTCTAGCTCACCATTCCCTCCTGGCCTGTAGGGTTTCTGTTGAGAAGTCTGCTGTGAGTGTAATTGGAAATCCCCTGAGTGTAACCTGGCATTCCTCTCTTGCACATTTTAGAATCTTTTCTTTATGTTTAATTGTGTGAGTTTGATTACAATGTGTTCTGGTGAGGATCTTTTTTGGTCATGTTTATTGGGGGTTCTACGAGCTTCCTGTACTTGGGATGTCTCTGTCCTCCAAACCCAGGAAGTTTCTGCTAGTATCTCACTAAAAAGGCCTTCTAATCCTTTCCCTCTTTCCATGCCTTCAGGAACTCCTAAAACCCAAATGTTGGGTTTTTTAATAGTATCCTGTAGATTCCCAACAATATTTTTTAGATTTCTAATTTCTTCTTCTTGTCTTTGGTTTGACTGTACACTTTTCTGTGCTCTGTCTTCCAAATCCGATATTCTCTCTCCTATCTCACTGAATCTGTTTTTTAGGCTCTCAAATGAGTTTTTAATTGTTCTATTGAATTTTTCATTTCATTTTGATTTCTCTTCAATATCTCATTTTCATGTTCTACTGAACTCTTCATTTCATTTTCATTCCTCCTTAAGATTTCCTTTTCATGAGAGAGATTTTCTTTCATGCCCTGCATGGAGTTCAGAAGTTGGTGTGTTTGTTTTTGATTATTTCTAAGTATTCTTGTCATCAATTATTTGAATTCTTTTCTTGCATTTCTTCTATCTCATTATCTTCATAATCTTGTACTGAAGTGTCATGTTCTTTTGTGAGTGTAATGTTGTCTTCCTTATTCTTGTTTCTTGGGTTGTTGCATTTGTTGTTTTTCATTTGTGGAGATATTTGTTGGTTTCTTCTTTTTTTTTCTGCTGTGGCAGCTTTTCTTGTTGTACTATGACTCTGTAGATAAGTGGACTGTCTGCTTGCAGTGTTTCTCAGGAGTCTTTTGGTGGGTGTGGCCAGAGAGCTCTGTTCAATTCTTCAGGGTTAAGGGTGTGCCTAAGGTGACACACCCAGGTTTGGCATTGTAAATCTTCTCTCTCTTTTAATCAGAAGGGAAGTTAATTCTGCTCAGCTGAGCTCTTCTCCTTCATGGTGATCTGTGCCTGAGTGCTAGCCCCAGTGGGTATAATATTTGTCTGCTCTGTCCCAAGGACCACATAAAGGATCTCTGCATTCCTCAGTGTAAGCTCAGATTCCCCTGCAGTGTCTCTCACCAGGTAGCCAGGGCCACCCGAGCTTGTGGCATCTCCCACCGAGACTACTCATGTCTCAGCCACACCGTGAGTTCTCCCACACGTTCAGTTTTTTTTTTTTTTTTTCACAGTCCCGGTTCATAAGCTCCACACATTCATTAGATCTTAGTCTCCTGTTATTACTCCCCACCAGAGTTAGGTTTCTCTGCTTGGCTGATTGCCGGGCACAGCCCTGAGCTGCCGCAGCTGTTGCATACATCCAAAATGGTGCCTGCTCTATTGGCTCATACACCTTTGTAAGGTGAGAGGAGAGAGAGAATCATGTCCATACCTGCCCTTTTATTTTTTCTCTCCTCTAGTTAGGCTGGTGTACTTTCCCCCACGGGGCTTCAAGCCTTGTTCCCTCTAGGCTTTTCTTGCTGCTTTTCCATCAGTGTCTCAGGCTATTGCAGTTTCATCTTACCTCACTTTGCAGTGCTGGTGTGGAGGCTCTTGGCAGCTAGAGCCCCAAGCCATGGGCACCCGTGCCCTCCACATATGTCCACCGTGTCCCTCTAATTACAGAAGAGTTTTCTCTGCTGTTTTTTCCCTAACTCTTCTCTGAGACTACACTATCTCCACTTATATTAAACTATCTTCTCCTGGACTATATCAGTAAGCTCCCTCCCTATTCTGCCATATTGAAGCCGCCCTCTCTTCCTTTAGTCCTTACTCTTACTTTCTTGCTAAAAGACAGAAACTCTGGCCTTGTCGTTCTTTTAGAAGTATTAGCCAACCAAAATAAGACATTTACAATATAATTGAAAGATTGTTAGGACTAGCATTATGCAAGTCTGAAAAGGTAGGTGATGTGTTCTGTTTTTCATCCCAAGTTTAAGAGTTCTAGAAACTCCTTTCATGTATTTTAAAGTATGAAAATCTGACTAATATAGGTATGAACTTCTTAATGTTACAAGATGTATACTTTTTCCCCAAGTTTTTTCTGAGGAAAAAGACTAATCAGAAAAAGTTGTCCCTTCATATCAGAAGACTAAATTATGGAGATATATGCAAGGGAATTTTAAAAAGTTAACAAAAAGCTTGAATTAAAGGATAAAGCAAAATTTTCATGAACTTTTTTATGATCCCTCAGAGCTTAAGTTTTTGTTAATAAATATATTATACTTATAAAAATAATAAAGGAATACTATTACAATAATATGAAATATTTTTACCAAAATAGGGAATGAGTAATTTTGGACTGTAGTGTTGGGAAAAGGGAACAGGTCAGTTTGGTCCAGTCAGTGCATCAGAAAGAAACAGGTTCTCTCACCAGGCTATGCTGTTGGGGACAATGCACTAATCTCTTGGAAGAGTTATTAACATTGCTTGATGTATTATTGTCTTTTAAATATCTCTCAAATACATCTATTTCTCTCCATATCTTTATTGCCTTTACTTGACTCCTTTTTTTAAAAAAAATATTTATTTTTTGAA
The DNA here is from genome assembly GCF_033115175.1 of Lepus europaeus. NCBI lineage: Eukaryota > Metazoa > Chordata > Mammalia > Lagomorpha > Leporidae > Lepus > Lepus europaeus. The sequence goes on along the minus strand of NC_084829.1, from coordinate 127,371,085 downwards.
AGGAAGAGTTAGAGAGAGAGAGAGAGAGAGAGATGTTTCCCATCTGTTTGTTCACTCCCCAAACAGCTGCAATGACTGTGGCTGGGCCAGGCTGAAACCAGGAGCCAGGAGGAAAGAGCCAGGAGTTTCTTCCAGGTCTCATACATGGGTGACGGAGGTGCAGGAACTTGGATCATCTTCTGCTGCTTTCCCAGGCACATTTGCAGGGAGCTGGATCAGAAGTGGAGCAGCTGGGACTCAAATCAGCACTCATATAGGGTGTCAGTACTGCAGGCCATGGCTTAACCAGATGTGTAACTGCACTAGCACTAGGTCTTTTGCCATTTCTATTGTGAATTCTGTAAGATTCATCCAAGCAGATATCACCACACCCTCCTCTCCTTTACCACAACAGTGCAGATGGCATAAAAGTTTATTTCATTTTGTGAATATGTACATGTCTGCATATATTTTCAATGATGTTTTCCTGGTGTGGAGACTTTTGGGTATCTGCAATGGTGCATAATAGATGAACAGCTTAATCATCATCTTTACATAGATGTAGCTCTAATGTCATATGAATTTAATTTAGTGTGCCACTTTTAACTAAATTTGTTATCTTATGCTCGATATCTGAGACATACATTTCCAAGTATTATGTATTTTCTCTTTTCATGTTTAGCAGTTTTATCACCTTTTAAACATGTTTTATCACCCAATTAAAAAGAAGGTTCAAAAAAGGCTGGCCCTATCTGTCTTGTTCTCCAGTCCTATGAATGCCTGATATAATAGCTGAGTGAATGTGTGAAATGAAAGGATCTATTCATTGAAGAATAAAACCTGATATGATCAGTGGGACACCTGTCAAAATAGCATGTTAACCTGGAGACTTTTTTTAGGACTTGCAAAACAGTGACAAAACTAAGTAAATGATCATATTATATTTAAAAGTTTTGGTTTAGATTATCTATTTCATGTACACGATGAGCTCACAAACTCCAAGAACATTGACTTGGGAGTGAGACTGAGTTGAATTCAGATCTATCTTTGTCGCTTGCTACTTGTGTGAACACAGGAGTGAGTGAGCGCTATTTCATTATGTATTAAATGAAGGACAAAGAAATCTTCCTCCACATTTATCATGGGGATGAAGCCTGATGATGTGTGCACAAGAAGCAACACGCCATGTCTGGCACTTGATGCATGCGTGATTGTCAGTCTCTTTCCTCCATTTTTCTTTCCTGGTTTTAGATGGTAATGCTGCATGTGTTTTCAGTATCAATACAGTGTATTATTAAACAATCTTTCAGAGAATGGGAATTATGTTAGTAGGAAGCACCCATTTTTAATGCTTTCAACTTTTGATTATTTAATTGCAGAGTGGTCATGAAAAATATAGGATCCACAAGCTACATTTCTTTTGCCACCAAGTAATCAGTAGCTATTATTGTTTCTTAGCATGTGTATAAAACTTCACTGCCAGATTATGTGTATTAGAGGATTGAAAGCTGCTATGATTATAGCTCAATTTCAAACAATTGGGTAAAATATTTAGTGGATTTAATGGCTCAAAATCCATGTCAATTCTATCAGTTAAAATAATGGAGAGTTATATGTAACAAGAGTTTTAGAATATCATTTTAGTTTTTTGGATTCAAGTTTCTAAAATTAAATTTTGTCCCATGTGTAGCAAGATCACAATCCCTAAAACAAACGTGATGACTGAACACTATCTTACATTGGCTTTAGCCAACATATTGAATTTTGTTGATCTGTAACCAAATAGTTGTAAATGATAGTGTATGTGTTGTATTTAAATGACATACATTAAAATAATACTTAATTTTAGTTTTGTTATATTTTCTTTATTACTTTTTTTTACTTAATTAAAAGTTGTTAAAAAAAGAAATGCCTGCGTGTATTAGTTTTGCAGCAAATACAGTAATTCATCAATTTTTGTTTTAAATATTAATCAAATTGATAAGTATTATATGCTATTGTAGTATTAATTATTTTGTGACTATTTTATAATTTTTTATATGTGAGTGAAGTTTAACATCTCTTCATTTGATTATTGTAATAGGTCTTGCCTATATTCCTGCTAAATTCCAGTCTTTTAACTTGTTTCTTGTTTAACTGTTTAGTGGTGCATTAGACTTTGACCATAATGAAAATTAATAACATGTCATCTCAAAAATTAAAAGTGAAAAAATCACATAACAAAAGGATTGTAACATGTAACTGAAATTTAAGCAACGATGCACGAAGAGATTGAATAAGAGAATGGCCACTAGATGTTGCTAGTGTTCTAGGTTATAAATCTAAGCAGTTGCTTTTCTCAAAAGCATTTCCCTTTTCCCCAATGTTTTTAGAAATATTATCTAATTCAATAAGTTTCAGCAAAATTAAAGCATAAGAAGCTAAAATTTGCAAGATCTGAATTTACAAGTCACTTGCAATTCTTCACTCATTCTTTTTTTTCTGTGCCATCTAAAAAGTTATTCTTAATATCATCTTTAAAATGTATAATGAACTTCCTTCCAGACCCATACTGATTTCAGCATTTTTGTTGCAGAATTACAAGTTATTTAATTATGTTCTAACTTGCATTGACTGGCCACGTTTATTCTGCAACTAGGCTAACTGAATAATTTTCAGTGTTTCAGCTAGAATCTACTTCTGTTTTTGCCTCTGCTACACAAGAGTTGGGGAAAGGATCTAGACAAGAGATTTTCATTAATCTTGAAATTCATAGAACTGGATAAGTAAAATTCTGATAAGGCAATTAATTGTTGCTTGCATTAATCTAGCAGTTTTTGGTATGTGTGTGTGCGTGTGTGTAAGACTTTTTTTTCTCTTTAGAGCAATGGAAGAAGCAAACATCATAAACCCCAAAAAATGAGTAAAGAGGCTTCATACTATCTCTAGGTCAATTGAAGAGCATCTTACAGGAGTTTGCTGTCTGAGGATGCCATGAAGACAGCAGGTCTGTCGTGGGAAGTCCAAAAAGGTGCCCCTTAACTATTGCAGAAACATGGACAAGATTGCAAGAGGAAGTCACATACTTTTCTTTAGAGATATAGTATAATCATTTATATCTATGATTACACTTCTAGTTTTTCACATATTCATGCCATCTAATGCAAAATGTACTGAAGACCTGCAGAATTAGACAGCATGTGAACTTTGTGGAAAATAATCTGGTCACATCACACTCACCATTAAGATAGTGAGGTCACTAATGAAGGGGTCTTTAGCTCTCATAAGCATTCATGGTGAAAAGTCCACTGGGAAAAAGATTGATTAAGGTGGCAAAAATGAGAGTTGTCATTGTGACAGCCCAACATTTTTGCAAATTTAGCTTCATTATTTTCAAATTTAAAAAGCAGAAGTAAATACACACTAGCTTTCCTAATTTTCAATGACGATGACTGGATAATTATGTTACTAATCAAAGTGTCTAAGCTCATTGGATAGAATAAATATTTAGGAGCTGGTGATGACTTTAACCTTTATTCTTTGGAAATGTGAAACAAGATCATTAGATTTATAAATTAATTGAGGATTATTTAACCAAAGGCTCATCTTTGGCTTATTTTTTCCTTATGTAATAATATTTAATACAACTGAATACCAGATAATATCACTGTTTTGAGTAGCAGCTAAATGGTATTCTTAAATTATAGAATTAAAATCAAAGAACTGAAGCTAAATTTCTGTTAGAATCTGATACATTTTAAAATTCTTTATTTTAATTAGTTTTTAACAGAATCAATGTGATTTGCAGATGCAATTCTAAGAACATATGTTACTGCTTTCCTCCCTCCCTCCCTCACCCTTTCTCTCTCCCACCCTTTATCTTCCTTCATTCTGTCTTTTTCTAGTTTTTGAGATAATATACTTTAAATTTATATTATAGTAAAAGGGCTTAATACTTCACCAAATAAGAAGTTTAACAAGTAAAAAGAAAAAAATAACCTACTTTAGTGGGAATATAGACAACATCTGTAGATAATTATTGAGTGGGAAAATGACAGCTTCACCCATATATAGCAAATTTTAAAGTAATCACAGATCATTAAAATCATAGTAGTATAACATTCTTAACCATTGGTTTGCCATACGTATAAAAGAAAGCTTTACAAATTACATTTGCAGCAATAATGAATTTAATAATTTTAAAAGATTTATTTATTATTTATTTGAAAGTCAGAGTTACACACAGAGAGATAAGGAGAGGCAGAAAGATAGAGGTTTTCAATCTGCAGGTTCACGCCCCAATTGGCTGCAATTGTCAGAGTTCTGCTGATCTGAAGCCAGGTGCCGAGAGCCTCCTCCAGGTCTCCCGCGGGGGTACAGGGGCCCGAGAACTTAGGCCTTTTTCTACTGCTCTCCCAGGCCATAGCAGAGAGTTCGATCGGAAGTGGAGCAGCCAGGACTTGAACCAGCGCCCATATGGGATGCCAGCACTGCAGGTGGCAGCTTTACTCGCTACCCACAGCACTGGTCCTTGAATCTGATAATATTTTAATTAAAGAAAGCTTTTTTTTTTTTTGTGAAAATCAAAGGAGATCTTAGAATATCAAACATCATTGAAAAATAACTAGTAATCCCTCTTTAAAAAAGCAAAAGTTTAATTTATCTATCTGAAATGCGAGTGACACAGACAGGAGAGATAGAAAGATCTTCTGTCTGCTGGTTCACCCTCCAAATGGCCACAAAGACCAGGGCTGGGCCAGGTTAAAGCTGTGAGCCTGGACATCCATGTGGGTTTCCCACTTGGGTGGCTAGGGGCCCAAGTACTTGGCTGTCAATCCGCTGCCTTCTCAGTCACATCATCACGAAACTGGATTGGAACTGGAGAAGTCTTTACTTGAACTGGTGCTCTTTACCAGTTGGAGATGCTGGTGTTGCAAAGGATAGCTTAACCATTGTGCCACAATGCTGGCCCTTAGTATCCCTTTTTAAGTTAGTTTTCTAGTAGAAGCCCTCCACAAAATGAGCTTTTCCTACCCAAAGACAGAATTTTCAAGAGAAACATTAAGAAAAAATAAATATTAGAATCAGTGCATAGTGTTACAACTCTGAAATCCTTTACACTGGTTAACTGTTTAGGCATGAGCTTTCCCTGTAAATATTTTGTGTGATATTACTTCTTCTTGGAATCCCCTCACACCTGGATCACCAGGGAAAGAACTATTTATCTTTCAAGAGGGAAGATTATGTCACATCTTTAAAGAAGCTTCCCTGTCCACCTAGATCTGAATTAATCACATCCTCCTACTCTCTAGCTCAATATTTCTCTGTATATTTCTCCCTACAGTGAACAAGTTTATATTCTTATTGTCCTCTGAATGTCTAGCTACTCAGTCTGGTATCCATTTCATACTCTCTCCTGAATTTATGTTTCTTAAATAAACAACAGCAAGACCTAGCTGACAGTGTTTGCTCTCTGTCAGGGAGTTAAATTGGCAGGATACTTCTTCCCCTCAATAACATTGGTAAACATTCAGTGCCTTTCTCCTCCCAATAGACTTTGTTTTTCAGAGGAGTTTTAGATTCACAGTGAAATAGAATGGAGAGTACAGAGAGTTCCTATAAAGCACAGCCTCTCCCACTATCAATATCCTCAACAGAGTGGCACATTTGTTATAACTGATGAGACCATGTTGATAAATCATCAGCCCATGGTTTCCATTAGGGTTCATTCTTGATAATGTGCATTCTGTGAGTTTTTAGACATGTATAATGACATGTATCTACTGTTATATTGCATCACACAGAAGAGTTCACTGCTTTAAAATTTCTCTGTACTCTGCCCAATCATCCTTCTCTTCCTCCAGGACCTTGCAATTTACTTTTGGGTCTATCATCCATTCTGAGTTAAATTTCATTAAGGTCTGTGCCTACATTCAGAATTGTTGCAGGTGAATGTTGAGTTCTTTCTTTCTTTTAAGATTTATTTATTTATTCATGAAGCAGAGTTACAGACAGAGGGAGAAACTGAGAGACAGAGACTGAGAGAAAGGTCTTCCATCCACTGGTTCACTCCGGAGCTGGGCCATCTGAAGTCAGGAGCCAGGAGACTCTTCCTGGTCTCCTTTGTGGGTGCAGGGGCCAAAGCACTTGGGCCATATTCCACTGCTTTCCCAGGCCATCACCAAGGAGCTAGATCAGAAGTGGAGAGCGCAGACATGAACTGGTGGCCATATGAGATGCCATTGCCACAGGAGGAGGCTTAACCTCCTACACCACAGTATTAGCCTTCAAGTATTAGTTCTTTCAGCATCATTTGTTGAAAAGACTATCCACACTGGCTTTTGCTCGCTTGTCAAAGACCAGTTGACTGTATTGGTGTAGTTCCATTCTCTAGAGTCTGTTATGTTCCCTTGAGCTATTTGTTTATGCTTTTGCCAATACTCACATAGGCAGGAGAAAGCAAGCTGGATTAGGTTAGACATAGGCAGCCAGCTTAGTATTCCAGGCGCTACATCAGGAGCGTGACCTCTGGTTACCAAGCAACACAGGGTGAAAGGAGTCAGAGTGGGAATGCTAATAAGAGAGCACAAAGAGCACGCTGCAGAAATGTGGAGCATTGTCTAAATCCAGCTGAGAAAGCTGTGGCAGCCACAAAGCAAGTGTGATAACAAAAGAAAATTAAAAAATTTAGGAGAGCAGCAGTCTCTGCTTGCCAAGAACTTGCCAAAGGCCAGGGGGCTGGAGTCCTGTCGGGGCCAGTGGCCCTGGCCCGACATGAGATGCAGCAGGCTGAGGCTGTCCCTTATCTAATCCTGTTTCCAAGACTTTTCGTCCCATATTCCTGCAGGCAGGATGTGACTTCTGATGAAGGTTTATGATGTTCTTTGCACTATCTGCAGAGCTTGTACCCTGATCATTGCTACTTTGTAAACTTGCTCTATTCCTGTGCTATGCATGATTGCACACAATGAATGTTATCTGTATGGGGTCTGGGGTATATATCCTTGTCTTTCTGTGTGCTCGGGGCTGGAGACTGAAGAGTTTCCCTAGGGAGACTGCCTCCAGTCCCTCATCGCCGGGCCCCCTACTTTGGCTTGGAACGATGAGGCAATAAACGTGGTGATGAATTGACTGAGTGCTGCGTGTTTCCATGTGGTTTGTCGGGTGGCCTCCGACAGCTGGTGCCGTGACTCGGATTCATCTCATCCACAGGTAAGCCTCTGTAAGAGGGAAGGCTGCGGCGGTAGCAGGCCGTAGGGATTACAAGGGAGGCACATAAGCACGAGTAGGGCGTGGGAGACTAGGGCTTGCCCGGGGAGCCTCTCCTATTGCCCATGGGGAATATACAGTCACATCTAAATGTGACAAGGATATAAAGGCCTTGTTAAAAAGCGCTGGGACGCCGGTTGCAGGAGAAAGGAGGGAGCAATTGGCACGTGTAGGACTTAAAAGACAAAAAATTTCTCAGGAGCCCCTCTAAGCCATAACTATGGAATATGCGCATTTAAACGTGTCAAAGTGTCCGGACTACCCATTCTATTTTTGTATTATGTACTAACTCTACCCTTATTATTGATAGGAATGCTTGGGCAGATTATGCGTGGTTGGCTTTAAAAAAAATGTAAATCAAAATATGCCACAAGTAGTTAAGATTGCACAAACCTACAAAAATGTAACAATTACAGATAGTAAGAGGCTACTATCATTATGGCTAAATGGTTACCCACCGTGTTCCATCCGCTGAAAAATTTGTTGTCTTATCAAAAAGAGATGTTACAAATATTTAATGAAACCCAAATCACTAATTTCAGAGTACTGCAAAATGTTAGCACATTTGTTAATTGGATGTACACCTCAACATGTCTGTTTAACAAGTATCAATGCCTCAGATCTCCATGCCATGGGATTGTCTAGCCAGTTCTCAGGCTGTCTGCAGCAGCTTGAGTTGTTGTATTGGAATGGTATTGTTTTTTATGTCCTTGACATGGGTGCCCAAGAAGCTAATTCTCCCTCAGTTATGTTTCAATTTACCCTTAAAACACATTGAGTATTATTGTGTTTGATTACTAAATGTATGCTTGTATGAAAAATTTGTATTGTATTCTTATAATGTGTTAATTATGTCTACCTCTCAATGCAGCCCTAGGGCCAAATGTAAGGACAAATTTTTGGAATAAAGAGGCTTGTATCTAGGTTCAGCTCTGGTGGACAAGTAACTTTGTTGCCAAATGACCTTCTCCTGCTCCTTGGGAGCCTGGCCAGTTCCCGGGGAGGAGGATAAAGGGATGTTTCTGATAAACAGGTGGGCATGCTTCGTGTCTTGGCTCTCTGGCCAAGATCCGGGACGGGACGCACTGCTTGCCTAAAATCTTGGCAATGAGCCACCCTTGTCCTTGGAGGCTTTAAGAGGGAGCCAGAACAAGTCTCTGCTACTGCTGCTTCATCCCAGGGGAACACACAGTCAAGCTAAATGTTAAACATGCCTGTAATGATTACTAATAATGTCTGATTCTCAGTATGGATTCTTTTCCGGTGCTTTGTAAAGATTGCCTAGTGATGCCCACAACACTATAAATTCTGCTAAACGTAAGTACAATGTAAACATGAATCAATTGGCTACTATGACTGAGGTGTTCTGTGACAGTTCATTTGATGAGGGATTAGCAAAATGGATTCACTTAAAAACAGGACATTCAGGACCTGCCACTCTACATGGTTTGTCATTACAAAAATTATCAAGGAGGGCTATGCCCAATAAATAAGGGTACTATAAATGTGGACAACAGGGACATGTACAAAAATTATCCAAAAGTCAAAAATCAAAATAAGGCTCCTCCTGGTATTTTCCCCCAGTGCTAAAGGGAAAGGCATTGGGCCAATATTGTCACTCCAAAACTGATAAAGAAGGTAATTCATTAAAAAACAGAGTTCAGAAAACTGGAAGTGGGGCCAGTCTCAGGCCCTCCCAACAGGAATCAGTGGACCATCTTGCTATAGTATCATTAAAGCAATGGAGCCATGTTTATTGCAACATTCTGTTAATCTATACTCCTTTACCATCTTTCCTCTAAATAATTTTAGTGTGCACTATAAGGCTTGCAGCGTATTTCTTGCAGATTAAACTAAAAGTAACTAAGTCTGTGCACAGCAGACAGCTAAAAAACAATTTGCTGTCACAAATTGGTATAGTCAACAGAATCTACAAGTATACAAAGCAATGCCTTTCTTTAAAAGAAAAACTAAAGTTACATGTGTAACCTGTAATGTTCCTGGCTGGAAAGACCCTCAGTTCGCCTCTTTGGCAAAGGAATGGGCTCTCTGCTCAGGATTGAGTAAAAATTGGAATGACAAGTTACGGAGTGCACAGCCTCCACAAGTTATTAAGGTTTTACAATTGGTAAAATAAAGGGATCCTATCACCAATCAATGAAATACACCTAATCCAATACTGGTATGGGACATGGACTCCTAAGGGATGGGTTTTTTTATGTAGCAAATATGCCTTCACATCGTTAGCCTCTGATAACTTCCGCAATTGCTCCCTGGACTGTGTGGCCCCGATGCTGACATCTGTATTTACAGCAGCGGATAGAGCGCGTCGGCAGCATGCTTCACCTAAAGACTGTAATGACAACGTCATCCTAATAGGAGAGGACACTGCCCTGGCCATGGCTGTACCAGTAGTAAGTGTTCCTGGACTGGCCTTTGGAAATAAACATGGACTGCGAAGGCTTGCATATTCAGTGACCAAAACAATTAATCTTACTGCTACTGGACTGTCCAATATAGCCGAAACATTGGATCAAGTTCACTCAGGAGTACTTTTAAACCATGCAGCTAACAATTACTTGATGTTAAAAGATCATATAAGTTGTAAATCTGTAACAGGAAAATGTTGTTTTAACATTACTAACAATGTGCCATATATAGAGTCTGTTGTTGATAAACTTAAAAATAAAATACAACATATGTTTATTACTAACCCCCTAACATTTGGAGGGTTTCAATGGATTCATTGGTTATTAATGTTGACTGGACCACTACTGCTTTTCCTACTTGGTATGGGATGTTTTCCTTGTGTTCTGCATTTTATGCTGACTTCACTACAGTCTGTATGAACTGACATTCATCATTATTTGTAATCACAAATACTTAATATTTGGCTGTATATTTCATCTCTCACCTAATGGTGGGCTGGAATGGTACTCAGAGATGGGTAAGACGCTCAGCATCCTGTACCAACCTAAGACAGGGCTCTAGGCCAAACTGCCAGAGTTACCGATGACGGGTAAGGACAGAGATGACTGAGGGCAACCTAAGACAGAGGCCATTCTCAATTACATAAAAAAGGGGGAGATGTAGGCAGCCCATAAACAAGTCATAGACAAGTCAAGGTCAGTCTTGGCTTGTGAAATTCCTAAAAGGAAAAAAGGTCACCTATTCCCATGCTCCAGAAGAATGATCAAACAAGAACACTCCGAGTGGCAGTGGATCAGCATATCCATTCAGGACTCATTACTAAACCAACGGGTCGACGTTCTCCAGGAAGAACTGAATCTTAGACGGGGATGTGGGGGACCCCCTGCTTGGTTCAGTCTGTCACGCTTTGCGCTACTCCATTTCCCTGGCATAACTATACTCGTCTTGCTAGTTTGTCTTGCTCTTTAGGCGCCACCTTAAACCATACCTGGGATAGTAATTTCACTGGTTTGCTGCGTGAACTACTGCAAGAAATTTGGGTTCTTAACACAACTGGACACAGATATTTGGTCCCCATTAGAAGTCATTGCTGCAAAACCTCCCCCCACCACCCTGCAATACAGCAGGTGTTGCTTGGTTTCTTGGACCAGTAGCCAGAGACGGGTAAGTGCCTTGAGGGATGGCATGCAACCTAAGACAGCGGAGGGCTGAGACTGCCCATGCAAGTCGACCCTCTGGCAAAGACGGGTAAGCTGCCACTCCGCTCAGGGGCGCCTAAGACAGGCGCTGGTCCTAAAGTAAAAAAAGGGGGAGCTGTGGGGAGCCGGCCCCCATAACCTATGTCTTCTGCCTGCCTGTAGACTGATGTGAAGTAATACAACCAAACGTTCCCAACGTTCCAATGTGCGCAAACAGAGAGGCTATCAAAAGAACAGTACATACCCTCTAGGACACTCTAAAACAGGGGGCTGCAGTATGTGATATGCCGTGGAAGCCTCGGTCTCTCTCTTCCTAACTGCCTCATTGACCGCTTGCTCCTACACTGTTCTTAGGGTGGACCGGTAGTCAACGACGGGTAAGCACTCGCAGGCTTCTCTAGCAACCTAAGACAGAGGGCAGGACATGTCTCCTGTATCCTTGATGATGGGTAAGCAGAGTAAGCGTTGCGGGGCACCTAAGACAGGCACGAGTCCACGCCGTTCAGCGTTTAACGCGAGGAACTTGTGGGGGATGGGCCCTCCCCCGCAGCCCTCTGGACAGTGTAAACACTGGTTACCATAAACACCAGGCCATTCTTGTACAAACAAGAAGGGGGAGATGTCGGGGCCAGTGGCCCTGGCCCGACATGAGATGCAGCAGGCTGAGGCTGTCCCTTATCTAATCCTGTTTCCAAGACTTTTCGTCCCATATTCCTGCAGGCAGGATGTGACTTCTGATGAAGGTTTATGATGTTCTTTGCACTATCTGCAGAGCTTGTACCCTGATCATTGCTACTTTGTAAACTTGCTCTATTCCTGTGCTATGCATGATTGCACACAATGAATGTTATCTGTATGGGGTCTGGGGTATATATCCTTGTCTTTCTGTGTGCTCGGGGCTGGAGACTGAAGAGCTTCCCTAGGGAGACTGCCTCCAGTCCCTCATCGCCGGGCCCCCTACTTTGGCTTGGAACGATGAGGCAATAAACGTGGTGATGAATTGACTGAGTGCTGCGTGTTTCCATGTGGTTTGTCGGGTGGCCTCCGACAGAGTCCCACGTGCCCAGCCTCAGAAGTGTGCTCAAGACAAGCTCCTCCTCCACAGGCCCTGACATGGAACTTTCTCTCTATCCTGTAAAAGTCACAAGCAAATTAGAGGAATGGGAGACAAGAAGGCAGGGTGAGCTCACCTCACAAGATACACTTTAGTTAAAAGACCTCGAACAAACTTTCCAATGGGAATAAAACCCCCAGATCACTTTCTTTCAATGGCTTTTCCCGTCTGAAGAAGCTCCTCTTGGTTGCTTTCCCAAAAACATTCCTTCTGCTCTTTTAATCCCTTGGCTGTTTATAAGAAAACTCTTTTGCTAAAAATTTGTCATCTCGGTTTGTTCAGCTGCCTCATACTCCATCATGGGAAGAACAAGTTCACGGGGTTCATGATCAGCTGTAATATCTTGCTGCGTTGGCTGGGACATCTCCCCATCACTCTTTTTCCTTTCCTGTCACCTCTGATTTCCTTTCTGGACAAGCCTGTGGATGCAAGTGGCTGGGAGGGATTCTGGAGGCTGCCTCTTGGTGTAACCCAAAAGTCCCCTGACGAAACCCAGCCACTGACAGCCCGTGAGGGTGCCTGAGAGCAGAGTTCCCTGCTTCCTATCATTTCTGACAGAGAATTTCTCCTTGGTGGAGGGAGGGTGCAGCTCCGGAGTCCCCCTCAGTTACCCTCCAGCTAGAGTGACTCAAGTGGGCTTCAGAAAAGCCTCTCCAGGCTTCCCAGAGGAGTTGACAAGGACACTCATCCCTTTCTCTCTGTGCCAGGCTGTTCCCATTCCCACTGTATGGCTTTGGCTAAGTTCTCTTAGTCTCAGTGGCTCTCCTTGCTTTCTCAGCTCAATCCTTCAAACACAAACCTCTGAGCCCAACAGCTAGGACCTCTTTGTTGAGCTTACTTCCAAACAAAAGCTCATAAAACCTGAAGCAAGGTCTGGTGAGGTTGGACTCCTGTAGAAGTTTGGCCAGCAGCTCTAAGGGAGTATGCCCACTGAAGCTGGTGACAAGTGGCCTGCTGGTACCACAGCTTGACTAAGTCCAGCAGGCTCAAGTTGAGGGTGTTCCCATCCCTGCTGTAGACATGGGCAAGGGGGTCTCACCCTATTGTGTGGTGAGGGATGGGAGAGGGATGGTCTGCTTCAGACTGAGGGAGCAGAAACAGGGACGCCTTTCTTTCCTCAGTGTCTTAGAGATGGGCAACACAGAATCCAAAACCACTTCAGTCACATCCCTGCTGCCATGCACCCTCAAAACTGGAGCACTGTTGAATCCTAAACCTTACAACAAAGACATTCGACCAGAAGAAAGTCTGGCCTTGACCTACATATTTCTTCTCCCACCCTCTGTCTCCACTTTCAGTCACAGTATATTTTCATTTCAGATAATCTCCTACAGGATAACTCAAAAATCCATTACCAGGTTATGGAGCCAAACTTCCTTGTGCTTATATAAGGGTCTAAAAGGTTAAATTCCATTCTTCCCTTCTCAGCTTCAGTCTTTGAAAACCTGCAGTTTAAACAGTTGGTTTATTTCCCTTGCTCTGAAACTGCCATGTGTTCATGCCACCCTTTGCCAGGTGGGAAGGGGTAAGGAGGGAAACTGTATCTCAATGTCTTTTATGCTAATTTGGTTCAGCTGTAACAAGACACTAGGTTTTAAAAGATTTCTCCCTTTTGGAACTAAAAAATACATTACTGCTTTAAAGAATTGCATTGTAACTTGACAAACTTGTTTTGTAACTATGTTCAACAGGTCCAATCAAAAGAGTGTTCAGCACTCTATTTTTATATCCTTTAGGGTGTATTTTGCCTATTAAGAAAACTTGCATGTAAATCTATGAAAAAATGTTGGTGTTTTACTGCAACACTGCTTGGCCTCAGTAGTCTCTGAAATTAAATGAGAAATTGCCACTTAATGGATCTCTAGATTATGTCACTTTCTTCCAGCTAGAGTTGCTTTATGGGAAAAAAATGAGAGAAAGTTTTATAGAGGCAAATTTTTATGCTGTTATGCCAAAATTAGCCAATACAGAATGGTCCAAAAATTATGTGAATCAAAATGCCTGTTGGTTCACATGTCTTATGTAGATCTTTAATTTGCTTTATTTTTTTAAAAGAGATAAAGATGTTTTCAAACTTTTTGTTTTGTTTTGTTTTGTTTTTTGTTTTATTTTCCAGATTTTTTTAACTTCTATTTAATGAATATAAATTTCCAAAGTACAGCTTATGGACTACAACGGCTTCCCCCCCCCACCCATAACTTCCCTCCCACCAGCAACCCTCCCCTTTCCCACTCCCTCTCCCATTCCATTCACATCAAGATTCATTTTCAATTCTCTTTATATACAGAAGACCAGTTTAGCATATATTAAGTAAAGATTTCAACAGTTTGCACCCACATAGAAACACAAAGTGAAAAATACTGTTTGAGTACTAGTTATAGCATTAAATCACAATGTACAGCACATTAGGACAGAGATCCTACATGAGGAGTAAGTGCACAGTGACTCCGTTGTTGACTTAACAAATTGACACTCTTGTTTATGGCATCAGTTATCCCCCTAGGCTCTTATCACGAGTTGCCAAGGCTATGGAAGCCTTTTGAGTTCACCAAATCTGATCATATTTAGACAAGGTTGTAGTCAAAGTGGAAGTTCTCTCCTCCCTTCAGAGAAAGGTACCTCCTTCTTTGATGGCCCGTTCTTTCCACTGGGATCTCACTCGCGGAGATTTTTAATTTAGTTGGTTTATTATTATTATTGTTATTTTTTGCCAGAGTGTCTTGGCTTTTCATGCCTGAAATGCTCTCATGGGCTTTTCAGCCAGATCCGCATACCTTAAGGGCTGATTCTGAGGCCAGAGTGCTATTTAGGACATCTGCCATTCTATGAGTCTGCTGTGTATCTTGCTTCCCATGTTGGATCGTTCTCTCCCTTTTTCAGGTGCAATGGTATCCAAAAGGGAATTGCTCAGATGACAAGTTTTATTATTATATGTTTGTGCTTGTGTTTTTTGATCAAGGATGTTATGCTTACCTTTACCAGTTATTTACAATCATAAAAGTGTAATTTTACCTAAGAACAAATAATTCAGATAAGGAATAATATTTATCATGTTCTGTGTTATTGAATACAATAAACTAGACTTTAGATTTTTCTTTGACAAAAAAGTGATATAAAATTTTAACTATACTTGTCTAATATCTCAGTTCTTTAAACCCTCTTAGTTGCTAAGTATAAAGTGAGTAGAGATAAATGAGGTAAATATCTCTAAAACCAAATCTGCATACTCTTAGCATCTTAAGTTCTTTGGAAAAACTGGTTATTTGGGTTTGTTAACAAGTACGTTTTCAGTGATTGTCCAGGTATTACAAATAATTCAAGACTGCTTGGAAGTAACTAAGGTTGAAGTTTGATATGCTCTTTTATCTAAAAAAATTTTTTGACTTAATTTGTAGATTTTAAAAGCATTACTTCAAATGTAAATTTTAATAAATTGGTAGATGGGAAATAGAAATAAGGAAAGTTGTAAGAATGAGAATGTGTTTTTGGTATGAAAGATTAAAAAGGAAAGAGAATTTTCTTTGTGGATTAAAAAAAGACATGATTACAAAGATATTTGCCTTAAAGTAAAACAACTGGTGTTCTGTAAATGAAAAACAATACAGGAAAAATAATTGAGAGAATATAAGAATGTTATAATATTCTTGTCAAAGATGAATCTTGTGTGAGATTAGTTTGAGATTAAAGGAAATTTGTTTAGATGAGTTTCTGATGAGATTAAAATCTAATCTGTCAGAGCAACCAGGTTTTTAAAATATATGTATATCACCATGTGAGTAAATATAGGAAAATGGTATTGATTTTAAATGTAATCTCTTCTTTTTGTAGAAACAGCAGCATGTCTTTTTAATACTTTCTGTTACATTGGTTACTCTCTGTCAGTCCTCTGAGAGCACTGAGTGTGACTGGGGACCCTTCACCCCAGCTCCCCAGCTCCAAGCTGCTAGATCCCAGTCTCCTGGTGCCTTGTTGAGATGGGAGATTTACATTGTTAAGGAAGTGAGGTAGATATTAATAAAGGTGTATAAGAGGGTCCGAAGAAAATGAGAAGTTTAAAGAAAATAAATTTCTGTGCAATGGGATGAGAAGACAAGTCCTGAAAGCAGGACTCGGCCTCTGGTCTGTCTCCCCTAGTCCTAGATGTCCTCACCTGTCCTTTATCAAAGGGAATTCACTGGATTTAGGGAAGATACAGCTGGTCTGACAAGGTTCAAACCATTGGACTGGAGGAGTCATTGAATTCTCCAATATATAACACTCTTGATGACAAATATTGTCTGGAGGGGTTTGTTTAGGTGAATTCCACATCCAAAACTTGCACATTTAGGCTTTCTCAGAAGAGGGATGAGGGGAGAGGAAACTGGGGCCTTGTCTATCAAGCTATTTAAAGTCTGTTGTCATCTAAGATTTTGTATTTTTCTCTAAATAACTTGCATTCAGATTTATAAAAGATGACTCTAACAATTGTTCTTAAATGTAGATTTTATGACAGTTTTTGAGATAAAGAGTTAGATAATTGACTCCAAAACTTAAAAAAAAAAATCCAAAAAGTTCTCATAAAAATTAAAACACTGATTTTGTGTTTACATGTTTCCTCTTCGAAAATTCCAAAGGACTTTTTTTTCCTGTGAATTCTATTGTACTCAGTGTTTTGGGACAACTTTATAAAACAGATAAAACTGTTTGTTTTTCATTCTGTTTAATTCCTCTAAAATTAAAAACTTTTATGAGGCATTTCATATTCTCAAGAAATGTTATTGTGCCTGTATGAATTCAGCAAAAATTTTTGTTCTACCCATAACAAGCTATAGTTAAACAAATAGTCAATCAACAAACTAAAACACATCAGCTTTTAAAATATGAATGCTAGGTGTTTCAGGCTTGCTAACCTTGAAAATTTCCTATGTTTGATTACTAGGTAGTCCTGTTTATTATTTTTAACATAGAAGCTCGATTTATTATGTTTTTGTTGGCTTTGTTGTATATTTTCTTTTTTGAGCTTTGTGCTTAACACATGTCAATATTCTACAGAAGTACAATTCCTCTCAGGGTAATGCTGGCCTGACACGTGGAGAGGATGACTCGTGTCTACAGAACAACTAAACTTATGTTTAATGATAGACTCCATGTACAGTTGCCTAAATGCCACTGCTCCTAAAGCATCTTTGTTGATTAAACATGATTAAAGGGGTTATTGACACTGACTTCTGGTCATCAAATACTTCTCTCCCTCAGTGGGACCAGATCAATGACCAGGTTCAATCTGACCTGGCAATGAGAGACAAGTACAGGATGACTGATCTGCAATGTGCTCAAAAAGAACCTGAATGAGAAGTGAATAAGAATCAAGATGGTATGGCTGGTGTCAACCCTAAACACAATTAAAGAAACATGAGGGCTTGTGGAGAAGTGTTCTTACACAAGGTTGCCTAATAACCGCTCTTATTAAAACAGGTCACCAAGTTACTCTGAATGCCTTTACCATGGCTCCAGGACAAACATAAGAGGGCTGTTGAGCATCTGGCTAAGAAAACAGCTGAAATTGTTTTAGCTCTACAAAATTCATAAAATCTCGACAAACGTAACAGATAGTAAAACAGCCTTAGACTACCTCCTTGTCTTGGCAAAGGGCATTTGTATCATGCTGCATGATCAGCTTAACATATCCAGTGATGTGTGTGTCGGTAGTTTTAGACAAGTAAAAACTTGGGTGAATCACACCTCAAAAGCATTGGCCTGGGGAGAGACATCCAACAACAGCTGCCACCAAGTAAGTTAAGAGGATAAAAATATCTTGGTTAACTAAATATTTTTATAAGCCAACAGACAGCCAAAACACTACACATCTTGTTTCCCCTTACTCTGTTTTTAGTACTTACACTCTGTCTTATTTTCATTCTCTGAGTCTCCGTCTTAACATATTGTGGCTAAAATATTAGGTATCTTTTTAATTAAATATTTATTTTATTTACTTAACAGACAGAAATACAGAGAGAGGTCTTCCATCCACTGGTTCACTCCCCAAATGGCTGCAACGGCTGGAGTTGAGCCAATCCAAAGCCAGGAGCCAGGAGCTTCTTCTGCGTCTCCCATATGGTTGCAAGGGCCCAAGGACTTGGGCCGTCTTCCGATACTGTCCCAGGCACATTAGCAGGGAGCTGGATTGGAAGTTGAGCAGCCGGAACTTGAACCAGCGTCCATACGCAGAGCTTGTGTTACAGTCCAGGCCTTTAATGTGCTGTGCCACAGCACCGGCCCCAGGTATCCTTTTTACCATCATTGTTTTGACTTTGGTTTACTCACTTCCCTCAACTCTCTATCACATGTCGCTTCTAAATGTCCTGGCCTTGAGATCCTGTATGCTAAATTGTTCTGCATAACTAGTTTCTTCCAGCATTGCCTATCAGTGGTCCTACACATAGCGCTGTGAATACGGGCCTTCCATTGAAAATCCCCTGGACAGACAGGTGAGGATGGCAGAGAGATTGCAGCATCATTGCAGTTCCTCCAATCTTTCCTCAACTCACAACCACCTGTAACCAGTAGCCCCAGAACAGGCCTCTCTGAGTGATGACCTCCTGCTTTTTCTCAGCACAAAGCAGCCAGAGTGGTCATGGTCCCAATTCTCAACAGCAGTTGGAGTCATCTCAGGAGAGGGAACAATGATGGAGGTAGAAGAAACAAGCTAGCTTAAGTCGGACTTAGGAGGACAGCTAATGATGGGAAGGCTGCAATGGTCAGGAGAGCAGCCTCTGGGTTACTAAGCAATACAAGGGTGAACAGAGTCAGAGCAGGAATGGTGAAAAGGAAGAGAGACAAAGAGCCTATCCAGGAATGTGGACCATTTTCTTAATCTAGCTGGGAACCCAGCCTGAGCTACAGAGAGGCTGGCTCTGCAGCCACGGCCACACAGAAGGAAGGCCAGGTGGCTGGAGTTTGCCTCTGCCATCTTGGGAGTGTGCAGAAGACAAATAGCTCCCTCCCGGAGAGAACTTTCTCTTCATCCTGTAAAAGCCACAACCAAATGGGAGGAATGGGAGATGAGAAAGATGAGCTCACCTCCCAAGAAACACTTTTATTAAAGCCCTTGCTACAAACTTCCCACTGGGTGAAAAACCCCAGATCATTTCCCTCCAATGGCTTTTTCCTTCTCAAGAAGCCCCTCTTGGCTACTTTCCTGGGAGCTTTCCTTCTGCTCTTTGAAGCTCTTTGTTCTTCATAATAAAACTGTTTTCCTAAAAATTTGCCTTCTTTGTTTGTTCAGCTGCCTCATATTTGTTATGGGTAGAACAAGTTTGCAGGGTTCACGATCAGCTGTAACATCTTGTTGCGTTGGCTGGGACATCTGCCTCATTCTTCATCATGGATATAACATGTTCCTGGGATTCACGATCAGCTGTAACAATATCACATTGTAGTGATTCCTATAGACTTACAATAAATCTAGAATTAGGATAGTGACAGGCCTCTGACTTTGCTCTTCAAAACTGTGTGGCCCCCTTGTTGGGTCAACAACAGGAACCACTGTGCACTTGCTCCTCATGTGGGATCTCTGTCCTTAATGTGCTGTACATTTTGATTTAATGCTATAACTAGTACTCAAACAGTATGTTTCACTTTGTGTTTCTATATGGGTGCAAACTGTTGAAATCTTTATACTAAATTGATCTTCTGTATATAAAGAGAATTGAAAGTGAATCTTGATAGGGCAGAGGGAGCGGGAGAGGGGAGGGTTGCGGGTGGGAGGTAAGTTATGGGAGGGGGAAGCCATTGTAATCCATAAGATGTACACTGGAAATTTATATTCATTAAATAAAAGTTAAAAAAATTGTGTGGCCAATGTTTTTTTCAATATTACTGTAACAGCTGAGATGTCTACACGTGACGAAGTATGAAGCAAGTGAACATGTAAGAAGGCGATTTTAGCAAAAAAGCTTATTAGAAAGGAAAGGTAAGAAACTCCCATGAATACAGCTTGTAGGGGAAAGAGAGTTCCATTGCTTTCCTGTGCTGGGGATTTATATGTGAAACAGCAAATATTTCCCACAGAACAAAGAAAAACCTCGATTTCGGTGCCTGCCAAGGGTGCTGTTTATCATCACCACACACTTGAGACCGGTCACAGGCAGCTCCAGCCATCTGGCCTTCTACGTGACCTTGAGGCCAGAACCTGTTTTACTCCTCACTAATCAATGAGATTCTGTATGTCACCTTTATTATCAAACTTGCTTCCTCTCTCAGGCTAGTTTCCCATCTATATTAAGAAAATTTTCCACATTATGATGAGGGGCCCTTTGTCCTCTGTACCTTCCTTCCGTTCCATTCTCAATGACTCCTTTCATTAGCAGAGTTGCTGATCAAACAGGAGAATACAAACGTAAGCCTACAAGTACAATGAGCAAGGAGAATAAAGTCTTAATAAACACACATCTAGAACATTAAACAAACTGCAAGAGAGTAGATGAAGCATAATGAGGAAGATATTCAGCTGATTGATAGATCAAACAGATAGATCACAAAGGTAAGAGAAGATTAGCAGAAGCCTTCCTGATGCCAAGATGCCTGGATAAAGGAGTTAGTAGCTGATTCTAAAAAATTGCATAGAACATAGGATCATAAAACCAAAAGATATCAATAAAATTTAAGCATTTCATTCTGACTTAAAAAGTCTTAGTATCAACCAAAGTTCTTCCTTCACTGCAGTCTATACTTTTTCTGGTCAATTAAGCTTAAGTTTTGTTTTGTATCAGTTACTTAATGCCTTGTTTATGATTTAGTAGCTAGGTTTTTACACTAAGCAAAATCTAAGGATCTCTGAGAACAGTCTGATTTTTTCTAGGATTTCTCCAAAAACTTTTATAACCTATTTCATTTTAAAAATTTTTATTTATTTGGAAGGGGGAGAGAGAGAGAGAGGGAGAGAGAGAGAGAGAGAGATTCCATCTGCTTGTTCATTCCCCAAATGCATGCAACAGCCATGGCTGCACCAGGCAGAAGGTGGGAACTGAGAATATATGAGTGTCTCATCTGGGTGACAGAGACTCAAGTGCTTGAGCCATTATCTACTAACTTCTATGGTGTACGTTAGTAAGAATCTGGAATTGGAAGCAGAACCAGGACTTGGAATAACTATTTTACATATTCAGAAGTTTCTTTTTTTTTTTAAACCAGGAACTTTAAATAATAGAGATTGAATTCAAACTCTGTTGGATATTGATTGTGAACCTGGTGTACACAGTCTAAGAACTGTAAGAAGATTGGAGCAAAACCACTACCCTGACAGTTGAGGGTCAAGCTGCTCCACTGACTGAATTTATGACCAAAGGAGAGCCATTCTTTTTCAACCAACATCTGGAAGCCTTCGAGTGTTCTATAAAAGGGATCACTGAGTACCTGAATCAGGGATGTTACTTGTGCAGTGATGTCCCAACCTTCTTCCAAACAGACCAAGGCTGAGGAGCCATTCTCAAGCACTTCTGATTCCACCACAGCCAGCTGCATTATCCTGTGAAGCTGTGGGAACCACTCGGAGTCTCCCAGGGCTTTTAGGAAGATCACTTCTAAGTCAGTAGGAATGGTGCTTGGGATACAAGCCCTCATCAGCTTTTTAAAACTGGTTTTCACTTGTCGGATATCATGAAATTCAACAGGAACGAACTCACAATTTAAAGCAAATTCTATCTTGAAGTTCCTTAGTTGTGACTTTTCACCAAATATATAAAGGGCTGCTTGGCGTTTGAAGAGCTGGTTTTGTAGGTAGGTGCTGTTATTAAAGGAGGCCAAGTGATCCTTGCCTGCCAGCCGGGCACCAACATCAATGAAAGATGTTGGAGAGCTGATCAAGCGAGCACTAGAGCGAAGACTTGCCCACACACCTCCTCGAGCAAAGCTATTGGATGGGTTTACATCCAAGTGTCCTGGCACTACCTGCTTAAGCACAGTGGACATTCTTGAAGTCCTCCTTTCAGTCCCTGGAGACAGAGCAAGTGCTGGCCTGACAGTAAGGGTGCTGTTGCCTCGGAGTTTCTGATGGACAGAAACTGCACTCAGCAAGGCTTGCAAGTACTTTTCCTGTTCTATGCTACTGGAAGATTCTAAGGAGGTAGGAGCAGCCTGAGGGGAGTTCTGGGATTTGAAGAGACCAACAACTCCCTTGCCATGGAATCCTCCAGCTCGGAGGAGCAGAGTACCACTTCTTGAGTTCTTCCAACATACAACAGGCAGGCGATTATGTCGATAGCAGCGTGCTACTCTTGGTAAACTACTGTCCTGTACAGCTTGAGGTATGACTAAAAGGCCAGGATAGCTTCGGCATAGTGAATACATCCTGTTGGAGGCAGTGATTCGAAAATACTCTGGTTTAGAATGAGAAGAGCTGCCACTTATATTCAGAAGTTTCTAAATGTATTCCTGGATTCAAAATGGTCCTTTTAAGAGGCTCATTAAAAGTCAATGGGAAGCTTAGCAATTAATTGATTGAAAGTAGAATTTTATTAACCTTCTTTTTAGTTATCCTCCCACTCTGAAATAAAAATTAAAGCTAGGCCTCAGGCCACCCAAGGTTGATTCTTTATGCCCTGTTAAATGTTGAGCTCAGAGATATCCACGCTATGCCCAGAAATAAAAAATGCTATGTCTGCCCTACTTTTTATTGGACACTTCATTGAACTCAGTAATCAAGTTTAAAAAACAGAGGCTAAGATAGAAAACCTCTAATTTCTTTAGTCTCTTAATAGGCTTTTTTTTGGCTTCTGGCTGGGTATTTTGAAAAGTCTACATGGAAACAAACCCCATCTTTTAGGACCATCTTGTTTTAACTGGGCTTTATCCCTACATTTTCATTTGCTTTGAAAAACTCAAGTTTTACTTTAGCACTTCCAAAGGTTGGGCAAGGACCTCTACCAGTCTTCCAATGTTACTAGGCCCCATATCTGTCCTCTTAAGTTTATCTATTTGAAGACATTTGAATTACTAAAAGGCAGAAATTGCAATAAAAATCTAACTGATAATTTTTTAGGGCAATCAACAATCAGGCAGGTTAACTGAGATAAGATTCAGAGACAGGTTGTCTAGATTTCCATTTCATGCATCTGAACAAATATTAGCAAACATTTGCATGAAACCTGATCATTTGTAGCTCTTCATAAGAAAGCTTAGTTTCTCTTTTTTATGATTAGTCCACTGAGGAAAGATTCTGAGTTGAGAAGCTTCCACTTTCCCTGATTCCACAGGATTTTTTAAACTTCCATTTTTATGACTTTGTTCTTTGACACCTTGGCTTATAAATCTTAGATAAATTGATAAAATGAAAATTTAGCTGGGAAACTATTTGGGAATTCTAACATTAACCTGTAAAGAAGAAGAAAATTAAGCGATGTGGCATTCATAGGATAAAGAGGAACCACTGCAGAGCAGAGAAAATACAAATAACTGTATTCTTTGATGTATTAGTCTGGACACATACATGTATCTTAAACAAATATGTATTCATTGATTCTTTATAAAATATTAGTTCATAATTTAAAAATTAAAAATGCTACCTGATAATGCTGTAATTTATCTTTACCTCTGTTAACATCATCATGGCTTTCAGAAGAATTTTCTATAAATCCTTGGAAATGAAGGGTTAATTTTTTGTGTGTGTCTGTTGCTTCATTCCTATGTATATGAAGCTGAGCAGCATTATATATAAAAGAAGTAGAAATCTGGATTTGATCTCTAAGCTGACATAGTTAGATTTATGCTGCTGGAATAAAATACAGTTTACAAAAAAAAAAAAAAGAAAGAAAGAAAACTGAGTCTCTGCATAAAGCTGGAGGAAAACTGTGGAAACTGGCAAATGGGAAATCTCAAATACCTTCTCCACAAATATTAGTATGAACTGGAAAATATTTGCCTCTTATTGGGCAAGTAACCTTACCTTTTCCCTCTTACATCAGAAACACAATTTTGACAAAATATAAGTTGCAATGAACATGCAAGTTTGTGTTATGACTAATTTTTTTAAATGAAACCTATGTGTCTGTAGGTTTTATAACCAATGACTCATGAATTAGATTAAATAGAAAAAATCTTATAACAGTTTTATTCAAGAAAAAATATATTTCAGATCAGGAGACACAGGTTCTGTTAGAAATCAAGCGAGTATTTCATTGAGGGAAAAAGGGAATGAGTATTTAAAGGAAAGGGAGGAACCATAGGATGAAGTGAAGTATGTGATTTTTAAAATTTTATTTATTTCTAAAAATTTGTTTCTTTGCTTGTTTGAAAGTCATAGTGACAGAGAAAGAGAGAGAGAGAGAGAGAGAGAGAGAGAGAGAGAGACAAACAGGGAGAAAGACTCCATCTGCTGGCTCATTCCCTACGTGACCGCAACAGTTATGTCTGGGCTAAGCTTAAGGAAAGAGCCAAAATCTCCACCCAGGTCTTCCACATGGGTGGCAGTGGCTAAAGCACATGCTGTCATTTGCTGCCTTCCTGGGCTCATTAACAGGAAGCTGGATTGGAAGTGGAGTAGCCAGGAATAAAACTGACCCTCTGATACGGGATGTTGGCATTGCAAACAGCAAGTTAACTCACTATGCCACAAAGCCAGACTCTGTTTTTATTTATTTGAAAAGCAGAGAGAGGAGACACACACACACAGAGAGAGAGAGAGAGAGAGAGAATCTTCTGTCTCTGGGTCACTCTCCAAATGTCTTCAATAGTGGAACTGGGCTAGGCAGAAGTTATGAGCCTGGAATTTCACCCAGATGCCTCATGTGAGTGGCAGTGATCCAAGTATTTGTGCAATCACCTGTTGCCTCCCAGGGTGTACATTAGCAAAAAGCTTGGAATTGGAAGTGGAAATGGGACTCAAACTCAGGTGCTCAGATATGGAATGTGTTCATCCCAAGAAGCATCTTAACTGCTGTGCAAAATGTCTACCACAAGTATGTATTTTGAAAAATGTTCAACTGGCCCATTTAGTTACACAGGTTATTTTGAAAGAATTTAGATTTGTGTTGAAGTCTGTTCATACGTTAAACCCTCAATGATTGGGTACTATCTTAAAAAGCTTATCAATGAGCAATAGTATTCTGAAACATAAGAAGTCCTGTAGTTGGGAACTCTCACAGTGAACAATCTTGTAAGCACATTCTAAGGATCTGGGACTTGTGTCTGCGAGACAGACTGCAACTTGTTGAATTTGATCTTTGAGGCTTACATAGAAATGTTGTTCCCTACTGCCCTAACAGAAGTCAACTTATTTTTTACTTCCATAGCTTATGTATGAGTGTGTGCACATGTATGTATGTATGCTTACATGGTTTGTATAAGGTGTGCTTTTCCAGCTCCAGCAGGCATAACCAAATTAATTTAAAACATCTTGTGAGGAAATTATATTCAAAATTGATGTAGACAAAAACAAACTTTCATAGATGAAGTGTTCCTACAACTCTGAGAAAAGTATCAACTGGCCCAAGTGGCATTTTTTTTAACTTTTATTTAGTAAATATAAATTTCCAAAGTACAGCTTATGGATTACAATGGCTTCCCCCGCCCCCAATAACTTCCCTCCCACTCTACCCCTCCCACCTCCCGCTCCCTCTCCCATTCCATTCACATCAAGATTCATTTTCAATTCTCTTTATATACAGAAGATCGATTTAGTATATATTAAGTAAAGATTTCATCAGTTTGCACCCACACAGAAACACAGAGTGTAAAATACTGTTTGAGTACTAGTTGTAGCATTACTTCACATTGGACAACACATTAAGGACAGATCCCACATGAGGAGTAAGTACACAGTGACTCCTGTTGTTGACTTAACAAATTGACACTCTTGTTTATGGCATCAGTAATCTCCCTAGGCTCTAGTCATGAGTTGCCAAGGCTATGGAAGCCTTTTGAGTTCACCGACTTCGATCTTATTCTGACAGAGTCATAATCAAAGTGGAAGTTCTCTCCTCCCTTCAGAGAAAGTTACCTCCTTCTCTGATGGCCCTGTTCTTTTCACTGGGATCTCACTCACAGAGATCTTTCATTTAGGTTCTTTTCTTTTTCTTTTTCCAGAGTGTCTTGGCTTTCCATGCCTAAAATACTCTCATGGGCTCTTCAGCCAGATCCGAATGCCTTAAGGGCTGATTCTGAGGCCAGAGTACTGTTTAGGGCATCTGCCATTCTATGAGTCTGCTGTGTATCCCACTTCCCATGTTGGATCGTTCTCTCCCTTTTTAATTCTATCAGTTAGTATTAGCAGACACTAGTCTTGTTTGTATTCTTAGGTGTTTAAATTTAACTGAAAAATGATCCCTGTTAAGTATAAGAGTGGGAATAAGAGAGGGAGGAAATGTACAATTTGGGACATGCTCAATCGGACTTGCCCCAAATGGTGGAGTTAGAAATGTGCCAGGGGATTCCAATACAATCCCATCAAGGTGGCATGTACCAATGACATCTCACTAGTCCAGGTGATCATCTTCAGTTCACAATTGATCACACTGATAGGTCTAAGAGTCAAAGGGATCACACAAACCAAGTGGCATTTTTAAATTCACCTAACCTGTAGTAATCTTTGGTAAATAAACCGAGATGAAAAATATCTTCCCAATTGTCAGCAAGAAATTTAAGCACACATACAGATTTTGCTTGGATTTACTGGTCCAACTAGGTTACTCCTTTGTTGTTAAGATCATAAAAATATGAATCCAATGTAAGATCAGATTGAGCACTAAAATACATTTCTTTATGCATTCGAGTTACAGAAATTAAAAGAAAGAGCCAGAGAGGAACCATGTTTCACTTTTTTAGATGTACCTTTGATATTTGCCTGACTGAACAAGAAAAATAACTTTCATATGATGAATAGTGTTTGTTAATGTGCCATGAAACTTTAGTGAGCAATTCAAACATACTCCTCTGGCCTGGGAAAGCAGTAGAAGATAATCCAAGTTCTTGGTTTCCTGCACCCGCATGGAAGACGTGGAAGAAGCTCCTGGCTCCTGACTTCAGATCAGCCCAGCTGCAGCCTTTGCAGCCATTTGGGGAGTAAACCAGTGTGAGTCTGCCCTGCAACTCTTGAGTGGGAGACCTGGAAGAAGTTCCTGGTCCCTGGCTTCCTATTGGCACAGCTCTGACAGTTGCAGCCAACTGGAGAGTGAACCAGTAGTTGGAAGACCTCTCTTTCTGCCTCTCCTTCTCTCTCTGTGTAACTCTGACTTTCAAATAAATAATAAATAAATCTTTAAAAATATCAAATTCATTATTGCCGCAAATGTAGATTTGTAAAGCTTTCTTTTATACCTTTGTCACACCAGATGTCCCAAGTGACACTTGGTACCAAATACAAACTCCCCAGTTTTGTTTTTGTTTTTTACAACCTTGTGACCTTCTTTGTATATCTATAAAACCTTTTACTGTCACTTTAATTAAATAGAAAATAAGATCATAGCTATTTTAAACAATTTGGATATTTTTGAATTTTCAGGAATAAATTATAAATTAAATCTTTTTGATGTTAACTACCATTGTAAGGTTCTAGATGGTCCTTTTAACATCCTAAAGGACTTTTACAAAAGGAGAGGCATTAAACTAATTAAGCTTATTTGATAGTTGAAATTACATGGGAGTCAAATAATAAGTGATACTAAAATTCCTTTAAGTTATAATGGAAAAATACATTATTGCTATGTGTTCTGAGATTATATGAAGTTCCTAGAAGTCTGTTATGTCTTGGTCTGTTTTTAGTTATAACTGTGGCTATTATGTTAAAATATTATATGCCATAGAAATAATAAAATTTCATTGTTGATTACATCAATATTACAATGTGTTCTCATCAGATTTGAACCATGGCCCTTTTATTTTTTTTATTTTTTATTTCATAAATGTGAATTTACAAAGTGCAACTTTTGTATTGTTGTGGCTTCCCCCCCAACCTCCCTCCCTCCCGTGGCCCTCCCCTCTCCCTCTCCCATCCCGCCCTTTATCGAGTTTCATTTTCAATTACCTTCATATACTGAAGATCAACTTAGTATATACTAAGCAAGGATTTCAACAGGCTGCATTCACACAACCGCACAAGGTATAGGGTAATGTTCGACTAGTAGTGTTTTTAAGTTTCATAGTAAAACACATTAAGGACAGAGATCCTACATGGGGAGCATGTACCCAGTGACACTCGTTGTTGATTTAACAATTGGCACTCTTATTTATGACGTCAGCAATCACCCGAGACTCTTGCTATGAGCTGTCTAAGCTATGGAAGTCCCTTGAGTTCACCGACTCTGAACTTGTTTAGTCAAGGCCGTGTCACAGTGGAGGTTCCTTCCTCCCTTCAGAGAAAGGCGCCTCTCTCCTTGATGGCCTGTTCCTTATGCTGGGGTCTTGTTCACCAGAATCTTTCATTTTGATTGTTTTTTGCCACCGTATCATGGCTTTCCATGCCTGTGAGACTCTCATGGACCTTTTAGCCAGATCTGAATGTCCCAAGGGTTGATTCTGAGGCAGGAGTGCTGTCTTGGGCATTTGCCATTCTATGAGTCTGCTGTGTGTCCTGCTTCCCCCGCAGGATCATTCTCTCCCTTTTAATTCAATCCTTCATTATTTGCTTACACTGGTCTTATTTGTGAAATCTTTTCGACACATACCCTATATTTTTGATCGGTTGTGTATTTATACTTATCACTTCACCAAGTGCGCTGGCATTGGTACCTGCCTCCTTGGTAAGATTGATTTGAAATCCCCTGGCACATTTCTAGTTCCACCATTGGCGGTAAGTCCAAGTGAGCATGTGCCAACCTATATATCTCCTCCCTCTCTTATTCCCACTCCTGTTTAACATAGATCACTTTTCTGTTAATTTTAAATGCCATGGCCCTTTTAAAAAATTTTTATTTAAGTTTCCGGTATTTCATATACACAGATTTAAGAACATAACAATACTTCCCACCTTCCTCTCCCCCTCATCATCCACACTCCAACCCTGCTTCCTCCTCCCTATCCTGTTCCCACTCTTAATTTTTGCAAATATCTTTTAGTTTCCTTAATGATTGTAAAATTAACACTACACTAAGGAAAAGAATTCAAAAAATAGTATGAAGAAAAAACACTGTTCCTCAACAGGACAGACAAGGGCTGTAAACAGTTATCAAATCTCCAAAATGTCCATTTTACTCCAATATATTACATTTTAAGTACTCTTAGTTACCTCAGATCAGGGGAAACATGTGGTTCTGTCTTTATGGGACTGACTTATTTCATTAAGTATAATGGTGTCCATTTTGTTGCAAAAGACATGATTTCATATTTTAACAGCTTATTATTACTCCATAATGTGTATTTGCCATAATTTTTTTATCCAGTCAACACTGAGGGGCATCTGGGCTGATTCCATATCTTACCTTTGTGAATTGTGCTGCAATGAACTAGGGAGTTACACATAACTATTTCATATGCTGATTTCTTTTGGTTTAGCTAAATTTCCAGGAGTGGGATGACTGGATCATATGGTAGGTCTATATTCAGATTTCTGAAGTATATCCATGCTCTCTTCCACAGTGGCTATACCAGTCTACTTTCCCAGCAACAGTGGATTAGGGTACATTTCCCCCCACATCCTTGCCAGCATTTGTTGTTAATTTTTGTATGAGAGCCATTCTAACTTAACCATGGCCATTTTAAATCTTGCCATTCATGTAGATAACTATTTTACTTTCATTCTTCTCTGAAAGTGTTTGAAATCAGATATTGTCCAAAATTGATTTTTCTTTTAGAAGATTAATGAAAAGAATCTGAAAAATACTCTGCAATTTAGAACACAGGTGATAACTTTCAAGTCAATCTTTAGATTGGTTAAGAATTTTTCAAAACTAATGATGAAACTAAAAGCTTCAGGAAACAGCTATCCCCAGTCAAGCAAAATAAGAACTAACTACATGACACTAAAGGAACTGGTGAAAATATTTATTTACATTTGTATGTGATGTTTTGTTTGTCTTTATTTTATTTTCCATATGTAAGGAAATTTACTTTTTTTCTCTTGAGTATTCCTTACAGAAAGTTGGTAACATATACTTTTGTAAACAAATTGAAATATTTACCTTTTTTCCTTCCCTGATCCTGCAGAATTCATACAGTTCTAATAAGAGTTGTAGTTTTTATAACAGGATACAATTGTAATGGTTGATAATATTATCAAAGCTTTGACTTGGATACCATATGAATATTTGGCCTCTCGGGTTCCCAGCCCTATAGTGAGTAAGGATTATGTCTACCTCAAGACACCTTGAGAAAATCACCAAATCTATAGGTATTGTCAGCAAAATCTGATAAATCATTAGCATGGCATGTCAGCCTTGAGGACTTTTGAAAGTCTAATCTGAGATTCATTACAAAAAGTTCCAACAAAATAAACTTAAAAAGAGCATGCCTTATGTATATAAACCCAGTGCATAACTAAATTCTTGCTCTCTGCCAGGTGTTTGCTCTGTGTGCATGCCAGTAGTTAATCACTTCTGTGAATTTATTTCTCTTGAATAAATTCATTTTGGCTGGGAGGAAAAAATAGAGCCCATGTGATCAATCACTATCACTGCTGTACTTGTGCAAATAAGTAGGTCAACTTTGATGAAACTAAATTTATTTTGCAAGCAAATTAGTTTGTTTTGATTATCTAGCATGTTTGTTATTAGATTATACCTTTGATCACTATTCTGAGTTTTTATTATCTACCAGTAGACTAAACTGAATGCTGAGAACTTCTAGGTTCCTCCAACAGTTGGGTTCTACTTTATTGACTTGGAACCACTAACAAGATCCACTCTTTTCTCAAAACTCAATAAGAAAAAAAAAAATCAATAAGATAGATCTGGACAACTCAATGTAAATTTCTAGCAAAACTCAGACCTACTGCATGGATCACCTAGAGTTCACTGAAATGCCTGAGGCCACAACCAGAAACCATCAAACTGTGAACCATAATGAAGAGCTGACAGTTTCAGTTTATGGACAGTTTTCCCCAAGAAGCTAGAAAGACTCCCCATTAAGAGACTCTTATTCTTCTTAATTTTCCCTTTTCATATGCCTTCTTCTTTCTCTTCACAAGATAATATTATAATTAAAATTTCACAGTCAATAGCTTCCCTGGGTACCTAGATGAAATATTGTATCTGCATTGTCAAATTCAAATATTTGCATGATCTTTAGTCCAAAGAGTGACTAACTTCAGCACTTAACGTCACACACTTCTTGCTCAAATTATACTGCTGGTCACTTTTATAGAACCAGATTTCTAGGCTGACTTGTTCTTAGTCCTTGTTTTAATTTAGCCCAGTAATGGGATACTATATGACATTTTCTTGAAAAAATAAGAATCATTGCAATCAACTGAAAAGAGCCAGTCAATATGAACCAATGGAATGAAGTTCTCTCCACTTTAACCATTAAAAGTTATCTGTGGGGCCAGAGCTGTGGTACAATGGGTTAAACTGCCCCTTGCATTGCCAGCATCCTATGTCAGAGTGCTGGTCAGAGTATTGGCTGCTCTGTTTCCAATCCAAATTTCTGCTAATATGCCTGAGAAGGCAGCAGAAGGTGACTCAAGTACCTGAGGGGCCGGCGCTGTGGTGCAGCAGGTTAAAGCCCTGGCCTGCAGCACCGGCATCCTGTATGAGCACCAGTTCTAGTCCCGGTTGCTCCTTTTCCAATCCAGCTCTCTGCTATGTCCTGGAAAAGCAGTAGAAGATGGCTCAAATCCTTGGGCTCCTGTACCCACGTGGGAGAACTGGAAGAAGCACCTGGCTCCTAGCTTTGGATCTGCACAGCTCCAGCCATTGAGGCCATCTGGGGAGTGAACCAGCGGATGGAAGACCTCTCCTCTGTCTCTACCTCTCTCTGTAATTCTGTCTTTCAAAAAAATAAAATAAATATTTTTTTAAAAAAGTACCTGAGTCTCTGCCACTCAAGTGGGAGTCCAGGATGGAGTTTCTGGCTCCTGGTCTTGAAGAAATAGATAAATTCATGAATACTTATAACCTTCTAATATTAAAAAAGAAGATATAGAAAATCTAAACAGACTCACAACAAACAACGAGATTGAAGCAGTAATTAAAAGTTTTCCATCAAGTAAATGTCTAGGACTTGATGGCTTTTACTGCTGAATTATAAAATATATTTAAAGAGGAACTAAGTTTAATACTTTTCAAACAATTCTAAAACATTGAACAGGAAAGAACTCTGCAAAGCTCTTTATATTAGCCCACGGATTTTAAAGCAACTTTTTTTTTTTTAATTTGACAGGTAGAGTTATAGACAGTGAGAGAGAGAGACAGAGACAAAGGTCTTCCTTCCATTGGTTCACTCCCCAAATGCCCGCTATGGCTGGCACTGCGCTGATCTAAAGCCAGGAGCCAGGTGGTTCTTC
Source organism: Lepus europaeus (assembly GCF_033115175.1). NCBI lineage: Eukaryota > Metazoa > Chordata > Mammalia > Lagomorpha > Leporidae > Lepus > Lepus europaeus. The sequence continues at coordinate 127,338,708 of NC_084829.1, read as the reverse complement.
CTGGTCTCCCATGTGGGTGCAGGGGCCCAAGCACTTGGGCCATTCTCCACTGCCCTCCCGAGCCACAGCAGAGAGCTGGAATGGAAGAAGAGCAACCGAGACTAGAACTCAGTGACCATATGGGATGACGGCACTTGCAGGCAGAGGATTAAGCAAGTGAGCCACCGTGCCAGCCCCTTAAAGCAACTTTTATAAAATTCTCAAAAATGTGAAGTGTTGATCTAAGATACATTTAGTTTTTTCTGATAGATTCTTCTTAGATTTAACTGTATTTTAAAATCCTATTTTTATAGCGTTATTCTATATATAACAAAGAGTATCTTGATCAATTTTAAGCTATGTTTGTTTTACTTTTTAAAGTACAATGATTTCAGTCTTCTTACTCATAAGTGAAAGAACATGATCTAGATTATTTAAAAAAATCATCTAATGAAGAACAGAACTAAAGAGTAAAATGATTAGAATACAACTTATATGAATGTGCATAAAATTAAGGTAGAAGAGAATTTAAAATCAGGCATAGATATTCAGATTTCATAAACTGAGAAATAGATATAATTGGTAATATGTAATGAAATGCATGACAAAAGGCATCATATAAAAGGCAAAGCATGGAAAGAGATAAATTCAAATTCTTCGTTATGAATGAATGAAGAGAATGAAGTTGGAAACCAAAAGCAAGATGATATCACAACCTGATAAGAAAATGAAAGTTGGCAAAAAACAGTCAAAGCAAAGAAGATAAAAGGGAAATTTTCAAAAATTCATGGCAGAGAGAGAGAGAGGTAGAGAGAGAGAGAGAGAGAGAGAGGTCTTACTCCCCAGTTGGCCGCAATGGCCGGAGCTACACTGATCCGAAACCAGGAGCCAGGAGCTTCCTCCGGGTCTCCCACGTGGGTGCAGGGGCCCAAGGACTTGGGCCATCATCCACTGCTATCCCAGGCCATAGTAGAGAGCTGGATCAGAAGAGGAGCAGCCAGAACTAGAACCGGTGCCCATATGGGATGCCGGCGCCTCAGGCCAGAGCGTTAACCCGCTGTGGCACAACATCGGCCCCCTGAGTACTCATTTTCAACAGAAGAAAATCTTAGAAGGGTTCTGGACTTGCCATACACTTTTAGTGGAAAGGCCTATAGAAACCTCTGTTAAATACTACTTAATGAAGTTTTGGTGCTGTCTGGTATGACAGAATGATACTTTTCAACAGTGACTAATATATATTGACATTTCTCAAATTGCTAGAGTAGATAACCTGTGAACTCAGGAAGAGGAAAAATGAGAGTGACTGCTCATTTTATCTAACAGGACACTTGCAATTTTTCTATTTTTAATCTATATAATTTTGTGCTCTTCTCTAAGGTTCCATAATTACCAGGGAATAAAAACTGTTTCTATTGAACAATAACAGGGCTGTTGCTGAGCCATTATAGACTTCTTATATTGTGAAAACAAAAGATAATAAGAAGGTTAACATAGGTTTAGGTAACTGGCATTGATTTCTCAAAAGAATTATGATTCCTGTTATACAAGAGGGATATGAAGATATAAGTTTGATATTCAAAGAATCCTCTGGCCAGTTCCTAAATTCAATGATTAATTTCATAACAAACATCTGTAATAGCTTAGTAAAAGAGTGAGTATTGTAGGGACAGAGATATTAGAAATAAAACTGTTGAAGTATTTATACTAAATTGATCTTCTGTATATAAATAGAATTGAAAATGAATCTTGATGTGAATGGAAAGGGAGAGGGAGCGGGAGAGGGGAGGGTTGCAGGTGGGAGGGAAGTTGTGGGGGGGGGAAGCCATTGTAATCCATAAGCTGTATACTGGAAATTTATATTCATTAAATAAAAGTTAAAAAAAAAATCAATAATCAAAAAAAAAAAAAGAAATAAAAATTTGGGTCATGCCACAAAGAACAGAGTTTATGGGTTTGGAAAAGGTATGTTATTACCCCTATGACCAGTTGCAGTAATGGGAATATCAGAGATATGTATATTTTCTGGCTCAATTGCTTAATTACATATTTGCATTTCCACATGCCTTTTTCCTGTTTCATTCTATATCATTTTCAGTAGTTTAAACTCTAATATATTATTGTTGCATTTCAGCATATAAAGGTGAAATAAAATTTATCCAGGAGGAAAATTATTATCTTCCCAGAGAAAGAAACAGAGTGAGAGAATTTTACTTCTGCTTGATGGAGAATGGCATTGCTTTTATTTTTAGTATTTGAGAATTGAACAAAAGTATCAGGGTGTATAGGTATGGTGGATATGACAAAGATGTAGAGTGTGCCCATTTGCATAGTCTTAGTTCGTTATAATTGATCCTTTTGACTGTCATGAGAATTATATTTCCATGGATTGCTTGTGTAGTAATCATCTTTTCATCATTATAACGACCACTTCTATGAAGAGGTTCTTAGGAAGGTAGAAGGTTTATTTTGACCAACAATTTTGGATGTTCAAAGTCTATTATTGGGTGGCCACATTGATCTGGTGTCTCTGTCTTTCTTTTAATGTGTTACTCATTCTTCATGATCACAGGACACAAACCTGAACAGTTAGAACTACCAACTCCCACACCATTTCCTGGGGGCTCATCTGGGATTGTTGGAAGGGTGAGTAAAGATGGATTGTTTCTGCTTCTCTCTCTCTCTCTCTCTCTCTCTCTCTCTCTCTCTCTCTCTCCACAGTAGTCCTCTATCAATTAAAAACACCAGTGAGAGGGAAGGGATGAGAAAATGGTCACAGCTCTGGCAGAGGCCTTATGGCCACACAGACATGAGGATCCCCAGGAGTCTTCAAAGTAGTTGTGATCATACAGAACACATCAAGAAGGAATATGCACATCACACAAACCAGAAAAAAATCCCTTAGCCCTGTGCTCTTTGCAGTGGGGGTAACTGGAGGGCTGAGTACCTCAAGAGACTAAAGCCTTTGGTGTTGGTCTCCCCTCCTCAGATGACCCAACAGGATTGTAATGGGCTGGGGCTTTTCCTATAGTAGTCTACTGCCCAGCCCATCAGCACTTTGGAGCCCTAGGTTGTTCTACCTGTTGAAGGAGAGAAAGTTGATTTACACCAAAATGCTGGCACTGCCTTTTCTGTCCTTCTGCCAAATATGGGCCTCTCCTATTCCCTTAGCTACCTAGGAAAGGTTGCTCAGGGAATCCCAAGTTAGAATTTCATGCAGCCCCTAAGCTGTAACTAGAATGTTGTGTTTTTCCTCATTCCTTCCTGATCTGTGGGAGAATCCAACACCCCTTCTAGGGAGAGAGCGCTTAGAGCAGTTAGGAACCACTGTCCTCATGACACCAGGAAAATCTTTATACCGTCCGCTAATTGAAGCAGATATGTTCCAGAGGTTTGGTCAACTCAAGAAAAATATACTTGACTCCTCCAAAATTCAAAAAATTCCATAAAATTCTGAATGTCCTTCTAAAATACGCCTTTCTTTTCATTGAAAGGTGTTAGAGGATTGTTTCAGAATGCAAATTACAGAACCAGTAGGTAGAAAAAAGTTGTGGAGAAAGCTGTAAGTGTGAGAATGTTTTCTTGATGAGAAAGGTTAAGAAAGACAAAAGTAAGGAAAATGTGTATTGTGGAAGTTAAATATCATGGAAGATGGGGAAAACGATGTGATGAAAGCTATAAGCATATGATTGTATTTCTGATGAGAAAGATTAAAAAGAATAAGTTTTAAGAAGTTTGTAGAAGTTAGATGCTGTGAGAATTGAGGATGGATGAGAGTAGAGTGGAATTACTTTGAAGTTAGATACTGTGTCTAACAAGTCCAGAAAACAGGATTGCCTCATTCTCTATGATGTATTTAACTGTTCTGAGCTTTGTGCTCCAGAAACAATGGGATGTAATTCCAGAGCAGCCCCATACTATTTTGTTTTGCAGCCATCGCCAGATAAAGGAAAAAATGCATCCAGCTACAAATGAGACTTTAACCTGATGCACAAGAGAACAGTTTCTTCTACAAAGGGTCCTTAGACAGATTACTCTAGGGAGTATTTCTCTCTGTTGACCTTCATTCCCACCCCTTACCAGCATAAAGCAGCTAAAGCAGTTATTGCCCTCTGTTCCCTAACAGGAGCTAGAGATACCTATTCAAAGAGGAGACTTACATTCACAGCAGACAGCTAAGATAGATCCCTAGGCAGGGATACAAAGGGTCAAACATGATGTAAAGAAAGAGACTCAAGCCAGAAGTGCAGATGGAGACTGGAGTCTGATGTAATATGAATACATGTCCCCAATATCCCAAAACAAGGTAGAGAAACTGAAACAAAACAGGATGCAGTTAAAGCTGGATTCTTTCAGTTCCAGATATCAACACCACAGCAGTGAGAAGGTGAACAGTAATTAAATGGTATGTTTACAAAACCCTGTGTATAATTCCTAACAGCCCGAAAAACATATGCCCCAAGTCAACTTCCGCTTAATGGTATCCCTGCTCTGGGATCCCTCCCACTGTGGGAGCTTTCCTTTGCTTAAATAAACCTTGCTCCCTGCTCACTTGTCTTTGTCCATAATCCTCATTCTTCATAGTGACAGGACCCAAACCTGCATGGATAGAACTATTAACTCCTGCAAAACATTAAAAACTAATCCTGCCTGTAATTAACCAGATTAGGGGTTGATACCAGGCAGGTTTCTGGAGGACCCAAAACCAGAGTTCTCAAAGAAGTTATAAACCACAGAGGAAAGAAGAGAGATAAAACTGTGCTCTTGGGATTACTCACCAAAGTTATCTTTTTCCCAAAGTGGTTTCTTTGTTTAAAAGGAAGCTACATATGCTGAAACTTAATGGTTGTGCTGCAATTCATAATATTTATATTGTTTGTTATTTATATCATTATTTTTAATCCCATAAATAAACCAAATTATTACAGAAAACATGTGAGTTTAGACTCATCTCAGTTAAAATTACAGGATTAATTTTATAGTACATTAAATATCTATGGTCATGCTACTTTGCAATAGAACCCTAGAACTTTTTTCCCATATCTAATTATGTTAATACTTATTAACCTTTTTCATCATCTTCTCCCCACACCCTCTATAGTCTCTGATAATCACCATTATATATTTATCTTCTAAAAGATCACTTCTTTCCTAGACCACACATATCAGTGAGATCATGTGGTACTTAATATGCACGACTCACTTTACTTTACATAATCACCTCCAGTTATATTCATGTTGCTGTGAATGATGTAATCTGATTCTTTTTATCCTAAGTGGTATTCCATTGTGTGTGTGTGTGTATATAATTTTCTTTATCTAAAATTCATGTATAAAGTAGATAAAGTAGATGGACATTTAGATTGTTTGTACTTGTCCATTGTGAATAGTACTGCAATAAACACGTGTGGACACATGTTTCCTTGACAGCCTGATTTCACTTCTCTCAGATACATGCCCAGTAAAGGGATTGCTTGGTTATGTTGTAGTCCTAATTTTCGGTTTTTGAGGAACAACCACGTTGTTTTCCATAATTGACGCACTAATTTACCTTATCACCAAGAGTGTGCAAGTCTTCCCTTTCTCCACAACTTTCCCGACACACATTTTCTTTTGCCTTTTTGATAAAATCCAATCTTCCTGGAGTGAGATGATACATTATTATAGTTTTGATTTGCATTTCCCCAGATTAATGAGGTTGAGCAATTATTTTTTCATATATCATTGGCCATTTGTATGTCTGCTTTTGAGAAACATCCATTTAAATCTATTCTCAATTTTTTGTTATTGAGTTGTAGGAATTCCCTATATGTTCTGGATATGAATATTTTGTCATTTATTTAGCTTGCAAGTATTTTCTGTAGATTGTTCCTTCACTTTTGACTGTATCATTTCCTGTGCAGAAGACCTCTAATTTGATAAATTCCCACTTGTATATCTTTTTGTTTGCATTCTTTTCTTTTTTTTTTTTCGTTTACTGTGCCTTTGAGTCTGATCCAAAAAAATCCTTGCTCATTTTAATGTCTTGAAATGTTTCCCCTATGTTTTCTTGTAGTAGTTTCAAAATTCCAGTCCTTACATTTAGGTCTGCAATCTACTTTGAATTCAATTTTGTACATGGTAAGAGATAGGGATCTAGCTTCATTCTTCAGCATGTGGATATACATTTTTCTCAATGCAATTTACTGAAAAAACTGTTCTTTAACCAGCTCAACTATTTAGCACCTTAGTCAAAAATCAGTTGGCTAGGCCGGTGCCATGGCTCAACAGGCTAATCCTCCACCTGCGGCACTGGCACCCCAGGTTCTAGTCCCGGTCGGGGCACCGGATTCTGTCCTGGTTGCCCCTCTTCCAGGCCAGCTCTCTGCTGTGGCCTGGGAGTGCAGTGGAGGATGGCCCAAGTGTTTGGGCCCTGCACCCGCATGGGAGACCAGGAGAAGCACCTGGCTCCTGGCTTCGGATCAGCATGGTGCGCTGGCCGCAGCGCGCCGGCCGCGGCAGCATTGGAGGGTGAACCAACGGCAAAGGAAGACCTTTCTCTCTGTCTCTCTCTCTCTCTCACTGTCCACTCTGCCTGTCAAAAATAAAAAAAAAATCAGTTGGCTATAGAAGCATGGATCCACTTCTAGAGAATCTGTCTATTTCTATGTTCTATGGATATTTTTACATCAATTTCATAATGTATCTTTGTAGTAACAGATGTATATGAGCTCTTAGTTGATAAGGGTGGACTTGTCTTGGTTAATTTTAGATGCTGACTTGGCCGAGTTACATTATTGGTGGTGGTCTGTGAAGCTGTTTCCAAATTAGATTAACATGAGATTCTGAATTGACTGACTGGTTGGGGAAGATGTGCTTTCAATGCAGGTAGGCACAATCTATTGGCTAAAGGTTCAGAAATAGTAAATACAGAAAACAAATAATTACAGATATATAAATAAATATGTACAATATTTATCTCAATGCTGGAATGTGTTTATCTTCTATTTTGTACAATTTTTTTTTGAGATGCAGAGTGGACAGTGAGAGAGAGAGAGACATGATCCCATGCTCCCATTCAGCTGTGTGGAATTACTTCCCTTTTGAATCAGAAAAAAAAAAAAATGAAAGAGAGATTTACCACGCCTAACCTGGGAGTGTCACCTTTGGCACACCCTCAACCCTGAGGAACCAAACAGAACTCTCAGGCCACCCCCATCTCAAGCCTCTAAGGCTCCATCAAAAGCAGACAGTCCACTTAACACAGCCATAGCATAACAAGAAACAACACCACAGTGAAGAAACCAAATATCTCCAACATGCCAAACAACAAACGCAAAAACCAAGCTAACAAGAACAAAGAAGACACTATGATGCCCCCAAATGAAAAAGACACCCCAATTCAAGATCATGAAGATGATGAGATAGAAGAAATGCAAGAAGCGGATCTCAAAAAATTGATAAGAACATTAAGAAGTTCTCAAAAACAAATTCTTGAACTACAGAAATCCTTAATGGACAAGATAGAAAATCTCTCTAGTGAAAATGAAATATTAAGGAGGAATCAAAATGAAATGAAACAACTAGTGAACAAGAAACTGTGATAGTGAAGAGAAATCATAATGAAATGAAGAATTCAATAGATCAAATGACAAACACATTAGAGAGCCTTAAAAACAGAATGGGTGAAGCAGAGGAGAGAATATCGGACTTAGAAGACAGAGAACAGGAAAGGAAACAGGCAAACCAAAGAAAAGAAGAGGAATTTAGAAATATAAAAAATATTGTTGGGAATCTTCAGGATACTATTAAAAAACCCAACATCCATGTTCTGGGAGTTCCTGAAGGCATGGAGAGGGAGAAAGGATTAGAAGGCCTTTTTAGTGAGATACTAGCAGAAAATTTCCCAGGTTTGGAGAAGGACAGAGACATCTTAGTACAGGAAGCTCATAGAACCCCTAATAAACATGACCAAAAGAGATCCTCACTACGACATGTTGTAATCAAACTCACCACAGTGAAACATAAAGAAAAGATTCTAAAAGGTGCAAGAGAGAAACGTCAGATTACTCTCAGAGGATCTCCAATTAGACTCACAGCAGACTTCTCATCAGAAACCCTACAAGCTAGAAGGGAATGGCGATACATAGCCCAGGTGCTAAGAGAGAAAAACTGCCAGCCCACAATATTATATCCTGCAAAGCTCTCATTTGTGAATGAAGGTGAAATTAAGACTTTTCATAGCAAACAGAAACTGAAAGAATTTGTTGCCACTCGCCCTGCCCTGCAAAAGATGCTTAAAGATGTGTTACACACAGAAACACAGAAACATGGTCATCAATATGAAAGAAGGTAAAGGAAGGAAACCTCACAGCAAAAGATCACAGGAAGCTCAATTTCTCTTTGACATAGAATTAAAATCTGATTCTCTGTTAAAGCAATGTGTTAAAGTAATCTATTATGTTCTCTTGATGTCTGTTAAATTCTAATTGTTCAAGTGCTTGGGTCCCTGTACCTGAGCGGAGGACCAGGAAGAAGCTCCTGGCTCCTGGCTACAGATCAGCCCAGCTCCAGCTGTTGTGACCATTTGGGGAGTGAACCAGTGCATGGAAGATCTTTCTCTCTGTCCCCACCTCTGTTTGTATCTCCACCTCTCAAATAAATAAATTAATTAATAAACTTTTTAAAACTCTCATACACAATCATAAGAGACTTCAATAGTTAAATCAATCTTACTCAGCAAAACCAAAGCTGGAGATTTCACAATACCAGACTTCAAGACATATTACAGGAGAGTTATAATCAAAATAGCCTGGTACTGGCACAGAAATAGACATATAAAACAGTGGAACAGAATAGAAACCCCAGAAATTAATCCACACATGTACAACCAATTAACCTTTGACCAATGAGCTGAAATCAATACATGGAGAAAGGACAGTCTCTTCAACTATTGATGCTGGAAAAATTGGAACTCTGCATGCAGAATTATGAAACAAGACCCCTACTTTACAGCTTATACAAAAAAATCAACCTAAAATGGTTTAAGGAGCTAAATCTACTTCCTGATACCATCAAATTTCTAGAAGAATGTATTGGAGTCTCTAGAGAAGATCAACACATCAGAGTGCACAATTGAATCAATGGGATATATAGGTTTATAAAATGAGATTTACTAGGGTAATAGGCTCATTAAATTATGGCATCTGAGAATTTCCACAACAGGTTATCTCCAGGCTGGAGATGATGCAGGCTGGCATGATGCTTGCATTATTCATTATGAGTATGTGGGTCTCATAACCAGGGAAGTCAAGGGAATAACTCTCAAATAATGAAAGCAAGGGGGTCATTGCTTTAAGACCTGGAGTACAATAGCCCACAATTATCATCCAAGGCAGGACTCAAGCATGTCTCATTTCTCAGAGCAAGACACCAGTTTGCCTTCTGCATTGATTCTCTCCGGATCCCCAGCCAACTGACAGTGGCCACTTACATTGAGGCTGAGTCTTCCCATCTGGGCCACACTTCCTTGCATGCTAATCTCCTTTGGAAACACCCTCACAGACACACCCAACATAAAACTTTTCCAGGTATCTAGATATTCCTTAATCAAGTGATACCATAAAATTACCCATCATATAAAGTATATAAGGCTATTAAGTTATATATATATATATAATATAAGTTATATATATATATATATGTATATAAAATGTATGTGTGTTTATATACCAAATCTCTAAAGTGATTGATTCCTTAATCATCAAGCCAACTGATTTGACATAAATACAAGAAATACAAGCTATTGAAATAGATGGAGTAAGCTCAGAAAAATGAATTCTTTTGGAAACAAAGTTACCTCAGTGGAGATATATCCAGAGGCTGTAGCTTTGTGACTTTAAATTTTAAAAAAAATGTAGCCATGAATATTGAAAACAAACACACTGGAGTCATCATTACATAAGAGGAAGCAAAATACAAGAAAATTGATGAAATCAAACACGGAAAGTGAGTTAGAATGAGAATGGCAGGGTGTCACAAAGGGGATCCTGGAGAGCGATGGCATTTAAAAGCCAGGATTGAAAGTGGGAGCCCGTTAAAATGTTCCTGAGAAGGAATAATTAGAGAGATACAACTGAAAAAATACTGCTGTAGAAGTTAAGGAGGTAGTAAATTTCAGAAAAAGGAATAATTTGCAGATCTTAGATGCTTCAGATATTCCAAGTTATATAGGTCTACAAAAGCATCCCTTGGGTTTGGGTATTAAGAATTTGTTGGTGATAGTGAGGAGATAAGTTAAGGACAGGATGAAGTGCATATACCAGGCTTTCTTGGCTGAGGACTATAGATCAGAAATAATAAATGAGGAAAAAAGATGTAGATCAGTACTTATCTTCATTGAGAGCAGTGAAGTTGGACAAAAATGTAGGAAAGAAACAGAGCTTCAGCTAAAACCAACCACTAGTGAAAAAGATTTGTTTTCAGCATGGGAGCTATGTATGTTATATGAGCATCAGGACAATCAGTACAAACAACAAACAGAATGAAGACAGGTTTTTCATTTTCTACAATGATGTATCAGCTTGCAGCTGACCAATACTTCGATTAAAACAATGCGTAATGTTGGGGGAAAAAAAAAAAGAGAAAAATTGTAAGATGTTGGAACCTACCCAGAAAGCCAGGCTATTGTCTAGATGCCTGAGAGAAAAAAAAAGTCACCAGAGTAAAACAGGATTTGTATTTTCTCTTTGGCATTTGCCAATTTTAAAAGCATAGACTTAAGACTTAAAAACCATGTAGAAAAATTTTTAAGAGGAAGAGTTACTGAACAGAGCTTATCTGTGTATGAAAAGAAAGGAATTATTATCAAAGTCAACAGGATTTGCTATCATTCAGAGGCAGCTATTTCCCAATTATCAAGGATTTCAGGCCAAGGGGAATGCCAGTCAAGCATAAATCAAGATCTTCAAGGGTCACACAGTCTGAGGGAGATAATACTTGGCATCTGCTTGTTTTGCAAGGCCCTAAAGTACTTAAAGGTGTTCTGTATCAGGATAATTTGAATTCTGATGTATAATACATGACACATGATATAATATAGAATGTCTAATTCACAAAGCATGAAATATGTATCAACATGTATATCCACACATATAGTATATATGATAGAAAACAGTTTTATAATAGAAAGTGCATAATCTCCACATATCATATTTATATATGAATATTATACAATTTACAATATATATGATGTACATAATCAAGTGTATCAGATGATATACAATATGGGTATGAATATGTACAGATTTTATGCAATAAAAAGCATTGTGAAGTAGCATTTAGACACAATATTCACCATATGGCAGAACATTATAGATTATTGAGAGAGGTAGAAAAATGACACTAATAGCCAATAAAAATATTATACAAAAAAGGAAAGTGCTGTCTACGACTTGGATATTGATATTTTCAATGGCTTTAAAAAGGTTAACTTAAGTGTTATTATATCTAGAGAAAAATACTAATATAGTGGGTGAATAGAAGAACATTTTAGGAAGTACATAAAAATATAAAAAACAGAATAGAAAATGTAACATGAAAAAAATTGAGTAGAATTACTCAGTTTATTGATCATTACAGAAGAATGAATCAATGGATTTGAAGATAGAACAACAAAGAAAGGTAAACTGATGTATAAAGCAGAAAACAATTAAAGGAATGAAATTCAATATCCTTAAATTATTGAATCTTAAATTCAATAATTTAAGAAGTGTAACATAATGTACAATTTAAATTCTAAAAAAATTATACAACATGGGACAGAAAAAAAGACTTGAAATAATGGTGGTGGAAAGTAGTCTACATTTTTTTTAAGTCATTTATTAAACTTTTATTTAATGAATATAAATTTCTAAAGTACAGCTTATGGGTTACAATGGCTTCCCCCCTCCCATAACTTCCCTCCCACCCACAACCCTCCCCTTTCCCGCTCCCTCTCCCCTTCCAATCACATCAAGATTCATTTTCAATTCTCTTTATATATAGAAGATCAGTTTAGTATATATTAGGTAAAGATTTCAACAGTTTGCCCCTATATAGCAACACAAAGTGAAAAAAAAAATACTGTTGGAGTACTAGTTATAGCATTAAATAAGAGTGTCCAGCACATTAAAGACAGAGATCCTACATAATATTTTTTTAGAAACATTAATTAATTTTCTATGCCATTTCCAATTTAACACCAGGTTTTTTTTTCATTTCCAATTATCTTTATATACAGAAGATCGATACTGTATATAATTAGTAAAGATTTCATCAGCTTGCACCCACACAGAAACACAAAGTGTAAAAACACTGTTTCAGTACTAGTAATACCATCATGGGAAGTGGGATACACAGCAGACTCAGAATGGCAGATGTCCTAAACAACACTCTGGCCTCAGAATCAGCCCTTAAGGCATTCAGATCTGGCTGAAGAGCCCATAAGAGTACTGTAGGCATGGAAAGCCAAGACACCATGGAAAAGAAAAAAAGAAGAAGACCTAAATGAAAGATCTCGGGGAGTGAGATCCCAGTGGAAAGAACGGGGCCATCAAAGAAGAAGGTACCTTTCTCTGAAGGGAGGAGAGAACTTCCACTTTGACTATCACCCTATTGGAATAAGATCAAAATCAGTGAACTCTAAAGGCTTCCATAGCCCTGGCAACTCATGACTAGAGCCTAGGGAGATTACTGACGCCATGAACAGGAGTGTCAAATTGTAAAGTCAGCAACAGAAGTCACTGTGTACTTACATCCCATGTGGGATCTGTCCTTAATGTGTTGTCTAACGTGCAGTGATGCTATAACTAGTACTGAAACAGTATTTTTTTTTTCACTTTGTGTTGCTATATAGGGGCAAACTGTTGAAATCTTTACCTAATATATACTAAACTGATCTTCTGTATATAAAGAGAATTGAAAATGAATCTTGATGTGATTTATCTGGATGTAGCAAAGATTTAAATACCTATGCATTAAACAAAAAGAGATATAATCTGATTCTAATAAATGTTCAGGAGTAGGCTAACAGAAAATGGAATCTTATTTTCTGGTTAGGGCCCAATTTATTATTTCCTGTTTGTTTTTATTCTTAGGGTTAAATGCAGAATGTGTATGTCCATAGTAGAATTAAGGATATTTAAAAACAAATGGGGAGGGCCGGTGCCGCAGCTCACTTGGTTAACCCTCTGCCAGTGGTGCCGGCATCCCATATGGGCGTCGGTTTTAGTCCGGGCTGCTCCACTTCCAGTCCAGCTCTCTGCTGTGGAAAGCAGTAGAAGATGGATCAAGTGCTTGGGCCCCCACACCCACATGGGAGACCAGGAAAAAGCTCCTGGCTCCTGGCTTCGGATTGGTGCAACTCTGACCGTTGCAGCCAACTGAGGAGTGAACCAGCGGACGAAAGACTTTTCTCTCTGTTTCTCCCTCTCACTGTCAGTAACTTTAATAAACGCAAAATAAATAAATAAATAAGTGGATAAATAAATAAATAAAAGAAAGAAATAACAAAAACACAGATGGATGGATAATTTCAAACTACCTTCCAGTATAACAAGGATGCTCTCTGAATTTCTGTTGGCTATGCCCAAAGGAAGCTATTAAATTACTGTTATATAGTAGATACTGAATAATTCTAAAATTTTTGGAATAATGAATATTCTTTTACCTGAAACCAGAACTTAAACAAGCTGCTTTTTTCTAGTGCCACCCAAGGCTCTCCCTTCTATTTTGTTTATTTCCTAATTATGCACAGTTATATTTGACGGAATCAACTTTGATTAGTCATTTCCTTCTTCTGCCTAGATCTCCTTTTGTATTGACTCTCTTAGAGAGGAGCACAGTGGAGACAAAAACTTGAGAACCAGACTCCACTGCCAAAAACAATCTCACTGAATTAATATCTTTCCTTTCCACATCGTCATGGCCTGTACCTTCATTTAAGCATTCACATTGACTTGTAACATTTCTTGCAATGTATCCATACTTCCAATTAGTGCCCAGCTGAGTATAATCCCTACCCTATGTTTCATTGTTTTAATATTGAGAAAGAAGAGTATTGTCATTTTCGTGGTATAATTTAGTGAACGAAATTTATAACTACCCAATAATATGACAATTTGTACACTCCCTCTCTATATATTAACTACAACAAATAAGAGAAAACACGATATTTATCTTTTGTATGGCTTATTTCACTTACAATAATGATCTCCAGTTTCACCTATTTTGTTACTAATAACACGATTTTATTCACTTTTATGGCTGATTAATATTGCATCATGTATATATACAGCATTTTCTTTATCCAGTCATCAATTGATAGATATATAGGTTAATTCTATACCTTTTCTATTGGCAATTGAGCTGCTATAAATGTGGGAGTGCAGGTACCTATTTCATATGCTGATTTCATTTCCTTTGGCTATATTCCCAGTAGTGCCTTCCCTATATTTGATCAGAGAATTAGTTCCAAAGTCTTATGGTGCTATGCCTCTTTAAGATTATTCATGATTTTCTCCATAGCTTTTAGGATGAAGTTCTGTTTCCTCAACTTAATAATTACTGCTGTTGAGTGTGTCTGAAGCATACCTCTTCTCAGCCTCATCTTTTATAATTTCCTAAATGTTCCCAGCAATCTCTCTTCTGTCAATTATTTCCAAGCTGATTACTCTTAATATTCTTCCCTTCACAATAAATGCTTTTTCTGAATTTTAATAGCTTAAGTGATTTTTGTAGATAATGTTACCTATGTTCACATATAAATTTGTGAAGAAACTCAACATTATTTTACCACAAATAGGAAACAGAAAACAAAGAAATAAATTTATATGCATTCTGGTATGTAAATTGCTTGACACAGGGAGTGGACACTTAGCCTAGTGGTTAAGATACCTAAGTCTCACATTAGAGTACCTGGGTTCAATTCCCAGCTCCAGGTCCTGAATCCAGCTTCCTGATAATGTAGATTCTTGGAGAAAGCAGTGACGCCTCAAGTAGTTGGGTTCCTGCTACCAACATGGGAGAGCGGGTTGTATCCCCAGCTCCTGGCATTAACTGACCCAGCCTTGACTGTTGTGGGCATTTGAGGTGTCAACCAGAAGGTGGGACTGCTGCTTCTGCCCCTCCGAAAAACATTAAAAATAATTTAAAGAAACAAAATAAAATGCTTGACCTAAGTATTTAAGAGACATCATTGAATTAGTCAGATATTTACACTTACAAGTCAAGCTCCATGACTGAAAATGACAAATGACGTCTGATAAATATGTGTATGGTGATTTGAACATTACAGAATGTAGACATGTATCTAAACTTCAAGTTAGGTACACCTTTAGTTACCTTACCATAGATCATGGAAAACATGATATTTGTCTTTCTGGAACTGGTTTATTTCACTAAGTATAATGGTTTCCAGTTGCATCCATTTTGTTGCAAAAGTGAGGATATTTTTAACCACTGAATAGTATTCTATAGTGTATATATACCATGATTTCTTTATCCAGTTATCAGTTGATGGACAGCTTGGTTGACTTCATAAAATATAATATATAGAAGTGAAATTGAAATTATGAGTTTTGATGATTGTTTATAGCCCTTGGCTCAACTGGAACAGAGTTTTCTTTTTCTTCATACTATTTGTTGAACTCTTTACCTAGTGTAGCATTAATCTTATGAGTATGACGTAAACTGAAAACATATCTGTAAAAGTTAAGAGTGGGAATAGGAGAGAGAGGGGGAAGAAAGTTGGGAGCATGGGCAGGAAAGAGTGTACAGTGGAAAATATCACTGTGTTCAGGAATCTGTATATATGGACTACATGAAATTTGCACACTTTCAACAAAATTCAAAAATAAATTAATCAAAAAGAAAAAACCCTCCTATTTTATCACATATATATTTTTGAATGTGTCAATGAAAAGTAAAATAAATGTCATGGATGACAGCATTTTTGATGATGGCATTTACTAAAAATGTTGAAAAACAACAGAATAACAGAATTCTGAACAAAATTAAACAAAATTCATTTGAAATGTGTCAATTACATTTTTAGAAAATAAACATGTATTTAAGGTGAAAAATATTTTGTATTATTAAAACAAAGATTTTTCTAGTCTCAAGTAAGTGTAAATAGGTTTCAAATTTCATGAACGTCCAAGAGGTCTTTTGCAAGTCATACAAAATGTGGAAAAACTGTTTATTATGTGAGACTAGCTAATATAGTTATTGTACATTTCATCTCACACTAAACTACTTCAATGTTTAATGGAATACTAATGCTGGATATGCTAAGCTTGTGTGTTTTGTTCCTTATAGCAATTTTATGATGAGTTGGTACTTGTTTAAATTAAAATGAACACACTAGCAAATAAGTAGGGATAGAACTCAGAAGTATGACTATCAAAAAGTTATACTGAAAATAGCAGTCTACAACTCTGAGGTTCTATTTTATAATCACTTAATGCTTGTAACTGTCATTCTTGAAGAAACAGAACTCTATTTAGTGTTGCCATTAGATAAAATGGGAGATATTATGTATTTTCTTTTTACATCATTATCAGTACACATTTGAAAATTTATCTCTTAATACCAGTCTGACAAAAACTAGTGAAATAGGATAATTTGGATAATAAACATTAAGAGCTATAAGAAATGGGGGACTCCTTGATTCAAGTCCTCATTAAATAAGCAAAGAAACTACAAAATAAAACAAAAACCTGATAAACCGACTTACTTGAACATGCAGTGTGTAGCCAGGCTAGAAAGTGGTTTCATGGAATTTTCTTTTATGGAACATTTTGCAGACACATCAGACAATATTTTTATTTTTCCTTTCAGGAGTTATCGAATTTTAACAAATAAATACTGAGGAGAGGCATAAAGAAAAGAAGATTATCTCTCCTCTGACTTCACTATGATCTCACCACTAGATGTGACCATGAGTAACAATTTTATTTATCTTTCCATAAGTTTCTGGTTCTACAAAAAACAAATAGATTGTTTAGTTGTTAAACAGTATTACATTGAAGAATTTATATTGATAGATTTTCCTACATAAAATTTTTATAGCTCTTGGCTCATTATTTTTCATAAAGGTCCTGTGTTGCATAATGTGATATTATCAATTCCATATTAGTGGTTTTTCAATAAAGTTAGGTTCTCTTCTTGCTTTACCAAAATTATGCAACAAGAGTTCTCTTTCATATAGCTTGCTTTATAGATGAAGTTCAGATGCGTCTTTAGGATTGCTGAATAAGAGTAAGAAGTCAATTTAAATGTGCATTTATATACTATATATAATGAGTATATAATATATTATCAGGATGCTTCCGAAGCTACTTTAGGAATTCACAGTCTAACACTAATGAGAATGTCAGATTTGTCACATCTTTGCTATCACTACATATCATGTTCTCTATAATACATGCCTAATTAATGAATGAAAATACCATACTTCATTTTCTTGCTTTCTGTTTCTGACTTTTGAAGTTTGACATATTTTTATGCTAAGTGTCATCCAGAGTTCTGTGAGCTCTTCTAGCATATTCTCAAGCCTCAAAAGAAAGGGGGTTTTAAGAATCCTCTTGCTTTGTAGTCAAGTCAGAGCAGTGTCAGTCATCTGGGGGTCTGATGGATTGAACTGTAAAACAACCAGCAGGTGTCTGTCGAGTTGGAGGAATCTATTTTAAAGATTTACCTATTTATTTGAAAGGCAGAGTTACAGAAAGGCAGAGACAGAGTCACAGAGCAAGAGAGGGAGAGAGAGAGAGGGAGAGAAAGAGGTGGGGGGAGAGAGAGAATCTTCGATTCGCTGGTTCATTTCCCAGATGGCTGCAGTGGCCAGAGCTGGGCTGATCCAAAGCCAGGAGCCAGGAGCTCTTTCTGGTCTCCCACGTGGGTGCAGGGTCCTAGCACTTGGGCTGTCTTCTACTGCTTTACCAGGCCATAGCAGAGAGTGGGATCAGCAGCAGAGCAGTCATATCTCAAATCAGTGCCCATATGGATGGTAGCACTGCAGGAGGCAGCTTTACCTGCCATGCCACAGCACTGGTCCCAAGTTGGAGGAATTTTTGTGAAGATAAAAAAGCTTACACATTTTCTATCTGAAGCTTTATGAATAGAAATAGCTCACAATAACCCAGAAATGACTGCCACATCCAATGACCTGGAAGATTTACCTATTTTTATTTTCTTCTAACCATTTTATAGGCTTAGCTTCTTCTTTTTGCTAGTTGTTCTATTTTGAGTTAACTTTGGTATATAGTGTAAGGTAAAGATCGACCCTCATTCTTTTTAATGTGATATACAGTTTTCCACTACCACTTTCTGGCAGGAATTTTCTTTCTCCATTGAATCACTTTGGCATGCCAGTTGAAGATCATTTAACTGACTATGTATGTGAGAGTTTATTTCTTAGCTTTCTTTCTATCCTATCAAGTTAGTCTATATGTCGACCTTCATAAGAATATCACAGCATTTGGATCACTATAGCTTTGTTAGTAAGTTTTGCATTGGGAAGTGTGCTGCCTCCTACTTTGTTCTTTTCCAAGATTGTTTTGGTTATTTGGGGTCCCTTGAGATTTCATAGGCATGTTGGGAGGGACTTTTTTTTTTTTCTATTTCTGCATTAAGTACTCTTAGGACTGTTTGGAGAGTTAATTAAATCTATAGATAACTTTGAGTAGTATTGATACTTTAACAATAATCTCCCAACACAAACATGGGCTATCTTTCTCATAATAGAGGAGGCATATCATAGGGAAGGGAGTAATAAAAATTAAATGCTTGCTCTACTGTTTTCCCTGGGACTGGCTGCTGGGCAAAGTTGACATGATTGGCATTTTGTGGGATAGTTCAGACTACTCATTTCAATGATCATATCTTTTGTGCTCTTGAAATGTTTGTACCACCTTCCAAGTTCTTGACATTTTGCTGAGACATTTGTATACTACCTGCTGTGCACAATGGAAGAAACCATACTCTGTGAAATTGACAGGTGCTGCTTGGCCAGTGAGCTCTGATTCATATCTTTCAGTAAGTCCTTCAGAGCATTCCCTGTTGCGGTGTGCAATCATTGTTTGGAAGGCCAAGTCTTTTAGTTTGGGGCAACTGTGTAACTCAATTATCAAGGGGACCGCAGGGTACACATTTTGACTCCTGTCTGCTTCCATACCACAGGGACATCTGTCACAAAAGACAGTGGAATGGGACTCCACTTTTTGAACCCTGGTCAATATTTGGCCTGGGTAGCACAGCTGTTTGAACAACCTAGTACAGCAAAGCCATTTCTGTCAGCTGATTGAAAACCATATGCTTTCTCACCAACAAAACTTCCACACGCTCCTCCTTGCAGTCATATTCAATGGTATTTTCACAATGTTCTACTACACAGACACAGGTAGCATGGTTCCTTTCCTAAGCTTCGTTTTCATCAGCTGGCCCAAGTATTTTAAAGCTACTCCCTACATTTTTGCACTTGTACTACCAAGGGTTCATCTTCCCAGTGGGCTCTGGTTCTGTGTCAGGAAAGTAGTATGGGTTGACAAACTCTTTGGATCACTCACGTTGTTTGATATTTCTTAATGATCTTTCCCCTGAGTTGCTCTATTCAAATGATTCATACTCAGTCACTGTCTAAAGATCACCGGAAACTCACCACTTCAAAACTTGACAGCATATGAATAACAGAAACAGTAATTATAACACTGTATGTCATAGAATTATTATAGAATTAAATAAATAATAATTTTTACTCCACCTTTTGGGACAAGTCCGAATGAGCAATCCCAAATTGTACATATCCTTCCTCTCTTATTCCCACTCTTATATTTAACAGGGATCACTTTTCAGTTAAAATTTAAAAACCTAAGAATAATTGTGTGTTAATTACAGAGTTCAACCAAGTGTACTAGAATAAAAAAAATACTAAAATGGATAAAGTAAGAGTTAGAAATGTGCTATGTGATTCCAATACAATCCCATCAAAGTGGCATGTACCAATGCCATATCACTAGTCCAAGTGATCAATTTCAGTTCACAATTGACCACACTGATAGGTCTAACAGTCAAAGGGATCACACAAACAAGACTAGTATCTGCTAATACTGATAGAATCAAAAAGGGAGAGAACGATCCAACATGGGAAGCAAGATACACAGCAGACTCATAGAATGGCAGATGTCCTAAATAGCACTCTGGCCTCAGAATCAGCCCTTAAGGCATTCGGATCTGGCTGAAGAGCCCATGAGAGTATTGTAGGCATGGAAAGCCGAGACACTCTGGGGGAAAAAAAAGACCTAAATGAAAGATCTCTGTGAGTGAGATCCCAGTAGAAAGAATGGGGCCACCAAAGAAGGAGGTACCTTTCTCTGAAGGGAGGAGAGAACTTCCACTTTGACTATGACCCTGTCAGAATAAGATCAAAGTCGGCGAACCCTTAAGGCCTCCATAGCCTCGGCAACTCATGACTAGAGCCTAGGGAGATTACTGACACCATAAACAAGAGGGTCAATTTGTTAAGTCAACAACAGGAGTCACTGTGTACTTACTCCTCATGTGGGATCTGCCCTTAATGGGTTGTCCAATGTGAAGTAATGCTATGACTAGTACTGAAACAGTATTTTACACTCTGTGTTTCTGTGTGGGTGCAAACTGATGAAATCTTTACTTAATATATACTAAATCAATCTTCTGTATATAAAGATAATTGGAAATGAATCTTGATGTGAATGGAATGAGAGAGGGAGCAGGAGACAGGAGGGTGCGAGTGGGAGGGAAATTATGGGGTGGGGGAGCCATTGTAATCCAAAAACTGTACTTTAGAAATTTATATTTACCAAAGAAAAAAACCTGTAAATAAAATAAAGAATTATATAAATAATAATTTTATAAGTTCTAGAAGGAATCACAAGTAAATAGTAGTTAAAGCATGTATATACACATATAATTTTAAAATTTGAACTTAATTCCATCCCATTAAAATCACACACACACATACTTATACATTGTATTCTTACCTATGAATACAGAAACACTCAACACACAAAACAGTAAAATTTTCTTGTTTAACATCTAATCTAAATTTTCTGAATGACAAAGTTTCATATTTCCAATTTATTTCTAATTTTTCTTCCTTACTACTATATTACCAAGACACCAAAATAAGTGCCTTGTAAAAACACAGAAAAGAGTTATGTTTCTTCTATTAATCTGTTCTAGGAAAAATGTGGTTTTCTTTCCCTCTCTTTTCTCCTGTTTTCTTTCTTTTTTACTTTTATTTGCCAGAGGGAGGTAATTTTTAAAATGAAAGTATTCATTTGAGTTAAATGAGTAGGTAAAACATTGTTTAGAAGAACTGGCAATGCTTAGGTATTTGGAACCAAAGGAAGTAACTGGCAATTTGACTACCTGCAATAAATGGTCTGACCTGCCTATTTATTTGAGAAGCAGTTTGAAATAGCCTTTGGTCATTTTAATGACTAAGTTTGACAGTTGCTCTTCGTTAACTATTTCTCATTATGAATGCATGTGATCTTCCCTTAGGTATTATCCTCTTAGAGATCTGTTATTCGAACTTAAAAGAGGGATAACTTAAAAGAGGGATCATTGGGCTACCATGAATGTTCTGCTTCAGTCAGAGACGTCGGCTGAGCACAAAGAAGAGTGAGAGGATGTGGGCTGCTTTGATGATCCCCACTTTTCTTTTCCTAAGCCTCTTTTCTGTAGGTTGTGCCCAAGAGCCGGTGTCCACCACAGATGGAAGTGATAACTACCCCATTCTTTGGGACCAGATTAGTGGGAGCATAACAGAATTTCCGGTACAGAACAACAAAATAATCATTGATATCTGGAAGTATGCTGATCGCTTGAAAATGTATAAGATTCTTATGAGAGAATCAGACAAATATTTTGCTCAGTTTGGAAAAAACAATTCAGAAAACGTGCTGTGGGCACTAACCATATTTTATGGAAGACTGTATAAGACAGGTATGTACATCTTAATTATTCCCAAGGAAGCATGCTTTTCCCTTCTCTGTTACTCAGAGCACTGAAAGTGCCTAACTAATGTGTTTAGATGTTCCTGTCTGAATGTTTATGGAATGCAGAATCCATACAATCATTTATTTTCCAGTACTCAGAACTTCTAATGGTGCAATTACTCTTTTCTGTAAGTTAAATTATTTTGCATACCAGGTGGATTTATTATAGACAATTTATTATATGACAAAACCTTCTTTTAATTCTGAAGCTCAGGGAGAAATTTGGTACTAGATAAGGTTAACAACATATTGTCCTAAAATTCTGGGCTTTGCCTCATATAATGCTAATCAACGTAAGACATGACACTCAGTGTAAGTTATACTTTGTGTTACATGTTAGCTTGAGTCAGAAGAAATGAACACAGTCTTAGGCTTAGTAACTAGATCACTCTGTATGAACTGAAGTAGGTAGAATGAAACCAATGGAGATGTGATGCTTCAGCTTGGAACTTTGTGTTTTTCTAAACATCATCTCTTTTCATTGTGTGTTTATGGAATTCCACTATTCTTCCTGGTTCTTGAACCAAGTTTTTTATTTGAAGTAGCTTCCTAGTTTCATGTTTTGTCCCCCAAATTTGTGTTCTTTGTAAGAAACTAGATGCCCAAGAAACCCAGTTGAATGAAGAATAGCAGTATAGGATGCAGTACATTGAAACTTCAAATTACTTCTTGTACATTTAAATTTTCAAGTCACTCTGCAGTGGGGAGAAAGATCGAGTGAGTAAAGAGGCTGCCTGTGACAGGAGATGCTTTGCTGATCCTGCTTACTCAACGCGTGAGCTTTACAGACTGGTGTTTCTGAGAAGCTTCGACTGGCCAAGAGCTGACCAGCACATGAAAAGCTATCAATGGACCACATTATGAGAAAGAATTATAATTCCTTTCCTAATTTCTGGAGCAGACCACATGTATCTTTTCCCCTCCTTCTCATGATTTTCTACTGTAAGTTTGAATTTCCATGGTGGGGCTCTTTAGCTACTCTCTTTGCTCTGCAGATCGGTTCTCAGACCCTTCGAATAGTTCAGTGTGCAGTTTTGGCGGTGGCTGCATATCCAGCAGCAGTGGCTGGGGAGGTAAGCGTCACCTATGCCTCGTGTTTCTTTCCTGATCTGTGGCCATGTGGCTTGCTCTGTTTTTTATAGGGTAGGCTAATTTGAGGTAAACTTTGAAATTTGCTTTTTAAAGATATACAATTTTCTGTGCAATTTCCGAGGAACTAATCAATTTATGCAACCAACTTGAAACAGGTAAACTCTTATGATGGCCATTTGTAAATAGTAATTTATGGAGCATTATTATTTTTAGTTAGATTTTAAAGGAAAATATTGTACTTTGTTATCCATCATTTCAGAGTTTTTGTTGTCTATTATACATATTTTCAGCCTGTTTCCCAAACATTTAACATTTATTCCACATTTATTTCACTTAAATAGATTAAGTTATTCAGAGATGTGCTTAATTCAGTCCCTACTCAAGAATTAATATTAATACCTCCAAGATACAGATAATCTTGCAAAACTGATAGAGTTTGAGTAATTTCCTCTTTTCACAGAGTAGTAATACATTCTAACTCTCTGCCTTCTATTTTTAAAATAGCTTTCATGTCTTAAATTTTTTGTTTATTTATTTTCACTTTATTTGAAAGGCAGAGTGATACAGAAAGAAACAGAAACATCTTCAATTCACTGGTTCACTTCCCAAATGCCTGCAACAGTTTGAATTAGGCCATGACAATGGCAAGAGCTAGGAATTCAATCCTAGTGTCCCACATGGGTAGCAGGGACCCAAGTACTTAAGCAGTCATCTGCTGCTTTTACCGGTTTTGTATTAGCAGGAAGCTGGATCAGAGGCAAAACCAGGTCTCAAGCCAAGCACTCTCATGTGGGATGCAGTTATGCAAAGCAGTACTTTTTTTAAAAAATGTATTTATTGGAAAGTTAAATGTTACATAGAGGAAGTTAGAGAGAGAGGGAGAAGGAGCGGGAAGAGGTAAGAGAGAAAGAAAGAGAGAGAAGAGGAGCAATCCATCCACTGGTCCACTCCTTGGAAGGAAGTGACAACGAGGGCTGAGTCTCGTTAAAGCCAGGAGCCAGGAGCTTCACTGGGATTTCCAATATGGGTGACAGGAGCTCAAGTTCTTGACCATCTTATGCTGCTTTTCTTGGGCTGTCAGCAGGGTTGTAGATCAGAGGTGGAGTGGCAGGACTAGAACTGGCACTCAGACAGGCTGCTGGCATCACACATAGTGGCTTCACCCACTATGCCACAACCCTGGCACACCAAGCAGCATCTTACCACCGCGCCAAATTCACTTCCCCTAAATGAGTTTATTAATCCATTATAGTTTGCCTTTCTAAGCCTGCCACTAAAACACACACATACACTGCAAAATTTATTTAATTTATTGCACTCGTTATAATGTATTTGCTGATTCTCAAAGATTTATTCATATATATAAACCAATTAGAAATGAAATTTTTAAAAAAATGTATATTAAAAATAGATCATATTGTAATGAACAAAATTCTTTAGACACACTATAGACAATGTTAGGTTTTCTGATTTTAGGGCTTAAAAATGATGCAACATGGAAGCTGTTTGAGGCAGGATTGTAAGTCACCCAGAGAGTGGGTGGAGAGGCTGAAAGTGAATGTTCAGCCCCACTAGCAATGGGTGGCAGCTTATTTTTGTTGCTTTTTGGGAAGGGTCCTGTTGCAGAAGGGCTGGTTGGTAAAGTCCCTTTTCTACAGTGTCTTGTCTCAGCAATCTGGAATGTCCAGGTGAGGGGCTTTCCCAAGCAATGGACCTTCCACTAACCTTTAGATCATCTGTGCCCTGTTTTATCGAGTGTGGGAATTTTGGGCCTCAGTGACCTAATGTGTTCTATCACATCTCAGAGGCTTAATAATTTCTAACGGACAGCTCAAAGTAAACTGTATTAGTAATCAAACACTCAATTTTAAGCATTCAGATTAAAAATACAAACAAGTGGAGTGAGATGGTCACCTAGTGTACCAGATATTAAACAGTGAGAAAATAACTTGCCGTCTAAGACTGAAGAATGTTTGATGAAATTTCTGTCTTTGCTCTCACGTTTCGTGTCATTAGGTATCCTAGCTTTCCTGACAACAGGATGGGCAATCACAATGTTTCTCTGGTAGTTAAGCAGAAAGATGGGAGGATGTGTTCGTTGTCAGAAATCCTGGAACTAGGCCTGGGACCCAGGAAACCAGCCCGTGGGATGAACCTAGGAGTAACGAGGTCTAGAGCTTTCAGGTTTCTCTTAGACAAGATGAACACAGGCATTGAGAAGAAGATGAACAGTCCAAAGACAGAATATACACAGGTACTTAGAATCTGAGTACTTGACTGAGAGGAGTTAGCACCAAGAAGCTGAAGAACAATACTAAATCTAAAGTTAAAGAAATATAGTGGGGCTTTCTGGAGCAGGGAGTCAGAAACATGAGGCTCTGCAAGAATTGAAAGGACGGACCAAGATAGTTCATGCTGAGCTTCTTAATTAGGCTGTGTTTCCCAAGTCACATACCGAGCACCGTCTACATGTACACCAAATGGTAGATTGCTTTCTCAGGCAAACCTTGTGATCTATTTCCTACTTGAAGAGTAATAAGTACAGAACATTGATCACTTGGAATTCGGTTGCATCAAGTTCATTTATGTACAGCTATCTGCATGCAGACTGGGCCCCTACTGTGGAGAATTTCCCGACTGTGATTAACTCCAAGTTTTCCTACCCTCGGATGTTTCCTAGAGCCAGTAAATTTGACAGTATTACTTGAAAGATAAACTAAATTTATATAGAGAGTGACTTGAGTTTTCACCTAACTCTTATTAGCCAGTTGGTGATTCCAGACAACTTTCTTCTCTGTTACACTGCAGGCATTAATTTCTATGTGATTGCTATGAATTTCCTTGCTGCAGTGGAATCTGGGTTTTTAAGAGATATACCGTATGAGATAGAGTTTTTATCTGGAGAGGAACGCAGATCTGACTTCTGTTATTCAATTGAGGAATGTCGTAGAGCCTACCCACAAGCTATGGATGTAGCCAAAAGGTTTTATCAGGTAAGAGAATACAGTGATTTTTTTTTCCTGAATGGTATCAATAAAGACATTGATAATCTCTCAATGAATGTATTACTTAAATATTGACAAAACTTCATATTAATGTACATATAAAACTGTAAGTATACAGTAATGATCCTTCCCTTGGAATTATTCTTGTTAGTGTCCTGATATACCACTGAGTGGATGATTAATATAAAATTAATATAATTTCATGTATGATGTTTTTTCAGTATAATTGCTAACAATAATTACCAAATCATGCTTACATGTGCAAGTACATTAGCATAAATCTTCATAAAGTAAATAAAAGTAGAATGTCCTATTCAATGCAGTAATCGATTCTGAAAATACATTTATTTCACAGAAACATATTTCAGAAATCGATGGGAATTTTGATTAAATTTATTTTAATGACATGTTGGGTTCTTCTATTTACATAAAACACATTATTTATTCTGTAGTATATGCAGTCAAGGATGACCCTTTCCAAGTTTGGAACTATTCCCATTATCAACAGAGATGATACTACAGTGATCAAATACATGTGGGATGCCCATCGAGCCGCTGTTAATGTTGCAATGCCGAAGTTCAATGACATGTAAGATTACCACTCTTTATGATAGATATTTTTACCTCCAATATTCATTTCCTGTTTTTCCAAAACATCTCAGCAAATGAGTCTTTCACTTTTATTTGCAGTCCACATATATAAGCCAGCTATGTAAAGAAATAGATGAAAAGATGGCTGTATGTACACCTTTTCCAGGAGGAAGTTCATAGCATTTTCTTATAGTTAGTTCATAGTAAAGCTGTTTTTTATGACTATTCAATTTTATTGAATGCAATATGCAATCAATGTCTGTCTGTTTTTGGATTCTGGATGACATATATAGTCACCCCTCAGCGTCTGTTGGGGATTGGTTCCAGGATCCATGCAGATACCAAAATCTATTAAAATATCCTATAAAATGGTGTTGTACTTGCATATAACCTATCCACATCTTCATGTTTATTTCAAGCCATCTCTAGATCAATCACATATAACACCTAATACAATCTAAATGCTATATAAATAGTTGCTATATTGTACTGTTTAGAGAATAATGACAAACAAAGGAGTCTGCACATATTCTTCTAGTAGAGATACAATTTTCTTTCTCAATATTTTCCAACTGAGGTTAGTTGTATCCACAGACACAGAACCTGCAGATATTGAGGGATGACTGTACAAGGTAGTTACGTGAATATTGTGGTAAAATTCTGAGCCAGATTTGTTACACTCTATCACCACCAAATTAAAAAAAAATGGTTTGAAATACTAACTTCTCTTAGTTTATGTTTAACAGGTTACTACTTAATAAGGTTTTAATGTAAGAAAAAAAATGGAATGAGAAAATTTAAGATTTATTTATTATGTATTTTTAAAAGGCAGAGGGAAAGAAAGAGGTCAGCAGAGAAGGGAGAGAAGAAGAGAGATAAGATGAGAGAGAGAGAGAAAGAGAGAGAGAGAGGAAGAGAGAGAGAGAGGAAGAGAGAGAGAGACCCACCTGTTCACTCTCCAAATGCCCACAAGCAGTCATGATTGTGCCATATTAAAAGCCAGGAGACAGGAGCTCCATCATAGTCTCTCATATGGGCCGCAGGGATGCAAGCACTTAAGCCATCATCTACTGCATCCCCAGGCATGTTAGCAGGAAGCTGGAATAAAAACAGAGAAACATTGGAACCAACATTTCCAATGTGGCATGTTGGCGTCCCAGTGTTAAGCAAGTCCCAAGCTTAAAACACTGCACCACAATGTCCTTCCAGTGTAAAAGTTTCTTAATCTTGACCAACTTTTCAATGTTTTTTTAACGATTTAATGAGTTTTTCTGATTTAAGAAAAAAAATCTCTCCTGAGATTATGCAGATCTCCAGCCTCCTGGTAATTTGTTGTGTTTATGCATGCAAGTCTCAGTTTCTTTCAATCCTTTTATTTGTTTCCTATGAGTTTTACAATGTCTTCATGACTAAATTTACAGTGTAACCTGTTAATAGATAATTGTAATTCTTCCAAACATGTTCCTCATTTCAAGATCATCTTTGGTATATTTCACCATTTGCCTATATTTACAAATTTGGCATTTGTCAAGTTAATACCAACAGAAAAAAATGTTTAGATTTGAGTTGGGATTGCATTAATTTGTAGGTCAATTTGAGAATAATTTATATCTTCGCAATACTTCGTTTGTATTCATTTGTTATGCTCAACCATATCAAGCAGTTAATATATACTTTTCATTATTTCGGGAAGCAACCATATCATGGGATTAAGCCTAACATTTGTATATTTATTTTTGATTATATTTTTAGAATAACTGTATTGGTTTGTTTAATGTATTTTTTAGAATTATTATTACAAATTTATGTTGCTAATAACTATGATTTTTATCTAACTTCTCATTTATTTCTATTGTTGGCATATGAAAATACAAGTGACTATTTTAATGACTTTGTTTCTAAAGTTCTTACTATTGACATATCAATTCTAATAGATTTTATACTGTCTTTTACATCCATATACAAATAATTTACTGTGCAGACACTAAGAGTTTATCCAGTTCACATTCTGATATTTATAAGGGTGTGCCCTCACCTAGCCTGCTTAGCAGAGACAGGACTGCCGCCGTGCTCGTACCAGGGAAGTGTGCTTCCCTGAGCACAGCGTGGCAGGATCCTCCGCATTCCTCTCGGTGAGGTTCTGTGTAACACGGATGTAACTTTTTACTACATGTTGTTAGATTTCACTGATGTAGTTACAGTTTTCCCAAGAAGTAATTTTTGACTTCCAAAATTCTGTTTTAAGCTAATTTTGTATTTTGGTGGTTTCAGGGCGTCTCTATTTTCCTATCCTCTTTGCTAATATATTTTCATTTACTTTTATTTTTGCTCATATCAAGAAATGAAAATTAATATAATTCATACCTCCCCAAGAATATAGATTTGCTTCAGATGTGGCTTTACATAAATTCCATAAATTTTACTACATCACATTAACCAGCAGAAGTAATAAATATAATTTTCTAATTTTCATTGAGGATTTTTGTTTGATTCATTGTTACTGTATTACCTAGTTTACAAATATATGGTGTTTTCCATTGAATTTTTCTTGTGCATTTGTTTTGAGGAGGAAAACTCAGTATGATTTCAATGCTTCAGAGTCTGCTGAGGCTCAGTTTCTGACCCAAGTGAACTCAGATGCAGTCGGTGTCTGACCAGTGGCTTCTAGAGCAGCTTTGTTCTTTGTCCAGCCGGATGATCCTTGAGTTCTTTTGTTTTTCAATACTGTCTTAGTATTCACTCTAATTGTGCACTAGCGGCATATTAAAGTTTTGCATAGGGACTTTTCTTCATGAAAAGGTCAAGGAGTTCTGAATATTTCAAATCCCTTTATCCCTGCCACAATGTGTAGTTGAAATAATGTGCTATCAAAAATATTATAGATAATTATTTTAAAAAGAAAAATTATTTGTTGATTTGCCTAAGCACTTATTTTTCCCATTCCCTTCTTTTCTTCCTGAATCTCTAAACTACCCTCTGGCATATTTTTCCTTTCCTTGAAGAAATCTTTTAAAAATCACTTTCTTCCTGATCTGTAGTGAAAAGTTATCTCAACTTTTATTTATCTGAAATATGATAATTTTGCCTTTATATTTTTAAGAGTATTCTTATATATTTATTTGGTTATTTTTAGCCTTCTGTATTCATTTATATATGTGCATATATATGCATATACATTGTTATATTTTCTTCTAGAAATTTTTAGCTTTTATTAATTTTTTGACTTCTAATTTAAATGTCTAGAATAAAGAACTTAATTCTAATGCTGATATATGTTATATAATATTTTCACTTAATTAGAAATTATTTCTCAGGGCTGGCACTGTGGCACAGTGGGTTAAGCTACTGCCTATGATGCTGGCATCCTTAATGAGTCCTGATTCGATTCCTGTCTACTCTGCTTCCAATTCAGCTCCTTAGCAATGTGCCTAGAAAAGCAGCAGAATGGCCCAAGTTCTTGGTCACCGATGTGAGAGATCCAGATGGAGTTAGAGGTTCCTGGCTTATGCAGGCCCAATCTGAGACTCTGCGGCCTTTGGGGTGTGAACCAGTGGATGGAAGATCTCTCTCTGCTCTCTCTCTTTGTCTCTGTCTCCCCTTCTATCTCTGTAAATATGCTTTAAAATGAATAAATAGATCTTTAAAAACATGATTTCTTTGTCCTTTCTCTTCTGAAGCTTTATATTTTTTGTTGCTTTATTTTGATGTTCCTAAATTTATTTGTTCTATTGAACCTTCTTTACATTTTTAGTCCTAGGATATATGTCTTTCATCAGATTTAGAAAACTGTCATCACTTCCTTTTCAAATATTATTCTGCCTCTTTGTATAAGTTCTCTCCTTTAGAAAATTCCCTGAATATATATTAAAATTTTGCGCTATGTACCATTGATCAATTCCACAATTTTCTATACTTTCTACTATTTTCACTTTTGTTCTTTGAGGATTTTGTTTTAATCTTTCAATTCACAATTTGGCTTTTGTTTCCACTTTCTGCTATTTCTTTATTTTTTTTAACAATTTTTAAAATTTATTTGAAAGATAGGTTTACAGAGAGAGATAGAACGAGAAGGAGAGTCTTCCATCTGCTGGTTCACTCCTCAAATGGCCACAACAGCCAGAGTTGAGCTGATCTGAAGCCAGGAGACAGGAGCTTTTTCTGGGTCTCCCACGCTGATACCAGGGACACAAAAGCTTGGACCATCCTCTGCTGCTTTCCCAGGCCATAGCAGAGAGCTGAATCAAAAGCGGAGCAGCATGGACTTGAACTGACGCCCAAAGGGGATGCTGGCACTGCAGGCTGGGGCTTTAACCACTGCACCACATGGGCAACCTCTACTTTTCTACAATACTGGTAAAGCCATCTATTGAGATCTTAATTTGTTATTGTGTTTTCATTACCACAACTCCCATTTGATTCGCTTTTATATTTTTAAGCTGTCTTCTGAAATGTGTCAGTTGGCCGTTTATTATCATAACTGTTTTTGAAGCCCATACTTCATAACTCCAAAGTATGTGTCTCTCAGAGATCCTATCATGTGTACATGTCTGGATGTGTGCATGTAGTTCCTTTAGTTGTCCAGGCAATTGTTGTTTTATTATTTTGGCTAGTTTGTCTCCTGTGCTGGACACTGTACAGGAGAAATTTAACAAGAAAATTTGTGTCCACAGATATACTGTCTTACTACAGGGAGAATTAATTTTTACTCCAGGCAGTCAGGTTGGAAACATATCACTTTAGTTCAAAATGGGGATTATAGTTATTTAAAAGTGGGCTGAAGTCTTTGTGAGCTCATTTATTTCTTCATTCTAAAACCCATTTTGTGTGTTTTCATGCTCCTAAGTGAAACATGGAGTTGTGTATCATGGCCTCTTCAATTTGGTTAGTCATCAACTAACATTTTTCTTCTCTAATTCCACAATTCTACCAAAGACTCTTCCTATTTTCTCAACACTCAAACTATAGTTTTCAATATCCTCTATTTCTTTGAGTGGAAAAACATTCACATATTTCATACTCAGTCTAAGATCACCCTTCTTTCCTGGGGTTTTATTTCATGAATCTCAAAACTCTTTTTATCTGTGATGCTATCAAACATGTTTTTAATGCTTTATTCTTTTATAGTAATTCTCATCAAGAAAGAATCACTTTCCATTTGTTACCTTGAAACTTTCATTTGCATGGAATCAAAAGAATTTGAATCTTTGTTTGTTTGTTTGGTCTAGGACTCTGCCATGAATCTTCTTCAGGACAATGCTTTGGTTACCATGCCAAATACTTCATTCATTTATTATTCCGCATGTGTTTAGATAATTCTACGCATACTAATGAGATAAATATTACAATAAGTTAACTATTTTTGCAGAATTCTCAGAAATTGCTATCAGATGATCTCTTACCCATTATTTTGTTTCATTTTACATAGTCTCAAATTACCTTTGTAGAAAATGACTGATGCTTAGAGAAGTGAGCAGGATAGAAATTAGAGATATACAATGAAAAATACAGAGGAGTAAATCTTATGGAAGTGATAAAAGGATTGCTATACGCTATAATTATTTTAACTTATAAATGCTATTATGGGGGATTGAGTATTCACTAACTTACACAGTAACTCTATGTAAAATGCATGTATGAAAATACATATCTGGTCTTTAATTTGTATCTGAAACGTACTATTTTGTTCATTTTATTAATTATGCTCTTTTAGATCAGAATATTCTTCAGCAACTGAAAGAGACTTCACCATGGATTTTCTATCTGCCTTTGAATTTTGTGAGGCAGCAGAATATCGCCCATACTTTGCAAGCACAGTGGAAATACTAATAGGGTTCCCACATAGGCTACTCACAGACCAGGATGCAAAAATTCTCGCCCCTGACTTCAATTTATATGAAAAAGCACATTTGACATCAATAACAGCACTATCAAGAGTAAATAAAATCACAGGTATGATTATGAATTATAATGTGAATAAAACTTAAATGAATTAGTCATATATTATCTGAATATATTTAATAGTTCATCCAGCAAGAAATATTGAGTACCTACTGTATGTTATGTTAGTGGAAAGCAACTGTGATAAAGATGTTTAACGTTCTAAGATCTCATAGCTTAATACATAAAATTCATATACAAATTATCACAACACATTTTCATTGACAACTATACTCAAAATGTAAGTTTATTATAAAGCATATGAAAAAAGCATATGTTCTACATATAAATGATAAAGTTTGTGTTTTGATATCCTGTTCCTCTAGTCCACCTCAGTTTTTCATTTTTTCCTTTTTTAAATGAGATAAAGAATGACAGCAAGAGACATAGATAGAGCACCCTCCCATTTTCTGGGTCACTCCCCAAAAGCCTTAAAGCTTGGGATGGTCTGGGGACAAAACCAGGTGCTGAGAATGCAATTCAGGTCTCTCTCATGGGTGGCAGGATCCCACTTACTTCAGCTTTTACAGCTGCCTCCCAAGGTCTGAATTAGCAGGAAGCCAGAGTCAGGAGGGAGAGCGAGGAATTGAACCCAGGAACTCTAGTGTGGGGTGCAGGTATCTTAACTGCTAAGCTTCACACCCATTCCCTGGCTCCTTATTTTTTCAGGACTGTATTTGTCCTGAAACTCCTACTCTTTGCTTTGTTTCCAAGTGAAACTCCAAAATGTATTAATTGAATTAAGCATCAGTATGTTGTCTCCAGGCAAGACATCACTTGTGAACACTAATACTGCAAAAATTTTGCTTTCACATTTCACAGATTTTTACATTTTCCATATCAAGTTGTTATGTTCAATCTTAAATTGTTCTCCTAAATAATGTCCTATCTGTTTCCCCACTTCTAAGAGTTGATTCTATTTTCTCCTATTCAATATCTGGATTTTAAGGCAAATCCTTATAATTTCTCCCTTGGTTTTCAACACTATCCCCTTCTATTCCCTAATAAGATTCTGTCAAACCATCATCGATATTTCCTAGTTCCTGTGGTAATAGCATTTGTAAAATAAATATCTTTTTGTGTGTCTCTTCATAAATTTTTCTGAAATTTATCCTAATAGCAGTCTGACTTTCAGATTAAGATTCCATCTCATTTTTCTGTGAAAATGAGGTCCTTCATTACCCCTATCTCTCCATACTCTGTGTTCAAAGGATTGCTGATCCCTAACTGTCATGCTACTTGGAATCCACCTCCCCTCATTATTTGCGTGACAAATTTTTGTTCCTCTTTCAATTTTCTGAAGGCTTAGATTTCCTGACTGCTATCCTGATCATTCAATTGTCTAACCTACATCAGTATAAAGAACTGCCTTACACTTCTTTTACTAATGGGGGATCTCTTCCATTATCATTTTCATACTGTGTAATCATATAACTATAATAATTCCCTTCTCAGTTTCCCCTTACAGACTGAAAAGTATATGACTTCTTGTTTCTCTAGTGCCTAGGGTAAACACTAAGTGACTATCCTGGGCCCAGTGCCCAATCATTGAAATACAATTGCAACACAGGAGGAGATGTACGAGGTTGATTTCTCCATTTACTACATGAATCCAAATCAGAGGAGGAGAAATTGTTGTCCCAAGGAAGATGAGAAAAGATAGGTAGCTGACAGAGTTCCTATGAATTGCCCAGTTCTCTAGTATTTGTTCTTACTAAAGGAATGCTAAGGACTTTTTAGTGGGCAATTGATGTGATTTTTCAGATTAAATAGCTAAAAATATTAGGAATATTGGAGAGTAAATTGTAACAGTGTGCATCTAGAACTATTGCTAGCACTTAAAAACGCATTAATACGCCAGTAGCAGTAGGAGTTAATGTGACAGGACAGATGTGAACGGGCATAAGAGCATCAGGTCCATAGGATGTGATGTCTGCATTTGAGGAGAAGGAGGGACAATGACTCAGTCATTTTTTGTTTTGCTGAAAGAGTGTAAGACGATGTCATCCACTGAGATAGAGAATAAAATAAGTAATATAGTTGAAATGGAAGTAGAAAGATCAGCTACAGAGAGAGCCAGTTATATAGTATTTGTTGAGCATCATTTAAATGATGGATATTAGGGTTAATGTCTTGACATATTTAATGTCTATAGACATTAATAACAACAGCACAAAATAGGTGACACTACCCTCAGTTTTAGTGAAAAGACCCATTGAAGTTAATTGTCTGAAGTCAAAACTTTATTTAAATCTGAAGTAGTGTTAAACAAGTAGCTGTTTAACTTTAGTCCTGGGTAATTGTTTTCAGTATGAAAATATTGAACTGCCAATGGCTTAATAAATAATATACATTAAGTCTGATCATTTTAGAATTAGAACTGTGTACATACGTTAGTTTCAATCTACTTTTTCAAGAAATAACTCGAAGACCTTGGGGCATTAAGTTACCAAATATTACTCAGTTTCCATGACAGTTGGAGAAAAACCAGGTATCTTTTCTCACAGGAAGATATTTTCTGCAATAAATGAAAACTTTTAAGCAGGAATAGGAAATGGCTTACCATGGATCTTAAAATATTTTATTTTATTTGAGATAAAATAATCATTTAAAAATTGTCCTTTATTTATCCCATATAATTTTGTGGCTAGTTTCGTTCATTATTCAATCATTTCTGAATAGGTATGATTCTAGAGTAAGGTAAGGGGTTCTTAAATTATGCTGTCATACTACCCAATACTACACATTTTCTCACATAATTTGCTAAATCTAATGGTCAAGTGGAGGTACTAATATAATACATTGCATAATTTAAAATTTTAATTAATTTTGTGTACTTCTAGATTTTGAAATTATATTCATATTTTCATAACTAACTGAAAACATAAATGCTTTTATTTTCCCAGGTGGCTTGTTATTAACATTTTGGAAGAAACTCATGAGTTTATCAGAGGTGAATAAGGCCTTTGGACGGTTCCTGATTAAAAGGCTACTCTTAATACCCGATTTTTAGTACCCTAAATTTTTGTTGTCATAAATATGTTGGTCGATTTAAAAGCATAATAAAAAAGTCAACGTCATAATTATTATTTTATGAAACTTTCTCTATTTCTTTTATCCCCCTTGCTTCTTTGAATTTATGAATTTATTAGGCAATAATTTTCCTTTCCACTCTGTGTTCTGGTTAAAGCCTAATTAGTCCTATAGAATGACCATGTTATATATGATTTAGAAAGTCTTATGTTTAAACCTATTTAAGGTTTTGATTTTTTGCTCAGTCCTCATTCATTGACTATCTAGTGAAGGAGGCCAAGTTTTCCTTGATAGATTATTCTTGCAAAATACAGCTTTAATACAAGATTATATATGCTAAATATTTAAATCCCAGGAATGATCTCAAGGTACTTTGTAGTATGAGTACAATTGTCCTCCCGTATTATGAAAGAAGCTTAGTATTTGACTGCTGCTGGAGGGATAATTTTAGCCATCCGCTAGAAAATTTATGAGCTACTCCACTGCAAATAACCCAAAACTACAATTTCCTTTGTTTCTTTCCTCTTTTTTTTATATTAAAGCCCCCATATATATACTTACATATTTTTCCATATATAAGTAAACATAAAAGCATTTATTGAAGATAAGAGTTGGAAATTATAAAAATTACCATATTCAGATCTTTGCTGATGTCATTAACAAAAAAATTTTATTGTTCAGACCTGGTTAACACCACTCTTAGGATCATTGGTTACTATCCTCACCCTGTCTTTTATGACCTTGTCTAAATATGATCAGAGTCAGCGAACTTGGAAGGCTTCCATAACCTTGGCAACTCATGACGAGAGCCTAGGGTGGTTACTGGCGCCATAAACTAGAGTGTCAATTTGTTGGGTCAACAACAGGAGTCACCGTGCACTTGCTCCTCATGTGGGATCTCTGTCCTTAACGTGCCGTACATTTTGATTTAATGCTATAACTAGTACTCCAACAGTATGTTTTACTTTGTGTTTCTATGTGGGTGCAAACTGTTGAAATCTTTACTTAATATATACTAATTGATCTTCTGTATATAAAGAGAATTGAAAATGAATCTTGATGTGAATGGAAGGGGAGAGGAGCGGAAGAGGGTAGGGTTGCGGGTGGGAGGGAAGTTATGGGAGGGGGAAGCCATTGTAATCCATAAGCTGTACATTGGAAATTTATATTCATTAAATAAAAGTTAAAAAATAAAAAAAAATTATTGGGAAAAATATATTCTGATGGCTGCAGGCACCAGTTGTATATTTTACCTAAAGTGTATGCCTCTATTTTCCCTCAAATTCCAATATTTTCTATCTACTTCCTTAGCAAAATTATCCCTTATGTACGGAAATGACACTTTTTATGTTGTCAGT
The DNA here is from genome assembly GCF_033115175.1 of Lepus europaeus. Classification (NCBI taxonomy): domain Eukaryota; kingdom Metazoa; phylum Chordata; class Mammalia; order Lagomorpha; family Leporidae; genus Lepus; species Lepus europaeus. The sequence goes on along the minus strand of NC_084829.1, from coordinate 127,301,655 downwards.
GTTATTAAGAGAAGGCTTGAGGCTGACGCTGTGGCTCAGCGGGTAAACTCCCTGGCCTGAAGCGCTGGCATCCCTTATGGGTGCCGAATCAAGACCCGGCTGCTCCACTTCCAACCCATCTCTCTGCTATGGCCTGGGAAAGCAGTACAAGATAGACCAAGTCCTTGGGCCCTTGCACTCAGGTGGGAGATCAGGAAGAAGCTCCTGGCTCCTGGCTTCGGATTGGCACAGCTCTGGCAGTTGTGGCCAATTGGAAAGTGAACCATTGGATGGAAGACCTTTCTCTCTCTCTCTCCTTTCTCTCTCTCTCTCTCTCTCTCTCTCTCTCTCTCTCTGCCTCTCCTCTCTGTGTAACTCTTACTTTCAAATAAATAAATAAATCTTTAAAAAAAAAAGAGAGAAGGCTTACTAAACAAAATCTGATATTCAAAAGTCAAATAATAGACTAATCAATGTCCACATAAAAGTGAAATATTTTTATATACAGAACTAAAACTATTAAAGGAATTGAGACAACTAGAAAAAGGAACACGTATGCAACAAATATAAAAGGGCTTGATTTTATACATAAAGAAATATTGCAAATTATCAAGGAAAATATCAAGGGTCCAGAGAAAATTGGGTAAAGAAGATGAAAAGAACACACTCAAGAAAAAAAGTGTGTGTCATAATGTTTAAAAATAGATATAATATAAATATTTGAAAAAAGAGTACTAGCAAATCTGTGAGAATATATGCATATTCTATCACAGTTCAAAAAAAGTAGTAATGATTTTAAAAATTACATGTTTTGGTTTGTATTTTGTCATTCATGTATTCTTTAAGTAAAACCTAAGGGATTTATTTTCTTCACATAAGAACATGTTCAGAGGTAGGCAGCCCAGGGCTGATAGAATACTTCACAATGACAATTCTGTACATACAGGAATTTTTCCTTGATGTTTGGTCATTTTAGCAATTGATTTTCTCACTCTCACCTGCTGTGCTGTGATTGCAGCTGACTTCATACATGCAGGAATAGCAAAATGAGACAGAAGAAAGGCATAATATAATCCCAAGTGAGACTACCACTACAAGGAAGTTTCCCATCCGGAGATTTTATTTGCACTATGGAAAGACAAACTAAATAGTCACAGGGACAAGCTTAATTGGAAAAGAATACATGCATCAAACTATTGTTGAAATGTTCTGAATATCTATATTATCACAAATTAAGACATTATTCTATAATATCCATGAAAAATTAAAGGTAGTTTGCTACACACTGACTGTGTAAAAATAATCTTTAAAAATTCACATAGCGCCTATATACATATTTATACATACACACTAGAAACACATAATGGGCAGGGGATATTCTTTATCTGTATATTAGATAAAATAAGCCATTTTAAGAAAGGACTCATGGCTTCTTGTATATCCTTGGTTAAATTTATTCCAAGGTGTTTAAATTTTTTGTAGCTATTGTGAATGATATGAATCTTAAAAGTTTTCTTTCTTTCTTTTCTTTTTTTTTTTTTTTTTGACAGGCAGTGTTAGATAGTGAGAGAGAGAGAGAGAGAGACTAGAGAAAGGTCTTCCTTTTTCTGTTGGTTCACCCCACAATGGCCGCTGCTGCCAGCACACCACGCTGATCCAAAGCCAGGAGCCAGGTGCTTCCTCTTGGTCTCCCATGTGGGTGCAGGGCCCAAGCACTTGGGCCATCCTCCACTGCCTTCCCAGGCCACAGCAGAGAGCTGGACTGGAAGAGGGGCAACCGGGACAGAATCCGGCACCCCAACCGGGACTAGAAGCCGGGGTGCTGGCGCCGCAGGCGGAGGATTAGCCAAGTGAGCCACGGCACCGGCCAAAAGTTTTTTCTTAAAGAGGGATGAAAATTACCATTCACATTTATGGTGTATTTGTATTGAGTCTGGAATTCTAAATATCACTATATTCATCATATAGGATAATTGTGAGAATTAAAAGAGTAATCACAGTTGAACACTATCTGGCACATAAGTGCTATCAAAATGTAAGCTTTTTCCACTGTCAAAAAAAGAAAAAAGAAAAGAAAAGAGAAAAGACTCATGGTTTTCACCTTGTTTGCAAGTCTATTCAGATTTTTATTTTTATTTTTATTTTTTTGCTAAGCAGAATAATGGATCAGAGGCAAAATGTGTAAATCTGTTCAAAGAAAATTCTTTACAGACTAATATATAAGCTAGGGAGGATGCAGAGAACATAATTTAAATTACTTCTCTATTGTAGCAGAATGACTCATAATCTTGTAATAAGAAAATGTAAAATAAGTATAAGTTGAATATTGGAATCTACTTTTAAAATACTAAAAACTATATAATTTCCTGTGATTTTGTCAGAAAATATATAAAGAAGTCCCACTAATGCTCTTATACCTGACTCAGTGGATGTTGTTTCACAGAGTCTTTTATCTTATTTATCTCTTTAAAAATTATTTAAGGTATACAAATTTCATGCTTTTCATGCATGCGAATTTAGGAGCATAGTGATACTTCCCCATCCCCCCATACTGCCCATGTTCCCACCCTTCTTCCTTCACCCTCTCCTATTCCCACTCTTAATTTTTACAAAGATCTATTTTCAGGCTATTTTATACTTAGAATATTAATCCTACACTAAGAAAGGAGTTCACCAAATTATAAGAAGGGAAAGACACTGTTCCTCAGCAGTAGAGACAAGGGCTGTAAATGATCATCAAATCTCAAAGTATCAATAGCACTCCTGTACATTACATTTTAGGTACTCAATTAATTACCACAGATCAGAGAAAACATATGGTATTTGTCTTTTTTGGGACTACCTTATTTCAACAAGTATAATAATCTCCAGTTGTACCCATTTTGTTGCAAAAGACAGGATTTCATTTTTTTAAATTTTTTTAAACTTTTATTTAATGAATATAAATGTCCAAAGTACAGCTTATGGATTACAATGGCTTTCCCCCTCCCATAACTTCCCTCCCACCTGCATCCCTCCCCTTTCCCGCTCCCTCTCCCCTTTCATTCACATCAAGATTCATTTTCAATTCTCTTTATATACAGAGGATCAGTTCAGTATATATTAAGTAAAGATTTCAACAGTTTGCCCCCACATAGCAACACAAAGTGAAAAAATACTGTTGGAATATTAGTTATAGCATTAAATAACAGTGTACAGCACATTAAAGACAGAGATGCTACATAATATTTTTTTAGAAACATTAATTAATTTTCTATGCCATTTCCAATTTAACACCAGGTTTTTTTTTCATTTCCAATTATCTTTATAAACAGAAGATCGATTCTGCATATACTTAGTAAAGATTTCATCAGTTTGCACCCACACAGAAACACAAAGTGTAAAAATACTGTTTCAGTACTAGTTATAGCATCACTGCACATTAGACAACACATTAAGGACAGATCCCACATGGGATGTAAGTACACAGTGACTCCTGTTGCTGACTTAACAATTTGACACTCTTGTTTATAGCATCAGTAATCTCCCTAGGCTCTAGTCATGAGTTGCCAAGGCTATAGAAGCCTTTTGAGTTCGCCAACTTTGATCTTATTCTGATAGGGTCATAGTCAAAGTGGAAGTTCTCTCCTCCCTTCAGAGAAAGGTACCTCCATCTTTGATAGCCCCGTTCTTTCCACTGGGATCTCACTTGCAGAGATCTTTCATTTAGGTCTTCTTCTTTTTTTTTCTTTTCCATGGTGTCTTGGCTTTTCATGCCTACAATACTCTCATGGGCTCTTCAGCCAGAACCGAATGCCTTAAGGGCTGATTCTGAGGCCAGAGTGCTGTTTAGGACATCTGCCATTCTATGAGTCTGCTGTGTATCCCGCTTCCCATGTTGGATCAATAGTAGACTGGATAAAGAAATTATGGGACATGTACTCCATAGAATACTATACAGAAGTAAGAAACAATGAAACCCGGTCATTTGTAACAAGATGGAGGAATCTGGAAAACATCATGCTGAGTGAATTAAGCCAGTCCCAAAGAGACAAATATCATTTGTTTTCCCTGATCGGCGACAACTGAGCACCAAAGGGGAAACCTGTTGAAGTGAAATGGACACTATAAGAAATAATGACCTGATCAGCTCTTGTCCTGACTCTTGATGTACAATGTAATACTTTATCCTTTTTAGTATTTTGTTGCTGTTGTTGTTCTAGTACTAGTGGTTGAATTCTGTAATTAACACACAATTATTCTTAGGTGTTTAAATTTTAACTGAAAAGTGATGCCTGTTAAATCTAAGAGTGGGAATAGGAGAGGGAGGAGATGTACAATTTGGGACAAGCTCAATCAGACTTGCCCCAAATAGTGGAGTTAGATATGTGCCAGGGGATTCCAATACAATCCCATCAAGGTGGCATGTACCAATGCCATCTCACTAGTCCAAGTGATCAATTTCAGCTCACAATTGATGGCTCTGATAGGTCTAAGAGTCAAAGGGATCACAAAAACAAGACTAGTGTCTGCTAATACTAACTGATAGAATCAAAAAGGGAGAGAACAATCCAATATTTTTTAATTTTTTTATACCAATGAGTAGGATTTCATCCCTAAGATATTTTTCCTGACCTCGCAAAATTTGTGACCAGAATTATTTAATAATGTTTTCCAATATTTTCTGTGAGATATTTTATAATTATAAATTTTAATACCTTCTTGCAATATAGTCCTCAAACATATTATTATAATTCTGAAAAAGCAACCTCTACAATCTTTTGTGTACACAAGCAGATTTTCTATAACTCTGACAGCCATCAGAACCCTTCACCCCAAAAAATTTAATTTTTCTTAAAATAATACACTAACCAATCCCATAATCCCCATAAATGTTCTTAAAATTTTTAGCAATTTAGTTATTTGTTTTCTCCCATTACACATCATTAATTTCACATTTCCAGTGTACTGTTAGATACAAATATATATATATATATATATATATATATATATATAACTTTTCCAAAGGTAAATTTACTTTTTTTTATCAGTTTAATCAGTTTGTATTTTTTTTGACAGGCAGAGTTTAGACAGAGAGAGAGAGACAGAGAGAAAGGTCTTCCTTCTGTTGGTTCACCCCGCAAATGGCCACTACAGCTGGAGCACTGCGCTTATCCAAAGCCAGGAGCCAGGTGCTTCTCCTGCTCTCCCATGCGGGTGCAGGGCCCAAGTACCTGAGCCTTCCTCCACTGCCTTCCTACAGCAGGGCCACAGCAGAGTGCTGGACTGGAAGAGGAGCAACTGGGACAGAATCTGGCGCCCCAACCGGGACTAGAACCCGGGGTGCCAGTGCTGCAGGCGAAGGATTAGCCTAGTGAGCCGTGCACCGGCTAATCAGTTTGTATTATCACATCAATTTAAGTATTTTAGGCTGTTCTCCTAGAATACCTAATGATTCTTTATTACATAAGTTTCATTTGATGATGTTATAAATTCTGCTTTATATCACACAGTAGTGGTGCACAGATCAATATAAAGCTTCTTATATATTAGTTAATGTTACGATATTTTTCCTACATTTTTCACAATAAAGCTTGTCTTGGCAACTATTCCATATATTTTCATGTTGTCAAAAGTATTTCCCTGAGGCTACTGCTTTGTAAATTGCAGCTGTGTCAGACCGGTTCACAACGATATTCTAGCCACTATGGAACCACGTTTCACCAACAGATTCTCATATCATTGGGAAGTACCACCCATGTGCCACTCACTGGGACAACACATGCTAAATTCTGGCTCAAAACAGTATGATTCTGGTATCATAGGGTGGTTAAGTTCCTTTTTAATTTGTGCTCCATTGGAAATGAAGGAGAAACATATTTTCCAATGAAATTTTGCCAAATTTAAGCTGGCCCAGGTGTTCCCAAAAATGTAACTCCCGGTCTGAGGCAAGAATACTTGTCCCTCACGTAGATGATGAAGTTAACATGAACTCATTAAAGGGAGCTCTAAGCCATACACAAGGAGAGCACCATGTTAAGAAGGTAGAGATTTAGTCATGTTCCTACATGGCAAGAAATGCCAACGACTGCAAGACAATCACCAGAAACTATAGGAGGAACTCAAGATAGATTCTTTTTCAACTCTCTGTAAGAACCAACCCTGTCAATATTTTGGTGTTGGGCTTTTAGCTTCCACAATTGTGATAGAATGGATTTCTGTTGATTAAAACATTCTGTTTATAATATTTGATTGTGGCATTCCTAGAGAACTAGTACCCTAATCTCCAGAACTTGACAATATGTTACTTTATGTAACATAAAGGACTTGGAAGATGTGATTAGGTCAGCGATCTTGAGATGGGAAAATGATCCTGAACTGCCTGAGTTGACCCAGCATAACCACAAGGTCACTAATAAGAGGAATGCAGAGGGATTAGTGTCAGTACTTGCAGACAGGGTGATGAAAGCAGAAGGTGGCATCACATGAGGAAGGGGACATGAACCAAGGAATGCAGGCAACCTCTGGAAACTGCAGAAGACAAGGAAATGGATTCTCCCTTCAGAGCTTCCAGAAGGAATCAGTTGAACTGACATTTTGAACTTAGTCCAATTGGCACAATATTTGAATTTCTGATCTCTGTAACATAAGGTTATAAATTTGTTTTTGTTTAAAGCCTCTAAGTTTGTGATGAATTGTTAAAGCAGTCATTAGAAACTAATATACATGCACTGTTCCATAGGTTTGATCAGTGCAATGCTCATCACTGGGTTGTTAATATGCAGAGCCCATTTGCTTATTGCTTTCTCTTCTTTCAGTAACCAAATTACATGCTTGTTACCTGGAAGGGACTCCCTGTATTGTTTCTGAGTTAATTAGCTCATTCCTGTTATCTTAACGTATCATATTCACTTCAAGGCCACCAAGTTCCTTTGATATATTGGGAAAGGTGGTGTTGAAGCCATCATAAATATTGCTTTACTAAATTTTACATCTCCAGAAGACATTTGTTGTTCCTTCTCCTGTCCCTCTCTCTTTTAGTAAAATAAAACAAAACTAAAAATCATGTCACTTTAAATAACTTTGATTCAAATGAATTAAGGAATTTATTGTTTAATATTTTATTTTTTAAATTTTCATTTGAGAGAGAGGGAGGTTGGGGAAGAGAGAAAGAGAAAGAGAAAAAGAGTGAGAGAGAGAGAGAAATAGAGAACAGAGAAGATGGATCTTTCACTTGCTGGTTTACCCTGCAAATCCCCACAATAGCCAGGGCTATGCCATTCTCCCTCCTGAATGACAGGGATCTGCTACTTGAGCTGTCACCTGCTCAGGGTGCACCTCAGCAATAAACTGGAATAGGAAGTGGAACCAGGGCTCAGATGCAGGCACTCTGAGTTTGCATAAGGGCTTCCTAACCAGCATAGTCACTTCATGGAACTCTAGTCCTGATTAAGGAATTTAGTCTCAAAACAAAACACTAAACTTCCATATGAAAGTAACTACAATGTTTGATGAAAAACCGTGTGTAGGTCCTGGCTTGATAGTTAACTAAGGAATATAAATAAATATTTCCCTGAAACAAAATAGTAACCTGGCTTGCTGGTGAACTGAAATCTCATCTGTAAATTAACAGAAAAAATTGTATCCATTCACCATGTACAACATGATGTTATGACGTATATATACACATTGTGGTTTAAAGAAAATAGATTTAAAGAATGTTAACTAATGAAGTGTGGAAATGAAAATTAGTGTGGTTGCAGTGAATAGTTCACAATGTACACATATATCAAATCATCAAAGTATACACCTTAATTACATGTAATCTGCCATTGTCAATTACACTTCAGTAAAACTGGAAAAAAACTAAAAGGCAAAAGGACAAATTTTCACCTCTAGAAACATTTGCTTACAAGTTTGGCCAGCTGCTCACCTTCTGATAAAGTTATTATCCATTCACAAATCCAGTCACTAAATCAGATTTATTTAATGTCTACTACTGTTTTCAAAACTATTATTAGTATTGCTGATGTGTTTGTAAATAATACAGACCCAGTCCTTTCTCTTGCACTTCTTTTTAAAAATCTCAAAGTAAAATTGCTCCAAGAGGGGCCAGCACTGTGGCGCAGCGGGTTAAAGCCCTGGCCTGAAGTGCCAGCATCCCATGTGGGTGCCAATTCTGATCCAGTTCTCTGCTATGGCCTGGGAAAGCAGTGGAAGATGGCCCAAGTCCTTGGGTCCCTTCACCCACGTGGGAGAACCGGAAGAAGCTCCTGGCTCCTGGTTTTGGATTGGTACAGCTCCTGCTGTTACTGCCATCTGGGGAATGAACCAGCACATGGAAGACCTCTCTTTCTCTGTCTCTACCTCTCTCTGTAACTCTGTCTTTCAAATAAATAAAATAAATCTTACAAAAAATTGCAACAATGACTCGTCTACTACTCTAGAATCTCTCTCTCTCTCTTATTTTTTTCATTTATTGGCAAATATACCTGCTCCTAGGTAGCATCAAAGCTTTTGATTTTCCATTGTCTCCAGCCATGAAGCCTCTTATACTGTTATTGCCTTTTCTTTTCTTTTTTTCTTTTTTTTGGACAGGCAGAGTGGACAGTAGAGGGAGAGAGAGAGAGAAAGGTCTTCCTTTTTGCCGTTGGTTCACCCTCCAATGGCCGCCGCGGTAGGCGCACTGCGGCTGGCGCACCGCGCTGTTCCGATGGCAGGAGCCAGGTGCTTCTCCTGGTCTCCCATGGGGTGCAGGGCCCAAGCACTTGGGCCATCCTCCACTGCCTTCCCTGGCCACAGCAGAGAGCTGGCCTGGAAGAGGGGCAACCGGGACAGAATCCGGTGCCCCGACTGGGACTAGAACCCGGTGTGCTGGCGCCGCTAGGCTGAGGATTAGCCTACTGAGCCACAGCACCGGTCTGTTATTGCCTTTTCTACACTGGATCACTTGATCTGTTGGAATTAACCTTCCACAAATACCTTTCATATTCTTACATGATTATACTCTAAGGTAACTAATACACCACTTCTAATAATAAAATATTTCTTCAAAATATTTTTCACTTTTATGCCTGCCCCAATAACTAAGTGACAACAACTAAGCACAATGTTATCACAATTTCTATTTTCAAGGCATATGTACATATCAATAATATAATAATTTCCATTTTTCCCTCTAATTCTTCTTAAAGATTATTTAAATTATTTTCTATCTTCTTCAAATATCATATGCAGTTCCAATCATATAAAAAATGACCTCCAATCATCCAAAGAGGCATCAAATGCATAAATTTTCTAAATTCTCTCCTCCTTGAAAATATTATTCAATAATCCATGCTGTTTCCTCTAATTTGTTCCTCAGATGATCAAGGGATATCATTATCTACTAGAGGAGAGGTTATCTTAGTTATATTTCCCTCCTTCATAAGTTCCATAATGGAAATTTTGTATTTGTTTGCATCAGGTAGTGTAAGAATTAGTCCAAGAAAGAGTCTGTGGTTAGTTGGTTTAATGCTGCAGCCCAGTGGTACTTACCAAAATCTCAAAATACGGCAGGTGTTCAATAAATACTACTGAATGGATACATAAATATTCCACTTTTCACCTAAAGAATAATCTCGTTGGCCTTTCATAAATCACCATCTCTCAAAGGATAAGAAATCATACTTATCTTTTAAATGTTAATATTTAAGCCTAGATTGTCTTTGATTCCCTTTGGCACACAAGGGACTTTGGTTTATTTATTACTGTTTATATTTATAATGAATTCACTATATATATATAAATATATATCAATTTCATTTATTTCAGAAGCCTTGGACAAGGTATACTATCTAAACCACTTCAGTAACAGAAATAATAAATAATCTTTATGTTGACAATTGATATTGTCAGTCTCATAATTTTAGCTATATTATTACTACATCTTTGTTTATTGGAATATTTACTGCTTTGTATTATAAGTAAAAATATACTTGTATACTGCTTTGTAATATAAGTAAAAGTATATTCTATAATATGGGGCACAGACAATATTTTTTCCTTTCAGCTGACACAATATGATATAATGAAATAATGAGTGGGATAAGACAGCATATGAAAGAAAACACCAATTTCTTGCTTCTTGTTTTCAGATTCCTACAAAACTCAACAGAGAAACCAGCCTCAACAAAAGCCACCTTGGTTAACCTGATCTGTTGGTGTGACTTCAAGGAACTTGCACTGAATAAACTTTGTGTTCCAGACAGCTGACCCAGGAGTATGGAAATCACTGCACATATTCCCCCTGGATTCTAGAGCTGCTTCCATCCCTATCCCAACCTGATTTACACAGTTCAATTCAGACAGAACAGAGCACCACAAGACCCCACTCAGCCAGACCCTAACAATCTTTACTTCCAAAATCAATCAGTTACAACTGAAAAGCATGAACCACTAATCATTCTGTTTTGGTACATTGGTATCATTTTAATAGCTAGACCTGCAAGCCACATGTACACTGTCATAAAAAGGGTGGGGATTGTTCAGCTCACCTAGTGTGTAATTGGCAGATGCCTTGGTATTACAAAGCAACTCTTACAAATATTTACAGAAACCACTTTTGCACTGCAGTATAAATCACTCTATATGCAACCATCCCCCAACACACTCTGGAGCTGCTTGGACGGTAAGAAACCAGTTTTTTCCAAAAGAGGCAGTCTCTCTCCCTTCCATGGTCATCAAGCAGTATAGAAGCATCAAACTGAATCTTAGCAAGTCAGGTTTAGATGAGATTTAAATAGCGTAGAGTTGTGAAATAAAAATGGCTTTTCGTTATCAAAAAATCAAAGAATTCAGTGTCCTTATGGAGTTTTCAACAATAACAAGATAGATTTATTTTTTACCCATTTTGGAACACTTGTATTTTGCACCTCAGAATATGTAGAAGAAATGTGTGGTTTTAGGACTCTTTGTTTCTTTCTAGTTTTATGAAATCCACATAGATCTTTGAGGGAGTTTTTCCTAATACTCAGCCTATGACTTCTTCATTTTTCAGTCAAGGGTACTATTCCTGCAGGTATTTTTACAATTAATCCTCTTTAACTTTATCTATTTTCTCAACATATAATATTTTGAGGATTCCAAAATGGCAGAATAGGGAGGGAGCTTACTGCTCTAGGCTTGGGGAAGATGGCTAAAATAAAAGTGGAGAGTTCATTCTCAGGGGAGAGTTAGGGAGAAAACTGCAGAGGAAATTATATGGAAGCAAGTGAGACAATACAGATCTATGAAAAGGGTACAGACATGCAACACAAGCACAGACACAGCACAGGACCCCAGCAGCTGAAAGCTTGAGAAAGCTCCAGTGTTAGAAAATGAGGTGAGATTAGACTGCAGGAGACTGTGCCACTGGCAATATAGCTGTGGGGAGAGCCTGGTGTGAGTATAACCTGGAGCCCTGTGGGGGACAAGGTACCTGCTAACCCAGAGTAAAAAAAGGGGCATGTTTCTCCCTCCCTGCAACCTCCCACAATGGCTCCCAGAAACTGGCTGAGAGAGGGTGGGTGTCATTTTGGAGAGATGTAATAGCTGCTCTAGCTCTTGTGTTCATGCCCAACAACCAGCAGCAAGAAAGCACCACTGTGAAACAAGAAGGGGCTAAGACCAGCACCTATCCCTATTGGCTTTTGATAAAGGGATTTCCCAGGAAGGAAAAATCTGATCCCCATTGACTTTGTGTGTGGATAGGAGGATTAACAGGGGACTGAGCACCTACATAGGACTGTGTGGTGCCCCCAGACTCTCAACATATCACAAGCTGTGGGGCTCAAACATCCTAGACAAAGCATCCATAGGCAGCTGGCTCTAATAATGTCTCTACCTCTCTGAGGACGGGACAGATGAGAAAGGCAGAGCAGATCCTCTGTGCCCCACAGCTGTGGGAGCCTTGTGTGTTGAGACTGTGGGAATTCTGTGACTGCATGACAGGTGCAGTGTGTAGCTGGGTCTCTAGGCAATCACTGTCAGTGGCATCATAGACTCAGAGCTCCTTGATTGTCTGGGGTTGGTCATTGCAACAGGATCTTTGTCACACTGAGGAATGCACATCCTTTGAGTGGATAAGTATTGAACGTTCTGTAGGCTAACACCTTGGAATTGATCATCTTGGAAGAGAGAAGGTGAGAATGGAATCACACTAACAGAGGCAATCAAACCTGCCCTGCTGAAAAATGAAGAGTTCTATCATGCCCAACATGGGTAACATCCTGGATACTCGACCAACACTGGAGCAATTACCGTGCTGTCTGGCTACACGCAGCACACATCTCTGGGTACTCACTGAAAGAGCAGACACTCCACCAAGCCACAGAGGCATAGTCCAATGGTAAAAGCCATCAGAGGAAAAAAAAAAAAAGGAGTGAACAATCCAATGGGAAGCGGGATACACAGCAGACTCATAGAATGGAAGATGTCCTAAACAGCACTCTGGGCTCAAAATCTTCCCAAAGTGCCTAAAAATAAATGCAGAACCTCAAGAAACACAAGCACAAAAATCCTCAACAAAACACTAGCAAATCAAATCCAACAACACATCAGAGAGATCATTTACCTGGACCAAGTGGGATTTATCTCTGGTATGCAGGGATGGTTCAACATTCACAAATCAATCAATGTGATACAGCACATTAACAAATTGATTATCTCAATAGATGCAGTTAAGAATTTGATAAAATACAAAATCCTTTCATGATGAAAACCTTAAGCAGATTGGGTATAGAACTAACACTCCTCAACACTCAAGCCCATTTATTACAAACCCACAGCTAGCAACTTATAGAATGTGGAAAGTTGGAAGGATTCCCTCTAAGATCCAGAAGCAGACTAGGATGCCCACTCTCACCATTGTTATCCAATACTGTTCTGGAAGCTTTCGCCAGGGCCATTATGAAAAAAAAAAAAAAAAAGAAAAGAAAAAAAAGAAATCAAAGGGATACAAATTGTGAAAAAAGAAATCAAATTATCCCTATCGACAGATATGATTCTATATATTTGGGATCCAAAAGACTCCACTAAGAGATTACTGAAACTCATAACAGTGTTTGGTAAAATGGCAGGATATAAAATTAACACACTAAAATCAATAGACTTTGTATACACAGAAAATGCCATGGCTTAGCAAGAACCTCTAAAATCAATTTGATTCACAATAGCCACCAAGAGATTAAATACCTTGGCATAAATTTAACTAAGGAAGTCAATGAACTCTACAATAAAAATTATAAAATAGTAAAGAAATAAATAGAAGAAGACATAAACAATGAAAAAAATCTTCTGTGTTCATGAATTGGTAAATTTAATATCAAATATCCATTCTACCAAAAGCAATTTACAGATTCAATTGTGATCCCAATGAAAATATGAACAACATTCTTTTCAGATTTGGAAAAAATGATGCAAAAATTCATATGGAAACATAAGAGATCCTGAGTAGCTAAAGAAATCTTATACAACAAAAACAAACCAGATTTCAAGACGTATTATAAGGCAGATATAATCAAAACAGCCTGGTACCAGCACAAAAACAGACATGTAGACCAAGGGAATAGACTGCAGAGATCATTCCACGCATCTACAACCAACTTTTCTTTGACAAAGGGTTAAAATGAATCCCTGTATTGGGGCTGGCACAGTGGCATACTGGGTAAGGCCACTGCCTGCAGTGCTGGCATCATATTTGGGCATGGGTTTTAGTCCTGGCTGTTGGAAGAATGGTCCAAGTCCTTGGGCCCCTGCACCTGCATGGAAGACCCAGAAGATCCCCTGACTCCTGGCTTCAGATTGACTCAGCTCTGGCCATTGCAGCCAACTGGTGAGTAAACCAGCAGATGGAAGACATCTCTCTCTCTGCCTTTCAAATAAATAAATAGATCTTTTTAAACAAATGAATCCCTGGAGCAAAGACAGTCTTTTAAACAAATGATGCGGGAAAACCCGATCTCTTAGTACAGAAGTATGAAACAAGACCTCTAACTTACACCTTATACAAAAAACCACTCAAAGTGAAACAAAGACTTAAATCTATGACACAATACCATCAAATTGTTAGAGAACATTGGGAAACTCCTACAAGACATTAGTATAGGCAACTTTTTGGAATAAAGCCATGAAGCAGGCAATCAAAGGCAAGACAAATGAGATTACATCAAGCTAAGAAGCTTCTGTACTGCAAAGGAAACACTCACAGCAAAGTGAAGAGACAAAAACAGAATAGGAGAAAATATTTGCAAACTATGCAACTGATAAAGGATTAATTATCAGAATCCACAAAAAGCTCAAAAAAGTCAACAACAAAACAAGCAACCAGTTAAGAAATGGACACAGGAATAGGCATTTTTCAAAAGAAGAAATTCAAGTGCCAACAGATAGGAAAAAATGCTCAGGATCACTAGCCATCGGGAAATGCAAATCAAAACCACAATGAGGTTTCACCTCACCACAGAGTGTCTCTCATACAGAAATCAATGAACAACAAATGCTGGCAAGGATGTGGGGAGAAAGGTACCCTAGTCCACTGTTGATGGGAAAGTGAACTGATGCAGCTAATATGGAAGACAGTATGGAGATACTGTCTGAAAATAGATCTCAATAGCTGAAAATGGTCTCTGAAAATAGCTCTGAATAGTTGAAGACAGCTGAAAATAGGTCTACTGTAAGACCCAGCAATCACAGTCCTGGGAAATTTCCCAAGGGAAATGAGATCAGCATATATTTCTGTACCTCCATGTTCATTGCACCTCAATTAATCAGAGCTAAGATATGGAATCAACCCATACTTCCATCAGCTGATGACTGGATGAAGAAATTATGGAATATATACACTATGGAATACTCTCAGGGGTAAAAAAAATGAAATCCTGTCTTTTGCAACAAAATATGTGCAACTGGAAACCATTGTAGTTAGTGAAATTAGCCAGTCCCCAAAAGACAAATACCATATGTTTTCCCTGATATGTGGTAACTAATAGAGCACCTAAAATAATTTGATCATTGTTTACAGCTCTTGTCTGTACTGTTGAGGAATATTGTTTTTTTTTTTTCCTTATACTATTTGTTGAACACTTTACTTACTGTAGGGTTAACTGTATGAGTATAAACTAACCTAAAAATAGATCTTT
Organism: Lepus europaeus; assembly: GCF_033115175.1. Taxonomy (NCBI): domain Eukaryota; kingdom Metazoa; phylum Chordata; class Mammalia; order Lagomorpha; family Leporidae; genus Lepus; species Lepus europaeus. Next base: position 127,286,539 of record NC_084829.1, on the reverse strand, counting down.
GTAAAAAGTAAGAGTAGAAATAAGAGAGAGAAAGAAGGAAGAAGTGTGGGTGCATAGGCAGGGGGGAAGTATTGTGGGAGGTATCACTATATTTCTAAATCTGTATATATTAAATCCATGAAATTTGTGTATCTTAAATGAAATTAAAATATACACAGGAAAAAACTAATATTTTAAAACTGGTTCTACATGATATATTTGCAGAATTATCTTGTGGACAAAGAAATTCTGGTGGCTCAAGACACTGCAGCTGTAAAGCCAGCTCAAATGTCCTCAGAAAAGTGTCCTTGTTTCCTTTGTATATTTAATGGCTCCATGTTTATTCTCCCAAGGTCTGATGAAACAGGGATGTATAAATGTCTCCCCCTTTTTATACTTTTTTGCACAGCATCTGTGAATTCATTATTTCATGATATTCATTATCTTAGCTAAAATCGCATTCCTTTTCTTTTTCTAGTGCTTCTCCGACCATTAATTCTTTTTTTAAAATAATTTTCTTTTATTTGAATGGCAGAGAGATAGAGACAAAGATAGACATCTTTCATCCAGCAATTCACTCCCCAAATGCCCACCATCATTGGGGCTGAGCTAAGCTGAAGCTAGGACCCAAGAACTTGAGCCATTACCTTCTGCCTCCCTAAATATTCATTAGCAGGAATCTGGAATCAGAAGCAGAGCCAGTACTTGAACCTAGTGTGTCTCAAGTTATGATTGCCTTGACCACTGATTCCTCATGCTCATTTTACATCCTATTACTTTATCCTGTCCAGAAATTCTGGCCCCATACAAGGTCCATTCCTGAAGTTTCTTGTCTGCAGTTGTCACTCCAACATTCTTTATCTCACTGATTAACTTGTTTATAATGGTTTTAGTCTCTCTCTCTCTCTCTCTCTCTCTCTCTCTCTCTCTCTCTCTCCCCCTCCCCGCCCCCACTGAATCCCAAACAGCTTAGCCTGTGACTTCTCTGGGCAGATCCAGATCATATCATCCATTGCATATCTCCTTTAGGGTACCACTTCGATATATAAAACCCAGGGTATCCAAAGTTGAACTAATTATTTCAAATCACAGTCTCATAACCTTCTTTCATTAATATTTTTCCTAGTTTCATTTGGTTTCTTTGAGACATACAGACTTATTTTTTTTAATTTCATATTAAAATAAGAACAGATTTCATATATTTCATAGGTACAATTCTAAGAAGATAACAATAATGCCCTTCCCCATATTCAATTTTACTTCTTCCTTTCTTTCTTTTTATTTTTCTTTCATTTTTGCAAAAACAGAACTTCAGTCCACTTATAATCACGGGCTTAATGTACCACTAACCATATATTCAATAAGTAAAAAGTAGAAAGGCCACAGTTTTTCAGTAGTGACATCCAACAACCTGGCAGAAACTACATAATGCTTATCTTTTTCTCTCTTATTGGCCAAATGAAAGTTTGCCAAGATTACTATTTAAGAAGTTTAATGTTGTTCTCTTCCTATCTTTAGTGTTTCTTAACTCTCCCATATTACAAGAGATTCCTGCCTATCCTCTCTGCTTCCCTTAATCAAAATTCATTGCCTACTGTGTTGATACATCATGCAATCTCTCTCATTTAAAAACCATTTTTTTTCTGGTTAGTTATCAAGCAGCATACTATTCAGTGAAATTTTTTTTTAAATTTTTAACAGGCAGAGTGGACAGTGAGAGAGAGACGGAGAGAAAGGTCTTCCTTTGCCATTGGTTCACCCTCCAATGGCCGCCGCGGTAGCACGCTGCGGCCAGCGCACCGTGCTGATCCGATGGCAGGAGCCAGGGGCTTATCCTGGTCTCCCATGGGGTGCAGGGCCCAAGCACTTGGGCCATCCTCCACTGCACTCCCTGGCCACAGCAGAGAGCTGGCCTGGAAGAGGGGCAACCGGGACAGGATCGGTGCCCCGACTGGGACTAGAACCCGGTGTGCCGGCGCCACAAGGCGGAGGATTAGCCTAGTGAGCCGCGGCGCCGGCCTATTCAGTGAAATTTATGTCAAGAAAATATTATGCTTGGCACACATCCACCAATCAATCCTCATTATCCTCCACTCCTATTGGATCTTATGATTTTTTCACCACTTTTTCAGGTAAGGCCTAAATCTGAAATGTTCTTCTCCACTTCTTGTGTAATAATTCTTACTTTTCCTCCCCTATACTTTACATATGCCATTTTTAGAAGAATTCCTATATGTATTCTTTTCTGTGGCTTCATGATTCTATAATATTGTATAAAGCTTATCACTCTACTTGTCTATAACTTCCAGTTCACTGCAAACATTTTGATGTCTTATTCATTAGTACTGCCAAAGTATTCAGTAACTATTTATTGAACCGAAACAAACATATACATTGTGTTATGGATTCACTGTTACCAATGATTTGCAACCCAGTGAAGGAAAAAGTAAAAGCAGAAAATTTTTTTGGGCAGCATATATTTGTGCTTCAAGACACAGATTTAAGAATTTGCCAAGTTCTTTGGATTCAAATAACTTTTTTCATTGTCTATATTGTTTTTAACACTAGTCTTTTTGCTGCAAAATATGTGTTATAAAGTAAATTTGCAATACTGGAATACTTTGAGGTTGAAATAACTCATCTTAGATTCATTGATCATTCATTTAATAAATGAAAAAATTGTTTCTATGCATTATTATAATTCACAGATATCTTCAAGATTAAGAGGAATAAGGACTTACTCCTTAATATATTAACATTCCAAACATAATCTCTAACACCCTTCAAACAAGAGGCAAATCTCCAAAAGTTGCTGTCCAAACTTGGGTACAAATGTCATGTATTTTAAAATAATTCGAGGTTCAATTACCACTTGTATTCTCCAGAACTCAACATCTATGTTTTCAGGAACCAGTTGTCTTGAGGTGGAAGGTATTTTTTCACCTGAGACTGGTATTAATTTGGGGCCAATTCAAACAAAATAACCTGATTATCAGCTGCTAAGAAACTCACATCTTCTAGCCCATTTGCTCAACCTCAGAGTCTATAAGAACCAAGATAATTAAATGAATGAACTGATTTCCAATAACACAATCTAGAAATTGAGTCTCTTAACAGTGTGATACAGGGGCAGAGCCAAGATGGCGGAATAGAGAGGATACACACTGATAGTCTGGGAAAAGATAGGTTAATAAAAGTGGAATTACGGCAATCTCAGGAAAGGCTCGGGGAAAAAATTGCAGAGGAAACTCTTCCGGATCTAGTGGAGGTGACACAGACGACCTGTGGGGAGAGCAAGGACACCCACAGAAGCCAAACAGCGGAGTCTATGCATCTGCGCTGGAAGGTGAGGTGAACTCTGTAACCCGAGACATTGGCGGGGAAACTGGCTTGAAGCACCGCTGGGGAAAGTTCACCAGACTAACTACAGGAGAGAGAGAGAAAAAAAAAGGTGGGGGGACCAGTACGGTCGCTCTCTGCCCACCTCACAAAGGCAAGAAGGAGACAAAGAACTGGAGCCATTTTGGACTTACGTAAAAGGTGCATGAGTTACCTCAGGGCTGTGTGACCTGAGACCTGTGCCCGCCCCCAGTCAAACAGAAAAACCTGACTGGGGGGGGGGGTGAAATAACAGGAGGTTAGGACTTAGTGAAAGGGTGAAGCTAATGAACTGAGGTGGTGAAAAAAGAGTCGGTGGGCCAGAGAACTCACAGAGTTCACGTGAGTACTCTCCAGAGACTTGGCAACCTGGTGGGAGACTACAGGAGAATTTGAGCCCATACTGAGGGCAGCACAGATTCTTTGTGTGGTCCTGGGGGAAAAGCAGATGAATGATATACCCACAGAAGGCAGCAATCAGAAGCAGACTACCTTCAATTCCACTCAGCTGTGCGGTATTACTTCCCTCCTGAATATAAATAAATAAATAAATAAATAAATAAATAAATAAATAAAGAGAGAAATTTACCACGCCTAACCTGAGTGTGTCATCTTTGGCAGACCCTTAACCCTGAAGAACCAAGCAAAGTTCTCTGGCCACACCCATCTCAAGCCTCAAGCCTCTAAGGATCCTCCAAAGCAGAAAGTCCACTTACCACAGTCATATAACAAGAAAAAAGCACAACAGCAAGGGAAGAATAATTCAAAGAATATCTCCACAATGCCAAGCAACAAACACAGAAACCAAGGGAATGAGATCAAGGAAGATGCCCCCAAATGAACAAGACACCCCAAGCCAAGATTATGAGGATGATGAGATAGAAAAAATGCAAGATATGGATTTCAAAAAAATTATGATAAGAACATTTAGAAGTTTTCAAAAACAAATTCTTGAACTACAGAAATCCTTACTGGGCAGGATAGAAAATCTCTCTCATGAAAATGAAATCTTAAGGAGGAATCAAAATGAAACACAGAAATTAGTAGAACAGGAAAGTGTGATAATGAAGAGAAATCAAAATGAAATGAAGAACTCAATAGATCAAATGACAAACACATTAGAAAGCCTTAAAAACAGAATAAGTAAAGCAGAAGAGTGAATATCGGACTTAGAAGACAGAGCACAGGAAAATATACAGTCAAACCAAAGAAAAGAAGAGGAAATTAGAAATCTAAAAAACATTGTTGGGAATCTACAGGATACTATTAAAAAACCCAACACTCAAGTTCTAGGAGTTCCTGAAGGCATGGAGAGAGAGAAAGGATTAGAAGGCCTTTTTAGTGAGATACTTGCAGAAACTTCTTCTCAGCAGTACATGGAACCTTCTCTAGGACTGACCACATACTAGGCCATAAAGTAAGTCTCAACAAAATCAAATGAATTAGAATCATACCATGCAGCTTTTCAGACCATAGTGGAATGAAGTTGGAATTTAGCAACTCAGGAATCCCTAGAACATATGCAAACACATGGAGATTGAACTACATGCTCCTGAATGAACACTGGGTCATAGAAGAAATCAAAAGAGAAATCATAAACTTTCTGGAAGTAAATGAGGATAACAGCACAACATATCAAAACTTATGGGATACAGCAAAAGCATTGCTAAGAGGAAAGTTTATAGCAATAGGTGCCTACATCAAGAGATTGGAAAGGCACCAAATAAATGAGCTTTCAATGCTTCTCAGGGATCTAGAAAAACTGCAGCAAACCAGACCCAAATCTATTAGGAGAAGAGAAATAATTAAAATCAGAGAAGAAATCAATAGGATTGAATCCAAAAAAAAAAATTACAAAAAAATCAGCCAAATGAGGAGCTGGTTTTTTGAAAAAATAAACAAAATTAACACTCCATTGATTCAACTAACTAAAAAAGAGAAAAGACTCAAATCAATAAAATCAGAGAGGAAAAAGGAAATATATCAACAGACACCACAGAAATAAAAAGAATCATCAGAAATTACTACAAGGACTTGTATGCCAGCAAACAGGGAAATCTATCAGAAATGGATAGATTCCTGGACAAATTCAACCTACCTAAATTGAACCAGGAAGATATAGAAAACCTAAACAGACCCATAACTGAATCAGAAATTGAAGCAGTAATAAAGGCCCTCCCAACAAAGAAAAGCCCAGGACCAAATGGATTCACTGCTGAATGCTACCAGACATTTAAAGAAGAACTAACTCCAATTCTTCTCAAACTATTCAGAACAATCGAAAAAGATGGAATCCTCCCAAATACTTTCTATGAAGCCACCATCACCTTAATCCCTAAGCCAGAGAAAGATGCAGCATTGAAAGAAAATTACAGACGAATATCCCTGATGAACATAGATGCAAAAATCCTCCATAACATGCTGGCCAATAGAATGTAACAACACATCAGAATGATCATCCACCCAGACGAAGTGGGATTTATCCCCGGTATGCAGGGATGGTTCAATGTTCGCAAATCAATCAATGTGATACACCACATTAACAAACTGCAGAAGAAAAACCATATGATTATCTCAATATTCAGAGAAAGCATTTGATAAAATACAACACCCTTTCATGATGAAAACTCTAAGAAAACTGGGTATAGAAGGAACATTCCTCAATACAATCAAAGCAATTTATGAAAAACCCACAGCCAGTATCCTATTGAATGGGGAAAAGTTGGAAGCATTTCCACTGAGATCTGGTACCAGACAGGGATACCCACTCTCACCACTGCTATTCAATATAGTTCTGGAAGTCTTAGCCAGAGCTATTAGGCAAGAAAAAGAAATGTAAGGGATACAAGTTGGGAAGGAAGAACTACAACTATCCTTCTTTGCAGATGATATGAACTCATCGAAGAGTTTGGCAAAGTAGCAGAATATAAAATCAATGCACAAAAATCAACAGCTTTTGTATACACAGGCAATGCCACGGCTGAGGAAGAACTTCTAAGATCAATCTCATTCACAATAGCCACAAAAACAATCAAATACCTTGGAATAAACTTAACCAAGGACTTTAAAGATCTCTACGATCAAAATTACAGTATCTTAAAGAAAGAAATAGAAGAGGATACCAAAAAAATGGAAAAATCTTCCATGCTCATGGATTGGAAGAATCAATGTCATCAAAATGTCCATTCTCCCAAAAGCAATTTATAGATTCAATATGATACCAATCAAAATACCAAAGACATTCTTCTCAGATCTGGAAAAGATGATGCTGAAATGCATATGGAGACACAGGAGACCTCGAATAGCTAAAGCAATCTTGTACAACAAAAACAAAGCCGGAGGCATCACAATACCAGATTTCAGGACATACTACAGGGCAGTTGTAATCAAAACAGCGTGGTACTGGTACAGAAACAGATGGATAGACCAACGGAACAGAATAGAAACACCAGAAATCAATCCAAACATCTACAGCCAACTTATATTTGATCAAGGATCCAAAACCAATCCCTGAAGTAAGGACAGTCTATTCAATAAATGGTGCTAAGAAAATTGGATTTCCATGTGCAGAAGCGTGAAGCAAGACCCCTACCTTTCACCTTACACAAAAATCCACTCATCATGGATTAAAGACTTAAATCTATGACCCGAAACCATCAAATTATTAGAGAACATTGGAGAAACCCTGCAAGATATAGGTACTGGCAAAGACTTTTGGAAAATACCCCAGAAGTACAGGCAGTCAAAGCCAAAATTAACATTTGGGATTGCATCAAATTGAGAAGTTTCTGTACTGCAAAAGAAACAGTCGGGAAAGTGAAGAGGCAACCGACAGAATGGGAAAAAATATTTGCAAACTATACTACAGATAAAGGGTGGATAACCAGAATCTACAAAGAAATTCAGAAACTCCACAATATCAAAACAAACAATCCTCTCAAGAGATGGGCCAAGGACCTCAACAGACATCTTTCCAAGGAGGAAATCCAAATGGCCAACAGACACATAAAAAAAATGTTCAAGATCTCCAGCCATCTGGGAAATGCAAATCAAAACCACAATGAGGTTTCACCTCACCACGATTAGAGTGGCTCACATTCAGAAATCTATAAACAACAGATGCTGGTGAGGATGTGGGGAAAAAGGGACACTAACCCACTGTTGGTGGGAATGCAAACTGGTTAAGCCACTATGAAAGTCAGTCTGGAGATTCCTCAGAAACCTGTATATAACCCTACCATTCAACCCAGCCATCCCACTCCTTGGAATTTACCCAAAGGAAATTAAATTGGCAAACACAAAAGCAGTCTGCACCTTAACGTTTAGTGCAGCTCAATTCACAATAGCTAAGACCTGGAACCAACCCAAAAGCCCATCAACAGTAGACTGGATAAAGAAATTATGGGACATGTACTCTACAGAATACTATACAGCAGTCAAAAACAGTGAAATCCGGTCATTTGCAACAAAATGGAGGAACCTAGAAAACATCATGCTGAGTGAAATAAGCCAGTCCCAATGGGACAAAATCTCTTCTCCCTGATTGGTGACAACTAACTGAGCATCAAAAAGGAAACCTGATGAAGTGAAATGGACACTATGAGAAACAATGACTTGATCAGCCCTTATCATCACTGTTGATGTACAATTTAATACTATATCCCTTTTAGTATTTTTGTTCTACTTAATACCATTGATTGAGCTATGTAATTAACACACAATTATTCTTAGGAGTTTAAAGTTAACTGAAAAGTTATCTCTGTTAAATATAAGAGTGGGAATAAGAGAGGGAGGAGATGTACAATTTGGGACATGCTTAAACTGACTTTCCCCAAGTGGTGGAGTTAGAAATGTGCCAGGGGATTCCAATACAATCCCATCAAGGTGGCATGTACCAATGCCACCTCACTAGTCCAAGTGATCAATTTCAGGTCACAATAGACCATAATGATAGGTCTAAGAGTCAAAGGGATCACACAAACAAGACTAGTGTCTGCTAATACTAACTGATAGAATCAAAAAGGGAGAGAATGTTCCAACATGGGAAGCGGGATACACAGCAGACTCATAGAATGGCAGATGTCCTAAACAGCACTCTGGCCTTGGAATCGGCCCTTGAGGCATTCAGATCTGGCTGAAGAGCCCATGAAAGTAGTTTAGGTATGGAAATCCAAGACACCATGGAAAAGAAAAGGACCTAAATGAAAGATCTCTGCGAGTGAGAGCCCAGTGGAAAGATTGGGCCATCAAAGAATGGGGGTACCTTTCTCTAGAGGAGAGAACTTGCACTTTGACTATGGCCTTGTTGAAATAAGATCAAAGTTGCTGAGCTCAGGGGGCTTCCATGGCCTTGGCAACTCATGACTAGAGCCTGGGGAGATTGCTGATGCCTTAAATAAGAGTGTCAATTTGTTAAGTCAACAACAGGAGTCACTGTGCACTTACTCCCCATGTAGGATCTCTGTCCTTAATTTGTAGTTCAATGTGAATTAATGATATGACTAGTGCTCAAATAGTATTTGGCAATTTGTATTCCGTGTGGGTGCAAACTGATGAAATCTTTACTTAATATATACTAAATCAATCTTCTATATATAAAGATAATTGAAAATGAATCTTGATGTGAATGGAATGAGAGAGGGAGAGGGATCAGGAGATGAGAGGGTTGTGTGTGGGTGGGAAGTTAATGGGGGGAAAAAGCCATTGTAATCCATAAACTGTACTTTGGAAATTTATATCTACTAAATAAAAGTTTTAAAAAAAACAGTGTGATGCAATAAGGAAATGTGTTTTTAACAAGAAGAGATATGACTTTCAGACAATTCTTACCCATAATTTGATAGATTGTACAAGTGTGAAGTAAAAGTGTTCAAATGATAATGTATGTTTTTTCTTTGTAGCTGACATTGAATTGAATTTTCTAGTTATTTCTTTTCTTACCAAACAGTATTCTGACAAATAAATCAAATATTATAGAGATTGTCATAGTAAAATTTCAATATGTTTTGTTTTGCAATTGTGTATGTTCTGGTTCCTACAATCTGATGTTACTCTTACAACCAGGTAGTTTATTCCTAAAGTATTTATATGAAAATTTGATCCTGATTCATGCAGATATTTTGTCTCTGAGAATGTGTGATTTCCTGGGTTTCATTGATATGGACCCCCAAAGATGTGTATCATTTGCTTCCCCCAGTGAAAACTGAGAAATTGGGAAAAATAAAACTCCATATACTGGAAAGAAATCAGATTTAAAATATGATCTTTTTTTTTTCTTTTTGTACAATCAGAAAACAGTGCCATATTGAATTATGAGAAGACTTGCTTATAAACTTAGCATTCATAATTGTTTTTTTAAAGATCTATTTATTTATTTATTTGAAAGGCAGAGTGCAAAAGAGAGAAAGGGGTGTAAGAGAGAGAGAGATCTATCCGATGGTTCACTCACCAAATGACCACAATGGCCAGAGCTTGGCTGATCCTAAGCCAGGAACCAGGATTTTCTTCCAAGTCTCCCACATGGGTGCAGGTGTCAAAGGACTTGAATCATCTTATACAGTTTTCCCAGGCACATTAGTAGAGACCTGGATCAGAAGTGGAGCAGCCAGAACCTGACCTAGCGCCCATATGGGATGCTGACTTTCCAGAATGCAGCTTTACCTGCTATACCACAGCACAGGCCCCTGAGAGGGAAGTGGGTGTTTTTATACCCTAAATTACAAAGCATATTAAATGACAATTTGGAGTCACAATCATGCATTTTATATGTCTTGGAGATTTTCTATTACATCTACTCCTATTTTGTTTGCAAAATTATCTTTAAGAAGATGGAAATGTTAACTGATTGGTCTTCAATCACTTCTTGAATGATACTGTCAGAATAATGTGCACTCTGCCACATTGTTGTAGTGTCTGATTTTCTTAACTTCTTTGTTAATGCACTGTGTAAGATTAAAACTTGAGTATCTAGTGTATATAATATTAAATTGTGAATTAGCAGGCATATGTAACAGTTGATCAACCTTTGAAGATGTTGGTATTTGACATTCTTTTAAAGAAAATTTACCTCCAACTTTGAAGTTGCAAAGCCACATGAATAATTTCAAAAAGAATCAGAATGCATGGTTGTTTAGACTTTTGTAACAGTGCAAAAATGGTGCTGCCACAGGGACACAGTGGGTTAAGCCATTGCCTGCAGTGCTGGGATCTGATATGAGTGCTGTCCGAGACTGGGCTGCTCCACTTCCAATCCAGCTTTCTGATAATGAGCCTGGGATAGCAGAGGAAGATGGCCAAATTCCATGCTATTAACTTCAGTCTGGCCCACCCCTGTCTGTTGCAACCAAATGGGGACTGAACCTGCAGAAGGGAGATATTTCTCTCCCTTCCTCTCCTTCTCTTTGTGTAACTCTGCCTTTCAAAGAAACATAAATGTCTTTTCAAAAAATAATTTTGCAAAAATTTAAATGTCTGTGTACTGATTCTCAACAGAACCACAAATCTCAGTTATAAGAGAAAAGAATAAGAAATATCATGGATATGAAATATAATAAAGATAGGTATGGGTATGGGAAAATGACAATATATTTTATTTTAATGTTTTTTATTTATTTATTTTCATTTTTCATTTGATAGGCAGAGACCCAGAGGGCTAGACAGATATGTTCTACCTGCTGGTTCACTCTCCAAATGCGGGTAAAAGTCATGATGAGCTGAGTCAAAGCTGGAAATCTGGAATTCAGTCTTGGTCTCCCACATGGGTAGTAGAGACCAAACTATTGGATCTGTCACTGAGTCCCTCCCTGAATGCCTAGCAGCAAGAAGCTAGACTCATGAATGGAGCCAAGACTCAAACTGATGCATTCCAATATGGAATAGGTCAACTCAAGCAGTGTCTTGAACATGGCACCAAACAGCCTTCCCATTTTATAAGAACACTGATATTTGGACTATATCATGTCATCCATATTTGTTACAGTGTGTTGCAGTAAATGCTTACCCATGTAAATCAAGTTTCTGTTATTAAATTTGGGGATCATATTACTACCACTGCTTCCAACACTCATTATACTGTTAATTCATTAAGAAACAGAAAAATACTTCATTTGTACATAAGATTTATGTACCTACAATCCTAAATATCCACCAACCAGACTTCCCTAAAGATACAGGCCACTTTTATCATGAAGAAGAAAACGTGTGTACCTGGAGAAAGGTTGAAGGACAAGAATGAAAAGAAGGAATTGAGCTTCACTTGTGTACATTACCAGGCAAAGTGGCAAGGTGATCTGGGGAACAGTGCATGAGGCACCTGAGAACTGTTACAAATTCAGAATTCCAAGAGCTATTCAGATTACCAAAACAGAAGGAATAAATTCCTTGTATTACACAGCTCAATGAGATGACTGCAGTTCAAAACAGACCACTACAGATTTATGGACAACAGAAGAGAAGATCCAAAATGCTCCAGTCACAAAATGACAAGGAGAGGAAAATGTTATTACCCTGATTTGATCAGTATTTACTGTATATTTTTATCAAAAATCACACTGTATACAATAAACATACACTATTATTACTAATCATATTAATTTTTATTAATATAAATAGAACAGATTTCATGTATTATAAAATATTTAAGAAGATGGAAATGTTAACTGATTGGTCTTCAATCGCTGAATACATGTCACATTATCATTTTGAACTCCATAAATATTTACAATTAAAATAATGTAAAATAAAATAATAAACTTAATGAAACAAAAAATAATCTGCATTTTAAAAGATTTTCAGGTTTTTCAGTTAAAAGCTTAAAATGTACTGGCAGGCATTCTTCCTCCTTTAGGGAAGAGTGAGGCATTTGGAAGTTTGATTCCCAAGTGTGCCTTTTCCTAAGGTTCACCAGGGGAACCCTTTAAAACACAAATTTATTTCCCTATTATAAATTTAAAAATTACATATTAAAAAATAGATTTTTGGCTTTGCCTCTGCAAACATGAAATCTGAATCTTTTTGGCTGGGTCTAGGATAAATAACTTCTAAACTTCCTCACATGACTTATGTGAAGATACTGTTGAGATGTTATGAAAAAAATTAAAAGAATAGAAGATAATCTTGAGAAAGGGGTATGTTTATACTTTCTTTAAGAGTCAATGAAGAAACTCTAAAATGGAAGGAGGCTTTCTTTTTTTAAAAAAAAAAGCAAACTTTTAGTTAATACATATAAATTTCAAAAGTACAACTTTTGGATTATAGCGGTTTTTCCTCCCATAACCACCTTCCCAACTGCAACATCCCGACTCCTACTCCCTCTCCCATCCCATTCTTCATTAAGATTAATTTTGATTCTCTTTATATACAGAGATACACTTAGTATATACTAAATAAAGATTTCAACTCTTTACACCCAAACAGATACACAAAGTATAAAAGACTGTTTGAATACTAGTTTTACCATTAATTTGCATAGTACAACACACTAAGGACAGAGATCCCACATGGGAAGTAAGTGCATAGTGACTCTCCTTGTTGATTTAACAATTGACACTCTTATTTATGATGTCAGTAATCACCCAAGGCTCTTGTCATGAGCTGCCAAGGCTATTGAAGCCTCTTGAGTTCACAAACTCTGACTTATTTAGACAAGGCCGTAATCAAAGTGGAAGTTCTCTCCTCCCTTCAGAGGAGGTCCTACATGGGGAGCAACTGCACCGTGACTCCTGTTGTTGATATAACAACTGACATTATTATTTATGACATCAGTGATCACTCGAGGCGCTTGACATGAGCTGCCCAGGCTATAGAAGCCTCTTGAGTTCACAAACTCTGACATTATTTAGACAAGGCCATAATCAAAGTGGAAGTTCTCTCCTCCCTTCAGAGAAAAGTACCTCCTCCTTTGATGTCCCCTTCTTTCTACTGGGATCTCACTCACAGAGATCTTTCCTGTAGGTCACTTTTTGCCACAGTGCCTTGGCTTTCCATGCCTAAGACATTCTCATGGGATTTCTTAGCCAGATCCGAACGCCTTAAGGATTCTGAGGCCAGAGTGCTGTTTAGGGCATCTGTCATTCTATGAGTCTGCTGTGTATCCTTTCTCTTTTTTTATTAAAAACTTTTATGTAATGAATATAAAATTCCAAAGTACAGCTTATGAATTACATTGGCATCCCCCCTCCCATAACTTCCCTCCCACCCTCAACCCTCCCCTTTCCTGCTCCCACTTCCCTTCCATTCACATCAAGATTCATTTTCAATTCTCTTTATATACAGAAGATCAGTTCAGTATATATTAAGTAAAGATTTCAACAGTTTGCCCCCACATAGCAACACAAAGTGAAAAAATACTGTTGGAATACTAGTTATAGCATTAAATAACAGTGTATGGCACATTAAAGACAGAGATCCTACATGATATTTTTTAAAAATTAATTAATTTTCTATGCCATTTCCAATTTAACACCAAGTTTTTTTTTTTCATTTCCAATTATCTTTAGAAACAGAAGATCGATTCTGCATATACTTAGTAAAGATTTCATCAGTTTGCACCCACACAGAAACACAGAGAGTAAAACTACTGTTTGAGTACTAGTTATAGCATCACTTCACTTTAGACAACACATTAAGGACAGATCCCACATGAGATGTAAGTACACAGTGACTCCTGTTGCTGACTTAACAATTTGACACTCTTGTTTATGGCGTCAGTAATCTCCCTAGGCTCTAGTCATGAGTTGCCAAGGCTATGGAAGCCTTTAGGATTCGCCGACTTCAATCTTATTCTGACAGAATCATAGTCAAAGTGGAAGTTCTCTCCTCCCTTCAGAGAAAGGTACCTCCTTCTTTGGTGGCCCCGTTCTTTCCACTGGGATCTCACTCCCAGGGATCTTTCATTTAGGTCTTTTTTTTTTTCCCATAGTGCTCCTCTTTGTCTCCCTTAACAGCTTTTGTGTTAAAGTTTATTTTGCCTGATACTAAGATGGCTACATCAGCTCTTTTTGGGTTTCTGTTGGCATGGAATATCTTTTTCCAACCTTTCACTTTCAGCCTGCATGCCCCTTTGTTGGAAAGATGTGTTTCTTGTAGGCAGCAAATAGATGGGTTTTGTTCCTTAATCCATTCAGCCAGTCTGTGTCTTTTAATTGGAGAGTTGACGCCATTTACGTTCAATGTGATTATTGATAAATAGTGACTTTGCCCTGCCATTTTTCCATAGATATTTCTAATATATGTTTGAACTTTCTGTGATCTTTTATTGAGAGATTTTCTTCCTTTACATTCTTTTGCATTGATGGCCATGTTTCTGTGTTTCTGTGTGTAACACATCTTTAAGCATCTTTTGCAGGGCTGGACGAGTGGTGACAAATTCTTTCAAATTCTGTTTGCTATGAAAGGTCTTTATTTCACCTTCATTCACAAATGAGAGCTTTGCAGGACATACTATACTGGGCTGGCCATTTTTTTCTCTTAGTAATTGAGCTATATCTCGCCATTCCCTCTTAGCTTGTAGGGTTTCTGATGAGAAGTCTGCTGTGAGTCTAATTGGAGATCCTCTGAGAGTAATCTGGTATTTCTCTCTTGCACATTTTAGGATCTTTTCTTTGTGTTTCACTGTGGTGAGTTTAATTACGACGTGTCGTGGTGAGGATCTCTTTTGGTCATGTTTATTTGGAATTCTGTGTGTTTCCTGTACTAGGATGTCTCTGTCCTTTTCCAAATCTGGGAAGTTTTCTGCTAGTATCTCACTAAAAAGGCCTTCTAATCCTTTCTCTCTCTCCATGCCTACAGGAACTCCTAGAACCTAGAACCCGAATTTTGGTTTTTTTAATAGTATCCTGTAGATTCCCAACAATGGTTTTTAGATATCTAATTTCTTCTTCTTGTCTTTGGTTTGTATACTTTCCTGTGCTCTGTCTTCTAAGTCTGATATTCTCTCTTCTGCCTCACTGAATCTGTTTTTAAGGCTCTCTTCTGTGGTTTTTTTTTTATTTGTTCTATTGAATTCTTCATTTCATTTTGATTTTTCTTCAATATCTCAATTTCATGTTTTATTACATTTCTCTTTTAATTTTGATTCCTCCTTAAGATTTCATTTTCATGAAGAGATCTTCTTTTGCCTCTTGTAATAAGATTTATATATATATATATATCAGTAAAATCTCTGAATTTATAATTACTAAAGGATTTGTAGATCATTTGACTTATATATAGTATGATGTGAGATTTCGTATTAGCTACTTAATCCCTTTCTAGAATATACTTATGAGCATAACTCTTTTTTTAAGTAAGCTTCAGAATTCTAACTTTGCCTATGATATTGTTTTCTTATTTGAAGCACAATTATATAAAGGAAAATTTTGGAAAAACTGTCTCCTTCATTCTTCCTGTTAGGGTTCTTGGCTTCAAGTCTTGTGTAAAGCAGTTATGAGACTGGTTCTCTTGTTCTCAAATAATCTGTAATGGTCATTTCCTAGGCTAAAACTGCTACTTATGATACCCAAACACTAAAAATCTTGTTTTTTTTCCTCGTGTCATTATACTAATATCTGGATAATACAGGTTTCAAAAATAGTGTACCCAGAAATACTATTCTAGATGTTCAAAACATGTAATATTCTGAACCTCTCTTCCTGCAAATTACAAAGTGATTCTTATAGGATTTTCACTTGCAAATACAACTGAAAAACTGGTTGAAATACGCAAAATTTGTTTTCTGACATTAGAGAGAAATCAGAAGTTAGTGATCCCTTAGAGAAGCAGTAAAACTCTGGGAAGTCGTGCAAAAGCCCTAGCTTTCTGCTTGTTGCCAAGTTTAGGAGGGGAAACCCCAAAGACTCGTGTTTTTGATGACTTGAAGATAGATAGAGATGGAACTTAAGAGAAGCTAAGGATATATGAATGTGCAAAGTAGATTACCAGTGAAAAAGGAGTAATACAAAGAAAGAAGTTCAGAAATGTGTATAGACTTCTCCTTGAATCTTTATCTAAATAATAATCTGTACCTGAGAAATGTGAAACTTCACAAGGCCACAGAAAAAATAATTACTAGGAAGCTCATTTTTGGCCTTTTTGATTATTATCTTAAAATATTTTATTTTGACAGGCAGAGTTAGACAGTGAGAGAGAGACAGAGAGAAAGGTCTTCCTTCTGTTGGTTCATCCCCCAAAAGGCTGTTACAGCCGGTGCACTGCGCCGATCCGAAGCCAGGAGCCAGGTGCTTCCTCCTGGTCTCCCATGTGGGTGCAGGGCCCAAGCACTTGGGCCATCCTCCACTGCCTTCCTGGGCCACAGCAGAGAGCTGGACTGGAGGAGGAGCAACCGGGACAGAATCCAATGCCCCAACTGGGACTAAAACCCTGGATGCCAGCACCGCAGGTGGAGGATTAGCCTAGTGAGCTGCAGTGCCAGCCAAAATATTTCAAAGTATAAAGAAGAGTTCAATGAGCATACGTAAACAGTGTTAACATTTTCCCATAGTCACTTCATATGAAAATATTATATGCATACTACATACATCTTACTTTTCTTAAAAGCATGGCTATTACTATCTTGTAACATGGAATTCATGGCAGGGATCATAAAAATGAAAGAAAAATGTATCATTATGTAAGGGATATAATTCAGTGAAGATAAAATTTATAAATATAATATATATCAATAATATAGTATCTATAAACTTCATACTATATTTTATACATACATTATTAATACATTGTTATAATTACATATATATGATTCCACCTATGAGAGAAAGTGTGTGGAATTTGTCTTCCTGTATCTGGATTATTTCAATTAGCAAGATGATCTCTGATTCCACCCACTTGCAAATTTAAGGATTTCATTCTTTTTTTTTTATTTTTTATTTTTTATTTTTATTTTTGACAGGCAGAGTGGACAGTGAGAGAGAGAGAGACAGAGAGAAAGGTCTTCCTTTGCCGTTGGTTCACCCTCTAATGGCCGCCGCGGTAGCGCGCTGCGGCTGGCACACCGCGCTGATCTGATGGCAGGAGCCAGGTGCCTATCCTGGTGTCCCATGGGGTGCAGGGCCCAAGAACTTGGGCCATCCTCCACTGCACTCCCTGGCCACAGCAGAGAGCTGGCCTGGAAGAGGGGCAACCGGGACAGGATCGGTGCCCCGACTGGGACTAGAACCCGGTGTGCCGGCGCCGCAAGGCGGAGGATTAGCCTGTTGAGCCACGGCGCCGGCCGGATTTCATTCTTTTTTATGACTCCAATTTATTCCATCATGTATATATACCACATTTTTTAATCTCATTGTCAGTTGATGGACATATAGGCTGATTCCATATCATTGCTATTATTAATTTGACTACAATAAAAATGGGAATATAAGTGTCTTTTATACATGCAGAATTCATTTCCTTGGATATATTCTTAAAAGTGGGATACCTAGCCGGCACCGCGGCTCACTAGGCTAATCCTCCGCCTTGCGGCGCCAGCACACCGAGTTCTAGTCCCAGTCGGGGTGCCGGTTCTGTCCCGGCTGCCCCTCTTCCAGGCCAGCTCTCTGCTGTGGCCAGGGAGTGCAGTGGAGGATGGCCCAAGTTCTTGGGCCCTGCACCCCATGGGAGACCAGGAGAAGCACTTGGCTCCTGCCATCGGATCGGCGCCGTGCGCGGGCTGCAGAGCGCCAGCCGCGGCGGCCATTGGAGGGTGAACCAACGGCAAAGGAAGACCTTTCTCTCTGTCTCTCTCTCTCACTGTCCACTCTGCCTGTCAAAAAAAAAAAAAAAAAGTGGGATACCTAGGTCATATGGTAATTCTATTTTTAGTGGGTTTTTTGCAGAATCTACAGCCTGTTTTCCATAATGATTGTACTTATTTGCATTCCTAGCAACAATATTTTAGGGTTCCCTTTCCTCCACATCCCCACCGGCTATTGTTATTGTTTGAATTTTGGATAATAGCCATTCTAACTATAGTGCGATTATACTTCATTGTGGTTTTTAATGCATTTCCTTAAAAGTTAGCAATACCAAGCATTTTTTTCATGTTTCACTGGACACCTGTATTTTTCTTTGAACAACGTCTATTTAGATTTTTGTCCATATCTTCAATGGACTGTTTTGTTGTTGAATTTCTTGAGCTCTTTATATATTCTCGATATTAATCCTTTATCAGATGTATACTTTGCAAATACTTTCTCTCATCCTGTTGGTTGTCTCTTCACTCTTTTGTTTAATTTGCTGTGCAGAGTCTTCTTAGTGTGATATAATCTCATTTGTCTATTTTTGTTTTAATTGCCTTGTTTTGGGGGTATTATCCAAAAGGTTATTGCCTCTGCCAATGTCTTAGAATGTTTCTCTATGTTTTACTCAAGTAGCTACATAGTTTCAGGTCTTACATTTAACATACTTTATCCATCTTGAGTTAATTTTTTATATGGGGTGTCAATAGAGATCTTGTTTCAAATTTCTACATGTGAAAATCCAATTTCCTCAATAAAGCTTATTGAAGAGACTGTCCTTTTTCTGGGTGAATATTCTTAACACATTTGTCAAAGATTAATGCGTTGTAAGTTTGTGGATTTCTTTCTTGGTTTTTTATTAATTGGTTGAATGTCTATTTTTCTGCCAATACAATGCTATTTTGGTTTCAATAGTTCTGCATTGTGTCTTCAAATCTGCTATTGTGATGTCTCTAACGTTTTTTTGTAATTCACAATTGTTTTGTAAATTTTTTTTTGGTTCCTTGTGCATTTTAGGATTTTTTTTTCTTAGTTCCGTAAAGCATACAATTTTGCTGGGAATTACAATAAATCTGTAAATTGTTTTAGGTAGTATGGATATTTTGGTAAGAGTAATTCTTCTAATCCATGACCATGGGAGTTTTCCCCACTTTTTTGTCTTCTATTTCTTTCATTAATGTTTTAGTGTGCTAAGTTTATATAGGGCCAGAAATCATTCAAATTTGCACAAACCACATTGGAGAAAACATATTAAATAGGAAGCATATAATAAACACTCTATTAATATCAATCATTATCAGTAAAAATAACTATTCCCAAGAACATGTTACTCTAGATATGCGCCAATTAAACTGTTAAAAAGCATCAGAAAGCTCAAGCTCAACCATAGGTGAATGAAATGTCTGCCACTGATAAAAAGCACAACACTCTAAGGAAACAGCTTTGAGCCCCATGAAACATGAAAATTATCATCTTCAACATTCAAAAGAAATTACTAGACATGAAAAAAGAGAAATGTGAAACATATGTAGAAGAAAAAAACAGTGAAGAAGAAATAGGAAATGACAGAGGCAGTGGTATTAACAAAAATAAATGTTCATAAAATTAGAAATGAATCAGTATGTTCAACTATTTAAGAAAAATCATTAGAATAATGAAAAATTAAAGACACAAAAAGACCAAGTGAAATGTACACAGATAAAAAAAAATATGAATCATAATATAGCAGGATGTGACTAAAACAGGTTAGATATTAAAAATAGAGGTCAGTGAAGCCAGAGCATGAAGCTCAGGAAGAACAATATTAGAAAAAAATGAAGAGAAATATTGAATGTGGAGAGGATCTCAAGTATCCCAAAGTATTTATATAGTCAGGATACAGGAAAAAGTTAGAGAGAATGGCACAGAAAAAAAAAATTAACAGCTGAAACTACCCCAAATTTGATGAAATTTGTAAACTAAAAGATTCCAATGAACCACAAGGAATTAAACACAAGATAAATTATACAAAGGCATATCACAATTAAATCACTAAAAGTGAATTAAAAAGAGAATTAAGAGCAGAAAGGAATAAAGAGAAACCTGCATAAATTCAGATAGCAAAATTAAGATAATTATAAATAAATATTTCTGACCAAAAACAATGGAAACAAGATAAAGATAACAATTTGTTTCAAATGCTACACAGGTAAAATGCCTGTCAAATTATAATTCTTTGTCTAGCAAAATGTTTCAAAATTATGATGCAAATACATTTTAAGGGAAAGACAAAAATATAAGAAAGTTTATACCACTGGACAGGCTCCTAAAAATATTTAAAAGAAATTATTCATTCAAAAGTAAGGTGCCCTTTCTCTTGACATTACATTTTCACTTAACTTGTAAAGCTCTCCTTTTTTTTCTTTAAACTTCTTTCTGTTAAAATAGACTTAATGAGGCAGTACTATTATAAGGAGCTATCTGTTCATGTAGAATGATTTTGTTAGGAGTAAACTGTGATTGAATATATACAGAAAGAAGATTGTGCATTTTTGATATTTAAATGAATCACAAATGATCATACTTAATGTGAGCAAATGAGCAAAAATGACAAATTTTAGTAGATAAATAGAAAAATCTACAATCCAATGCTATATAATCTTTCATTTTCTTAAGCACACTGTACATGTCTACCAAAGCTGTGTTTATCCTCACATGCTAAGGATGGTACTTGTGGATTGTGGATATCTGTTGACAGCTTCCACAGAAATCCTGTTTCAGTGAACCAACCTTGTGGCATGGCAGAAAATGCCAACATTTTGGTGAACAGCAGTAAATCTATATGAGACCCTGATTGTTTTATTTTGTTGTCATTTCTGCCTCCCCCTTCTCCTGAGTCAGCAGGCTTGGAAGGAGGGGAATGAAGTTATGAATTACTCCTTCCAGTAGCTGCTATGAAATGTCACATTTAATATCAACTTAAAAAAAAACACAATTCTAGTTAAGTGAGAG
Source organism: Lepus europaeus (assembly GCF_033115175.1). Classification (NCBI taxonomy): domain Eukaryota; kingdom Metazoa; phylum Chordata; class Mammalia; order Lagomorpha; family Leporidae; genus Lepus; species Lepus europaeus. Next base: position 127,265,483 of record NC_084829.1, on the reverse strand, counting down.
AGAGAAAGTGTTTACTTTTTTTTGAAGATTTATTTATTTGGAAGTCAGAGTTAACCAGAGAGAGAAGGAGAGGCAGAGAGAGAGAGAGAGAGAGAGAGAGAGTCTTCCATCCACTGGTTCACTCTCCAGGTGGCCACAATGGCCAGAGCTGTGCCGATCCGAAGCCAGGAGCCAGGAGCTTCCTCCAGGTCTCCCATGTGGATGCAGGGGCCCAAAGACTTGGGGCATCTTCCACTGCTTTCCTAGACCTTAGCAGAGAGCTGTTTTGGAAATGGAGCAGCTGGGATTTGAACTGGAACCTGTATGGGATCCCGATGCTGCAGGTGGCAGCTTTACCGGCTATGCCACAGCACCGGCCTCAGTGTTCACTTTCTAGAACTTTTAGAAATGCAATGTCTTATATCAGTAATTCTGAGGTATTGATAGCATTCTTTATTTCTGCCTTTGTGTCGATAGTTTTGAAGCAGGCTGAATAACTAGGGTATATGTGTTTTTGTAGTAAGTTGTTTCATGATATTTTCTTTGGAATTTCTAGATAAGTTGAAGAAAAATTCTGCATGTTGTGTCTAATGGGATGTACTTATCAATCTTACAAAAGAAAAAAACACAGGCAGACTGCATTTTGTAGCTCTGTAAACCTTGAATACAAAAGTAATTTTCTTCTTTCCTGACTTGGACATTGCAACTATAATGATTTCATTTTGATTCTTAAAAATCCTTTGGGTCTAATTCTGTGAGTAGACCTATAGCACTGGATTAAAATATCTGCATCATTTCTTTAGTTATATCCAGTTAACTTTAAAACCGTTATAAAAGTGTATAACCACATTAAAGAAATTTATTGCTCAGTTTTCATGATTATCATGTAAGGAGGACTGATATAGATGTTTTATACTGTTCTGGTCCATGTTAATTACATTTAGGAGATTCCAAGATGGTGGAATAGGGAATGGCATACTGTGCTAGACAAGGGATAAAAAAAAAAAAAAGTGTAGGAAGTGTACTTTCAGGGGAGAATTAGAGAGAAAACCACACTGGAAATTCTACAGAAGGAAGTGGAACAGGTGCAGACGCACAGCATGAACAAGGGCACCACACATGACTGCAGCAGCTGAGTGGCAGAGCAGGTGGCAGCTTCAAGATGGAAGTGAGACCAGACTGCCACAATCTGTGGTGATATAGCTGGAGGGAGAACCTGGCTTGAGTCTGGACTGGAGACCTAGGGGCTAGCAATTATTAGTGGCTACCTGTGGACCCAGTGGAAGTAAAAGAGACAAGTTTATCTCACCCCGTCCTCCCCAAATCAGCGCCCACAGCCTGGCTGAGACAGGACGGGCATCATTGTGGGCTTGGGCCACAGTTGTGAAAGGCTTTGTGCATACACACAGTAACTGGCTGACTGGACAGTATCTTCTCGATAGTTCTGGTAGCAGTGGCAAAGAGAGGGGAACATTTGGCCAGTGGCTCTTGTATACATATGTGATCCAGAGACTCTAGTGGAGGGAAAAATCCACAATACCCACTGACTTTGACCCTGGTTGGGTGGATTGACAGGTGGCTGGGCAACCATATAGGACTCAGGCACCCACAATATCCCAAGATACCATGGGTCCTAGGGCTCAAGCCACCTAGGCGGAGCTGGCTCAGGGGACATGTGCCTCTCTGTTGATTGGACAGGCTGGCAGACAGAGAATCCTCTGCACCCAGCAACCATGAGAACCTTGTGTGCTGAGAGTATGGAGACATGGTGGCTACACAAGAGGGTGCAGGGTGTAGCTGGATCTCTGGGCAATCACAGGGTGTGGCTCCACATACTCAGGGCTCCTTGGTTGCCTAAAGCAGGTTATTGCAGTGGGAATAGTGCTCAGAGTGAAGACTGCACAGATCATTTGTGCAGCTCATATAGCAATGTGGGTAAGAGTTGAATCCACTGGGGGCTAACACCTGCGCATTTTTCAGCTTGGAGGAGAGTGTGGTGTGTGTGTGATCACATCAACATAGGTGACTACTCCCCCCTTCTATTATAAGAGATTTATCACACCCACCTTGGGTGTTACCCTGCATAATTGCCTCACCTGGAGTACTAACCAGACCTCCCTGGCCACACCCAGCACATACATCTTGATAGTCACTGAAAGTGCAGACACTCCACTAAGCCACAGAGACATAGTTCAAAGATAAAAGCCATCAGAGGTAAAAAGCAACAATAACTCCACTCCACAAATGCCTAAAAATAAATGCAATAATTCAAGAAACAAGAATGAGGAAGACACCATGACACCCCCTACACAAAGTAACACAACATTTTTATATTAGAATGTGCAGATAAAGTTTTTGATGAAGTGCCAGAAAAGGAATTAAAGATTAATCATAAAACTATTCAAAAGCAATCAGAAGCAAATCTACAAACTAAAGAAAACCATACATGATATGAATGAAAAATTTTCCCATGAAATTGAGATTTTAATGAGAAATAAAACTGAAATATAATAAATGAAGAATTCAATAGATCAAATAAAAATATGATGAAAAGCCTTAACCACGGACTCAAGAGGCAGAAGAAAGGATATCAAGCTAGAAGCAAATTTTTGAATGTCTCTCAGTAAGACCAAAAAGAAAACGAAAAAAAAGGGAAGAAGAAATTGGAAAACTTAAAAACAGTGTTGGACAATTATGGTATAATATCAAATGACCCAATATAAAGGCCTTAAGGGTTTCTGAAGGTATGGAAAGAGATACTGGACTATAAGGCCTATTTAGTAAAATAATTACAGAAAACATCCCAAATTTGGAGAAAGAAATGGTCATCCAAATACAGGAAGAATGTAGAACTCCTAAAAGACGTGACAGGAAAGATTTTCATCATGACACATTGTATTCAAACTCTCCACAGTAAAACATAAAGAAACAAAGCCAATGCCACTGGATATATAGCTGGGGGGAGGGACTGGAAAGAGCTCATCTTGGAGCTTTGTGGGGGACAGGGTAGCTGCCAATATAGAGGCAAAAGAGGCACATTTTTCTTTCCCCATTCCCCCAACAACAGTGCCCAGCAATCAACTGAGAAGAGACACCTGACTCTAGCAAGGAGGAATGATATGAAGCTGGGAATGCATGTATGACTGTAAGGTGCCCTCAGCCTCTCAACGCATCACAGGCTCTGGGCTTAAACTGCCTAGCTAGAGCACCCAAAGGCTGCTGAATCTGGGAGAATCTCTGCTTCCCTGTGAACAAAACAGACAGGTAGAGCAGAGCAGATCCTTGGCACTTCATGACTGTGGGAGCCTTGTGTGCTGAGACCGTGAGGACACTCTGACAGCACAAGAGGGTGCAGGGTGTAGCTGGGTCTCTGAGCAATCACTGTGAGCAGCTCCACATGCCAGAGCGCCCTGATTTGGCGGGTGAGTAATTGCAACAGGATCCATGCTCACAGTGAGGACTGCAAAGATCATTTGTGCAGGAATTGCAGCAGCACAGAAGAGTATTGCACTCACTGTGGGCTAATACCTAGGCATTCTTCATTTTGGAAGAGAGGAGGTGAGAATGTTTCTATGCCAAAGAGCTAATAAAAAGAGACCTACCATGTCTAACTTGTATGTTACTCTGGATACTCAAATGACCCTGGAGCATTGACCATTCCTGGCCATACCCAGCATGCACCTCTGGTAATCACAGAAAGAGAAGACACTCCACTAAATCAAAGAGGCATAGTCCAAAGATAAAAGCTGTCAGAGGAATAAAAAAAAGCCAAGTGTTTCCACAAATACCTAAAAATAAATGCAGAAATTCAAGAAACAAGAATAAGGAAGCCAACATGAACCCTGCCCCTGAAGGAACAAAATAATGCTAAGACATTAGAATGTAAAGATGAAGAGATTGATGAAATGCCAGAAGTGGAATTCAAAAGATTAATTCTAGGATTACTCAGAAGCAATCAGATGCAAATCCATGAATTAAAGAAAAACATATAAGACATGAATGAAAAATTTTCCCATTAAATTAAGATTTTAAAGAAAAATCAAAATGAAATATTAGAAAGGAAGAACTCAGTAGATTGAATAAAAGAAGAGGTGAAAAGCCTTAACAAAAGATTGGATGAGGAAAAGGAAGAATATCTGCACTAGAGACAAATCTTTGGAAATTTGACAGATCAAAAAAAAGAAGAAACTAGAAAAATTAAAAGTAGTATTGGAGATTTATGGATACTATCACACAACCTAACATACGAGTATTAGGAGTTCCTGAAGGTGTGGAAAGAGAGAATGGACTAGAATGCATAGCTATTGAAATAATTGCAGAAAATTCCCACAATTTAGAGAAGAAGGGGACATCCAAAATCCATCTATTTGCTAACTACAATAAACACACCTCACTAACAAAGATACCCAAAGAGTGAAAGTGAAAGAATGGAAAACTTTGGAAATTTATATTCATTAAATAAAAGTTTAATAAAAAAAAAAGAAAGAATGGAAAAAATTTATTCAATGCGAAAGGAAAGCAAAAAAATTTTTTTAAAATCTTGTGTAGCCATTCTAATATCAGACAAAAAGACTTTAACACAAACATTGTAAAAAGAGACAAAGAAGGGCATTGTGTAATGTTTAAGGGATCAGTTCAACAGGAAGATGTGGCTATAATGAATGTACAAGCATCCAATTACAAGGCGCCTGGCTATAAAAAAGAAATACTAATGGACCTAAAGGGACACATAGATGCAATACAATAGGAATGGGGGGTTTCAACACCACATTTTCAGAAGTGGAAAGATCCACCAGATAGAAAATTAATAGAGAAACAACAGAACTAATTGATACTATGGAAAAAATGGACCTAACTGATAATTTATGGAACTTTTCATCCCACAGTTGCAGAATACATATTCTACTCACCAGTTCATGGAACTTTCTCCAGGACAGACCACATGCTAGGCCAAAACAAGTCTCAGCAAATTCTAAAAACTCAATATCATACATGCATCTTTTCTGACCTCAATGGATTGAAGCTAGGAATCAACAACTCAAGAATCTCTGGAACATATGAAAACACATGGAGACTGAACTTCATGTTCCTGAATTAACAGTGGATGATGGCCGGCACAGCTCTATAGGCTAATCATCCACCTTGCGGTGCCGGCACACCAGGTTCTAGTCCCAGTCGGGGCACCGGATTCTGTCCCGGTTGCCCCTCTTCCAGGCCAGCTCTCTGCTGTGGCCAGGGAGTGCAGTGGAGGATGGCCCAAGTGCTTGGGCCCTGCACCCCATGGGAGACCAGGAGAAGCACCTGGCTCCTGCCATCGGATCAGCGCAGTGTGCCAGCCGCAGCACGCCTACCGCGGCGGCCATTGGAGGGTGAACCAACAGCAAAAAGGAAGACCTTTCTCTCTGTCTCTCTCTCTCACTGTCCACTCTGCCTGTCGAAAAAAAAAAAAAGTGGATGATAGACAAAATCAAAAGAGAAATAAAAAAATTTCTGGAAATGAATGAAGGTGACAATATAATATATAAAACCCTTGGGATATAGCAAAACATTGTTAAGAGGAAATTTTATAGCAATTGGTGTGTACATCAAGAAATTGGAAAGGCACCAAATAATTGAGCTATCAGTGCATCTCAAGGACCTAGCAACACAACAACAAACCAATCCCAAAATTAGTAGGAAGAATTAATTAAAATTAGAGAAAAAATAAACAAAATTGAAACTAAAAATAAAACAGTACAAAAGGTCAGTGACATGAAGAGCTGTGCTTTTTTTTTTTTTTTTTTTGGCAAAATAAATAAAATAGATAACATTGGGCCAAATAACAAAAAAAGAAAAAAAAAAAACCTAGGAGAAGTCCTAAATCAATAAAATAAGAGATGAAAATGGAAATGTAACAAATGATACCACAGACGAAAACAAGAATCATTAGGATCACTACGAAGAGCTGTTTGCCTACAAATCTGGAAAACTAGAAGAAATAGAAATGATTCCTGGAAACATAATCTCCCAAAACTGAGCCATGAAGACACAGAAAACCTTAAGAAACTGATAACCAAGATGGAGATTGAGTCAGTAATGAAGACCCTCCCATTAAACAACAGCCAAGGACCAGATGGCTTCACTGTTCAATTCTACCAGACATTTAAAGAAGAACTAATTCCACTTCTTTTCAATCTATTCAAAACAATTGAAATGGTAAGGATCCTTCCAAACTCCTTTTAAGCAAGCATGACCTTAATTCCTAAACCAGAAAAAGAACAGGAAAAGTGAAAAACAGACCAATACCTCTGGTAAACACATACATAAAAATCCTCAACAAAATATGAACCAATCAAATACAATTCATCAGAACGATCATTCACCTGGACCAAGTGGGATTTATCTCTACTATGCAAGGATGGTTCAGCATTTGCAAATCAATAAATGTAATATATCATATGAACAAACTGAAAAACAAAAACCATATGATTTTCTCAGTAGATGCAGAGAAAGCATTTGATAAAATCCAACATCCTTTAATTAAAACAGGTATAGAAGGGACATTTCTAAAGACAATCAATGCAATTTATGACAAACCCACAGCCAGCATCTTATTGAAAGGGAAAAAGTTGGTAACACTCTCTCAAAAATCTGGAACCAAGACAAGGATACCCACGCTGTGTAACGCTGCCTTTAAAATAAATAAGTCTTTTTAAAAAATACTTGAAAATTATATATAGAAGGAATGTACCTCAACACAATAAAAGCAACATATGACACTCCTTCATCCTATGTACTAATAAAAGTAGAACACCTGAAATTGTTTTTTTCTAATATCAAGGACAAGACAAGGAGTTAGAGCCAGAGCAGTGAGTGAAAAAAGTAATAATAAACATCAAATAGCAAGGGATGTCAACTAATTCCTACTTGCAGAAAATAGAATTTTATATATAGAAAAACCTTTGGATTCCTAAAAAAATGAAATTCAGAAATGTTGCCAGATACAAAAAAATCAATGTAGAAAACCAGTAGCTTTTCAAATAATACACTGATAATGAGATTGCTGAGAAAGAAATCAAGAATGTAAACATGTCACAATAGGTATGAAAAATACAGAGAAATAAAATTAAGGAAGGAAATGAATGACCTCTGAAATGTGAATTATCAAACAGTGATTAAAAAATTGAAAAAGACACAAAAAATGAAAAAATAGTCCATGTTCATGGATCAAAACTGTTGTTAAATTGTTTGTATTCTTCAAGACAATACACAGAATGAATACAACACCCATCAAAATGCTCATGACACTCTTCACAGAACTAGAAGGAACAATCACAAAATAAATATAAAACCACAAAAGTATCAAAATAATCAAAGAAATACTAAGAAGAAAAAGAAAAAAACTGGAGGCATTACAATTCCCAATTTAAAAGAATACCACAAAATTATAGTAACTAAAAAAGCATGGTAGCCAGAACAGCAACAAAATCCCCATAGGTCAATGGAACATAAGAGAGAACCACAAATAAATCCTTATAGTTATACTCAATTGTTTTCTGACAATGGTAACAAGATCATACATTAGAGAAAACAAATCTCTTTGATTAATGGTGCAGAAAAAAATAAATATCCATATGCAAAGAAAAAAAGTTTCATCTTTCTCATTAAATGCAAAAATCAACTCAAAGTGTTTCAAAGACTTAAATGTAAAACCTGAAGTTATGATATTATCAAAAGAAAACATAGGAAGAATCCTTCAGGGCATTGATTTAGGCAAAGATTTTTGGATATGACCTCAAAAGGACAGACAACAAAAGCAAACATTGCCAAATAGGATTACATTAAACTAAGAGGGTTCTGTACAGAAAAGGAAAGAATCAAGAGAATGAAGAGATAAAGTAAAGGATGTGAGAAAATATATGCAAACTATTCACTGGACAAGGATTAATATTCAGATTATATAAGGAACTGAAATAATTAAGCAGTAAAGGCAAAACAAAGCAATTAAGAACTATTGCCAAAACCCACAAGTAGTCTGATACAAAAATTGGCAAATGACTTAAGCAGACAATTCTCAAACAGGATATACAAATTGCCAAGTATATGGAAACATGATTCACCCAATCAATCATCAGGGAAATGCAAAGGAAAATGACAATAAGATACTATCTCACCCATTAGAATAGATATTATCTAAAAGACAAGAAAGAGCAAATGCTAATGAGGATACAGAGAAACTAAGATTTTCATTCACTGTCAATGGAAATACAAATTATTAGAGCCATTATGGAAAGCAGTATGAAGTTTCATCAAAAAAAAAACAGAAATGGAAATACCATATGATTCAGCAATCCCACTATTATATTAGGAATTAAAATCAGTATAATGAAGAGTCTCATGCTTGTAGCCACACCATTCATAATAGTCATAATAGGAAATCAACCCAGGTGGCCATCCACAGATAAATGAAGAAAAGCATATGTACCAAAGGAAATAGCATGCAACCACAACAAAGAATGCAATCTTTTCATGTGCTGTACTGAGGATGTCACTGGAGGACATTAAGTGAAATAATTCAGGCACAGAGAGAAATACCAAATATTCTTATATATTGAAGCTAAAAAATTGATCTCATAGAAGTATGGGATACAAATAGTGGCTATCATAAACAGGGAAGGATGTGGGATAAGGAGGTTGGAGAAAGGATGGTTAGTGGGTACAGAGGTGCAGTTGAATATGAGGAATACCTGATAATGTACTGTAGCACAATGAGGTAAGTATGGTTGAAAACGGTTTATTGAATACTTCAAATAGCTAAATAGAGAGGATTTGAATATTCCCAACATCAACAAATGATAAATGCCTACGAAGATATATATGTATGCCAGACCCCCTGATGTGATCAATATGCATTGTACTCATGAATTAAAATACCACCATAAGCTTCATCAATATGTATAATTATTTTTTCATTAAAAATAAAAATATTTTCCATTTGTATATTGTAACAAATGTATGCAAGTGATCAACCAACATATGAAAAGATGGTCAACATCACTAATAACTAGAGAAATTCAAACCAAAACTATAATGAGATATCAAGTCTTACTCTCTGGATTACCTACTATCAAAAACATGGAAAATAATAAATGTTCATGAGGATGTAGAGAAATTGGAACCCTAAGGTATTATTGATGGAAATGTAAATTGTAGTCACTATAGAAATAGGCACAGAATGTCCTCAAAAAATCAAAAATAGAATTATTACATGATACAGTAATCCTACTTTTGTGTTTATGTTCAAGATGATTGAAAGCAGGATTTTGGGTTGGTGGTCTTTTTCCTTCTGGGAGGAGGGGGAGTAGCTGATGTGTGGGAACAGGGTCATGCAGGCATTTTTCAGCAGGCCATGAGCCATGAGCTGAAGTGTGCAAGTGGTTGTAGACTAAGCTGATCTGGAATTAAAAGGTACAGTGGATCTAAATCCCTCACATGGTCTGAGTAACAAGGCTATGGCTCAGAAGAGCCTCAAGAACAAGAGCATTACCTTCCCCTACGAAGACCTGGCTTCCGAGGTGACCAGGCGCAGAGTCACCATGACCATGAGAGAAGAGGTCTTCAGCACGGAAAGGGATGCCGCCCTGGAGATGCTCCTATACTCCCAGTCAGACTCTGAAGAAGCCATTCCCGCCTGCGCCACTGCCACCCTTGGAGAGCCTCCCGTCCCACCTCCTTCTCCAGCCGAGAATCCCACGGACTCTTAGGCACACACAACTCCAGGGATTTTGAAATGGGCATTTACATAAAACTCCAGAACACATCTGTGGCATTGCTGGGTTGTCTTTGAAGACTGCCTGGGAGGATCTTTATTCCAACATCTTCTCCTGAGCCTTGTTTACCCTTGCAAGTGAACTTAGAGTAAGTTCTGGTTTTTCAAGTTGGGTCCTTCATATGAAATGTGTGTATTTGATCTGTAATGTATGCTATGCTGTAGAGCACTTGCTGTAGTCTGTTATATTTGAAATAAAATTTTAAAAAAGCAGGATTTTGAATAACTATTTGTAAACCCACATTTGTTAATTATTTACAATAGCAAAGAGATAGAAGTAACATAATTTCAAATTTTGCTCTTTTTAAATAGAAAAAGTAGGTAAAAACAATAAGGGATTAAGCCAGTCCCAAAGAGAAAAATATCATTTGTTTTCCCTGATCGGTGACAACTGAGCGCCAAAGGGGAAACCTGTTAAGTGAAATGGACACTATAAGCAACAATGAACTGATCAGCTCCTGTCCTGACTTTAAATGTACAATGTAATACTTTATCCTTTTTAGTATTTGTTGTTGTTGTTGTTGTTCTAGTACTATTGGTTGAACTCAGTAATTAACACACAATTATTCTTAGGTGTTTAAATTTTAACTGAAAAGTGATCCCTGTTAAATCTAAGAGTGGAAAAAGAGAGGGAGGAGATGAACAATTTGGAACATGCTCAATCGGACTGGCCGCAAATGGCGGAGTTAGAAATGTGCCAGGGGATTCCAACACAATCCCATCAAGATGGCATGTACCAATGCCATCGCACTAGTCCAAGTGATCAATTTCAGCTCACAATTGATAGCTCTGATAGCTCTAAGAGTCAAAGAGATCACACAAACAAGACAAGTATCTGCTAATACTAACTGATAGAATCAAAAAGGGAGAGAAAGATCCAACATGGGAAGTGGGATACACAGCAGACTCATAGGATGGCAGATGTCCTAAACAACACTCTGGCCTCAGAATCAGCCCTCAAGGCATTCAGATCTGGCTGAAGAGCCCATGAGAGTATAGCAGGCATGGAAAGCCAAGATATCATGGAAAAAAAAAAAAAAAGACCTAAATGAAAGATCTCTGTGAGTGAGATCCCAGTGGAAAGAACAGGGCCATCAAAGAAGGAGGTACCCTTCTCCGAAGGGAGGAGAGAACTTCCACTTTGACTATGACCCTATCGGAATAAGATCAAAGTCAGCGAACTCTAAAGGCTTCCATAGCCCTGGCAACTCATGACTAGAGCCTAGGGAGATTACTGACGCCAGGAACAGGAGTGTCAAATTGTTAAATCAGCAACAGGAGTCACTGTGTACTTACACCCCATGTGGGATCTGTCCCTAATGTGTCGTCTAAAGCGAAGTGATGCTATAACTAGTACTGAAACAGTATTTTTATACTTTGCGTTTCTGTGTGGGCACAAACTGATGAGGTCTTTACTAATTATATACTGAATTGATCTTCTGTATATAAAGAGAATTGGAAATGAAAAAAAAAACAACCTGGTGTTAAAATGGAAATGGCATAGAAAATTAATTAATTTGAAAAAAAAATTATGTAGGATCTCTGTCTTTAATGTGCTGTACATTGCTATTTAATGCTATAATTAGTAATCCAATGGTAGTTTTTTCACTTTGTGTTGCTATATGGGCAAAATGTTGAAATCTTTACCTAATATATACTAAACTGATCTTCTGTATACAAAGAGAATTGAAAATGAATCTTTACATGAATGGAAGGGGAAAGGGAGCGGGAAGGGGGAGGATTGCGGGCGGGAGGGAAGTTATGGGAGGGGGGAAGCCATTGTAACCCATGGGCTATACTTTGTAAATTTATATTCATTAAATAAAAGTTTAAAAAAAAATAAGGGATTAAATGACATTAACAGCATTAACAAATGACTTAACTGAGACTTATATATCACTATGCAATACACCAGAACACATATTCTTCTCAAGCACATGGAGAATTCACAAAGATATTTGCTGAAAGGTAAAACAAGTCTCAGTAAATTTAGAAAACCTTGCAGAGAAACTTTGCTCTCTTATTACATTAGAAGTAAATTAAATAGCAGGGCTGGATATTTAATGTGGCACAGCAGGTTAATGCCCTGGCCTGAAGTGCTGGTTCGAGACCCAGCTACTCCACTTCCGATTCAGTGGCCTGGGCTAGCAGTGGCGGATGGCCCAAGTCCTTGGACCCCTGTACCCACGTGGGAGACCCAGAAGAAGCTCCTGGCTCCTGGTTTCGGAATGGTGCAGCTCCGGCTGTTGTGGCTATCTGGGGAGTGAACCAGCAGAAGGAAGACCTCTCTCTCTCTCTCTCTCTCTCTCTCTCTCTCCCTCTCCTCTATGTGTAACCCTGACTTTCAAATAAATAAATAAATCTTTAAAAATAAATTAGATAGCAATCATACGATATATCTGTAATATTTATAAATGTTTCCAAAGTAGCCTACACAGAAATAATTCATGAACAAAAGAAGAGTGGAGAAGGAAAATACAGAACAAAAATTAATGCTCAAATACAGTATGTAATGCTTTAAATTTTTATAGACTTCCTGTTAAAATGATTAAAGGTATCTAAAATACCACTAGTGGGCAAAATAGTAACCAAAACATGACATAAAGAATATTTTTAACACTATTTTTTTTCCTAACTAGAAAAGATATGGGATTTATAAGGAACGCAGATATAATGACACCTTAACCCTGTTGTTTTACAACATCAACAATAAGAGTAAATTCATGGGGGCCGGTGCCATGGCTCACTTGGTTAATCCTCCGCCTGTGGTGCCGGCATCCCATATGGGCACTGGGTTCTAGTACTGGCTGCTCCTCTTCCAGTCCATCTCTTTGCTGTGGCCCGGGAGGGCAGTGGAGGATGGTCCAAGTGCTTGGGGCCTTGAACCTGCATGGGAGACCAGGAAGAGGCACCTGGCTCCTGGCTATGGATCAGTACAGTGCCGGCCATAGCAGCCATTTGGGGAGTGAACCAATGGGAGGAAGACTTTTCTCTCTGTCTCTCTCTCTCTCTCTCACTGTCTATATCTCTACCTGTCAAATAAAAAAAAAAGAGTAAATTCATGAAGCACAGAAAAGAAGAGCAAGATTTCAAGAGAAAGATCTAGTAAACATTTGAATTTGGAATGTCTCAAACTCAAAAGGGTTCACAGTGCTTATAAGCACTCTCAATATATTCATCCTTTAAATAGTTCAAATATTTATTTTGTTCCTAATTTTATCCAGAAATAAAAACCCAATTCACTACATAATTTATCTTATCAATTTCAGCTTTCAAATATTCAAGTAAGGCAAACCCAATTTTTTTTTTTTTGTGGCAACAACGCATTATGGTCTGAGCTTAAAAGACAGGGAAAAATTATTTTAAAATAACTGATACACTCTTCTGCCTAAAGACATAAGAATTAAAACTTAACGCTATAATCACACAATAAGAGAGGGAAGAAAAAAAAAGATGGTCTAATATAATCAATCTTTTCAAAAAGACTCAAAAACAGATTGCTTTAATATGTGGCTAGATCCCCAATAGCAGGATATTCTGAAATCTAAGGAACTACTGAAGAAAAGACAGGGTAAGTTCAATTTCCCTGTCATTTTTCTATAAATGTTCCTGTTTACTTTGAATTTCCTTTGCACTTTAACTGGGAGATTTTTATAACTTCACTTTCTTTCATAGTGATGACCATGTTTCTGTGTGTAACCTATCTTTATGCATCTTTTGTAAGGCTGGACTAGTAGTGACAAATTATTTCAATTTCTGTTATGGAATGTTCTTATTTCACCTTAATTAATAAATGAGAGCCTTGCATGGTACAGTATTCTGGGTTGACAGTTGTTTTCTCTTAAGACTTGGAATGTATTTCTCCATCTATCCTAGCCTGTAGGGTTTCCTGTGAGAAGTCAGCTGTGAGTCTAATAGGAGATCCTCTGAAAGTAATCTGGCATTTCTGTTGTGCACATTTTGGAATCTTTTCTTTATGTTTTACTATGGAGAGTTTGAATACAATGTGTCATGGAGAGGATCTTTTCTGGTCATGTCTATTAGGAGTTCTATGTGATTCCTGTACTAGGACCTCCCTTCTTTCTCCAAATTAGGGAAGAATTCTTTAACTACTTCATTAATAAGGCCTTCTAATCCATCTTCTCTTTCCATGTCTTCAGGAACTCCTAAGACGCTTATGTTGGACCCTATGATAGTATCCCATAAATCTCCAACACTATTTTTTTAGTTTTCTGATTTCTTTATTTCTTCTTCCACTGTTGCTTCTTTTTTTTTTTTTTTTTTTTTTTTTTTTTTTTTTTTGGACAGGTAGAATTATAGACAGTGAGAGAGAGAGAAAGGTCTATGGCTGGCACTGCACCGATCCGAAGCCAGGAGCCGGGTGCTTCCTCCCAGTCTCTCATGCAGGTACAGGGACCCAAGTACTTGGGCCATCCTCCACTGCCCTCCTGGGCCACAGCAGAGAGGTGGACTGGAAGAGGAGCAACTGGGACTAGTACTTGGCACCCCAGTTGGGACTAGAACCCAGGGTGCCGGCGCCACACGTGGAGGATTAGCCAAGTGAGCCATGGTGCCAGCTGTCCACATTTTTATTTGATTCATTGAATTCTTCATTTCCAATATTTCATTTTGATTTATCTTTAAGATCTCAATTTCATGTGAAAAATGTTAATTTATGTCATGTATGGATTTCTTCTGACTACTTCTAAGTAATCCAGTGATCAATTTTTTGAGATCTATTTCTGGCATTTCTTCTATCTCTTTCTTCATTTTCACATTCTACTGTTGAAGTATTCCTGTGTTCCTTTGGAGGAATCATATTGTCTTCCTTATTCTTATTTCTTGAGTTGTTGCATTTATTTTGGGGCATTTGTGGAGATATTTCTTGTTGTTGTTGTTTTCCCTCATGATGGCTTTGATCTTTGGACTATGCCTCTGTAGATTAGTAAAATGTCTGCTATTTCAGTGACTACCCTGAGGTGTGTGCTGAGTGTGGCCAGGGAGCTCTGTTCAGTGCTCCAGAGTGAGGGGAGTGTCCAAGGTAACACCCAAATTTGGTGTGGTAAATCTCTTTTTCTTTCCTCAGAGGGGAGGATTAATCTGCTCTGTTGGTGATTAATCTGCTCCTTCCTCTGAGGAGACCAATGCCTGGTTGCTAGCCCCCAGTGTGCATAATATCCATTTGCACTGCCACAAGAACCACACAAAGGATCTGTGCAGTCCCTGGTGTGAGTATGGATCCCTCAGCAATGACCCTCATCAGGGAATCCTAGGGCCCTGAGCATGTGGAGCCACCCACAGTGAGTATCTAAAGGCCCAGCCAAACCCTATACCCTCACACACTGCCGCCACAGTATTTTCAGAGTCCCAGCACAAAAGGCTCCCACAGTCACGAGTACCAAGCCCCCTGTCAATTCCCCCAGCCAGACGCAGAAGTCTTCACTCAGCTGGTTGCTGGGTGTGAGGACACGAGCTAGTGTAGCTGTTATGTATGTACAAAATGAGCTTACCCTCTCACAGCTAGTTAGTTACAAGACACTGGTGCTGGGTGATCAGTCAGGAAAGAGAAACGTACCCCCTTCTTTTTCCTTCTATGTTGGCAAGTACACTGTCCCCTACAGGGCTCCAAGTCATATTCACTCCAGGTTCTTCAGCAACTTTATTGCCAGTGGCTTGGGTTGCTGCTGTCTGGTCTCATCTCACTCTCCAAAGCTGATGTTGAGGCTTTTGGCTGCTGGGGTGCTTAGCTGTGCATGTCCACACCCTCCTTGTAGATCCATAGTGTCCCTCTCAATTGCCTGAAGATTCCTCTGCTGTTTTCTCCCTAACTCTTCCCTGATACTGAACTCTCTCCACTTTTTTTAACTACCTTCCCCTACAGTAGAGCAGTAAGTGCCCTCCCTATGCCTCCATCTTGGTCCAGACTCTAATGACATTTTCATTATGAAATGCCCCTCTTCTTCCTTGGGAACATTCTATATAAAGTTGACATTTCTGATTTTAATAGAGCCATTCTATTTCCTGTGCCTAGTGATTGAATATTATAAATTTTATTAAAGACACTTTTATTGGGTCACTTTTAGTGTTCTTATATTTAAAGTGGCAATTTTTAGAAAGAATTTAAATTCCTTTTTAAAGACATTTATTTTATTTTATTTGAAAGAGAGATTTACAGAGAGAAGAAGGAGAAGAAGAAGAAGAAGAAGAAGAAGAAGAAGAAGAAGAAGAAGAAGAAGAAAGAGAGAGAGAGAGAGAGAGAGAGAGAGAGAGAGAGAGTCTTCCATCCACTGGTTCATTACCCTAATGGCTGCAATAGCCAGACTGGACCAGGCTGAAGCCAGGATCCAGGTGCTTCATCAGGGTCTCCCATGTGGGTGGTAGGGGCTCAAGTACTTGGATCATCTTCTGCTACTTTCCTTGGTACACAGCAGTGTCTTTGACGTAATTTGGGTTTGCAGCCACCACAATAATTGTAAGTCAACTGCTCCTTCTCTTCTGATCATAGGAAGCAGGGATAAAATTATGACAAGGATCTTAAATAGAGATGGTAAATGCCAATATTTTGACTGCTAAAAATTATTAATATAGAGTATTTCTATCTATATGTTTTTAGGTGCATATCAAAAAATCTATAGAAAAACACAATTTGAATATAAGAAATATGAGTGGTTAAAATTCGTGGAGATTGAAGATTTGTTTTCCTTGTAGGGATATATCATTTCTCTTACAGACTTAGATATTCAAACTCATTGTATTTGTTTCTAATTGTGATATGATGCTACATTGGAAAAAATCTTTTTTTTTTACTGTTGTTTTCCTTTTCTTTTTGTTTTTAGTTAGTAAATATAAATTTCCAAAATACAGTTTATGGATTACAATGGCTTCCCCCTCCCATATTTTCCCTCCCAATCGCACCCCTCCCATCTCCCACTCCCTCTCCCATTCCGTTCACATCAAGCTTCATTTTCAATTCTCTTTATATACAGAAGATTGATTTAGTATATATTAAGTAAAGATTTCATCAGTTTGCACCCACACAGAAACACAAAGTGTAAAATACTGTTTGAGTACTAGTTATATCATTACTTCCCATTGGACAACACATTAAGGACAGAACCCACATGAGATGTAAGTACACAGTGACTCCTGTTGCTGACTTATCAATTTGACACTCTTGTTTATGGCGTCAGTAATCTCCCTAGGCTCTAGTCATGAGTTGCCAAGGCTATGGAAGCCTTTAGGATTCGCCGACTTCGATCTTATTCCAAAAGGGTCATAGTCAAAGTGGAAGTTCTCTCCTCCCTTCAGAGAAAGGTACCTCCTTCTTTGATGGTCCCATCCTTTCTACTGGGATCTCACTCACAGAGATCTTTCATTAGGTCTTCTTTTTTTTTCCAAGAGTATCTTGGCTTTCCATGCCTAAAATACTCTCATGGGCTCTTCAGCCAGATCCAAATACCTTAAGGGCTGATTCTGAGGCCAGAGTGCTATTTAGGACATCTGCCATTCTATGAGTCTGCTGTGTATCCTGCTTCCCATGTTGGATCGTTCTCTCCCTTTTTGATTCTATCAGTTAGTATTAGCAGACACTAGTCTTGTTTGTGTGATCCCTTTGACCCTTAGACCTATCAGTGTGATCAATTGTGAACTGAAATTGATCACTTGGACTAGTGAGATGGCATTGGTACATGCCACCTTGATGGGATTGTATTGGAATCCCCTGGCACATTTCTAACTCCACCATTTGGGGCAAGTCCAGTTGAGCATGTCCCAAATTGTACATCTCCTCCCTCTCCTATTCCCACTCTTATATTTAACAGGCATCACTTTTCAGTTAAAATTTAAACACTTAAGAATAACTGTGTGTTAATTACAGAGTTCAACCAATAGTACTAGAACAAAAAAATACTAAAATGGATAAAGTATTACATTGTACATCAACAGTCAGGACAAGGGCTGATCAAGTCACTGTTTCTCATAGTGTCCATTTAACTTCAACAGGTTTCCCCTTTGGTGCTCAGTTAGTTGTCACCAATCAGGAAGTACATATGGTATTTGTCCCTTTGAGACTGGCTTAATTCACTCAGCATGATGTTTTTCAGATTCCTCCATCTTGTTGCAAATGACCACATTTCATTTTTTTGACTGCTGTATAGTATTCTGTAGAGTACATGTCCCATAATTTCTTTATCCAGTCTACTGTTGATGGGCATTTGGGTTGGTTTCAGGTCTTAGCTATTGTGAATTGAGCTGCAATTACCACTGAGGTGCAGATAGCTTTTGTGTTTGCCAATTTAATTTCCTTTGGGTAAATTCCAAGGAGTGGGATGGCTGGGTTGTATGGTAGGGTTATATTCAGGTTTCTGAGGAATCTCCAGACTGACTTCCATAGTGGCTTAACCAGTTTGCATTCCCACCAACAGTGGGTTAGTGTCCCTTTTTCCCCACATCCTCTCCAACATCTATTGTTAGTAGATTTCTGAATGTGAGCCATTCTAACTGGGGTGAGGTGAAACCTCATTGTGGTTTGATTTGCATTTCCCTGATGGCTAGTGATCTTGAACATTTTTTCATGTGTCTGTTGGCCATTTGGATTTCCTCTTTGGAAAAATGTCTATTGAGGTCCTTGGCCATCTTCTTTTTTAACAGGTCCAATTCACCTTATAATTATTCCAAACTCACACAAAAAATCACAACAGTGATCAAGTTTAAATTTGTGTATGACTATTTTTAACAAAAGATATATACTTGAAAGCATCCATTTCATCAGTTGTTAACAGAATATACATTCTAACTAATTATGAAAATATATTGTTTTAGATTAACAAATATTTTATGAGCTTCTGCCTGTTTACTTGCCCTTACCTTTAGGTGTCAATAATGGCTCCAGTAAATGAATTCTTTTTTTAAAAGATATATTTATTTATTTGAAATGAAGAGTTACAGAAGTAGACAGAGGGAGAAGAAGAGGGAGAGGGAGAGGGAGAGGGAAAGGGAGAGAGAAAGAGAGAGAGAGAGGTCTTCCATCCAATGGTTCACTTTCCAATTGGCCACTACTGCCTGAGCTGTGCCGATCCGAAGCCAGGAGCCAGGAGCTTCTTCCCGATCTCCCACCTGAGTGCAAGGGCCCAAGGACTTGGGCTATCTTGTACTGCTTTGCCAGGCCATAGCAGAGAGATGGATTTGAAGTGGAGCAGCCGGGTCGACGCTTCAGGCCAGGGAATTAACCTGCTGAGCCACAGCGTCAGCCTCAAGCCTTCTCTTAATAACACTGACAACATAAAAAGTGTCATTTCCGTACATAAGGGATAATTTTGCTAAGGAGGTAGCTAGAATATATTGGAATTTGAGGGAAATAGAGGCATACATTTTAGGTAAAATGTACAACTGGTGCCTGCAGCCATCAGAATATATTTTTCCCAATAAATTTTTTTTTATTAATGACATCAGCAAAGATCTGAAGATGGTAATTTTTAGATAATTTCCAACTCTTATCTTCAATAAATGCTTTTTATATATACTTATATATATGGAAAATATATACATATATATGAGGTGCTTCAATATAGAAAAAAGAGAAAAGAAACAAAGGAAATTGTACTTTGGGTTATTTGCAGTGGAGTAGTTCATAAATTTTCTAGCGGATGGCTAAAATTATCCCTTCAGCAGCAATCAAATACTAAGCTTCTTTCTTGTTATGGGAGGACAATTGTACTCATACTACAAAGTACCTTGAGATCAATCCTGGGATTTAAATACTTAGCATATATATATAATCTTGTATTAAAGCTGTATTTTGTAAGAATAATCTATCAAGGAAAACTTGGCCTTCTTCACTAGATATTCAATGAATGAGGACTGAGCAAAAAATCAAAACCTTAAATAGGTTTAAGCATTTGACTTTCTAAATCATATATAACATGGTCATTCTATGGGACTAATTATGCTTTAACCAGAACACAGAGTGGAAAGGAAAATTATTGCCTGATAAATTCATAAATTCAAGGAAGCAAAGGGGATAAAAGGAACAGAGAAAGTTTCATAAAATAATAATTATGACGTTGATTTTTTTATT
Source organism: Lepus europaeus (assembly GCF_033115175.1). Lineage (NCBI taxonomy): Eukaryota > Metazoa > Chordata > Mammalia > Lagomorpha > Leporidae > Lepus > Lepus europaeus. The sequence goes on along the minus strand of NC_084829.1, from coordinate 127,245,621 downwards.
ATGCTTTTAAATTGACCAACATATTTATGACAACAAAAATTTAGGGTACTAAAAATTGGGTATTAAGAGTAGCCTTTTAATCAGGAACCGTCCAAAGGCCTTATTCACCTCTGATAAACTCATGAGTTTCTTCCACAATGTTAATAACAAGCCACCTGGGAAAATAAAAGTATTTATGTTTTCAGTTAGTTATGAAAATATGAATATAATTTCAAAATCTAGAAGTACACAAAATTAATTAAAATTTTAAATTATGCAATGTATTATATTAGTACCTCCACTTGACCATTAGAGTTAGCAAATTATGTGAGAAAATGTGTAGTATTGGGTAGTATGACAGCATAATTTAAGGACCCCTTACCTTAATCTAGAATTATACCTATTCAGAAATGATTGAATAATGAACAATGCATTAGTCACAAAATTATATGGGATAAATAAAGGATAATTTTGAACAGGAGTGTTAAATTGTTAAGTCAACAACAGAAGTCACTGTGTACTTACATCCCATGTGGGATCTGTCCTTAATGTATTGTCTAATGTGCAGTGATGCTATAACTAGTACTGAAACAGTGTTTTTACACTTTGTGTTTCTGCGTGGGTACAAACTGATGAGATCTTTACTAATTATATACTGAATCGATCTTCTGTATATAAAGATAATTGGAAATGAAAAAGAACAACCTGGTGTTAAATTGGAAATGGCATAGATAATTAATTAATTTTTTAAAAAAATATTATGTAGGATCTCTGTCTTTAATGTGCTGTATACTCTTATTTAATGCTATAACTAGTACTCCAACAGTATTTTTTTTTTCACTTTGTGTTGCTATATAGGGGCAAACTGTTGAAATCTTTACCTAATATATACTAAACTGATCTTCTGTATATAAAGAGAATTGAAAAAGAATCTTGATGTGATTGGAAGGGGAGAGGGAGCGGGAAAAGGGAGGGTTGTGGGTGGGAGGGAAGTTTTGGGAGGGGGAAGCCATTGTAACACATAAGCTGTACTTTGGAAATTTATATTCATTAAATAAAAGTTTAATAAAAAAAGATTATTTTGTTCTAAATAAAATATTTTAAGATCCATGGTAAGCCATTTCCTATTCCTGCTTAAAAGTTTTCATTCATTGGAGAGAATATCTTCCTGTGAGAAAAGAGACCTGGTTTTTCTCCAACTCTCACTGAAACTGAGTAATATTTGGTAACTAAATGCCCCAAGGTCTTCGAGTTATTTCTTGAAAAAGTAGATTGAAACTAACGTATGTACACAGTTCTAATTCTAAAATGATCAGACTTAATGTATATTATTTATTAAGCCATTGGCAGTTCAATATTTTCAAGGAAGTAAGTACTGCATACTGAAAACAATTACCCAGACTAAAGTTAAACAGCTACTTGTTTAACACTACTTCAGATTTAAATAAAGTTTTGACTTCAGACAATTAACTACATGGGTCTTTTCACTAAAAATGAGGGTAGTGTCACCTATTTTGTGCTGTTGTTATTAATGTCTACAGACATTAAATATGTCAAGACATTAACCCTAATATCCATCATTTAAATGATGCTCAACAAATACTATATAACTGGCTCTCTCTGTAGCTGATCTTTCTACTTCCATTTCAACTATATTACTTATTTTATTCTCTATCTCAGTGGATGACATCGTCTTACACTCTTTCAGCAAAACAAAAAATGACTGAGTCATTGTCCCTCCTTCTCCTCAAATGCAGACATCACATCCTATGGACCTGATGCTCTTGTGCCCGTTCACATCTGTCCTGTCACATTAACTCCCACTGCAACTTGTGTATTAATGCATTTTTAAGGGATAGCAATAGTTCTAGATGCACACTGTTACAATTTACTCTCCAATATTCCTAATATTTTTAGCTATTTAATCTGAAAAATCACATCAATTGCCCACTAAAAAGTCCTTAGCATTCCTTTAGTCAGACCAAATACAAGATAACTTAATATACAATACAATACAAAATAAGTTCATAGGAACTCTATCAGCTACATATCTTTTCTCATCTTCCTTGGGACAACAATTTCTCCTCCTCTGATTTAGATTCATGTAGTAAATGGAGAAATCAACCTCGTACATCTCCTCCTGTGTTGCAATTGTCTGTCTGTCTGTCTGTATTTCTTTCTTTCTTTCTCTCTCTCTTTCTTTCTGTCTCTCTCTCTCTCTCTTTTTTTTTTTTTTTGACAGGCAGAGTTAGAGAGTGAGAGAGAGAGAGAGAGAGAGACAGAGTGAAAGGTCTTCCTTTTTCCAATGGTTCACCCCCCAAGTGGCTGCTACGGCTGGCGAGTTGGGGCAGGCACGCTGCTCTGATCCGAAGCCAGGAGCCAGGTGCTTCTCCTGGTCTCCCATGCAGCTGCAGGGCCCAAGCACTTGGGCCATCCTCCACTGCACTCCCGGGCCACAGCAGAGAGCTGGACTGGAAGAGGAGCAACCGGGACAGAATCCATCCCGGTGCCCCCAACCAGGACTAGAACCCGGGGTGCTGGCACAGCAAGCGGAAGATCACCTTACTGAGCTGAGGCGCCAGCCGCAATTGTATTTCAATGATTGGGCACTGGGCCCAGGATAGTCACTTAGTGTTTAGCCTAGGCACTAGAGAAACAAAAAGAAGTCATATACTTTTCAGTCTGTAAGGGGAAACTGAGAAGGAAATCATTATAGTTATATGATTACACAGTATGAAAATGATAATGGAAGAGATCCCCCATTAGTAAAAGAAGTGTAAGGCAGTTCTTTATACTGATGTAGGTTAGACAACTGAATGATCAGGATAGCAGTCAGGAAATCTAAGCCTTCAGAAAATTGAAAGAGGAACAAGAATTTGTCACGCAAATAATGAGGGGAGGTGGATTCCAAGTAGCATGACAGTTAGGGATCAGCAATCCTTTGAACACAGAGTATGGAGAGATAGGGGTAATGAAGGACCTCATTTTCACAGAAAAATGAGATGCAATCTTAATCTGAAAGTCAGACTGCTATTAGGATAAATTTCAGAAAAATTTACAAAGAGACACATAAAAAGATATTTATTTTACAAATGCCTATTACTACAGGAACTAGGAAATATTGATGATGGTTTGACAGAATCTTATTAGGGAATAGAAGGGGACAGTGATGAAAACCAGGGAAGAAATTATAAGGATTTGCCTTAGGAAATCCACATATTGAAGAGGAGGAAATAGAATCAACTCTTAGAAGTGGGGAAACAGATAGGACATCATTATTTAGGAGAACAATTTATGGTTGAACATAACATTTTGATATGGAAAAGGTGAAATATCTGTGAAATGTGAAAGCAATACTTTATAATGAACTTACATTTTGAATATAGTTTGAATATAGTTTCAATAAAAATGTGTTCTGATAATTTGTATATGAATTTTATGTATTAAGCTATGAGTTCTTAGAAAGTTAAACATCTTTATTATAATTGCTTTACAATAACATAAAATACAGTAGATACTCAATAACTCTTGCTGAATGAACTATTAAATCATATATCACTAATTCATTTAAGTTTTATTCCCATTATAATTCATAATCATACCTGTGATTTTATTTACTCTTGATAGTGTTGTTATTGATGTCAAATGTGCTTTTTCATATAAATTGAAGTCAGAGGGAAGAATTTTTGCATCCTGGTCTGTGAGTAGCCTATGTGGGAACCCTATTAGTATTTCCACTGCGCTTGCAAAGTATGGGCGATATTCTGCTGCCTCACAAAATTCAATGACAGATAGAAAATCCATCATGAAGTCTCTTTCAGTTGCTGAAGAATATTCTGATCTAAAAGAGCATAATTTAAAAAATGAACAAAATAGATCATTTCAGATACAAATTAAAGACCAGATATGTATTTTCATACATGCATTTTACATAGAGTTACTGTGTAAGTTAGTGAATACTCACCAGGATCTGCAATTTAGTATAATGGAGTCAATCCCCCATAAGAGCATTTATAAGTTAAAATAATTATAGCGTATAGCAATCCTTTTATCACTTCCATAAGATTTACTCCTCTGTATTTTTCATTGTATATCTCTAATTTCTATCCTGCTCACTTCTCTAAGCATCAGTCATTTTCTACAAAGGTAACTTGAGACTATGTAAAATGAAACAAAATAATGAGTAAGAGATCATCTGATAGCAATTTCTGAGAATTCTGCAAAAAATATTTAACTTATTTTTTTAATATTTATCTCATGAGTATGCATAGAATTATCTAAACACATGAGGAATAATAAATGAATGAAGTATTTGGCATGGTAACCAAAGCATTGTCCTGAAGAAGATTCATGGCAGAGTCCTAGACCAAACAAACAAATAGAGAGTTCAAATTCTTTTGATTCCTTGCAAATGGAAGTTTCAAGGTAACAAATGGAAAGTGATTCTTTCTTGATGAGAATTACTATAAAAGAATAAAGCATTAAAAACATGTTTGATAGCATCACAGATAAAAAGAGTTTTGAGATTCATGAAATAAAACCCCAGGAAAGAAGGGTGATCCTAGACTGAGTATGAAATATGTGAAAGTTTTTCCACTCAAAGAAATAGAGGATATTGAAAACTATAGTTCAAATGTTGAGAAAATAGGAAGAGTCTTTGGTAGAATTGTGGAATTAGAGAAGAAAAATGTTAGTTGATGACTAACCAAATTGAAGAGGCCATGATACACAACTCCATGTTTCACTTAGGAGTATGGGTTTTAGAGTGAACAAGATGGGAGCACGTATTTTAGAATGAACCAGAAATAAGCCAACTCACAAAGACTTCAGCCCACTTTTAAATAACTATAATCCCCATTTTGAACTAAAGTGATATGTTTCCAACCTGACTGCCTGGAGTAAAAATTAATTCTCCCTGTAGTAAGACAGTATCATCTATGGACACAAATTTTCCCGTTAATTTTCATTTGCAGTGTCCATCACAGGAGACAAACCAGGCAAATAAATAAAATAATAACAATTGCCTGGACAACTAAAGGAACCACATGCATACATCCAGACATGTACACATGATAGGATCTCTAAGAGACACGTATTTTGGAGTTATGAAGTATGGGCTTCAAAAACAGTTATGATAATAAACGATCGATTAAGACATTTCAGAAGACAGCTTAAAAATATAAAAGCTATTCAAATGAGAGTTGCAGTAATGAAAACACAATGGGTTAAAGTCCCAGTCTGCAGTACCAGCATCCCCTATGGGTGTCAGCTCAAGTCCCAGCTCTCTGCTATTGCCTAGGAAAGCAGCAGAGGATGGTCCAAGCTTTTGGGTCTCTGGTATCAGCGTGGGAGACCCAGAAAAAGCTCCTGGCTCCTGGTTTCAGATCAGTTCAACTCTGACCGTTGTAGTATTTGAGGAGCGAACCAGCAGATGGAAGACTCTTCTCTCTCTTTGGCTCTACCTCTCTTTGTAATTCTGTCTTTCAAATAAAAAAAAAAAAAACTTTAAAAAAAGAAAGAAATAGCAGAAAATGCAGACAAAAGCCAAATTGTGAATTGAAAGGTAAAACAAAATCCCCAAAGAACAAAGGTGAAAATAGTAGAAAGTCAAGAAATTTGTGGAATTGATCAATGATACATGGCAGAAAATTTTAACATATATTCAGGGAAGTTTCAAAAGGGGAGAACTTATACAAAGAAGCAGAATAATATTTGAAAAGGAAGTAATGACAGTTTTCTAAATCTGATGAAAGACACCATATTCCACTACTAAAATAAATTTAGGCACATGAAAATAAAGCTATAAAAAATATAAAGCTACAAAAGAGAAAGAACAAAGAAATCATGTTTTTAAATATCTGTGTATTCATTTTAAAGCATATTTACAGAGATAGAAGGGGAGACAGAGACAAAGAGAGAGAGCAGAGAGAGATCTTCCATCCACTGGTTTATACCCTGAAGACCTCAGTGTCTCAGATTGGGCCTGCATAAGCCAGGAGCCTCTAACTCCATCTGGATCTCTCACATCGGTGACCAAGAACTTGGGCCATTCTGCTGCTTTTCTAGGCACATTGCAAAGGAGCTGAATTGGAAGCAGAGTAGACAGGAATCGAATCAGGACTCATAAAGGATGCCAGCATCATAGGCAGTAGCTTAACCCACTGTGCCACAGTGCGAGCCCCAAGAAATAATTTCTAATTAAGTGAAAACACTACGTAACATGTATCAGCAATAGAATTAAGTTCTTTAAACTAGACATTTAAATTAGAAGTCAAAAAATTAATAAAAGCTAAAATTTCTAAAAGAAAATATAAGTCATATATGCATATATGCATGTGCATATTTATATGAATATACAATATATATGCACATATATAAATGAATACATAAGGCTAAAAATAACCAAATAAATATATAAGAATATTCTTAAAAATATAAAGGCAAAATTATCATATTTCAGATAAATAAAAGTTGAGAAAACTTTTCACCTCAGATCAGGAAGAAAGTGATTTTTAAAAGATTTCTTCAAGGAAAGGAAAAATATGCCAGAGGGTAGTTTAGAGATTCAGGCTGAAAAGAAGGGAATGGGAAAAATAAGTGCTTAGGCAAATCAACAAATAATTTTTCTTTATAAAATAATTATCTATAATATTTTTTACAGCACATTATTTCAACTACACATTGTGGCAGGGATAAAGGGATTTGAAATATTCAGAATTCCTTGACCTTTTCATGAAGAAAAGTCCCTATGCAAAACTTTAATATGCCACTAATGCACAATTAGAGTGAATACTAGCCGGCGCCGCGGCTCAATAGGCTAATCCTCTGTCCTCCGGCGCCAGCCCACCGGGTTCTATTCCCGGTCGGGGCACCGGATTCTGTCCCGGTTGCCCCTCTTCCAGGCCAGCTCTCTGCTGTTGCCCAGAGTACAGTGGAGGATGGCCCAAGTGCTTGGGCCCTGCACCCCATGGGAGACCAGGATAAGCACCTGGCTCCTGCCTTTGGATCCGAGCAGCGCGCCGGCCGTGGCGGCCATTGGAGGGTGAACCAATGGCAAAAAGGAAGAACTTTCTCTGTCTCTCTCACTGTCCACTCTGTCAAAAAATAAATAAATAAAAATAAATAAATAGAGTGAATACTAAGACAGTATTGAAAAACAAAAGAACTCAAGGATCATCCGGCTGGACAAAGAACAAAGCTGCTCTAGAAGCCACTGGTCAGACACCGACTGCATCTGAGTTCACTTGGGTCAGAAACTGAGCCTCAGCAGTCTCTGAAGCATTGAAATCATACTGAGTTTTCCTCCTCAAAACAAATGCACAAGAAAAGTCCAATGGAAAACACCATATATTTGTAAACTAGGTAATACAGTAACAATGAGTCAAACAAAAATCCTCAATGAAAATTAGAAAATTATATTTATTACTTCTGCTGGTTAATGTGATGTAGTAAAATTTATGGAATTTATGTAAAGCCTCATCTGAAGCAAATCTATATTCTTGGGGAGGTATAAATTATATAAATTTTCATTTCTTGATATGAGCAAAAATAAAAGTAAATGAAAATATATTAGCAAAGAGGATAGGAAAATAGAGACGCCCTGAAACCACCAAAATACAAAATTAACTTAAAACAGAATTTTGGAAGTCAAAAATTACTTCTTGGGAAAACTGTAACTACATCAGTGAAATCTAACAACATGTAAGTAAGAAGTTACATCCGTGTTACACAGAACCTCACCGAGAGGAATGCAGAGGATCCTGCCACGCTGTGCTCAGGGAAGCACACTTCCCTGGTATGAGCACGGCGGCAGTCCTGTCTCTGCTAAGCAGGCTAGGTGAGGGCACACCCTGCCAATGGAATGGGGCAGCAGAAGGCAGCAGGTGGGTCATCTGCACTTGGAAAGGAATGCTGATTTCCGGAGCTTGACACTATGATCAAAACTCTAGATACTTGTGACATAGGTCCAGATGTACTGCCAGATAAGGATCACCTGGCCGTTCTTTGTCATGGAACATAAAGCCCAGTTTTCTAATGAACTTTCATTAATCATTACTATGCCTAGGTGCTTGCCTGCATGTGTATTTGTTTGTACCCAATAATAAAAAATGCTCACTGGGGTCTATTTGGCAGTGCTTTCCTGTGGAAGACTCTCATGTCCTGTTTCATCATTATTGAGGAACTTTTCAACTCATCCCCTGAGCCAACATTTCAAGAAAAGAAAATCTAAGGCCAATCTTGCTCAAGAGTGTAGATACAAATTACAATTTCTGCTAGCTTACTAAAGGTAATAATGAAGAAAAAGATAATTTTTATGGCCAATCTTGTTTATTTCATAGATGGGAGAGTATCACTCCATTTGAAATTAAATTGCGTATGCTTAACTGTGACAGAACAATGAAGGAAAACCAGGTGGTTTTCTAAATAGAAAGACTGTTGTCTAGTTATTCATGAAAACTTCTAACAAGCTTAGAGTAAAAAGGTAGGTGCTTTAAGTTATTTATCAAAATCCTAAATCTAATTTTAGCACATTTATTCAACAGTGCACAGCAATATAATAATACAAGAAAACTAGTAAATATCAGAATGTGAACTGAATAAACTCTTTCTGTCTGCACAGTAAATTACATGTATATAGATGTAAAAAAAAGTATAAAATCTTTTAGAATTGATATGACAATAATAGGAACTTTAAAAACAATGTCGTTAAAATAGTCACTTGTATTTTGATATACCAGCAATAAAAATAAATGAGAAATTGGATAAAAATCATAGTTATTAGCAACATAAAGTCATCAAATTTGTAATAATTCAAAAAAATACGTTAAATAAACCAATAGTTATTCTAAAACATCATCAAAAATAAATATACAAATGTGAGGCTTAATCCCATGAAATGGTTACTTCTAGAAATAAAGAAAAGTTATATATTAACTACTTGATAGGGTTCAGCATAACAAATAGATTCAAAAAAGTATTGTGAAGGTTTAAATTATTCTCAAATTGACCTACAAATTAATGCAATCCCAACTCAAATCTCAACGTTTTTTTCTGCTGGTATTAACTAACCAAATGCCAAATTTGTAAACATATGCAAATGGTGAAAGATAGCAAAGACAATCTTGAAAATGAGGAAAATATTTGGAAGAATTACAATATCTATTAACAGGTTACACTGTAAATTTAGTCATGAGGACTTTGTGAAACCCATACAAAACAAATAAAAGAAACAGTTCTTGCATAACACAACAAAATACTGAGAGGCTGAAAATCTACATAATCTCGGGATAGATTTTTTTTTTCTTAAATGAGAAAAACTGTTTAAATCATTAAGAAAACATTGAAAAGTTGGTCAAGATTAAGAAACTTTTACACTGGAAGGACAGTGTGGTGCAGTGTGTTAAACTACCACTTGGGACACCAACATGCCACATTTAATGTTGGTTCCAGTGTTTCTCTGTTTTTCTTCCAGCTTCCTGCTAACATGCCTGGGGATGCAGTAGATGATGGCTTTAGTGCTTGCATCCCTGCGGCCCATATGGAGACTATGATGGAGCTCCTGTCTCCTGGCTTTTAATATGGCAGAACCATGACTGTTTGTGGGCATTTGGAGAGTGAACAGGTGGGTCTCTCTCTCTCTCTCTCTCTCTCTCTCTCTCTTCTCTTCTCTTCTCTTCTTTTCGTCTATCGCCTCTCTCCTCACCTCTTTCTTTTTTCTGCCTTTTAAAAAATACATAATAAATAAATCTTAAACTTTCTCATTCCGTTTTTTATTACATTAAAACATCATTAAGTCAGTAACCTGTTAAACATAAACTAAGAGAAGTTAGTATTTCAAGCCATTTTTTTTTTAATTTGGTGGTGATAGTGTGTAACAAATCTGGCTCAGAATTTTACCACATTATTCACGTAACTACCTTGTACAGTCATCCCTCAATATCTGCAGGTTCTGTGTCTGTGGATACAACTAACCTCAATTGGAAAATATTGAGAAAGAAAATTGTATCTCTACTAGAAGAACATGTGCAGACCCCTTTGTCATTATTCTCTAAACAGTACAATACAGCAACTATTTATATAGCATTACATTGTATTATGTGATTGATCTAGAGATGGCTTAAAGAAAACAAGTAGATGTGGATAGGTTATATGCAAGTACAACACCATTTTATAGGATATTTTACTAGATTTTGGTATCTTCAGAGATCCTGGAACCAATCCCCAACAGACGCTGAGGGGTGACTATATATGTCATCCGGAATCCAAGAACAGACAAACATTTATTGCATGTTGCATTCAATAAAATTTAAGCCATAAAAAACAGCTTTACTATGAACTAACTATAAGAAAATGCTATGAACTTCCTCCTGGAAAAGGTGTACATACAGCCGTCTTTTCATCTATTTCTTTACTTAGCTGGCTTTTATATGGACTGCAAATAAAAGTGAAAGACTCATTTGCTGAGATGTTTTGGAAAAACGGGAAATGAATATTGGAGGTGAAAATATGCATTATGGTTTACACTGCTAGGAAGAAATGGCAGTTAAATCTATCACAGAGAGTGGTCATCTTACATGTCATTGAACTTCGCCTTTGCAACATTAACGGCAGCTTGATGGGCATCCCACATGTATTTGATCACTGTAGTATCATTTCCATAAGTAAAGGGAATAGTTCCAACCTTGGAAAGAGTCATCTTTGACTGCATATACTACAAAATAAATAATGTGTTTTATGTAAGTAGAAGAACCCAACATGTCATTAAAATAAATTTAATCACAAGTCCCATCGATTTCTGAAATACGTTCCTGTGAAATAAATGTATTTTCAGAATTGATTACTGCATTGAATAGGACATTCTACTTTTATTTACTTTATGAAGATTTATGCTAATATACTTGCACATGTAAGCATGATTTGGTAATTATTATTAGCAATTATACTGAAAAAAATCATACATGAAATTATATAAACTTTCTATTAATCATCCACTCAGTGGTATATCAGGACACTAACAAGGATAATTCCAAGGGAAGGATCATTACTGTATACTTACAGTTTTATATGTACATTAATATGAAGTTTTGTCAATATTTAAGTAATACATTCATTGAGAGATTATCAATGTCTTTATTGATACCATTCAGGAAAAAAAAAAAATCACTGTATTCTCTTACCTGATAAAACCTTTTGGCTACATCCATAGCTTGTGGGTAGGCTCTACGACATTCCTCAATTGAATAACAGAAGTCAGATCTGCGTTCCTCTCCAGATAAAAACTCTATCTCATACGGTATATCTCTTAAAAACCCAGATTCCACTGCAGCAAGGAAATTCATAGCAATCACATAGAAATTAATGCCTGCAGTGTAACAGAGAAGAAAGTTGTCTGGAATCACCAACTGGCTAATAAGAGTTAGGTGAAAACTCAAGTCGCTCTCTATATCAATTTAGTTTATCTTTCAAGTAATACTGTCAAATTTACTGGCTCTAGGAAACATCCGAGGGTAGGAAAACTTGGAGTTAATCACAGTCGGGAAATTCTCCACAGTAGGGGCCCAGTCTGCATGCAGATAGCTGTACATAAATGAACTTGATGCAACTGAATTCCAAGTGATCAATGTTCTGTACTTATTACTCTTCAAGTAGGAAATAGATCACAAGGTTTGCCTGAGAAAGCAATCTACCATTTGGTGTACATGTAGACGGTGCTCGGTATGTGACTTGGGAAACACAGCCTAATTAAGAAGCTCAGCATGAACTATCTTGGTCCGTCCTTTCAATTCTTGCAGAGCCTCATGTTTCTGACTCCCTGCTCCAGAAAGCCCCACTACATTTCTTTAACTTTAGATTTAGTATTGTTCTTCAGCTTCTTGGTGCTAACTCCTCTCAGTCAAGTACTCAGATTCTAAGTACCTGTGTATATTCTGTCTTTGGACTGTTCATCTTCTTCTCAATGCCTGTGTTCATCTTGTCTAAGAGAAACCTGAAAGCTCTAGACCTCATTACTCCTAGGTTCATCCCACGGGCTGGTTTCCTGGGTCCCAGGCCTAGTTCCAGGATTTCTGACAACGAACACATCCTCCCATCTTTCTGCTTAACTACCAGAGAAACATTGTGATTGCCCATCCTGTTGTCAGGAAAGCTAGGATACCTAATGACACGAAACGTGAGAGCAAAGACAGAAATTTCATCAAACATTCTTCAGTCTTAGATGGCAAGTTATTTTCTCACTGTTTAATATCTGGTACACCAGGTGACCATCTCACTCCACTTGTTTGGTCCTTTAATTTGAATTTTTAAAATTGAGTGAATTTACAGTTTACTTTGAGCTGTCCGTTAGAAATTATTAAGCCTCTGAGATGTGATAGAACACATTAGGTCACTGAGGCCCAAAATTCCCACACTCGATAAAACAGGGCACAGATGATCTAAAGGTTAATGGATGGTCGATTGCTTGGGAAAGCCCCTCACCTCGACATTCCAGATTGCTGAGACAAGACACTGTAGAAAAGGGACTTTACCAACCAGCCCTTCTGCAACAGGACCCTTCCCAAAAAGCAACAAAAATAAGCTGCCACCCATTGCTAGTGGGGCTGAACATTCACTTTCAGCCTCTCCACCCACTCTCTGGGTGACTTACAATCCTGTCCCAAACTACTTTCATGTTGCCTTGTTTTAAGCCATAAAATCAGAAAACCTAACATTGTCTTTAGTGTGCCTAAAAGAATTTTGTTCATTACAATATGACTTATTTTTAATATACATTTGTTTTTAAAAATTTCATTTCTAATGGCTTTATACATATGAATAGATTTTTGAGAATCAGCAAATACATTCTAACGAGTTGACACTGCAATAAAGTAAATAAATTTTGCAGTGCTGCTTTGGATATCTGCATCCCACATGAGAGTGCTTGGCTTGAGACCGGGCTTTGCCTCTGATCCAGCTTCCTGCTAATACAAAACCGGTAAAAGCAGCAGATGACTGCTTAAGTACTTGGGTCCCTGCTACCCATGTGGGACACTTGGACTGAGTTCCTAGCTCTTGCCTTTGTTATGGCCTAGTTCAACTATAGCAGGCATTTGAGAAGCGAACCAGTGAATTGAAGATGTTTCTGTTTCTTTCCGTATCTCTCTGCCTTTCAAATAAAGTGAAAATAAATAAACAAAAAATTTAAGACATAAAAGCTATTTTAAAAATAGAAGGCAGAGTGTTTAGGATGTATTACTTTTTTTTTTTTGTTTGTTTTTGTTTTTTTTTTTTTTTAGCGTTAAACAGTGAGAGAGAGACAGGGAGAAAGGTGTTCCTTGCATTGGTTCACCCCCCAAATGGCCGCTACGGCTGGTGCCTTTCTCTGATCCAAAGCCAGAAACCAGATGCTTCCTTCTGGTCTCCCATGCAGGTGCAGGGGCCCAAGCATTGGGCCATCCTCCACTGCCTTCCCAGGCCACAGCAGAGAGCTGGACTGGAAGAGGAGCAACCAGAATTAGAATCCGGTGCCCATATGGGATGCCGCCTCCGCATGCTGAGGATTAACCAAGTGAGCCATGGTGCCGACCCAGATTGTATTACTACTCTGTGAAAAGAGGAAATTACTCAAACTCTATCAGTTTTGCAAGATTATCTGTATCTTGGAGGTATTAATATTAATTCTTGAGTAGAGACTGAATTAAGCACATCTCTGAATAACTTAATCTACTTAAGTGAAATAAATGTGGAATAAATGTTAAATGTTTGGGAAACAGGCTGAAAATATGTATAATAGACAACAAAAACTCTGAAATGATGGATAACAAAGTACAATATTTTCCTTTAAAATCTAACTAAAAATAATAATGCTCCATAAATTACTATTTACAAATGGCCATCATAAGAGTTTACCTGTTTCAAGTTGGTTGCATAAATTGATTAGTTCCTCGGAAATTGCAGAGAAAATTGTATATCTTTAAAAAGCAAATTTCAAAGTTTACCTCAAATTAGCCTACCCCATAAAAAACAGAGCAAGCCACATGGCCACAGATCAGGAAAGAAACACGAGGCATAGGTGACGCTTACCTCCCCAGCCACTGCTGCTGGATATGCAGCCACCACCAAAACCGCAGACTGAACTGTTCGAAGGGTCTGAGAACCGATCTGCAGAGCAAAGAGAGTAGCTAAAGAGCCCCACCATGGAAATTCAAACTTACAGTAGAAAATCATGAGAAGGAGGGGAAAAGATACATGTGGTCCGCTCCAGAAATTAGGAAAGGAATTATAATTCTTTCTCATAATGTGGTCCATTGATAGCTTTTCATGTGCTGGTCAGCTCTTGGCCAGTCGAAGCTTCTCAGAAACACCAGTCTGTAAAGCTCACGCGTTGAGTAAGCAGGATCAGCAAAGCATCTCCTGTCACAGGCAGCCTCTTTACTCACTCGATCTTTCTCCCCACTGCAGAGTGACTTGAAAATTTAAATGTACAAGAAGTAATTTGAAGTTTCAATGTACTGCATCCTATACTGCTATTCTTCATTCAACTGGGTTTCTTGGGCATCTAGTTTCTTACAAAGAACACAAATTTGGGGGACAAAACATGAAAATAGGAAGCTACTTCAAATAAAAAACTTGGTTCAAGAACCAGGAAGAATAGTGGAATTCCATAAACACACAATGAAAAGAGATGATGTTTAGAAAAACACAAAGTTCCAAGCTGAAGCATCACATCTCCATTGGTTTCATTCTACCTACTTCAGTTCATACAGAGTGATCTAGTTACTAAGCCTAAGACTATGTTTATTTCTTCTGACTCAAGCTAACATGTAACACAAAGTATAACTTACATTGAGTGTCATGTCTTATGTTGATTAGCATTATGTGGCAAAGCCCAGAATTTTAGGGACAATATGTTCTTAACCTTATCTAGTACCAAATTTCTCCCTGAGCTTCACAATTAAAAGAAGACTTTGTCATATTCTCTATAATAAATCCACCTGGTATTTAAAATAATTTTGCTTACAGAAAAGAGTAATTGCACCATTAGAAGTTCTGAGTACTGGAAAATAAATGATTATATGGATTCTGCATTCCATAAACATTCAGACAGGAACATCTAAACACATTAGTTAGGCACTTTCAGTGCTCTGAGTAACAGAGAAGGGAAAAGCATGCTTCCTTGGGAATAATTAAGATGTACATACCTGTCTTATACAGTCTTCCATAAAATATGGTTAGTGCCCACAGCACGTTTTCTGAATTGTTTTTTCCAAACTGAGCAAAATATTTGTCTGATTCTCTCATAAGAATCTTATACATTTTCAAGCGATCAGCATACTTCCAGATATCAATGATTATTTTGTTGTTCTGTACCGGAAATTCTGTTATGCTCCCACTAATCTGGTCCCAAAGAATGGGGTAGTTATCACTTCCATCTGTGGTGGACACTGGCTCTTGGGCACAACCTACAGAAAAGAGGCTTAGGAAAAGAAAAGTGGGGATCATCAAAGCAGCCCACATCCTCTCACTCTTCTTTGTGCTCAGCCGACGTCTCCGACTGAAGCAAAGCATTCATGGTAGCCCAGCGATCTCTCTTTTAAGTTAGTGAATGACAGATCTCTAAGCAGATAATACCTAAGGGATGATCACATGCATAGATAATGAGAAACAGATAATGAAGGGCAACTGTCAAACTTAGTCATTAAAATGACCAAAGGCCATTTCAAACTGCTTCTCAAGTAAATAGTCAGGTCAGAAAATTTATTGCAGGTAGTCAAATGGCCAGTTACTTCCTTTGGTTCCAAATACCTAAGCATTGTCAATTCTTCTCAACAATGTTTTACCTACTCATTTAACTCAAATGAATACTTTTATTTTTAAAAATTACCTCCCTCTGGCAAATAAAAGTAAAAAAGAAAGAAAAGGATAAAAGAGAGGGAAAGAAAACTACATTTTTTCCTGGAACAGATTAATAGAAGAAACATAACTCTTTTCTGTGTTTTTACAAGGCACTTCTTTTGATGTCTTGGTAATATAGTAGTAAGGAAGAAAGAATTAGAAATAAATTGGAAATATCTACTTTGTCATTCAGAAAATTAAGACTAGATGTTAAACAAGAAAATTTTACTGTTTTGAGTGTTGGACATTTTTGCATTCATAGGTAAGAATATAATGTATAAGTATGTATGTGTGTGATTTTAATGGGATGGAATTAAGTTCAAATTTTAAATTTATATATGTATATATATATGCTTTACTCATTTACTTGTGATTGCTTCTAGAACTTATAAAATTATTATTTAATATAATTCTATAATAATTCTATGACATACAATGTCATAGTTACTGTTTCTGTTATACATATGCTCTTTAGACAGTGAGTGAGTATGAATCATTTGAATACAGCAACTCAGGAAAAAGATCATTAAGAAATATCTAACAACGTGAGTGATCCAAAGGGTCTATCAACCCATACTACACTCCTGACACAGAACAAGAGCCCACTTGGAAGAGGAACCCTTGTTAGTACAAGTACAAAAACGCAGAGAGTGCCTTCAAAATAGTTGGGCCAGCTGATAAAAACCAAACTTAGGAAAGGAACCATGCTACCTGTGTTCTGTGTAGTAGAACATTGTGAAAATACCATTCAATATGACTGCAAGGAGGAGCGTGTGGAAGTTGTGTTGGTGAGAAAGCATATGGTTTTCTTTTTCTTTTTCTTTTTTTTTTTTTTTTTTTGACAGGCAGAGTGGAGAGAGAGAGAGGAGAGAGAGAGAGAGAGAGAGAGAAAGGTCTTACTTTTGCCGTTGGTTCACCCTCCAATGGCCACCACGGCCAGCGCATCGCACTGATCCGAAGCGAGGAGCCAGGTGCTTCTCCTGGTCTTCCATGTGGGTGCAGGGCCCAAGCACTTGGGCCATCCTCCACTGCACTCCCGGGCCATAGCAGAGAGCAGGCCTGGAAGAGGGGCAACTGGGACAGAATCCAGCGCCCCGACCGGGACTAGAACCCGGTGTGCCGGTGCCACAGGCGGAGGATTAGCCTGTTGAGCCACAGTGCCGGCCAAAGCATATGGTTTAAAATCAGCTGACATAAATGGCTTTGCTGTACTAGGTTGTTCAAACAGCTGTGCTACCCAGGCAAAATATTGACCTGGGTTGAAAAAGTGGAGTCCAGTTCCACTGTCTTTTGTGATAGACGCCCCTGTGGTATGGTAGCAGACAGGAGTCAAAATGTGTACCCTGTGGTCCCCTTGATAATTAAGTTACACAATTGCCCCAAACGAAAAGACTTGGCCTTCCAAACAATGATTGCACACCACAGCGGGGAATGCTCTGAAGGACTTACTGAAAGATATGAATCAGAGCTCACTGGCCAAGCAGCACGTGTCAATTTCACAGAGTATGGTTTCTTCCATTGTGCACAGCAGGTAGTATACAAATGTCTCAGCAAAATGTCAAGAACTTGGAAGGCGGTACAAACATTTCAAGAGCACAAAAGATATGATCATTGAAATGAGTAGTCTGAACTATCCCACAAAATGCCAATCATGTCAACTTTGTCCAGCAGCCAGTCCCAGGGAAAACAGTAGAGCAAGCATTTAAATTTTATTACTCCCTTCCCTATGAGGTGCCTCCTCTATAATGAGAAAGATAGCTTATGCTTGTGTTGGGAGATTATTGTTAATGTATCAAAACTATTCAAAGTTATCTATAGACTTAATTAACTCTCCAAACACTCCTAAGAGTACTTAATGCAGAAATAGAGAAAAAAAAAAAAAGTCCCTCCCAACATGCCTATGATATCTCAAGGGACCCCAAATAACCAAAACAATCTTGGAAAAGAACAAAGTAGGAGGCAGCACACTTCCCAATGCAAAACTTACTAACAAAGCTATAGTGATCCAAATGCTGTGATATTCTTATGAAGGTCGACATATAGACTAACTTGATAGGATAGAAAGAAAGCTAAGAAATAAACTCTCACATACATAGTCAGTTAAATGATCTACAACTTGCATGCCAAGATGATTCAATGGGGAAAGAACATTCTTTCCAGAAATTGGTAGTGTAAAACTGTATATGACATTCAAAAGAACGAGGGTCGAACTTTACCTTACACTATATACCAAAGGTAACTCAAAATAGAACAACTAGCAAAAAGAAGAAGCTAAGCCTATAAAATGGTTAGAAGAAAATAAAAATAGGTAAATCTTCCAGGTCATTGGATGTGGCAGTCATTTCTGGGTTATTGTGAGCTATTTCTATTCATAAAGCTTCAGATAGAAAATGTGTAAGCTTTTTTATCTTCACAAAAATTCCTCCAACTCGGGACCAGTGCTGTGGCATGGCAGGTAAAGCTGCCTCCTGCAGTGCTACCATCCATATGGGCACTGATTTGAGATATGGCTGCTCTGCTGCTGATCCCGCTCTCTGCTATGGCCTGGTAAAGCAGCAGAAGACAGCCCAAGCGCTAGGACCCTGCACCCACGTGGGAGACCAGAAAGAGCTCCTGGCTCCTGGCTTTGGATCAGCCCAGCTCTGGCCACTGCAGCCATCTGGGAAATGAACCAGCGAATCGAAGATTCTCTCCCCCCACCCACCCTCTCTCCCTCTCACTCTCACGCTCTCTTGCTCTGTGACTCTGTCTCTGCCTCTCTGTAACTCTGCCTTTCAAATATGTAAGTAATTTTAAAAAATACATTCCTCCAACTCTGCAGACACCTGTTGGTTGTCTTTTTGTTTTGATAGGCAGAGTTAGATAGTGAGAGAGAGAGAGAGAGAGACAGAAAGGTCTTCCTTCCATTGGTTCACCCCCGAAATGGCCGCTATGGCTGGCGCATTGCGGCCGGCACGCTGCACCGATCCAAAGCCAGGAGCCATGTGCTTCCTCCTGGTCTCCCATGCAGGTGCAGGGCCCAAGCACTTGGGCCATCATCCACTGTCTTCCCGGGCCACAGCAGAGAGCTGGAGTGCAAGAGGAGCAATGGGGACAAAATCTGGTGCCCCAACCAGGACTAGAAACCGGTGTGCTGGCGCCGCAGGTGGAGGATTAGACAAATGAGCTGTGGCGATAGCCAATGCTGGTTGTCTTACAGTTCAATCTATCAGAGCCCTAGGTGACTGACACTGCTCTGACTTGACTACAAAGTGAGAGGATTATTAAACCCCCCTTTTCCTTTGAGGCTTGAGAATATGCTAGAAGAGCTCACAGAACTCTGGATGACACTTAGCATAAAAATATGTCAAACTTCAAAAGTAAGAAACAGAAAGTAAGAAAATGCTAGTTTCATTCATTAATTAGGCATGTGTTATAGAGAACGTGATATGTAGTGATAGCAAAGATGTGACAAATCTGACATTCTCTTTGAGTGTTAGACTGTGAATTCCTGCAGTAGCTTTGGAAGTGGCCTGATAATATACTACTTACTCATTATATATAATATATAAATACACTTTTAAACTGACTACTTACTCTCATTCAGCAATCCTAAAGACACATCTGAACTTCATCTATAAAGAAAGCTATATGAAAGAGAACTCTTGTTGCATAATTTTGGTAAAGCAAAAAGAGAACCTAACTTTATTGAAAAATCACTAATATGGAATTGATATATCACATTATGCAACATAGGACCTTTATGAAAAATAATGAGCCAAGAGCTATAAAAATTTTATGTAGGAAAATCTATCAATATAAATTCTTCAATGTAATACTGTTTAACAACTAAACAATCTATTTGTTTTTGTAGAACCAGAAACTTATGGAAAGATAAATAAAATTGTTCTCATGGTCACATCCAGTGGTGAGATCATGGTGAAGTCAGAGGAGAGATAATCTTCTTTTCTTTATGCCTCTCCTCAGTATTTATTTGTTTTGTTAAAATTAGGTAACTCCTGAAACAAAAAATAAAAATATTGTCTGATGTGTCTGCAAAATGTTTCATAAAAGAAAATTCCATGAAACCACTTTCTAGCCTGGCTACACACTGCATGTTCAGGTAAGTCGGTTTATCAGGTTTTTGTTTTATTTTGTAGTTTCTTTGCTTATTTAATGAGGACTTGAATCAAGGAGTCCCCCATTTCTTATAGCTCTTAATGTTTATTATCCAAATTATCCTATTTCACTAGTTTTTGTCAGACTGGTATTAAGAGATAAAATTTCAAGTGTACTGATAATGATGTAAAAAGAAAGTATATATTATCTCTCATTTTATCTAATGGCAGGCAACACTAAATAGAGTTCCGTTTCTTTAAGAATGACAGTTACAAGCATTAAGTGATTATAAAATAGAACCTCAGAGTTGCAGACTTTGCTATTTCCAGTGTAACTTTTTGATAGTCATACTTCTGAGTTCTATCCCTACTTATTTGCTAGTGTGTTCATTTTAACTTAAACAAGTACCAACTCATCATAAAATTGCTATAAGGAACAAAACACACAAGCTTAGCATATCCAGCATTAGTATTCCATTAAACATTGAAGCAGTTTAGTGTAAGTGAGATGAAATGTACAATACCTGTATTAGCTAGTCTCACATAGTAAACAGTTTTTCCACATATTGTATGACTTGCAAAAGACCTCTTGGATGTTCAGGAAATTTGAAACCTATTTACACTTACTTGAGTCTAAAAAAAACTTGTTTTAATTATACAAAATATTTTTCACCTTAAATACATGTTTAATTTTCTAAAAATGTAATTGTCACATTTCAAAGGAAAATTTTGTTTAATTTTGTTCAGAATTCTGTTATTCTGCTGTTTTTCAACATTTTTAGTAAATGTCATCATCAAAAATGCTGTCATCCATGATATTTATTTTACTTTTAATTGATGCTTTCAAAAGTATATAAATAAAATGTGAGGCTTTTTTTCTTTTTATTCATTTATTTTAACTCTTATTTAATAAATATAAATTTCCAAAGTACAACTTTTGGATTATAGCTGCTTTTCCACCCCATAATCTCCCTCCTACCCGCAACCATCCCATCTCCCCCCTCCTCTCCCATAACATTCTTCATTAGGATTCATTTTCAATTATCTTTATATGCAGAAGATCATTTTAGTATATACTAAGTAAAGATTTCAACACTTTGCACCCACACAGAAAAACAAAGTATAAAGTACTGTTTGAGTACTAGTTATCCCATTAATTCACATAGTACAACACATTAAGGACAGAGATCTTACATGCGGAGTAAGTGCACAGTGACTTATGTTGTTGATTTAACAATTGACACTCTTATTTATGACATCAGTAATCACCCCAGGCTCTTCTCATGAGCTGCCAAGGCTATGGAAGCCTCTTGAGTTCACCATCTCCTATCTTATTTAGACAAGGCCATAGTCAAAGTGGACGTTCTCTCCTCCCTTCAGAGAAAGGTACCTCCTTCTTTGATAGCCCCGTTCTTTCCGCTGGGATCTCACTCACAGAGATTTTTCCTTTAGGTCATTTTTTTTTCCCCCACAGTGTCTTGGATTTCCATGCCTGAAATATCCCCATGGACTTTTTAGCCGGATCCGAATGCCTTAAGGGCTGATTCCAAGGCCAGAGTACTGTTAAGGACATCTGCCATTCTATGAGTCTACTGTGTATCCCCCTTCCCATGTTGGATCGTTCTCTCCTTTTTAATTCTATCAGTTAGTATTCGCAGACATTAGTCTTGTTTATGTGATCCCTTTGACTCTTAATCCTATCGTTATAATCAATTAT
This sequence comes from Lepus europaeus, assembly GCF_033115175.1. NCBI lineage: Eukaryota > Metazoa > Chordata > Mammalia > Lagomorpha > Leporidae > Lepus > Lepus europaeus. The sequence continues at coordinate 127,223,958 of NC_084829.1, read as the reverse complement.
GTACTGAAACTGATCACTTGGACTAGTGAAATGGCATTCGTACATGCCATCTTGATGAGATTGAATTGGAATTCCCTGGCACGTTTCTAACTCGGACTTACCTGTAAGGGTAGATGGTTTCTGGCAGTGGAGTCTAGTTCTCATATTTTGTCTCCACTGTGCTCCTCTCTAAGGGAGTCAATACAAAAGGGGATCTAGACAGAAGAAGGAAATGACTAATTTATCAAAGTTGATTCAATCAAATATAATTTTGCATAATTAGGAAAATAACAAATTAGAAGGGAGAGCCATGGGTGGCATGAGGGGAAAAAAGCAGCTTGTTTAAGTTCTGGTTTCAGGTAAAAGAATATTCGTTATCCCAAAAATTTTAGAATTATTCAGTATCTACTATATAACAGTAATTTAATAGCTTCCTTTGGGCATAGCCAACAAAAATACAGAGAGCATCCTTGTTATGCTAGAAATTAGTTTGAAATTATCCATCTGTTTTTGTATTTCTTTTATTTATTTATTTATTCACTTATTTATTTATTTATTTTGCTTTTTTTAAAGTTACAGACAATGAGAGGGAAAACAGAGAGAAAGGTCTTCCGTCCGCTGGTTCACTCCTCAATTGGCTGCAATGTTCAGAGCTGCGCCGATCCGAAGCCAGGAGCCAGGTGATTCCTCCTGGTCTCCCACGTGAGTGCAGGGGCCCACGCACTTGGGCCATCTTCTACTGCTTTCCCAGGCAGCAGCAAAGAGCTGGACTGGAAGTGGAGCAGCCCGGACTAGAACCGGCGACCATATGGGATGCCAGCACCATAGCAGAGGATTAACCTACTGCGCCACAACGCCGGCCCCCCATCTGTTTTTGAATATTCTTAATTCTACTATGGACACACACATTTTCCATTTAACCCTTCTTAATAATACCAATAATACAATACTATCATCCCTGTTTTGCATATATATAAGCTTAAGGTAGTTTTGATTCCTTGGGTCCCTCAGTAACATGATGTGTTTGTACTCCAAAAGTCATTATTTTTCCTCCATATTGAAAAATCCAGTTTTTAATTGGACACATGGCTATGATAAAAAAATACTTTTTCCTGCCTCCTTTGAAGGCAGATGTGACTGTGTGACTGAATTCTCACATGGGATCAGAATAGAAGAGTTCTCTGCGTTTCTTTAATGGTCAGTTAGGGGGAGCTTGTCACTGATGGGCCTCTCCTTCTTCCTGAATTCTAGACAGTGAAGGTAGAAGTGGGCTTCCTTGATTTACCTTCTCATAACCATACCCTAAGAATAAAAACAAACAGGAAATAATAAATTGGGCCCTAACCAGAAAATAAGATTCCATTCTCTGTTAGCCTACTCCTGAACATTTATTAGAATCAGATTATATCTCTTTTTGTTTAATGCACAGGTATTTAAATCTTTGCTACATCCAGATAAATCTACAATAGAGATAAAAATACTGCAGATTTTTAACCAGAAGCATATATAGGAAATGAGAGTCCAGAAGGTTTGGTATTTTAAGCAAGTTGTGCCTGTGTTTGTGAACAGTTGGGTAATAGACATTTCAGGCTGGGAATTTGATGACTAGAGAGCGAAATGACCTGACACAGATTACAGTAAGGGAATGTTTAAAATCCATAGACTTGAAAACTGAGGACTTTGGCTGCAGTAACTCCCATAGGAAGGACCTTCAAAAAGTTCATGGAAATGCTTAGTATGAAAACACTATGCATTGATTTACATACTTTTGCATCAACATGAACATCTTTTAATTCCATTTGTCTTTTTTTAATTTTTTAACTTTTATCTAATAAATATAAATTTCCAAAGTACAGCTTATGGACTACAATGGCTTTTTCCCGCCAAAACTTCCCTCCCGCCCTCACCCCTCCCATATCCCGCTCCCTCTCCCATTCCATTCACATCAAGATTCATTTTCAATTCTCTTTATATACAGAAGATCAATTTAGTATATACTAAGTAAAAATTTCAACAGTTTGCACCCACACAGAACATAAAGTGTAAAATACTGTTTGAGTACTAGCTATAGCATTAATTCACATTGAACAACACATTAAGGACTGAGATCCTACATGTGGATTAAATGCACAGTGACTCCTGTTGTTGACTTAACAAACTGACGCTCTTGTTTATTGGTTTTCTATGAACATATCAAAAGCTACAAAACTGAAATGGCTCTAAGTTTTAAAATTATTGTGTGGTTGCAATCATGATTTGCTAATGCCTGTGCCTAAGTCACTTCCTAGGCTCTATGCTCAACAAAGATTGACCTTCTTGGGCAGGTACTGTGGCTCAGCAGGTTAAAACGGCTGCCTGCAGCACCAGCATCCTGTATGGGTTCCAGGTTGAGTCCTGACTGCTCCACTACTGATCCAACTCCCTGCTAATGTGCCTGGGAAAGCAGAAGAGGATAGTCCAAGTAGTTGGGCCCCTGCACCTACGTGGGGCACCCAGAAGAAGATCCTGGTTCCGGGCTTTGGTCTGGCCCAGCGCCGGCCTTTGCAAGCATTTGAGAAGTGAACCAGGGAATGGAACATCTCTCTCTCTCTCTCTCTCTCTCTCTCTCTCTCTCTTTCCCTCTTTCACTGTAACTCTGACTTTCAGACTTTTAAATAAATAAATAATTCTTTAAAAAATGACCTTCAACTCATGACTAGAGCCTAGGGAGATTACTCATGCCATAAACAAGAGTGTCAAATTGTTAAGTCAACAACAGGAGCCACTGTGTACTTACAGCTCATGTAGGATTGCTGTCCTTAATGTTTTGTTCAATGTGAATTAATGCTATAACTAGTACTCAAACAGTATTTTACACTTTATGTTCTGTGTGGGTACAAACTGATGAAATCTTTACTTAATATATACTAAATCGATCTTCAGTATATAAAGAGAATTGAAAATGAATCTTGATGTGAATGGAATGGGAGAGGGAGCGGGATATGGGAGGGGTGCAAGTGGGAGAGAAGTTATGGGATGGGGGGAAAGCCATTGTAATCCATAAACTGTACTTTGAAAATTTATATTTACTAAATAAAGGTTAAAAAAAATGACTGTCTAAGATCTCTAGCTCCCATCTGCTTATATTCCAATTTTAACTTCAGCTGTGGCTATGAGAAAGTTTGGACAAGGAAGACCATGGGGTCAAGGGATAACAGATAAGAAGTTCTTCTCAGAATGCACCAGCAGTAATCTGCTTGGTCAGTGTTTGCACTCAGGGTTGATTGGTAGCTCCTGAGAAGTGAATACTGGGTTTCCCATTCTTCCCTTTTCTGAATGGAGGTTTAGATTACAATTACTCTACTCCCTAGGAATGCTATATTGTAAGTATGAGAGGTGTTTGCAAAAGAGAAAACAAGTCTTTTCACTTATCATTATTCATACCAAGAAGAATTTTATGTGAATTATGTGGTCCAGAAGTCATATCAGCCAAACATTGTGAATGGGGGGCTATCAGGGATTTCGGGGGAACACACTCTTTCTTCTTGAAGGGAGAAGTAGTGAGACTTTTCTACCTCTGTGAAAAGGGTGTTAGTGTTTTGAGTAGTCAAGGAACACACTGTAACAAAGAAACACATCTCCTGTCCACTTCCCCTAATCTTGTGACAGTTCAACTCCTCCATTTTTAGGATGTATATCCCTACAAAAATCTCATCAATGCTCTAGAGAAAGGACTACTTTTGCCCACAAATATTTTACAGCTGTGGCATCTGATAAAGTTCTCACAAAGCAGGTGACGTAGACATGAACAGAAGTGATTATGGAATTTGAGAAGCTGTCGTGGGAGAAGTGAGCAGAACCTATACGTGGAATCTCAGAAGCTACTGAGCAATGGCTTAAGGGTCCCCCCTTACTTCATGCTACTTTGTGGGCAAAAGTGGCACAAAATTATCTCCAATCATGTGGATGGAGTCTAGACCTAGAGTACGCAGAATGACCGTAGAGAAGGAGCCTGAGTTCCTAAAACCATAGCATACTTTTAGATTTTTAAGGCAAGTTATAAATATGTATATATATATATATATATATACATATGCACACACATATATGTGCGTATGTGTATATTTCTATATATTTATATATGTTAATTAGATATACTATATATCATATATACTACTAAAATCAATTTTACATTATGTATATTTAAATCACAATTATATAGGAGCTCCATTACTGCAACAAACAAGAACTAAACTGCTAAGTATTTTAGGTGGGGTAGATGAAATCCATAACCACTGTTTGCTAATTACAAATTTTAAACAGTTTGCACTGATTTCCACTATGGGGGAAACTCTTATAGACATTAGCCTATACAAATTTATAAATAAAAACCTGAATTTTCTAAGTTTTCTAGGTTTTTTTTATGAACTTAAGTGAAAAACCCCTCTAAAATTTTTTCTTGTTTTATTTTGAAATACCTGCAATTTTATCATAATTTACTTATAATTGCTAATTTAGTTGAAATACTAATAAAATTGGCAAGGGAGTGAGAATTTAATCACACCTGGTCATCTTGTAGTACTAGCATGTGACAAAACATATTAACTAGAAAAAAATATAAAAATATTTAAGTTGTAAGTAAATAATTATATGCATATATGTACACATATTAAAGCTTCCCTGTAAGTATAAATCGAATATAAGTGGTAGAAAACATTTTAATATGTGAATATGTAATAATCAAACATGCTCAGTATATAGATATTTCAAGCAAGAAAAAATTAACACCAAAAAAGTACATATAGTACTGATATCAAGGCTGCTAAAGGAAAATTGCCACCTGAGTTCAGGATACCCAGTGGCTGCCAATGTAGAAAAATGTCAGCAATGATCCCATTGCCTGCAGTACTGAAGCAGGTTTGTCATAGGAGAATCCAAGGGTCTGGCTCTGACCTCATTTTCAATCTCCCCAAACATCTTCCCACATGTGCCAGAGAACTTTTCTATCCCACCCTTAAAATCTTACACAAGTATCTATTATTGAGATAACCCAGAACTTATTTCACTACCAAAGCAAGAAAATGCAATATAATCTCTTCTGTATGAAAAAGGGTTAAAGATGGTGATGAACTAATAGATGAATTAGCACAGCCCATCCTTTGTTAACTCATCATACATAAACACTCTTCTATCCTCATTTAACTTTTAAATGCCAACATTAATGTTAAATTCATTTTTGACCAACTCTATTATCTTTGCCATTTCTGGGTCTCTTTCCATAGACTGGGTTTTTTTCTGATTTGGGGTTACCTGCTCTATTTGTTAATGTTTCCTTTGTTTGGATGCTGGACATGGTAGATGTCATAATGTTAAGGATTAAAAGTTTCTCAAATTATTTTCACTCTGTAAAAGGAGAACATTGTTCTGGCTGTTAAAATACTTACTGTTCACCTTAATTTTTTTGACCATTTTTAGGGAGTTTTATTCATATAGATGCAAAATCATGCTATGTATTAAGTTTTTTTTAACTTTTATTTAATGAATAGAAATTTCCAATGTACAGCTTATGGATTACAATGGCTTCCCCCTCCCATAACTTCCCTCCCACCCGCAACCCTCCCCTCTCCCGCTCCCTCACCCCTTCCATTTGCATCAAGATTCATTTTCAATTCTCTTTATAGAAAGAAGATCAATTTAGTATAAAGATTTCAACAGTTTGCAACCACATAGAAACACAAAGTGAAACATACTGTTTGAGTACTAGTTATAGCATTCAATCACAATGTACAGCACATTAAGGACAGAGATCCCGCATGAGGAGCAAGTGCACAGTGGCTCCTGTTGTTGACCCAACAAATTGACACTCTAGTTTATGGCACCAGTAACCATCCTAGGCTGTCGTCATGAGTTGCCAAGGCTATGGAGGCCTTCCAAGTTTACCGAATCTGATCATATTTAGACAAGGTCATAAAAGACAGAGTGAGGATAGTAACCAATGATCCTAAGAGTGGCATTTACCAGGTTTGAACAATTATACAGCATTAAGTGGGGAAGAGGACCATCAGTACACATAGGTTGGGAGTAGAGCCATTGGTGGTAGAGTAGAGGTTATGATTACAAGCGAATGAGGCTCAAGTGCGCTAGACAGGGCCTAGAACAAAGGACAGAGTCATTATTAGAGGAGTTAAGAAAGGTGCTGTCTAAGCTACAATTAAGTTTTCTGATTGAGAGGCAAATAGAACCTGATAGAAGGGGCTTGATAATAATCTGGTGGGCTTTAGGCCTTGTAAATTCAGAGGCCCAGACCTATCCATCTCTTCACATGGGGTATATCCTAAGGGAGGTGTGAACCTCCTAGGGGAAGGCACTCTGTTGACTTTCATTACTTGGCTGGCCTGGGAGGAGAGCTGGCCAGGTAAAGGCAAGGGGCATCTCTAACAAGAAATTTACAGTTCTGCCTGCAATGTTGCTGACCCTACTTGACCATCCCCTCAGCTGCAGTGGTCACTTTGGAAGTTGGGCTGAGTGAAGGGCTTTTCAGCTTAGAGCCAATAAGATCTGTGGCTCTGACCTGGGCATCCTTCGACTCCAGGGCAGGTCCATTTCCAGTGATCCAACTCTTGGCAGAGCTGCCAGGGCTCTTCACAACCTGACTTCTGCTGAAGCCCAGGCTTACCACATTGAAAGCTACTGCAGTGGACTGGCCTGTTGGGTCTCCTTGAGGGCAGATCACTGTACAGATCAGCCATTAATAAGCCTGCCACCCATTGCTTCTGATGCCGAGCTTTCTTTTCCTCCTGGTTTGTGTTAAAGCAGACCAGAGGATGCAAGTCAAGGGAGTGCCCGTGTCCCATCTCTAATCTTCGGTGGCCTGAACTACAAGTCTATAGTCACAGGCATGTTCTGTAGTAGTTTTTCTAAGGTAGACAATGCCCATGAGGAAAATTATATTCTCACTTGAAAACTTTCTTTCCCTTTGGTCTGAAAGGGAGGTTTTTTCTACTTACTGTATACTTCGCTGATGGCGAAGTGAATCTAGCTATGAGATTATTATTTAAGTTCTTATTTTGGCTATGCTATTACAGAAAAATGTTAGCCATCTCTTTTATAAGGTCTAAAGATTAAATTGTGCATCCTACAGATTCCTTCATAATAGAATTAGTTTCCTACCTTGAAGAGAATAGAGAAATGAAAGAACAAGTTGGGCTTAGAATAGAGAAATGAGGGAGCAAGTCCTAGATCGCTTGCTGACAATAGCAATATCACATGAATACTTAGCAAACCGTTTCAACCACTAGATAACAACTTAAGAAAACATTTACCAGAAGGTCCAATGCCTTCTATAAATTTTAAGAATCATGTATTTGAAAACACCTCTTAAATATCTAACATGGTGTAGTTTGTTTAGCCAGTAAATTTAAGCACAACCATCTAAAATGTTTTTAGTTTCTTTCTACCAACAAGTCTAAAACATATGATACACAGATTCAGGTCCCACAAGTTAAAATGTATCTTTGATTGATTTTAGCAGCTTAAATTTATGGACAATCTTATCTATAAGCCATTTAAAATAAAACTCTTAATAAAATTTCCCCATGTGGACATACAATATGTACACACATATAATATAGCATAACATACCAATATAGCAATTTTAATAATAGCTTTTAAAATCTTTAACTCTTTTTTAGATTGCCAATTGATTTGAATTGCTTTTTGTTTTTAGTAACCTCAGTTAACCATACTTTCTCTCAGTTGGTACTGTTAATACATTATTGGCTTCATCTGTTTACAGAGCCATCCCAAAGTACTGAATACAATAAAAGTGGCTGGAAAAAGTCCATAGGAACCTATAGGAGGACAGCTAAACACAGAACCAACAACGCTTTAGTTTTATGAGCAGCAAATCATATATAACTGTGGATGACAAAAGACTTTAAGTCGCCATGTTTAAAATTATAAACTCCTCAACCAACAAGAGGCACTTGCTTACTTCACAGTATTTTTGAAAGCACCTGCAGGATTTTACAAGTATTTAACCCTTTAGGCCTCTGGGGCTTTCTCATTAAGATAACTATCATGTCTAGTAACACAAGATCATTAGACTTTTTAATTCTCAAACATTTGTATTAATAGCATTTTCCATTATAGAAACTTAAAGTCTGGTACCACGTCACATCTTGACAGTACTTCTAATATAATCCAAATAGCCTGATTAGTTGGTGTCTCTATAAGAAGAGAGACATAGGTCCTTCGATAATTTCAGTTGGGCCCAAACTGGAAAAACCAAAGTCCAGGATTTACTGGAAATTTTAGAGACCAGATTGTTTGAAACTTTGATTTTTTGAATGCCTGTCAAGAATGCCAAGAAGGCTCAAACTCCAAAATATCTGGTTGAAATAAGATTTCTTAAAATCATGACATAACATAGACCAAATTTGATCATTGTTACAAGGTGATTATTCAAATCTTTGAAAATAAGCACATATTTAAATAACCCATAGCTCTTAATAAAAATTCAGCTGTTTTTGAACAATTAGAATTTAACAGACATCACGAGAACATAATAGATTACTTTAACACATTGCTCTAACAGTGCATCAGAGTTTAATTCTATGTCAAAGAGAAATTGAGCTTCCTGTGATCTTTTGCTGTGAGGTTTCCTTCCTTTACCTTCTTTCATATTGGTGACCATGTTTCCGTGTGTAACACATCTTTAAGCATCTTTTGCAGGGCAGGATGGGTGGCAACAAATTCTTTCAGTTTCTGTTTGCTATGAAAGGTCTTAATTTCACCTTCATTCACAAATGAGAGCTTTGCAGGATATAGTATTCTGGGCTGGCAGTTTTTCTCTCTTAGTGCCTGGGCTATGTCTCGCCATTCCCTTCTAGCTTGTAGGGTTTCTGATAAGAAGTCTGCTGTGAGTCTAATTGGAGATCCTCTGAGAGTAATCTGACGTTTCTCTCTTGCACATTTTAGGATCTTTTCTTTCTGTTTCACTGTGGTGAGTTTGATTACAACATGTCGTGGTGAGGATCTCTTTTGGTCATGTTTATTAGGGGTTCTATAAGCTTCCTGTACTAAGATGCCTCTGTCCTTCTCCAAACCTGGGAAATTTTCTGCTAGTATCTCACTGAAAATGCCTTCTAATCCTTTCTCCCTCTCCATGCCTTCAGGAACTCCTAGAACCCGAATGTTGGGTTTTTTAATAGTATCCTGTAGATTCCCGACAATATTTTTTAGATTTCTAATTTCTTCTTCTTTTCTTTGGTTTGCCTGTTTCCTTTCCTGTTCTCTGTCTTCTAAGCCTGATATTCTCTCTTCTGCTACGCCCATTCTGTTTTTAAGGCTCTCTAATGTGTTTGTCATTTGATCTATTGAATTCTTCATTTCATTATGATTTCTTGTCACTATCACTGTTTCTTGTTCCACTAGTTGTTTCATTTCATTTTGATTCCTCCTTAATATTTCACTTTCACGAGAGAGATTTTCTATCTTGTCCATTAAGGATTTCTGTAGTTCAAGAATTTGTTTTTGAGAACTTCTTAATGTTCTTATCAATTTTTTGAGATCCGCTTCTTGCATTTCTTCTATCTCATCATCTTCATGATCTTGAATTGGGGTGTCTTTTTCATTTGGGGGCGTCATAGTGTCTTCTTTGTTCTTGTTACCTCGGTTTTTGCGTTTGTTGTTTGGCATGTTGGAGATATTTGGTTTCTTCACTGTGGTGTTTTTTCTTGTTACACTATGGCTCTATATTAAGTGGACTGTCTGCTTTCGGTGGAGCCTTAGAGGCTTGAGATGAGTGTGGACTGAGAGCTGTGTTTGGTTCCTCAGGGTTGAGGGTGTGTCAAAGATGACACTTCCAGGTTAGGTGTGGTAAATCTCTTTCTTTCTTTCTTTCTTTTTTTTGATTCAAAAGGGAAGTAATTCTGCACAGCTGAACGTAATTGGAGGTAGTTAGCAGGCAAATGATATACCCACAGGAGCCAGAGATCAGAAGCTCTTTCCCAAGGACCACACAGGGAATCTGTGCTGCCCTCAGTGTGGGCTCCAATTCTCCTGCAGTCTCCCACTGGGTTGCCAAGTTAGATGCTAATCTCCTGTTATTTCACCCCTCCCCCCAGAGTCAGGTTTTTCTGCTAGGCTCAGGGCTGGTGCAGACCTGAGGTCGCCCTGCTTATGACGTATGTCCAAAATGGCGCCTGCTCTGTCTTGCTCGCCTTTGAGAGGTGAGCGGAGAGAGAAAAACTTGTGTCTGTATTGGTCACTTTTTTTATTTTTTTCCTCTCTCTCTTCTAGTTAGCCTGGTGAACTTTTCCCCACGGAGTTTCAAGCCTCGTTCCCTCTAGCCTCCTCTTTCCGCTTGCCCGCTGGTGTCTCGGGCTATTGAGGTTCGGCTCACCTCGCGTTCCAGCGCTGGTGTGTTGAGTCTGCCGCTGGTGTCCCGAACTTGGGCTCCCATGCTCTCCACGCAGGTCCACTGTGAATCACTAGTTCCGTAAGAGTTTCCTTTGCTGTTTCATCCCCTACTCTTCCTTGACCCTGTAGTATCTCCACTTATATTAAACTTTCTCTCCCCCTGGACTAATAGTGTGCTCCCTGCCTATTCCGCCATCTTGCCGCTCCCGCTATGTATTAAGTTGTGTCCCCACCTGCAACTTACATATTGAAATCATGACAATGCAATTGTATTTGGAGATAGGGCTTTTCACAAGTAACTAGGTTAAATGAAATCATATGTCTGTGTGTCCTAATCAGAGAGCCCTGAAGCCTAGGAAGAGGAAGACTGACTGCTCTTTCTCTCCAGAAGCACACACCAAGAAGTCATTCGAGGACACGGTGAGAAGATGGGGGAGTGTAAGCCAGGAAGAGGGCCCTCATCAGCTGAGCTCTCACATGCCCTCTACTCTGGAACTAGAGGAGCTCCATAGCTATGCCCCAGTGCTTTTTCTACTGAGTGTCTCAGGTGTTCAGCAGGCTCTCTGCTCTTGGGCTGATTGGGATTCAAACAAGAATCAACCGTGGATGAACTCTAGACACTACTCTGCTGTTAGTTTCCCAACAGGTGAGCCCTACGCATCCTTCAGGGGCTCTTTCTCTGTGGGGTAGGCTGTAGCACTTGCCTGACAAATTCCAGCTCCTTGGGCCTCCACAAACTGTGAACACTTCTCACTCCATTTAGGGGTTTGGGTTCTCTCTCTAACCACTGTAAGGAAAATATCTGGATGATAAACTATGTAACATAAAACTCATCTCGTCTATTTTTTTTTTTTTGCTCTCTCAGAGTTTGCAGTTTTGTATTACTGTCCAATATCTGAAAACGAGTTTCCTTTCTTAAATTGTATTCAGTAAGTAGTTCTTCACAGTAGGAACAAATCCATTACTGGTTACTCAGGCTAGGTTGGAAACCAACAATCTGTCAGCTTTTTATTATAGCTCTTTTTATTATGATTTTTAAAGCAGTGTTTGAAAAACATCTTATATAATGCACTCTTACCACACTTATCTAATATTGTACTTTATGTTTATATAAAAATTTACAACTGTATAATTCTATTGTATTCTTCTATTGACCATTGATTATTTTATAATTCTACATATGTCTAAACCTCATAATGTACTTTTTTTGTGTGTGTGTGACAGGCAGAGTGGATAGTGAGAGAGAGAGAGAGACAGAGAGAAAGGTCTTCCTTTTTGACGCTGGTTCACCCTCCAATGGCTGCTGCGGCCTGCGCATCACGCTGATCCAAAGCCAGGAGCCAGGTACTTCTCCTGGTATCCCATGCGGGTGCACGGCCCAAGGACTTGGGCCATCCTCCACTGCCTTCCGGGGCCATAGCAGAGAGCTGGCCTGGAAGAGGGGCAACTGGGATAGAATCCGGTCCCCCAACCGGGACTAGAACCTGGTGTGCAGGCGCTGCAAGGCGGAGGATTAGCCTGTTGAGCCACGGCGCCGGCCTACATAATGTACTTTTATTATTTGTAATTTAAATATGTGCTTTCCAAGATTTTAAGACAAGGAAAATAAATACCTTTTTATTTACCAATTTCTTTATCAATCCTCATATTTTACCAGTAAATACTTTCATAGCTATCAAATAATAATTTCCTCCTTTACAATTCACTTATCTGACATCATTTCCCTCCATTCTGAAGTACTTCTAACATTTCTTATAATGCAGGATATCTTAGAACAATTCCTTCAAATTAAACTAAATCTAAATGTCTTTTATTTTGCCTTCTTTTTTGAAAGACCATTTTTTTGTCTGTTGTACAAGTCCAGGCTAACTCTTCTCTTTCAATTCCTGTATATTTGTTTTCATTCACATTGGCTTCCATGGCTTTGTGTGAGATCCCAACTGTCATTCTTATGACTGGTCCTCTGGCCTGGTTGGCCTGGTAGGTATGATTTTCCTGTCTGGTTCCTTAAAGAATTCATTTTATTTGTTCTCAGCAGTTTGATTATAATATGTATTGAGGTGATGTTCGTTGTATTTACCCTGCTTTGGAATCATGGAGCTCATTATATCAGTAGATTTACAGATTTTACAAAATGTGGAATACTTTCCACCACCATTATTTCAAGTATTTCTTCTGTCCCACTCTGTATAATTTTCGTTCTAGAATTCAAATTGTACATTATGTTACACTTCTTAAATTATTGAATTTAAGATTCAATAATTTAAGGTTACTGAATTTCATTCCTTTAATTCTTTTCTTCTTTATACATCAGTTTACATTTATCTGCTGTTCTATCTTTAAATTCATTGATTCATTCTTCTGTAGTGATCAATAAACTGAGAAATTCTACTCAATTTTGTCATATGTTACATTTTCTATTCTTTGTTTTTTATATTTTATGTACTTTCTAAAGTTGTTATTCTATTCACCCACTATATTAGTATTTTTCTCTAGATATAATAACATTTAAGTTAACCTTTTTAAAGCCATTGAAAACATCAGTATCCAAGACATAGACAGCACATTTCTTTTTGTATAATTTTTTTCTTGGCTATTAGTGTCATTTTTCTACCTCTCTCAATATTCTATAATATTCTGCCATATGGTGAATATTGTGTCTAAATGATACTTCACAATGCTTTTTATTGCATAAAATCTGTACATATTCATACCCATATTGTATATCATCTGATACACTTGATTATGTACATCATATATATTGTAAATTGTATAATATTCATATATAAATATGATATGTGGAGATTATGCACTTTCCATTATAAAACTGTTTTCTATCATATATACTATATGTGTGGATATACATACTGATACATATTTTACGCTTTGTGAATTAGACATTATATATTATTTCATGTGTCATGTATTATACATCAGAATTCAAATATCATACCCTGTATTACATTTTATCCTGATACAGAACACCTTTAGGTACTTTGAGTGAGGGCCTAGCAAAACAAGCAGATGCCAAGTATTATCTCCCTCAGACTGTGTGATCTTTGAAGATCTTGATTTATGCTTGACTTGCATTCCTCTTGGCCTGAAATCCTTGATAATTGGGAAATAGCTGCCTGTGAATGTCAGAAAATCCTGTTTACTTTGAAAACAATAATTCTTCTTCTTTTCATACACAGATAATCCCTGTTCAGGAACTCTTCCTCTTAAAAATTTTTCTACATGGTTTTTAAGTCTAAAGTCTATGCCTTTAGAATTTGCAAATGCCAAAGAGAAAACACAAATTCTGTTTTACTCTGGTGACTTTTTTTTCTCTCAGGCATCTAGACAATATCCTGGCTGTCTGAGTAGGTTCCAACCTCTTACAATTTTTCTCTTTTTTTTTCCCTAAATTACGCATTGTTTTAATCGAAGTATTGGTCAGCTACAAGCTGATACATCATTGTAGAAAATGAAAAACCTGTCTTCATTCTGTTTGTTGTTTGTACTGATTGTCCTGATGCTCATATATCTTACTTCACATGACCTGGAATCCAATGAAACACTCCATTATATTGTTTTTAATATAACAATAATAATGTTTGCCACATAGGATAATCTCAAGAATTAATTGTGATATCTACACATCATGTTAAACATACAATATCTACACATCATGTAGTAGCTCTGAATTTGGGCAATTTTTTTAAGTGCCCCGTGTACTTCAGTTACTTACTGTTACTACTGTAATGGAGATTATTTAAGCTTATTTTCAGGAGTAAATGAAAATATAAATATAAAAGCATCTAAGAATTCAACATGCTGTAGGCATTCAGAAAATAAACATCAACTGTCACAGTAATTATACATAGAGATGGATTCATGCTCTATTGTTTGCACAGTCAGAGCCTCTGTGATGAGCCAGGACCAAGTGTAAATTTTTGTTGACTCAAAAAACACACAGAAGATTGCCTGGTTGCTGGAGACAATGGAGGCAGTGCAGCAGGCACCTTCCCGAGTCTCCTCCCCAATTACACATTAACAAATGATTATATAAAATGAATCCTTAAATTTTACTTGAAGACAGATAATGTGGAAGAAGCAAAATAATTCTGATTTAAAAGAGAAAATTCAACCAGTACCAGTGCCCTAGTCCCACTGGTATCCATGTTTTCCTAGGAAGCTAAAGTAGAATAAGAAAAAACTGCAGGTGAAGACTGTGGAGGGAAGTCCACTACCAAACAAGTGTGCGATGGAGTGACCGCCAGAAAGATTGTTGTTTCCAGATAATTATCAATCATTTTAATAAAATCTAACTTTGAAAACGTGCATATATAATGATTTCTTGCTTTTTCATACACACAGCCTTAATAAATACAATTGAAACTTTCTCTAAAGGTGAATGCTTATGCCAACAGACATAGTTACTAGCTAGAAAATTCTTCAAATTTTTAGTCATAGTCTAAAATAACTTGATACTCAAAGAATTGGTATAATATATGAATGAATACATGAAGAAAATCAGCAACCTCATTTATTCCATGTCAGTGACTATTTCTAACAATATCAAAATTCTAGAAGAAGATTAAAAATATCAGTCATTTAATATGCATATATTCCTCTACTAGACTATACATCAAACAACCAGTGACTTGACTTTATTTTCATACTCTTTTTCATTCAAATGTATGTATTAAGGAGAGTTGGGGGCACCCAAGAAGCTAATGAATAGAACATATCATCACTGTAAAGCATGTTAAAATGATTTTTTCAATGATAAAATGAAAGTGAAAAATAAAGTCAAAATAATCAACAAAGCACACAATGTGTAAATTTTTGAAGCAGTGTGGGTGTGGTGATGATTAAAGTTTTGAGAGGAAAGGAAAGAAACAGATTATGATTGTTCATATTTAACCACAAGTGTTTGGTTTTCTGCTGCTATATAGGAGATCCAGAAGAATTTCCTGGCTCTTGGTTTTGATTTAGCTCAGCTCCGGCCATTGCGGCTATTTGGGAAGTGAACCAGTGGATGAAAGACTTTCTTTCTCTCTCTGTCTCTGCCTTTCTGTAACTCTGCCTTTCAAATATATAGTTAAATATTTAAAAAAAGAAAAGAAAAATAAAATAGTGGCTAATATTTATGGATCATGTACTTACTGCAATTAGCATTTTGCATGGCAAATTTGAAAGTAACTATCACATCCTATTGATAAAATTTATATGTATTAATTATTATTAAATATATTAGCCTAAAGTAAAATTAAAATATAATGGATGTCTAAAGTAAAATGAATATATTCATATTAAATTTTAAAAATCATGTCACCATCACTTAGGGTAACACTAGTTGCTTTAACAAGTAAATTCCTGGGGCCCATGCAGTGACACAGCAGGTTAAGCCACAGCCTGCAGTGCTGGCATCCTATATGGGCACTGTTTCAAGTCCTGGCTGTTTCACTTCTGATACAGCTCCCTGCTAATAATCTACTTGAGAAAGAAACAAAAGATGGCCTAGTGCCTGGCCCTTCTGTCCCTACCCATGTGAGAGACCCAAATGAAACTCTTGGCTCCAGGCTTCAACCTAGACCAGCCCTGGCCATTGTGGCCATTTGGAAGTGAACCAGCAATGAAAGATCGCTCCTTTCTCTCTCTCTCTCTCCCACTCTCTCTCTCTGATTTTCCCTCTCTAACTCTACCTTTCAAATAAATAAATAAATCTTTTAAAAAATCCAAACTCCTAAATTTAAAAGGATTAACATAATAGAATTATATTATTATATTTATCATTCACATCAATGTTCCACATAGTTATCAAATGTCAGAAGACTTTTCTTCATGGTTATTTAGGAACTCTTAATCCTTTCACCTGTGGCTGCATTGATCCCCAGTATCTCTCCATTCTCTCATTTACCAAACAGAAATAATTAGTAAGCTTAAACATGGCACTATTTCTTTTTAAATGCCAAAGAACAAAAGTAATAAACATCATTTTATGTCACATATCTCTTATAAAAAATATTCACCAGAATTAGTTGATTGGAGTAGAGGGAGGGGTAGTGGATAGGAAGATCAAGGATATTTTATTCTTATCTATACCACTCATGAGGAGCATAAAATTCAGTGATCTGCTGTAATTTTTGACAGATTTAATAATTGCTTTATTTATTTTTTATTTTTTTGACAGGCAGAGTGGACAGTGAGAGAGAGAGACAGAGAGAAAGGTCTTCCTTTTCCATTGGTTCACCCTCCAATGGCTGCTGCTACTGGGGCACTGCGGCCGGCACACCGTGCTGATCCAAAGCCAGGAGCCAGGTGCTTCTCCTGGTCTCCCATGTGGGTGCAGGGCCCAAGGACTTGGGCCATCCTCCACTGCACTCCTGGGCCACAGAAAAGAGCTGAACAAGAAGAGGAACAACCGGGACAGAATCCGGCTCCCCAACAGGGGCTAGAACCCAGTGTGCTGGATCCACAGGCGGAGGATTAACCTATTGAGCCGCGGCGCCAGCCAACAATTGCTTTCTAATCCTAGATGTTATAAATAAGCTCTTGATCCCAAAATTGAATGGAAAGTTAGATTTATTTCATTGAGTCTGGGAAATAGCAGATGTCTAAATTGTTAGGGTCTCCTTCAACTGAAATTTGTCATTGAATGTTGCAGTGGTTTTGAGTTCCTCCCACAGGTAATAAAGTGAATCTGAAGTGTAATTAAACAAGATATCTACTTTTCTAGCATCATCCAGTGGCTTCACACTCCCATTGATGCTCAGATTTCAGGCACAAAGCCAACTTCCTGGACAGATGTTTTGAATTAACTGAAGCTATAGGGGAAATAATAAATAGAAAATGATTAATTAAAATGTTTTTAAACCCAGTGTGTTCAATTAACATTTTGATGAAGTCTTTTAGCATAGCATCAACTATTTCTTGACATCAGAATTGTCATAATTTTACATTACTCTGAAAGTATACTAAATTGTATTGCATTTAAAGCCTTTCAGTACTGTTAATATTTTTATAAGCTTCAGATTGGGAGTTATTTTCCATTTATGTGTCTTAATTTAAGTTCTTTTATATGTATATAAAATTTATTTCCTGCTAATGCAGACCCTGGGTAACAGATGATGGCTGAAGTAGCTGAGTACATTCTACTCTTATGAGACCCGGATTAACTTCCCAGATCCTGGCTTCAACATTGTATCATGTTTATGGCTGAATATTATTCCCATGGCATGTGTGCCATTTTCTTTATCTGTTCATCAAGTGATGAACACTTAGGTTGTTCTTTGACACATCAATCTCATTTACTTTGGCTATCATGATGGCTAATTTTGAATGTTAGCTTAAATGGACTGATGAATGCCTAGAAAATTGGCACTAAGGAGTGGATCTCAGTTACAGTAACTGAGACGGGATCTATAGATAACTGGTCTAAAGCAGGTGACCCACTGTATGGCAAGCACAAATGATGTCTCACCTATCCCTTGACCAAAGATGACCAAGCAGTCAGGCTCAACCACTTCCCTGCCCTGAGGAAATAAGCAGAAACTACTTGGTAAAAAAGAATCAAGTGGCCATTTTAATGGCTGACTGATCTATGTTTCATTCCGGTAGTGAAAAACATACTCCTAGAAGGAGTCTTAAATTGCTAATGAGGTATATAATGTTAGGGCATTTTATATAAATTGCATCTGTATGGACAAATACCCATCTCAAACATGATGTTGGACCCATTCATTAGTACACAGGGCTTCCCTGACCTAGAAAAATCTGATGTAAGAGTCTACCTCAGCCTCTGGACACAAAGCTCATTCTTGCAAACATCTGCACTGACTCCTTACGTATGAAATTTATTTTGTCAATAAGTCTGTCTTCTTGCTGGCTTTTCTCTGTGTCCCATCCTTGAGTTCTTTCTTGTGTTGGCAACCAGAGCCCAGAATCCTTAGTCCCCTAAGATCTTTGGCAAGCCAGGCAGAGGTGAAAGCCCACAGGAGACAAAAGTCCACCCGAAAATCTGACACAGAATCTTTCTCTAAAGTCTTGCTTCTCTCTTTCTCTATCTCTCTCTCTTGCTCTCGCTCTCGCTCTCTCTCTCTCTCTCTCGTGCTGCTTTTATATTCTTATTCTCTCATTTTTGATAACAGGGACAAGACTGAGAACAAAAATCATACCAATGCAGGAAAAAAAAAAAAAAACAGTCCAAACAATAGGCTCATGTGATAGCAGTTTCTGTAACCAATGCCCTGTGACCCCACAGTCAACCTAGAAAGAATTCAACTATGGGTTAGAAAAAATACTTGAGACAGGGTCAGCATTGTAACATAATAAGTAAAGCCACCAGCTATGCTGGCGTCCCATATGGGCGGCAGTTCATATCTTGGATGCCCCACTTTCATTGCAGTTCCCTGCTAATGGCCAGGGAAAAGAAACAGAAGATGGCCCATGTGCTTGGGCCCCTGCCACCCACCTGGGAGACCCAGGTGAAGCTGCTGGCTCCTGGATTCAATGTGGCTCAGTCCTGGTTGTTGCAGCCACTTGGGAACTGATTCAGTGGATGGAAATCCTCTCTCTGTTTTTCCCTCTAAGTTTCTGTAATTCTGACTTTAAATAAATCCTTAAAAATATAAAATAAAACCCAGGGAGAATATTTCAAATTTGAGAAGACAGAATATTGGTAGAAAGAATGTTCTCAACTGAGACGCCTACTCAGCACATATCCTCCATGCAAACAAGAAGGACACTAGAAATGGGATTGCTCTCAACTCTCATGGGAAGGAGAAGACTCCCAATTCACTTATGTCCCTGTCTAAGGAGTGAAGAGGCACTGGAACTCAAACAGCTCCCACAATGCATGTGACCCTCTCATTCATGCAGCCCTAGGTTATCTTAGATGTCAGATGCTGTGTCCTTGTGTTCACTTCTCAAGAACTAAACTTATCCCTTACCTTACTTTACAGGAAGCAACAGGGCAGGCCTCATACACCAGAGAATGAACCGGGTATTTGAACATATTAGTAGATGGCTCAGTATTCCACCCCCAACATTACCGGGCCTTATATATTATGTTTGCCCCTTTTTTATTGCCAAAATTATTATACTGCCCCTCCTATTTTGTGCTTTATACTGAACCCCATAACTAATTGAGTATATAATCACTAGACAATGACTAATAACCTTAATAGCTCCCCTTGTTAGTTGTTCTCCCACATTACCAGTGTCCCCGCTTGCAAACACATGCTGGTATCCACTCTTAATCAGCTCATCAGTCTTTCTAATTCTGTCAGTTGTTGGCTTTGTCCCAGGAGCCAAGTAGAGCCTGAGGACCTTGGGCTTTTAAGTTTGTCCATTTCAGTAGAGAATGTTGTCCAACTACTGGCTCAGTGTTCAGGCTTGTCCTATACCATGTATACTAAAACTGCAAATGATGGGATCCAGAGATAGCCTTGTCCAGCTGACCCTGAATGGAATGTTTGAAACCATGCTAACTAAAGCTGTTGATCAAATCAGTGAACTCCCAGGAAAAGCCAGTCTTTGCTTTAAAAGTTAAAACCCCAGAAAATTATACCTAATAAGCTTAAGCCAGTTTTATTTTAGCCACACATTGCAATTCATAAGTGACACCTGGGAAACAGACAATGGTGAAAATGACTTAGATATCTATTTTACAGAAAATATCTCCATCTAGTGGGGAAACAATAAAAACTACTACACCTTGATTCTTCATATTGTGGCTGGTTAATAACACACAGAAAAAAAAGTCTGGAAATAGGAATAACTACTAGGATTCTTTATAATGTTATAGGTAACCACATCTGGATAAATACTTCCTTTCTACTTATCCAATCACTTTAGAACAATTTGAACTTTCACTACTCACAGTGAGCATTCTCCTTCAGACTTCAATCCTTATTGCCTTAGTGAGAATTTCCCCGGGCCCACCCAACTACTACAACCCATAGGGATCATAGAATTCCTCTATTCTGGCAAAGAACACTTCCATTTAAACACCACACTAGTACATCTATATTCAGAGGCCCATATATAGCATTTCTCTCAAGGGAAGTAATTACTGTTTTCTGTGCAGATGAAAACTCTATATAACTTTACCCTTTTCATGGTTAGGTGCCAGGAAATCAGTGGCAGAATTCCATGATACATTAAAAATAGAGGTAGATCAACTGATATCAAGTCAAGTCGAAACCTGGGAACTTTCTTAACCACAGCCCTGAGGTCATGAAGCAAGAGATCCAAGTTAAGGAGCCCAGATTTCATTCCAGGGATAGAAGATTGGCAATAGTATATTCACATGTAATGGCCTTGGCAACACTATCTTCTGTTCTATCTTCTGATCTACAAAAATATCCCTTCTCAAATGATCAATTAAAAATATTTACATTCTCATGAAAGAATCATGTAAGGCAACAGGAGGGGCCTTTGAGGCCCCCAAAAGGCCATCAATTCTCCAGCCCAAGTGGTCTTTTGAAACAGGAGAGTCCTCAGTTTTCTGATGGCAGAACAAGGTGGAACATGTGCCTTCATCATCAAGCCATGCTGTCCATACACCAACACATCTGGAGCCATAGAGACAAGTCTCAACATTCTAAAAGACAATATAAAACTGCTGGAAAGGATAAAAACAGGCTGTCAAAAAACCTCAATCTCTCCTCAGATCCATATTTGGACCCTGGTTAAGCTCACTTTTATGTTATTACAGTGGTAATATGTTACTATCCAGTCCATATTTCATTCAAAGTGTTGTATGATGTATTTTTCAGATTCCAACAATTCCATGCTAAGATGGTAATTCTAAGAAAGTTCTAGCAAATCCCAGCTTATGAGGAGGCCAATGTTCTTCAAATAGACGCCATGGATTGAGCCAGAAAAGAATTTTCTTCCTCCATAAACAGGTAAAACATTCATCCTTAAGTTACCGATGAACATTTCTAGGCTTTTTAAAAAATTTTTGTAATCTATTTGTTTGAAAGGCAGAGTTACAGAGAGGTAGAGGCAGAAGAGAGAGTAGAGAGAGAGAGAGAGAGGAGAGAGAGAGAGAATCTTCCATCTACTGGTTTACACTCAAATGGTCACAGTGGCCACAGCTGGACCAATCCAAAGCCAGGAGCTAGGAGTTTCTACCGGATCTTCCATGTAGGTGCAAGGGCCCGAGGACTTAGACCATCTACTGTTTTCCCATGCCATAGCAGAGAGCTGGGTCAGAAGTGAAACAGCCAGGACTCAAACCGACACCCATATAGGATGCTGGCACTATAGGTGGTGGAAGCAGACCCTGACGAATGATGATGAAACAGAATCCAACCATTCTTCTGAACTGGGGTGATAAACAAAAACCAGATTTTTTTTTTTTTATCAGATGAAGCAGCAATCTTAGCCATTGATTGTCCTTTACTTCAATATAATCCTGAAAACACATTCCTTGGGGAAGACTAAGAGATTTATTTTTATTTTTATTTATTTATTTGAGAGGTAGAGTTACAGACAGTGAGAGGGAGAAACAGAGAGAAAGGTATTCTGTCCATTGGTTCACTCCCCAAATAGCCTCAAAAGCCGGAGCTACTCCAGGAACCAGGTGCCTCTTCCCAGTCTCCCTGATGGGTGCAGGGGCCCAAGGCCTTGGGCCATCTTCTACTGCTTTCCCAGGTCATAGCAGAGAGCTGGATTGGAAGAGGAGCAGCCGGGACTAGAACCAGCACCCATATGGGGATGCTGGTGCTGCAGGCGGAGTATTAACCTACTGTGCCACAGCTCCAGCGGGGAAGACTTAAGATGCTAATGAAATATACAATGAATGTTAGTGCATGTTATCCTAATTCCATCTGCACAAATACTCACCCCCATTTGTTAAAGAATGCAGTACAGAGTGCTACCTTGAACTGAAGACACCTGATGTAAGAAATCTATCTCCAGCCCTGGGTCTGCGGCTCATTCCCCAGTGCACTCCAAACTGGAGTTTGCTTTGTCAATAAATTCTGTCTTCCTATTGGCATTTGTCTGCATCCTCTCCTTGAATTATTTCTTGTGTCAGTGATAAGAAGTTGGAATACTTGTATCCCAAGCATAACTACCTGAAAATACTGAAGTGCCTTTGGAACTGGTTAGTGGAAAATGTTTGAAGAATTTTAAGGGGCAGGCTAAAAACAAAAACAAAGAAACTAGAATGCTGTAAGAAAGCATTGCAAGAAATTCTGGTAAAGGTTCAAAAGATAAGAAAACTAGTGAAATGATATTAATTGGAAATGAAGGCCCTATTGCAAACTACACTAAAGGCCACCTCTACTCTATCATGGCAAAGAAACAGCCTACATTGAGCCTATGTCCTAAAATCTTGCGGAAGGCTGAAATTACAGGCAATGGACTATTTTCAGAGGACATTTTAAAACATCAAAGCATTCAGGCTTCAGCATGAGTATTATTGATCACATTTACTTAGCTTTACAGTGAGAATAAGGACCAAAAAGAAAGCAGAACAGAAAGATTTGGAAGTTTCACAGCCTGACCAAAGAAAGATAGAAAGCCAAGGTACAGCCAAGAAGATTGTGGTTGAGCTACATATTGCTAAAGACATTATCATAGAAAAATAAGCCAAGTGCTTTACATGGAGATAATAGGAAATATGCTCAAGGGTATTCCAGAAATTATCCAAGCTACCTTCCCATCACAGACCTAGAGATTTAGAGGTGCACATTTATTTAGAGACCTATAAGGACAGATTGTTTCATGGAACATCAGAGTGCTCTCCACTGGCTCTCCCTCTGGACTCACTTCTATCAGTTAGTCAGCAAATCACCTTAACTATAGCCATGGTGTAAAGGAGACACAGGTACAGCTTGTCCTGATAGCAAATCTTGGCTGCATTTACATGATGCTGATTTTACAGTCATGGAGAATGTAAGTTATGGGATTGTGGTGGTGTCCACCAGGATTTCAGAGGAAGTTTTTGGGTTTCTGCAGAGATTCCCCCAGTGGGATAAGGCCTACTGGTATACAGAGATGCAGAGCAAAAAGCAAATGCCATGCATATCTTGGAAAA
The DNA here is from genome assembly GCF_033115175.1 of Lepus europaeus. Classification (NCBI taxonomy): domain Eukaryota; kingdom Metazoa; phylum Chordata; class Mammalia; order Lagomorpha; family Leporidae; genus Lepus; species Lepus europaeus. The sequence continues at coordinate 127,200,539 of NC_084829.1, read as the reverse complement.
TGCTACAGAGAGCAGCCATGTGGGTTACAACAGTTAGACATAGGGACAATTGTGCCCAAAGTTTTGAGGGCATGTCTCTTCATAGTATCCCCAGGGTGCTGCACTTGTAGCTTTAAAAAGCTGAATGTCTGCTGCACTGAGTTTTTGTCTTGCTGTGAGCTGATTACTCATTGCTACTTGCCTTGTGGATTAAAAGCCTTAAGCTTATGCCTACTCTACCGTTGCATCTTGAATGTGTAAAACTTGTTTGAGGCCGGCGCTGCAGCTCAATAGGCTAATCCTCTGCCTGCGGCGCCGGCACACCAGGTTCTAGTCCCGGTCGTGGTGCCAGATTCTGTCCTGGTTGCCCCTCTTCCAGGCCAGCTCTCTGCTGTGGCCCGGGAGTGCGTGGAGGATGGCCCAAGTCCTTGGGCCCTGCACCCGCATGGGAGACCAGGATAAACACCTGGCTCCTAGCTTCGGATCAGCGCGATGTGCCGGCTGCGGCAGCCATTGGAGGGTGGACCAATGGCGAAAAGGAAGACTTCTCTCTCTCTCTCACTGTCCACTCTGCCTGTCAAAAAATAAAACAAACAAACAAACAAAAAAACTTGTTTGATTTGTGTAGAGACTCACAGCTGAAGTAGTTTGCCTTGAGTCTCAAATGAGACTTCGGACTTTGTCTTTTGAGCAATTCGGGAATAGTTAAGATTTTGAAACTTATGGCAATTTGTTACTCAGGATGGTAGTATTGGTTAGTGGCAGAACCCTGAAGAATTGGGGACTTAGGTTACTGGTAACTTGCTTTTTGAAGGGAGTTCTTTTGCAACATTTTGAGTTCTCATGAGAGGGTAGTTCTAAAAGAAGCAAGCAAGGGGCCGGCGCCGCGGCTCAGTAGGCTAATCCTCAGCCTGCAGCGCTGGTACCCTGGATTCTAGTCCTGGTTGGGGCGCTGGATTCTGTCCTGGTTGCTCCTCTTCCAGTCCAGCTCTCTGCTGTGGCCCAAGAGTGCAGTGGAGGATGGCCCAGGTCCTTGTGCCCTGCACTCTCGTGGGAGACAAGGAAGAAGCACCTGGCTCCTGGCTTTGGATTGGTGCAGCGAGCCTGCCGCAACACACCGGCTGTAGCGGCTACTTGGGGGGGGGGGGGGGGGTGAACTAACAGAAAAAGGAAGACCTTTCTCTCTGTCTCTCTCTCTCTCACTGTCTAACTCCGCCTGTCAAAAAAAAAGAGCAAGCAAGGCCCCATCTACTATTGGTTCAAGATATATTCACTTGTAAGCTCCCACACACTGTTCTGCCATTGCTATCTGCACTACAAGGTGTTACAGCCAAGGGGCAGTCTTCACTGTGCCTGAACTATGCTGTTTGGACTTTGAAGCTCCAAAGTTTGACATAAACAATGATTTTTCTTCATAAGTAGACTGAGTCAGGTATTTTGTTATAATGTTGGAAAGATGACTAAGCCACCTATAAATCCAACAGTAGGATTGCTGAGATAGTATTACAGTTCTATTTTAACAACATTGTGTAAGTCGTCTCTTTTCTTCAAATTCACCAGGACTTGATTCTTTCTTTCTTTTTTCTTTTTCTTTTCTTTTGGTTGGTTGTAATAGCTTTTCTATCTGGAGTGATGATTAGTGATGATGACTCTTATTTCATATACCTGTTGGCCATTTGTATATCTTCTTTGGAGAAATATCAAATTATGTCTATAGTAGAGAGCTGGATCAGAAGAGGAGCAGCCAGGACATTAACTGGTACCCATACAGATTGCCAACTCCACAATATGCTGCCACACCACAGCGAGGTCCCTGCTATTAGCACCTTTGTCAAAGCTCATTTGTTTTTAAATGTGTGGGCTGTTTGAGCCTCTCTGTTTTGTTTCACTGATCTGTGTGTCCATATTTATGCCAAGACTATGCAGTTTTGATTATTACTATTGCTTTGAACTGTACTATGAAATATGGTAGTATAATATCTCCTGTTTTGTTCTTTTTTGTCAAGATTATTTTCATTATTAGGGATTATTTTGTGGTTGACAATGAATTATAGAATATTTTCTATGTGCTTTTGTGAAGAATGCCAGTAGTGTTTTGATAGAGATTATATTAATCTGTATATCACTTTGGGTCACATGGGCATTTTAACAATATTAATATTACCAACTGATAAATAAAATATCTTTGCATTTTTTGTGTCATCTTCAGTTTTTTTTTTCCACTAATGTTTTATGATTTTAACTGTAAAGATCTTCCACCTCTTGCATTTAATGCTAGGTAGCTTTTGTAGGTATTGTGCATGAAATTGTTTTCCTAATTTCTTTCAGATACTTTTTATTGGTATATTACAATGCTACTGATTTTTGTTTGCTGACTTTGTGCCCTGCAATTTCACTGAATTCATTCTAATATTTTTAATTATAGATTTAAGTTTTCATCTTTGCTGTTTTTCCATGCATAAAATTGTGTCACCTGTTAACAGTGATATTATGACTACCTCCTTGCTAATTCATATACCCTTTATTTCTTACTCTTGCCTGATTATTCTGGTTAGGAATTCCAGTACCCAATTGAATAAAAGTGGTGAAAGAGAGCATCTTTGCCTTCTCTTAAAGAGAAATCCTTCAGCTTTTTGCCATTCAGTATAGTATTAGCTATTGTCTTCCTATGTATGTCCTTTATTACCTTGAGGTTCATTGCCTCCTTCTATACCTGTTATGTTCAGCATTTTTGTCATGAAAGAATATTGAATTTTATGAAATTCTTTCTCTATGTATTAACATTTTGTTCTTCAATCTGTTAATGTTGTATATCAAGCTTATTGATTTGCATATGTTGAAGCATTCTTGTATTCTAGAATGAATACCATTTGATGATGGTGAATAACTTTTTAATGTGCCATTGGATGGGATTTGCCAGTTTCATGATGGATATATTTGATCTATTGTCATCATGATATCTTTCTGTAGCTTTCCCTTTCTCTCATGTCCTGCCTAATTTTGATATCAAGATGGTAATGGCCTTGTAGAATGAGTTTGAAAAAATTTCATCATCTCCAATTTTTTGAATAATTTGAGAAGAATTATTAGTTTTTCTTTAAATGTAGAATTCAGCTAGGGAGTAATCAAGTCTAGGATTTTTCTCTGATGGGACAGCTTTTACTCCTGATATAATCTCATTACTTCTTATTGGTTTATTCTGATATTTTATTTATTCATTAATCAATCTTAGTAAGGGGTACATGGATATGTTCATTTTTTCTAGGTTATCAAACTTGCTCATGTATTTGTGTTCATAACAATCTCTAGCAATCCTCTGCATTTCAATGTTGTCACTTGTAATGTATCCTTTTTGTCTATGACTTTACTTATTTGGATCTTCTCTTTTATTTCAGCTGGTCTAGCTAGGGGATTATAATTTGATTTATAATTTTTTTGAAAAAATTAGCTCTTTAATTGATCTTTTGTATTTTCTTTTTATTCTCTATTTTATTTATTTGTGCTATGACCTTTATGATTTCTTTCCTTCTATTAATTTTGAGTTTGATTTTCTTTCATATTTCTAGTTCCTTGGGAGCATAATGATAGTTTGAGAAATTTTTTGATGTAGACATTGATTGTTCTACACTACCCAGTTTCTTCCGTATCCCATAAATTTCATTTTTGTTTCAAGAATTTTTTTTAATTTTCTGCTTAATTTCTTCCTTGTTCCATTGGTTGTTCAGGAGTATGTTTGTGTACTTCCCAAAGTTTTTCTTACTGATTATGGATAGTTTTAATGCATTATACTCAGAAAAAGATACTCAATGTGATTTCAATTTAAAAAAAAATTATTTATTGAGTTATTTATTTTGAAAGTCAGAATTGGAGAGAGGGAAAGGCAGAGAGAGAGAGACATCTTCCATCTGCTGGTTCACTCCTCCAGATGGCCACAATGGCCAGTGCTGGGGTCAGGCTAAAGCCAGGAGCCAGGAGCTTCATCCAAATCTCCCACATGGGTGGCAAGGCCCAGACACTTGGGTTATATCCTGCCGCTTTCTCAGGCACATTAGCAGGGGCCTGGATCAGAAATGGAGTAGTCAGGACATAAACCAGCTCCCATATGGGATGCCGGCAGCACGCATCACAGGTGGTGGTTTTACCCAATATACCACATTTCTGGCCCCATGACTTCAAATGTTAAGAATTTGTTGAGACTTGCATTGTGGTCTACTATAGGACACTGCATCTTCTCTTGAGAGAAATGTGCATGCTTAAGCCTTTGAATAGATGTTATGTAGAGTCACTTAGATCCATTTGATCTAGGGTACAATTTACTTCTGCTATTCATTGATTTTATGTCTTTATGATAAGTTCATCATTGATAATGGGTTGCTAAGTCTCTTACTGTTAATGTGTTTAAATCTATCTTTTCCTTTAGTTCTGTTAATATTTACTTTATATGTTTAGGTATTTTTATGTTGAATGTAATTGTTATTTCCTTTACCTGAAGTGACCCTTTTATTCCTACATAATGATCTCCCTTGTTTTATATTTTTTTACGGTTTTTGGTTTCAAGTCTATTTAGCTGATGTAACTATGGCTCCCCTTACTTACTTTAGGATTTCTTTTTTTTTTTTTTTTTTTTTTTTGACAGGCAGAGTGGATAGTGAGAGAGACAGACAGAGAGAAAGGTCTTCCTTTTTGCCGTTGGTTCACCCTCCAATAGCCGCCATGGCCAGTGCATTGAGCTGATCCAAAGCCAGGAGCCAGGTGCTTCCTCCAGTCTCCCATGTGGGTGCAGGGCCCCAGCATTTGGGTCATCCTCTACTGCACTCCCGGGCCATAGCAGAGAGCTGGCATGGAAGAGGGGCTGCTGGGACAGAATCCTGCGCCCCGACCGGGACTAGAACCCGGTGTGCCTGCACCACAAGGTGGAGGATTAGCCTATTGAGCCATGGCACCAGCCACTTACTTAAAGATTTCATTTGCAGGGACTTTCTTTTTCTATTTTTCTTTTTCTATTCTTAAACTGTGTCCTTGGAACTAAGTGAGTTTCTTATAAGTAGCATATACCTGTTGTTTTTTTAAAATAGATTTTGTCATTCTATGTCTTTCGGTAGAAAATTCAATTCATATGTACTTAAGATAACTATTGATAGCTAAATTCTTACTATTGCCATTTTGTTAAATGTTTTCTAGTTTGTTTTTAGTGCCTTTATTTTTTTCTCCCTCTTTTAGAATCTTCCTTTGGGGTTAGTGATTTTTCTCTAGTAGTATATATTACTAGACTATTGTTTTTGGTATGATTATTATAATTTTTATTTTTTGGTCACCATGAGGCTTTCAAAAGCACCTACTAATTATAATATGATATTTTAAAAATGATAGTAACTTAACATTCAACATAAAGATACTTGTACTCCATGCATGCCCCTATTTTTGAATTTTTATATCCCAATTTCCTTCTTTGTAAAATGCTTATCTATTAACATAATAGTGTTATTTGTAATTGTTTTGTTTTTAGTGTTCATACTAAAGATATAGTGATTTATATGGTGTGTTTACACTATTAGAGCATCTTTGACTTGTCTTTTTGTTACTCTTACCAGTAAGTTTTCTACTTTTTGAAATTTTCTTCCAACTTATTAGTATCTCTTTCTTTCATATTGAAGAACACCCTGTAAAATTTCTTGTAGGATAGATTTAGTGGTAATAAGTCCTTTAAGCTTTTGCTTGTCTGGAAATGTTTTATTATTCCTTAATAATTAATGTATAGATTTTCTAGTTACAGTATTCTTGGCTGGCATTATGTTACTTTAGTACTCTGAGTATCTCATTCTACTCTCTTTGGCAATATAAATTCCTGCTGTCAGGTGAATTGGAGTACCTTTACTTGTTTCTTTTATTTTGCTGTTTGAGTGTGTTCTTTCTATCTTTGACCTTGAAGAGCTTCCTAATAATATGTTTTGGGATTGTTTGAGTTGACTCTGAGTGGTGGCTTTGGTCTTTCTCAATATTTAATTCCTTCTTAGGTTTGGGAAATTTTCTATTATCTTTTTCAGTATGGCTTCCTACACCTTTGGCAGTCTCAAGTTCTTAAAACCAATAACCTACTTTCTGTTTGTTTTAATGATGTCCCAAGTTTCTGTAACTTCTCTTCATTCCTCTTCCTCCATCTTTTGCTCTTCCAACTGTTTATTTCTATATGGTCTGTTATAGCTTGAGTAGGACTTGTGTCCCCAAAACTCATGCAGTTGTTTAAACTCTGATGTCTTAATATTAATCGTTGATTTTTAAAAATATTTATTTCTTTATTTTATTTGAAAATCAGAGTTACATAGAGAGAGAGGAGAGGCAAAGAAAGAGATAGAGAGAGAGAAAAAGAGAGAGAGGTCTTCCATCTATTGGTTCACTCCACTTGGCTGCAATGGCTGGAACTGGCCCAATCCAAAGCCAATAGCTTCTTCTCATGCAAGCGCAGGGGCCCAAGGACTTGTGCCATCTTCCAGTGTTTTCTCAGGCCATAGCAGAGAGCTGGATCAGAAGTGGAGCGGCCGGAACTTAAACTGGCACCCATATGGGATGCAGGCACTGCAGGTGGTGGTTTTAGCCACTATGACATAGCGCCGGCCCCAATTTTTGTTTTATTAGGGGTGGAGACTTGATCAATGATGGTGTCCAAGAGGTGTGGCTAACTGGAGGTCTGAGGGTCATTAGGATGTGCTCTAAAAGACTGATTCTCAAAGGTATGTGAACATTTCAGTTCAAAATCATCTTAGGTGCTCTCCCTCCCTCTCACTCAACTTCTTGGCTCATCCTTATCATGTGATCATTACCACTGCACCTGCCATAACCAGCCTCTACTAGCCACCAGATTATAGGGCTGCCCAATCCTGTCTCCTCCATTGAAAGTTGAAACAAACTTTTATTTTTCAAAAAGCTACCCTCAAGAATTTTAGTTAAAGTAATGAAAAGTGGACTAACATGCAATTTGTCTTCTAATTATTTGAATCTTTCTTCTTTTTGATTTATTCTGTTATTTTGCTTTCTATTGAACTTTTCATTCATCATATTTACTTTTCATTCCTGGATTTGTGGAGGTAGTTTTGTTCCTTTTTTATATTGTTTCAATCTTTATGATAGGTTTCTCTGATAAGATACTTACATTTTCTTAGAGTACATTGAGTTTCTTTAAAACAGTTATTTTAAGTTCTATCTCTGAGACTTCAAACATATTGACTTTCGGTTAGTTTCTGCTGTCCTGTTTGGTCACTTATGTGATGTCATGATTTCTTGGAAGTTCTCCATATTTGTACAGGATCATGTCTACACATTGAAGGATTAGGTCGTCAGTCTTGTTTCCATAATCTGGCTTTCTTTGTACATATCGTCCTGAAAATTCAAGCAAGCTGCTTATTTTCTCTGAGCTTGTGGTCACTACCACTGTTTTATCACTAGATGGTGATGTAAGTCCAGATTTGCTATAATTTCATCATTTGTGCTGCACTAGTTCAGTGCTAGAGGGAGCCCTGTCATGTTTATTCCAAACTGCATTGGTGTATCATTCAGAATAGACTCAAGGCATCTCAAAAGCTCAGTTTATCCCTGAAGGCCTTTAGCCACACCAAGGCAGCCCCAGATGCATCATCCATAGTCCACGGCCTGTCATTAAGTGTCAGCCTTCTACCTGGTACTCAGTTGCATAATGTAACACCATTGCTAGGTTTCTAAGCAATGACCTAGCACCTATCTACTCCTTCTCTTCTAAGAAGACAATGAATAACTCTTCATGTTTTGCTGCCTATAGTTGGCGATGGATGAGGTTCACTGTTCATGATCACTAACACCACAAAACTAGGTCATACATGGATTGAACATCTACTGGTACCAGTGTAGCACAGAGACAAGACCAAATCCAACACTGCTATGACCTGTCTCCTGCTATAGTGTAATTGTGATCTAAGGCTGTGTTAAACAGCCAGCGGTAATACTAGAAGTCCTTCCCATTAGGATCACATGTCTTCTTCTGGCACCAAAGGCTCTGTCCTTGGCCACTGGCCTAGGGACAAGGGTAATTGGATGCTGTCTAGCAGTGGGCCTCATCATGGAGGACTGGGTGCTAGGCTTCAATGAAACAATTTGTGGCTACCTCTTTCTTCTTGCCCCACAAAGGTAAAACTCTCAACTCTGAGCTAACTGGGTTGCAGGAAAGGATGAGTCAATAGTCATATGATCACCAGCGCCAGAATGCTGTGTCACACCTGGATCTGAGAGCATGTTAAGACCATGCCTCTCTAAGTAAAGAGGCGGGATAAGATTACTTTAGCTAGTCATGGTCTCTTCTTTTTTTTTTCTTTTCTTTTTTTAAACTTTTATTTAATGAATATAAATTTCCAAAGTATAGCTTATGAATTACAATGGCTTTCCTCCCACCCCCAAACTTCCCTCCCACCTGCAATCCTCCCCTTTCCCGCTCCCTCTCCCCTTCCATTCACATCAAGATTCATTTTCAATTCTCTTTATATACAGAAGATCAGTTTAGTATATATTAAGTAAATATTTCAACAGTTTGCCCCCACATAGTAACACAAAGTGAAAAATACTGTTGGAGTACTAGTTATAGCATTAAATCACAATGTAAGCACATTGAGGACAGAGATCCTACATGATATTTTTTAAAAATTGATTAATTTTCTATGCAATTTCCAATTTAACACCAAGTTTTTTTTTTTCATTTTCAATTATCTTTATATACAGAAGATCGATTCAGTATATACTAAGTAAGGATTTCATCAGTTTGCACCCACACAGAAACATAAAGTGTAAAAATACTGTTTCAGTACTAGTTATAGCATCACTTCACATTGGACAATACATTAAGGACAGATACCACATGAGACAAAAGTACACAATGATTCCTGTTGTTGATTTAACAATTTGACACTCTTGTTTAAGGCGTCAGTAATCTCCCTAGGCTCTAGTCATGAGCTGCCAAGGCTATGGAAGCCTTTAGGATTCGCCGACTTCGATCTTATTCCGACAGGGTCGTAGTCAAAGTGGAAGTTCTCTTCTCCCATCAGAGAAAAGTACCTCCTTCTTTGATGGCCCTGTTCTTTCCACTGGGATCTCACTTGCAGAGATCTTTCATTTAGTCTTCTTTTTTTTTTTTTTTTTTTTGACAGAGTGTCTTGACTTTCCATGCCTAAATTGTTTTCTTCTAGCTCTGAGAAGAATGTCCTCAGTATTTAGATTGGGGTCACATTGAATCTGTAAATTGCTTTGGGTAATATGGACATTATGATGATGATAATTCTTCCATTCCACAAACATGAAAAATTTTTCCATTTTTTGTTGTCCTCTTCTATTTCTTTCTTTAATTTTTGTAATTCTCATTGTAGAGATCATAAACTACTTTGGTTAAACTTATCCCAAAGTATTTAAATATTTTGTAGCTATTGCGAATGGGACTGATCTTACGAGTTCTTTCTCAGCTGTGGCATTGTTTGCATATCAAAAGGCTATTAATTTGTGTGTGTTAATTTTATATCTTGCAACTTTGCCAAATTCTCTTATGAGTTCCAGTAGTCTGTTAATGGAGTCTTTTGGTTGCCCATCTGCTTATAGGGATAATTTGAATTCCTCCTTTCCATTTTGTATCCCTTTGATTTTGATTTTTTTTTTTTTTTTTTTTTTTTTTTTTTTGTGCAATGACTGGCTGATACGTCCAGTACTATATTGAAATGTAATGGTGGGGCCAGTATTGTGGCATAGCAGATAGCTCCATCACATGCAACACCACCAATCCCATTTGAGCCCTGACTCATGTCCTGGCTGCTTTACTTCCAATCCAGCTTCCTGCTACTGGCCTAAGAAAAGCAGCAGAAAGTGGGCCAAGTGCTTGGGCCTCTGTACCCTTGTGGAAGACCCAGAAGTCCGAGCTCTTGGCTTCAGTCTGGCCTTGTCCTGTCCATTGCAGCCATTTGGGAAGTGAACCAGCAGTTAGAAGATCTCTCTCTGTCTCTCCTTCTCTCACTTTAATTCTGACTTTCAAATAAATATATAAATGTTTTTGTTTTTTTTTAAAAAAAAGGAAAAGAGGGCCGGCGCCGCGGCTCACTAGGCTAATCCTCCGCCTTGCGGCGCCGGCAAACCGGGTTCTAGTCCCGGTCAGGTCACCGGATTCTGTCCCGGTTGCCCCTCTTCCAGGCCAGCTCTCTGCTGTGGCCAGGAAGTGCAGTGGAGTATGGCCCAAGTGCTTGGGCCCTGCACCCCATGGGAGACCAGGATAAGCCCCTGGCTCCTGCCATCGGATCAGCGCGGTGCGCAGGCCGCAGCGCGCCAACCACGGCGGCCATTGGAGGGTGAACCAATGGCAAAAGGAAGACCTTTCTCTCTTTCTCTCTCTCTCACTGTCCACTCTGCCTGTCAAAAAAAAAAAAAAAAAAAAAAAAAAGGAAAAGAGGTTAAAATGGGCATCCTTGTAAAGTTCCAGATCTTAGTGAAAATACTTCCCTCTTTTCTTCATTCAAAATTTTCTTGGCTGTTGATTTATCATAAATCGCTTTGATTGTGTAGAGACACCATTCCTTCTATACCCAATTTCTTAAAGTTTTTTTTTAATCATGAAAGGATGTTGTATTCTATCTAATGCTTTTTTTTTTGTCTACTGAAATAATTTCTTTATTCTTCAGTTTGTTAATGTGATGAAACATGTTTATTTATTTGTATATATTAAACCACCCCTTTATTCTTAAGGTAAATTCCATTTAGTCTGGGTGAATATACTGTTTGATGTATTGTTGGATTCAATTACCCAATATTTTGTTGAGGATTTTTCTGTCTATGTTCATCAGGAATGTTGGTCTATAGTTGTCTTTCTTATATCTTTTCTGGTTTTAGAATTAAGGTGATGCTAGTTTCATAAGAGCTTGGGAGGGTGTCCTCCCTTTCAACTGTTTTATATCGTTTTAGAAGAATCAAGTTAGTTCTTCTTTAAAAGTTTATAAGAATTCAGCAGTGAAGCCATCTAGTCCTGTGCTTTTCTTTGTTGGGAGGTATTTTACTACTGTTTCAATGTCCATCTTGGTTATGTTTGTTTAGGTTTTCCATGTCCTCATGCCTCAATTTTGTAAACTGTATATGTCCAGAAATTATTCATTTAGTTTAAATTTATGAATTTGTTGACAGACACCAGTTTGTAATGATTCCTGATTTTTATTTTTGTGGTATAAGCTGTAACATCTCCTTTTTCATCTTTTATTAATTGTGGTCTTCTTTCTCTTTATGGTTAGTTGAGCCAATGGTTTATCAATTTTATTTTTTTATTCAAAAAACAGCTCTTGGCCGGCACCGTGGCTCAATAGGCTAATCCTCCACCTACGGCGCCGGCACACCAGGTTCTAGTCCTGATTGGGGCGCCGGATTCTGTCCCGGCTGCCCTTCTTCCAGTCCAGCTCTCTGCTGTGGCCCAGGAGTGCAGTGAAGGATGGCCCAGGTCCTTGGGCCCTGCACCCACATGGGAGACCAGGAGAAGCACCTGGCTCCTGGCTTCAGATCAGCACGATGCACCGGCCACAGTGCGCTGGCTGCAGCAAGCATTGGAAGGTGAACCAATGGTAAAGGAAGACCTCTCTCACTGTCCGCTCTGCCTGTCAAAAAAAAAAAAAGAAAAGAAAAGAAAACAGCGCTTCATTTCATTTTTTAATTTGAATTTTGTTCATAACTTCTAACTTTATTATTTCTTTCCTCCTTAGAATTTGACTTTTCTTGTTTTCCTAGGTTTTGAGATGCATTATTAGGTCATTTACTGATACTTTTCCAGTTTCTTGATGTAGGCACTAATTGCTATAAACTTTCCTTTTAACCCTGCTTTTGCTGTATCCCATAGGTTTTGATATGATGTGTTGTCATCCTCACTTGTTTCTAGGAATTTTTTTGTTCTCTTTTGATTTCTTCTATGACCCAATGTTCATTCAAGAGCATGTTGCTCAGTTTCCATGTGTTTGTATTTTTCCTAGAGTTTCTTAAGTTGTTAATTAACTTCATTCCATTGTGGACAGACAATATACATGGTAAGATTTCAGTGTTTTTGAATTTGTTGAGACTTGTTTTACGGCCTAGGATATGGTTCATCCTAGAGAAAATTGCATGCACTGATGAAAAGAACGTGTATTCTGTGGCTGTAGGCTGAGATGTTCTGTAGATACCAATTATATCCATTTGGTCAATAGTGTAGATTAGCTCTGTTGCTTCTTTTTTTTTTTAACTAGTTAATGTGTCCATTTATGAAAGTGGGGTTTTGAAGTTTCCCATTGTTATTGTATTGGAGCTTATGTTTCCCTTTAGATCTATTAACATTTTTTAAATAGATGAGTGCCCTAGCATCGGGTGCATACATTTACTATAGTTAGATTTTCCTGTTGAGTTGATACCTTAATCATTACATAATGATTTTCTTTGTCTCTTTTAACAGTTTCTGTCTTAAAGTCTATCTTGTCTACTCATTTTTTATCTCTATTTACATGAAATACCATTTTCCATACTGTCACTTTAGGTCTGTATGTAAGGTGTCCTTCTTGTGGGCAGCAAAATAGATGAGTCTTTTTAAAAATCCATTAAGTCAGGGGCTGGCACTGTGGCATAGCAGGTAAAGCTGCCACCTGCAGTGCCAGCTTCCCATATGGGTGCTGGTTCAAGCACTGGTCAATCTACTTCAGATCCAGCTCTCTGCTATGGCCTGGGAAAACAGAAGATGGCCCAAGTCCGTGGGCACCTGCACCAGCATGGGAGACCCAGAGGAAGCTCCTGGCTCCAGGCTTCAGATTGGTGCAGCTCCAGCCGTTGCTGCTGTTTGGGGAGTGAAATAATTTAATCTATTTAATTCAAGGTTATTATTGATAAGTAATGACTTGGTCCTGCCATTTTTCAGTAAACATTCCTTTTGTTTGTTAAGGATCTCCTTTGGACTATTACTAGGGTTTTTTGCTTTTATATTCTTTTTTTAATAAACATTTGTTTCTTTAATTGTGAGGTAGAGTTATAGACAGAGAAGAGAGAGAGAGAGAGAGAGAGAGAGAGAGAGAGAGAGAGAAATCTTCCATCTACAGGTTCACTCCCCAGACGACTGCAACAGCAGGGCTGATCTGAGGCCAGGAGCCAGGATCTCCCACGAAGGAGCAGGGGCCCAAGCACTTGGGCCATCTTCTACAGATTTCCCAGGCCATAGCAGAGAGCTGCATAGGAAGAGGAACAACCAAGACATAAACCATTGCCCATAAGGGATGCCAGAGCTGTAAGCAGAAGCTTAGCCTACTAAGCCACAGCACTGGCCCCTGCCTTTATATTATTTCAAGATGCTAATTATATGTTTCTGTTTCTCTGTGTTGTACCTCCTTAAGTATTATTTGTAAGGGTGGTCAGGTGCTGACAAATTCTTTCAATTTATGTTTGTCTGGGAAGGTCTTTCTTTCACCTTCATTTATAATGAGAGTTTTGCAGGGTATGGTATTATGGGTTGGCAACCTTTTTCTTTAAGGACATATACTATATCGCTCCATACTCTTCTAGCCTTTAGGGATTCTGGTAAGAAATCTATCAATCTGACTGGAGATTCTTTAAGGGTAATCTGGTATTTCTCTCTTGCACATTTTAGGATCTTCTCTTTGTTTTACTTTTGAAAACTTGAATATAAGGTACTGTGAGAAAGTCCATTGATTGTATCTATTTGGGGTTCCATGTGCTTCCTGTACTTAGATATCCATATTCTTCTCCAAACTATGGAAATTTTCTGCTATTATGTCAATGAATAAGTTTTCTAAGTCATTCTGCTTTTCTATCCCCTCAGGAATACCAAAGACACATATATTTTGTAATTTGATAGTATCCCATAAATCCTAAACCATATTTTTGGAATTTCTGATTTTTTTCTTCTTCATTTTGTCTGACTGAACAAGATTTGACTTCTTGCTCAGAGTCATACTGTCTCCCTTGATCATCTTTCTTGTATTTTTACTTTTTTTTTTTTTTTTTTTGCACCTAGTAAACCCATGTTGGTATCCCTTCTGAAGACTTTGTCTTTGGGAATGTGCTTCTCTAGATTACTGGAATGTCTGTGGTTAACAGTGAATATCCAAAGGATGTGCTAGGTAGTGTCAGGGCACCCTGGCCAACATTTGTGAGTGGGCAGGAATCCACAGTGCCAACCAGGTTGGGTGTGGTAGATATACTCTATCCAAGGGTACAGACAGGGGATGATCACAATGGCTGGTGTGTCCACAGCCTCAGCCCTATCCAAGCCAACGTAAATAAACTGCCTAGGGTGAGCTCAACATGGTTTGTGCACCCCACCCACTCAGGTGCAGGAAACTCATAAAGGATCTCTGCACTCCATAGTATGAAAACTGACCCCTCTGTGAAGTCTCTCCCTAGAATTCAAGGAGTTCTGATCTTCTGGAGTCAGACTGGGTGATTACCCAAATACTCCATGTTTTGCCTGGCCTACATAAATGTTTCACAATAACAGGATTGCCACAGTCATACATACGGTGCAGGTCTCCCTCAGTCACAGAGTGCAGGAGATCCTCTCTCTGTGTTGCTAGACTCCAGTCTTTGGGGCAAGCCACCCCTCCCCAGAGCCAGCCACCTGCCCAACAGAGGACAATTGATGCTCTGTCTCAGCAAGATGAGTCTGGTGCTTTGGTGGCAGGAGTGGAGGGAAGAAATGCTCCCTTACTTAAATTTCCCTTAGCTAAGTGGGTGCCCTGCCCCTGCCAACTCTCCAGATTGTGCACAACATCAGTGGGGACTCCAGATTTCTCCTTCATATACCATCCATCAGCAGCACATGTGCCACTACAGCCTCCAGTCACATTGCCCTGGGGAGACGGCATTTCCCCTGTCAGCTGCCAGGTGTGTGGTGGGGGAGGGAAGGGCAAGAGTGTGGTCTGCCTTCCCAGAGCTAGGCGTGTGCCCTGCCCTCTGCCAGCTCTCTGATATGGACTCAAGGTCAGTAGGGACCATGAGGTTCTCTCTCAAACCAGATCACCCGCTTTGCATGGGGTAATGCAGCCTCCTCACACCTTGTTCTGATAAGATGGCATTTCCCCTCCGGCCATCAGTCACTGAAGTCACTGATCCTGTCCTGCTAGTTGCTGCATGTGCACACTGTTTTTGCTGTTCCACGGAGTTTATCTTCTCTTCTGCACATTTTTCACTGAAAGATTCTCAACAGCTATTTTCTGGAACTCAGTCCCTGTCCTGTTCTTCTGTAGTTTCATGTAGTCAAAAATCAGCATGTATTTTCCTTATTCAGCCATCTTAAATCCTCCACCTTTGAATTTCTAATTGCTCCAGCACTACTTATTGAAAAAGCTATCCCTCTGTGTAACATGTCATTCTTAGATCTATGTTTTCATTGAATCTTTTTATCATTATGTGTTTAGTAACTTCCATAGTAATAGTATCAGTTGTGAGAAGGTACCACATTTGTCATGAACTTTCTGAGCTTCCCTCATATTTAAAGGGAATGAATAAAGAACTGTGATTCAATGTTTTAATGTAGATCACCATTTCCTATGCACTCACATTTCAAAAGAACCATGCCTCTGGGAATTTACCTTAAAAATACACCTGCTATGAAATGGGAGTTGGGGGGTATATATCCCAGGTTGCTTATTGTGATATTGTTTATATTTGGAATTTATACAGAAAAATATGAATGACCATGCATAAGGGTTGAATAAACTGCTAAATGTTCATACAGAGAAGTACTAGCTAGCAAAGAAATAATACAAAAATTATGAGTCTCTATGATGATATACTCATATGTGTTAATTTCCCAGAGAAAAAACTAATTGAAAAAATAGAATATTGAATAAATAAAGAGCAAATAGGTAAATGGAAAAATATAAAGTTAGATTGATAGATAAATGTAGATACACTTAATTTTTCAATCAAAACAAAGTGAGCTAGCAAACAAAAAGCACAGAACAGATAAACTGGAAATTAATTAGTTATTCATTATGCATGGGTAAAAATGATTTGAGAAGGGATAGAGAAAATAATTGAAAGTTTGAGTATATCTTTTCATATAGTTTTGCTTTTGAAATGTGAATATTTTACTCCAAAAAATAAAATTAAATGAAAATAAGTTGAAAATCTATAAATTGAATCCTAATATAATTTTTTTTAAAAAACTTTTTTGCAGCTAAAAATAATCACATACACACATACACACACAAAGATTGCCCTTGTAACAGGTTCATTTTTATAGCAGAAATGACAACCGAAGTGCAAGAGCTCTGCTCCTACAATCTGTGATGTAGTAAACCACTTCTTGTCCTGGAATTTTCCAGTGATGTCCTTAAATAATTACTTGGCCACTTTATTTTCAATATCAGTGCAATTATATAACATCATTACTTTATTCCTCTATATTAAGTAGCAACTTCATTTTCTGAAATAAATCTAAAATCATTTTAATATATTAACAGGACACATGCCAGATTTGAGGAAGAAAATTTTAAGTTAAAACAAAGAGTTTAAATGATTACTGATAGTCAAGAATAAATTTTCTCAATAAAACAAGTGTTCAACTGAAATAATACCATGTGATATTAAATCCCTGAATAAATTTGCAGTTAACAATTGGTGGCCAATCTTTCGAGGCTTAAGTCTTTACTAAATACATATGCCAAGGAAATCAAATTTAATTTTAAGAATTGTAAGACTGCTATATAGCAAGTAGATCTAATGAACATAAAGGAGCAATGAGAAAAATCTGAATGTAGCCATTGTGTACAGAATAATTAATCTAGAACTAAAAATTGAGAGATATTGGGGTCTTTGTTATATCCTTTTCACTGGCCCATTAATAATATATGCAAAATATACATTTTCATTTGCTACGAGCAGATGCAATCAAATACATTGAATGAAGGCAACCTAGGTAACTGCTGTGTCATGGAAGATATGTAGAAGAACAGAAACGTGAACTAGTACCTTTACAGGCTACAACTCATGACAGAACTGTATATGCAACTTAGTATATGCAAATAAACACTTGCACACATTGTACTCGGCCCTTTATTCCTCTCACTCCACCCTATTTTCAACAACATCTGAAACACCTGTTTCTCAGGATAAACAAGTTATGTATAAGTTAAGCAATGTATGTAAATAAGATAGGTTTTAAATTATGTGCCTTATCATCTATAATATTCCCTTTTTCTGTTGACTCTGCTGCTATGTCAAACCTACACCAACCACTCTCCTTTCTAAATGTATGCACTTCATTTTTAAAATAATTTTTATTTATATAAAATGAACAAATTTTATGTATTTCATATGTACAGATTTAGGAACATAGTGATACTTCCCAACCTAACCTTGAATGTGCTTCTTTATTCATAATTTTGATAAATGCAATTTTCTGAGACTATCATCTGGTTCTTTTGAAATTTTTCATTCTCCATAAATTATTGCACTTAGTTTGTATTCCTTAAATGGATAGTCAAAGAATTAGTAAAAGAATAAACAATGCCCCTCTTTTAGAAGAAGTAAAACAAACTTTCAATTGCACCTCGATTCATGAGGTAAAAGTTGTTTAAAAGACCATCCTAAGTCACCAGGATTAATAATGTAAATATTGGCACTGCTGTTGTGGGGCACAGTGTGTTACCTGCCACTTGCCAGGCTGGCATCCCACATTGGAGTGCCGTTCCACTTCTTACCAAGGTCCCTTCTAATGTTCCTGAGAAAACAAAAGATGGCCCAATTACTTATGCCACTTCCACCTAGGTGGGAGACTCAGATGGAGTTCAGCCTGGCCCTGACCCAGCCATTGCAACCATTTAGGGAGCAAAGCAGCATATGAAAGATCTCTCTCTCTCTCTCTCTCTCTGTCTGTCTCTCTGTCTTTCCCTCTTTGTGTCATTCTGCCTTTCAAGGAAATAAATAAATCTTTTTAAAGACACTGTAAAAGTTGCCTAAAAGACTAATGTCAATAAAATATAATTAGAGAAAAAGTTTCTGCCCACACATAAGCTTCCTTCCTCCCCCCCCCCTTCTTTTTAGTCTTCTATCATTGCTCATGTGTTTAGTTCTCTGTGTGGTAATAAAGTATAAATTGTAACTAAAAAATCAAGTTGATGGTTAACTTCATGTATCTATGGCAAATTACTTTTTTGGTTAGGATTTACATTTCTAAGTAATATTTTGGGGCTGGGGCTGTAGGTTAAGCCTCTGCCTGTGGCGCCAGCACCCATATGGGTGCCGATTCTAGTCCCGGCTGCTCCTCTTCCAATCCAGCTCTCTGCTGATGGCCTGGGAAAACAGTAGATTGCCCAGGCACTTGGGCCCCTGCACCCATGTGGGAGAATGGGAAAAAGCTCCTGGCTCCTGGCTTCAGATCTGCACAGCTCTGGCCATTGCGGCCATTTGGGGAGTGAACCAGCGGATGGGAGATCTTTCTCTGTCTCTCCCTATTGTCTGTAACTCTGCTTCTCAAATAAATAAATAAAATCTTTTTAAAAAATTAAAAACTAACATTTTGTTAAATGTTTCAAACACAGCATTTTTTTTTCTATTTGGTTCACCATTGTAAGCCAGTAATGACATCACACCAGAAAGTAACAGCTTGATAAATACCTGATGAATGAAGTCAGACATGGGCAGGATTTTCTGAGAGTTTTCTGGTACCCATGATTAGAATAGACACACAGCACATTAATACAGGAATGAACTGAGGATGCATATTTCCAAAGAATTCATATTTCAGAGTGCACGGATTCTGAATCAGCCATTTCCTATTCATCACTCGAATCCTCTCATCTTCTCTTCTGATTGTGGCCACTGCTACAATTCAGCATGGGTTTTGACTTGTTTCATGCAAGGGCAACTTGACACTTAATTTCAGTCATTTTTGTACCTCTTGGTTTTATACCTCGGTAGCTACCTGAGACACCTGCAAGGATCCACTTGTCATACAGCCTTGTGCAACCAGAATTGCAGAGCTTCTCCATTTGAGTCACCTTTGACCAATAGATGATGACAACAAATAAATAAATGGATCTATCTTCCAACCTGCCAGTCCGGTGGCTCTGAGATTCCTTTGAAGTATCTCATTACTCCCTTGACAACATGATGAACCATACACTCATTGGAAAGAAGTGAATTATCTATTCTTATATCAGCTTTTTCTCTTTTATTTTCTAATCCCTTCTTTTCATTCACTCTGTAATCCTCAAATAAACTATCTGCCTATCTCTTCGGTCTGGATTCTGCTAATTCAGAATTTGGGTTGACAAGCCTGACTTGTACATGAAATAACATTTAAAAGAGATTGATGAAGTCTAAAATATCACTAAAAGTACTTGTCTTCCAAATTGTACCTAGAATTATTCGCATTATTCTTTTATATCCTGAAATCCCTTCAATTATAGATTAATTTGGATCATTAGCCATATTTCTTTAAAATACAATTACTACAGTGAGGATGTTCAATTTATTATTATGATTAATATGTGAGATAACTAGGAAGAAGACAGAGAAAGAAATAAATCTAGAAAAGAAATAGGTATTAAAAATTCTGGAGACAGATACATGATGAACATTATTTACTTGGGAGGTAATTAATAATGGAAGTACCATATTATTTTTGGGAAGGCGTTCTTATCTCCACCCAGTAATTATTAGGAACAGGAATTAACAGTGTTGATTGGTAGAGCTGTAAAAAATAATATTACCTCCTCCTCTTCCCAATAAAATCTGTTCAGAATCTGAATCTCCAGCTTATGTACCATGGCTTTCAATCTGACCTGGGTTTCTGTCATACTTTGTTGTGTTTTTGCTTCTTTAGCTGGAGTATCCAATGTTTCTAATGATTATCTTCCTTTGTGGAGCAAAATCCCTAGTCAGTTTAGTGACTACAGTGTAGAAAATGGAAAGTACATCATTAATCCATGGAATTACCTGGAGAGAATGGGTATGTATAAAATCCTGTTGTATAAGACTGCCAAATATTTTGAAAAATTTGCTCCAAGAAATGAACAAAACATCTTATGGGGATTGCCTCTGCAACATGGATGGCAATATCATACAGGTAAGCAATACTTTCTTTTACTTTACAGTGATTCTTTGATCTAATTGTAAATTAATCAAGATATAGCTAACACTGTATTTGTATAGATAACACTTTCTTTTACACACTGATTATTTTTTCTCTCTTTCTTTTTTCTATTCCTTTACTCTTAATTGTTTTTTCCATTCTTTCTGTTCTGTTTTTTCAACTTATTTCTCCTAATATTTCTTTATCAAGCACTTAGGCAATTCCATGTCCCCAGTTTCTCCCTTGGCACAATTAAGTAAATTGTGTAAAGTGCTACATTTTTTCTGTACGTCCAGTCCAGTAAAAGAAGCATGAACCACACTGTATTCACATGTTCTCACATGCAACTAAGACATCAGCAGAAATGAAATCTTAATTTTATTTAATTTTTATTCCTTTAAATTTAAACGACCACAAGTGGCTATCAATTCCACACTTGTTGATACATAGCATATTAGGCCATGTTCATTCAATATCAACAACTAGGTATTGAGGCCCTATTAGATACTAAGCTTGGTGCTAAGTATTGGAGATGATACCCAAAAACAGAAGCATTTAGGTGATATACACTAAGTATACAAAGGTGAATGAGATTAGTCCATATTATCTATGGTTCTAAATGTGATTAGTTAATTAGATACATCTGAGTGACACTGGAGGGAATAACTCTTAAAGAAGAACATGTCTCTCAAAGTTCTCTTCTTTAAAATAACATCTACACTTAGGAATTTGAATGGAGATTTATTTTGGAACAACATTATAAATATACAACTATTTGTTTCAGGTAAAATAATATACAAGAAGAAAGGAAGTTTTATTATTATCGAGCTTGTCAGGCTGTCCTCCTGACACCCACTATAATTTCTATTTATAGACTATCTTTCACATGGAAAAGAGGACAATCTGAAGTCCTAAGACATAGCTCAGGAGAAGCCCAAACATAAGTTCCTTTGTAAATAACAAACAACTCCCTGTGAAGGGGACAGTGGACCCCTCCTAGGGATATTCTAGTATCTAGGGATATTTCTAGTATCAAATGGTGAACAAATGGTAAGGTAGAAAGAACGGAAGGCTAACTTCCAAATTTCATTTTTATTTAACAACAAAATAGACCTCTTTTTCAAGCAGCTTATTTTCTTCCTATTTATATTGAGTCGAATTCTATAAACACATAAAAAGTCAAAACAGAATTAAAATTATAAAAATAGTACCTAAAAATATTTCTTTAGTAATATGCTATGATTCAAAGACAAGAAAGGACTACAAGAGAATGAACAGTTCAGGAAAGAGAGCGACAGACAATAATGGACTAAGATTATGAGTGGGAAAAAGTGGCACCAAAGATCTTGCGACAGAAATTACTATTGTTTACAAACAGGGCAATGGAAGCAAATTATACTGGGAACAGGGCTAGTGTGGCAGGACAACTGAAAGGTGCAGCAGACCAGCAGCAGGTGGCAAACTTGAGCAAATCAGGTTAGACCAGTTTAAGAAATGTCTTCAAAGTCAGGCTGAATTTGTTTAGATTGTGCCCTTGGGCAAGATGTTTTAGTTTGACAAAAAAGACTTAAGACTTGCACAATACAAATGCAACATGAAGGCCTTCAGTATTTGCATCTTGCGTTAACAGAGTTTTTAATTAATTAATTAATTAATTTGAAAAGCAGAGTTACAGAGAGGCAGAGACAGAGAGATAAAGAGAAGTCCTCCAATTGCTGGTTAACTTCCCAAATGGAGCAGGAGCTGGGCCAATCAGAAGCCAGGAGCCAGGAGCCTCCTCCAGGTCTCACACAGGTGCAGTGGCCTAAGCACTTGGGCCATCTTCTACTGCTTTCTCAGGCCATAGCAGAGAGCTGGATCAGAAATGAAGCAGCTGGGATTTGAATGCGTGCCCACCTGGGTTGCGGGCACTGTAGGCAGGAGGTGCCACCTGCCGTGCCACAGCACCAGCCCCAACAGAGTTTTTTAAAAGTTGTGCTAATCTGTAAAAACATACAATAAATTGCCAAATTAAAGGTATTATTTAATAAATTTTGAAATATTTATATAACCTTAAAGCCTTCACTACAGATAATACCTATGTGCATTGTTCTAAAAATATCTTTCCCTATTCTTTCCTCATCTTCAGAAATTTGCCTAACCTCTATGTCCACTCTTCCACTGCCCTTCAGTTTCTCCAATCCTCACCCCACCCCATTCCATTTTGCATCTTCACAGGTACCACTGATTGCTTTCTAATCCTCAAACTTTGATACATTATATAGAATTTTCATATCAACAGCTGTACACTACTTTCTGTCTGGTTTATTTCTGTTGTCATAGTTACTTTGAAACCCATCCATAGTATTGCAAACAGCAATAGTTCATTCACTTTTATTGTATAGCAAAGATTTTAATTGGAAATGTGTTGGTACTGTGAAGAAAACATTGAAAGTCTGAGTCAAGGTAAGAAAATACCATCAAAGAAAAAAGTGTTGCACTGTGAAGATGTATATAAACTTTTGGTGAATTTCATGCCTTCTCCTAAGACTCTTACAATGTGGTTGAGAAGAAACATTAAAAGTGAGACAATTAAAGGACAATCAAAAGCCAAAACACAAAATAATATATAAAAGTTAGAGCGTTATGAATTGGAAAAGTCTGCATCTAGAGTATATTTGAAATATATCTTTTAAAAATTATCCAAAGTTAATGCATTACAATACAAGAAACCAACAAGGAAATAAATTTGAGTTAAAAGGAAGAGTTTGGGATTAGTGCGGCATGGGTGAGAGAAAAAGGAAAGGAGAGAGAGCAAAAGAAAAAAAAAATAGAAGTATGGGAGACATACAACTTATGCTTAGAGGAATAATATAATTGTAAACAAGGATAAATCCAGAACAGAAATTTAGGTTTGAATGGTAATAGATGTAGCATTAATTTTGTTCTCAAAGAAATCAGTGATACAAAATACAGTTTTTAGTCAAGTTTATTGAGAACAATATATTGTTTTCCATAAGGTAGACAAGAAAAATCTTTTGAGGATAAAACAAAAGATGGTCATATATTTACTAGGGAAATATCAAGAATTGTGATACTCCTCTGTCAAGACAAAGAAACAAAAATCAGAAAGTTTACGAAGCAGGTTTGCTTAGTGATCAAGATCAAGAGCTCAGTCTGAGGCCTACTCGGAGAAAAGTTGGAATTATCAATGGAGGAGCTCTGTGGGGATTTGATAAAAATAAAGAGGAGCATATTAAGGATTCAGGGTGTGGAAGTCAACAATAAAAGGTAATTCTGTGGTTAACCTAATGAGTGAAATTCTCAGACACTGAGTGGATTTCCAAGGAGAGTCTTAGAGGCTGACTCACAACATTCCCAATGAGAAAAAACCCAGTATAAGGACCAGAAATGTTTCACAAAATTGATTATTAATGCAGTTTAAAGACAAATAATGATTCTGAGAAATTTACATCCATTCACAGAACTATCTAGATCTTTACTCTTGCACATTTGAGGGTAGGTCAATAAGTAGCTAGAATGAGAAAGGACAAGGAAAACTAAACAGATTATGGAAAACAAAGAGACTAGTGAGTGGACACATACTTATGGAAAAACAACATATGAGTATAGGAAACCTCAATAGTGCAGAGAAAGAATAGGGTAGAGAAAAAAAGAAACTGTTTTCAAAAGGTAAGGGGTGGACTAGAGAGAGATTGGAGGGGCAAGAGACTAGACAAACACTGTTTTATGGAAGATAGAAGAAAGAGGATGTTAACATGAATACAGGGAATAAGTCAGCTATGGAAATGGTCAAAAGGGGAAGAGAGATGGACATTGATTAAAAGGCAGCAGAAGAAATATCAGAGGTTCTAGGTAAAAAGCAATACAACAAATAACAAAATTAAATGTGGAATCAATCAGACAGATAAATTTTAAAACCAGAGATAAAAGAGGATTTTGAAGAGTGTATGAAATAGAATAATGACCAATATTCATGTAGTGAGTGCTGATTGCATTGAGCACTTTGCATGCCCAGCTTCCTGTGGGATTCCTCAATCCTCTATGGAGTAATTATTTCTAGGATCTGTAATATGTAGATTTAAAAAATTGAGGTTTACATGAGTTATCTATCAGGATCAAGTAATGGGTAAAAGAAGTCTAGATCTTGTGTAACACACATAAGCATTAATTCCCTAACTTTCAGTTAGTGAAGAGTAGAGGTGTTATTAACTAGAAGAGACAAAAGCCACAGAAGTCTAAAAAATAAGGTCTAGGAAAGATTAGAGAGTAAGAATGTTAAAGGAGAGAAAAACTATGAATGGGAGAAAGGAAGTAAAAAAGTTATTGAGGTAAGAAAGTGATGGGAAAAGTAAGTTTTTTTCCAAGAATAAGTATCCTGAGAATTCTTGACCAAAAAAAAAAAATTTGTAAAATTTTTGTATATGCACTTTAGAAATGGGCCTAACAAATCCAACTCTGCATGTTCTCTCATAGGCAGATTAGCTGACCCCACCCAAAAGACAGACTGTGGCCTTGACTCTGGGGATCATCTGTGTATCTCTGTGGACAGTTGGTGGGCTGGTGAGTGAAGTGTGACAGACTTCAAGTTGATGACTTTCTCAAAATGCCTGATCCAATCTAGAATCCAAATTATAGAAAATAAAAACTAGTGTTACTGGATTTCCAAAAGAATGGGTATGCCTTAAATCTGAATGTTGTGAAACTATTCTTTAGGTAGATTTTTTAAAATTTACTAATCAATATATTTGATTATATAAATTGGATATCCAGTTATGTAAACTTCAATTAGTTTAATTTAATTTAACTGCTTTAAATACTGAGGACAGAAGTGGAAATTTTTATCTTGTTATCAAATAAAACTTTCCTTATTCCCCATGTAGGACCTCTGTCCTTCATGAGTTGTAATATGAGAACTAACTGCAAAACTTGTTCTCAAAAGTACTTTATACATTGATGGGAGGGGGGGGTGGGTCCAAACTGTTGAAATCTTTACTTAATATAGAGTTGGTCTTCTGTATATAAAGTTAAATTAAAAATGAATCTTAATGTAGAATGGGATGGGAGAGAGAGTAGGAGGTGGGATGGGAATGGGGGTGGAAGGGTGGGTATAGGGGGAAAAACCATTATATTCCTAAAGTTATACCTATGAAATTTGCATTCATTAAACAAAATATTTTTGAAAATATAAAAAATAAAACTTAGTTAACAAGAAAAAATCTCTATATTAGAATATTTTAAAGACATATCAGACTTTCAGATTTGGAATAAAAATTCTGATAAAAAAAATTGTACCATTAATAAGTTATTTTTTATTTTTAACTTGTGATTCAGAATGTAAATGGTATTTAAAATTCTGGTGTTATCATTGCTGGTTTAAAACAATGTATCTATAACATAATTCCATTTTTATAAGAGTAACAATTTTGAGAGAAGCATATTTGACTTGCCTGTGATCCTTAAGGAAATTTCTGATAATAATTTCTGACATGCCCCGATTAGAGTTTAAATTTTTCCACCCTTCTAGATCTGTGGGGTTTACTTTTGTGATACATTAATTAAAAAACAACTCAGGGGCAGGTCTGTTAGCCTAGTAGTTAAAGACACCAGTTAAGATACCTGCATCCCATGTCTGAGCGGCTGGGTTCAACATACGGTTCTAGCTCTGACTCCAGTTTTCCGCTAATGCAAACCTAGGCTGTTAGCAGTAATGGTTCAAGTAATAGGGTTCCTACCACCCATGGGTGAGACCTGGATTGAGTTCCTGGATCCCAGCTTTGGCTTGGTCCTGATCTACCCATAATGGGAATTTGTGGAATGAATGAGTAGGTGGAAGCTCTCCCTCTCCCGACCCTTCAAATTAAAACAAACAGAAAAACACTTTTTTTCTATATTAACAATATCAATAACTTTTTCTTTTACACAGACTTTAATTATTATCTTTCTGCAATACCCTTCCTTGCTGCAGTTGATTCTGGCATAATGGGGATATTATCAGACAATGTCCTTCTTCTGCCACCACCCAAGGATCAGATGAATTTTTGTTATAATGTTTCTAGCTGCCATTCATCCTTTCCGGAAGTAATGAGAATGTGGAATGAATTTTACCAGGTTTTTAAAAAATATTTTGATTAACAATCTTTTTAGGTAGCTACATAATTTCTGAATAATACTTCTGTAAAATTTTAATGCACTGAACAATGTTCCTAAGAAATGATTCCTAATACGAAATGTCCAACAATATTAATATGAGATTTCAACATGGTGTAATATCTTATTAGCACCCTTGTTTCCAGTATAGTTTTGAGACAGTTATATGTACTGTCATCACTTCAAATAAATCATAAACAACCACGTAAGTACACAAAAATTATGGCTTAATGGTGCACTAACCATTCTGATTCAGCATAATTTAATCAAAAAAGCAGTAACCTATACAGAAATATAATTCTGGAATAGATTGTAGTGAATTTGATCAACATATTGGAAATTTCTGATATAAATTATCATATGTGAGTTGACTGAAACAATCATCTGACAATCAGAATAAAATATTAATGCTCAAATTGGAGTGCCAAGGGTAGAAGAGAGAGTAATCAAACATCAATTTTACCTTTAGAGACATTCACATTATATTGTGTGTGATTAGATCTTATGCTTTTACTCTTCTCGCACCCACTTCTGACTCAACTTCAAGAAAAATTAATTTCACAGCATGAGGAAAACAAATAAAATACTTAAGATCTAGTTCTAAATAGCATAACGTTTTGAATATTTAGAAAAATACTTGGATTATTCCTTTTAAATGATTTCATTATTACTGGTAATCTAATTGATAGTAAATTCTTCAGAAAGTATTATGTGCTAAATCTTTCATATTTTAATTCTTAGAAACAATGTTCTCTCATTTAGGATGTAGAAAAATTATATTTGTAAATACGGTTGATTTTCATTTGAAGATAGTGGTATAATTGCCTAAGTATTAATGACATTTTCCTTCTTGGGTAGCATGTAAAGTCACCTTCTGCTAGCTTTGATGACCTCTTGAAATACTTATGGGATGCACATGTCTCATCTATGGAGGTTGCTCACAGAAATTTTCATAGTAGGTGAGAATGAATTCATTGTTATTTTGTCTAATATGGTAATAATCTTTCATTTTTACATTATCTTTTTCATTGAAGTGTTCATTGACCAGTATTCATCAGTGAGAAAGTATTATAAAGGAACTGGTAAGAAACTGTTTTATTTAAAAAATTGGAGTTTTTATGAAAAGGAAATAAAACATGAATAGAAGTAGACTTGAACACAAAGCACTGAAAAAGAAATAAAATAAAATATAAGATTTTTAAAGGTTATTTTATCCCAAACTAATGTCTATAAATCAAAATGATGTAATGAGAATAATAGTTCTCTGTAGTACTTTGATTAGAGAATATAGATTGGTTAACACATATCCAAGAATAATATCCAAGTACTGTCTCTTTTATTATGCCAAATGACTAAAATTATGTCAAATTCTCCTTGCTCCATAGCAAATGAAAATAAGAGTGTATTTTCTCATTTTTAATTCTGTAATGAAATGCCTTCTGCAGGCAATTTTATGAAGAAATGAGTTTATTTAGATCAAACTTTTGGAGACTGAAAGTCCAAGAGTGGGTGGCTTCCTTGATTCAGTCCCTGCTCATGGCTTAACAGCAGATGATATGAAGGCAAAAGTGCATCTGAGAGAGAGATTACACTGCAAAGTATGAACTTATAGGGAGATATGGGTTGAAAAAAGAAGACAAAAAGAGGAAGAAGGAGGAAGAAAGGGAGAGGGAGAGAGGAAAGAAAGAAAAGAAAGAAAGGAAGGAAGGAAGGAAGGAAGGAAGGAAGGAAGGAAGGAAGGAAGGAAGGAAAAGAAAGAAAGAAAGAAAGAAAGAAAGAAAGAAAGAAAGAAAGAAAGAAAGAAAGAAAGAAAGAAAAGAAAAGAAAAGAAAAAGAAAGAAAGAAAGAAAGAAAGAAAGAAAGAAAGAAAGAAAGAAAGAAAGAAAGAAAGAAAGAAAGGAGAGAGGAGGGAGGGAGGAGGGAGGGAGGGAAGGAAGGAAAAGAAAAGAAAAAGAAAAATGAAAAGAAGGAAAGAAAGAAGAAAGAGGTTGGTTTTAACAACAAGCACAGGCATTTTGAAGAGTTCTTGCTAATCAGCTGTTATTTTTTCCACTGACCCAAGTCCAGATTAGATAAATAAACCATGGTCAATAGACTTACATTGCCATGCATACTTTATTTCTCAGTATTGCTTCACAGGCTGAAGTTTACTTTGGACAGCAGAAGAGTTCATCCCCTTGGCATGTCCGTGGGATGAGTTAGTATTGTAGCCATCACAGCAGCTTTTGCTGTGAATCAGCTGCTATTTCTTTTGCCTGCCAAGGAGGAATGAGGTCAAGGAAGCAGAGAACGAGTCATCAGCATCAAGACTGGGACTGAAAACAACTCATTATAATTATATAAAATAGTTTATAAAATACTATTTTTTATTTGAAAAGTTTTTCAATCACGTGGTCAGCTAAACTTTTATAGGAAATATTTTTGATAGAAATTCTCAAAGGGTAACAAGTTCAGCACGAAGTATTTGAAATAAAAAGGCCAAAGCTGAATTTATTTCTTCTGACAGTAAAGGTGAGTTATGCTTGGTAGAACAATCTCTGTGAGCATTCTGATCTTACAGAAGTTCCAGGAAGTGCAGAGTTCAGGGAGTGATTTTGATGCCTGTACAGTGTACAGATATAAGGTGGCTACTTTGGTGAGACTCAGAGACCTATTTACTGGAGGGTATAGGTTTCTGATTAACTTGGAAATAATTCACTATTTTCAATATACTATGTTTATAAATAATCTGACACAAAATGATATCCATATGAATTATTTGATGAATAACTTTAACTGGTCTTTTTCACATATCAATTCAGGAAAAACAATCTGTTTTACTGTTCTTAATGGAAACATTCACATATATAGTGATTATTTTATGCTAACATAAATTCTTAATTTCCTGGGTTTCTATTTTTCATACATGATCATTTATATGTGAGGGGTCTTCAAAAAGTTCAGGGAAATGCATATTATGAAAACTATGCATGGATTTCAAAATTGCACCAAAATTAATAACTTTTAATTTTTCATGATTTCTTTCATATCTCCTCATAGATGTCAACATCTACTTATTTAAAGATTTCTTTTTTTTTAAAGATTTATTTATTTATTTGAAAGTCAGAGTTACACAGAGAGAGGAGAGGCAGAGAGAGAGAGAGAGAGAGAGAGAGAGGTCTTCCATCTTCTGGTTTACTCTCCAATAGTTTGCAATGGCCAGAGCTGCCCCGATCCGAAGCCAGGAGCTGGGAGCTTCTTCCAGGTCTCCCAAGTGGGTGCAGGGGCCCAAGGGGCCATCTTCTACTGCTTTACCATAGCAGAAAATAGCAGAGAGGCAGATCTCAAATATGCACCCAAATTGGATGCCGGCACTTCAAACAGCAGCTTTACCCTCTGTGCCACAGTGACAGCCCCAAGACTTCTTTAAATGGATGTGTAAGTGGCAGGACCTGAACTAAGAATTTTCTCAATACACATTCATATATAGAAACTTTTTATGAAGTATGCATATGGTCAGTGGCATGATGAAAACTTATATGAAGAGTTATCTGACTTCAAAATTTATATTGCTACCCTCTTAACTCTTCTGTTTACAAATTTCTTTCCAACTAGTATTCAGAGATCAACATCAACCATAGGTTTTATTTCCTCTTTAGAGCTGAATTAATAAGCAATTAGTGGTATTTACCAGACACTATAATGTGAAAACCAATGTATTAGAAATAAGTTAGATACAAATATATAAGGTAGTTTCTGCCCTATTAAAAAAAATAAATTTAATCAAACTATCAAACCTTCCTTCACACCTACTTTTCTGTATTTTATAAAATCTTTCTTACTGGTTTATTCCTTCATTTTGCTACATCCCATTTTTCATCGGAGAAGAGCTGATGTGAAGTTAGTGTCTTTGTATGTCTTAGAGTAACTTTATCCCACCATATCTTCTGTCTGATTACTTTGCTAAGTATAATCATACACGCAATTTCAGATTTAAATGTAGTGTCTATTAATTTTAGTTACTGTGAAATTTTTAATTTTTGTGTTTATTGGCTCTTAAGTACAATTTGCTGTCTTTCTGGAACATTGTATGATTTGCCAAGGCAGCCAGTCCAGTCAAGGGGCAGTTTATGACCTAACCAATCACAGCCTGTTGCCAGTCAGTATCCGAAGCCATCCAATTACAGCCTGTTGCCAGGCAGGCTCTGTTGCCAGGTGGGTTTCGAAGCCATTCTTGAGTAACACGCTCGTTTGCCAGCAGCCATCTTGGCGTGGCCTTCTCATTTCACCACACAGGAGCCTAAGGACTTGGGCCATCTTCTACTGCTTTCGCAGGCCAAAGCAGAGAGCTGAATCGGAAGTGGAGCAGTCGGGTCAGCACCCATATGTGATGCTGGCACTTTAGGCCAGGGCATCAACCTGCTGTGGCACAGCGCCAGCCCCAAACATCAATTCTTAAATCCTGGATTTGCGCAGTAATAGTAGAAAAATTGGTAAATTTTCTCTGACTCCATTTCTTCATGTATTAAAAACAAACAATCCAGGTGCTATTTCCAAAAGAATAGAATGGGGATGTCCGCAAATTCACTCTTCAATAAAAGAACAACCCAGGAAAAATGCTCAAAATTAACATTTTCTGTTATCAGAATTAACCACTGGCTTGCAACAATCCGAAAAATATTTATTCAAAGAAAGTGAGGAATGTAGGTAAGAACAACAGGTTCCAAGATATTGTAATTTAGCCTGTCTCAATTTCCCTTTTGGACCCTTTTGGAAAGCAGCAGCTCTGCAGCTATCAAAAGGGCAACCTGGGATCTGAGTCCTTCCAGAAGCTCTGTGCCAGAGCATCACCATGATTTACCTACTTTACATCTTCCAGGAAAAAAAAATCATCCTCTGGGTACCACAAATAGTTGAACTATCCCCTCTGCAGGTAAAGTCTTATCCTCAGAGCATTAGTTTAAAAGAATCAACACCAAGTATCTAACACCACGGCTACCTGAGACTGTTATAGATGTTAAGGTAAACAAGAACCAGGCCCCAAACTAAAAGAACTATTTGGGGAGTATGATGACTTTGGAATAGGTGACTTTGGAAAGGATTGAAATATTTCTGGGAATCTAGGATTCTGCAAACTTGAACAGGACTGTGAATCCCTTGGCTGACCTTGAGCCCAGTGAGTAAGAAATATGGGTAAAAAAGTAAGAAGCAGCGACTAAGACAGAGTTGTAACAGGGCGTAGCATTGAAAATGTGCCCCAGAACACACACAGAGTTTCTGTAAAAAGGGTAGAAAGCTACCAGTTTAAGGAATTAAGAAAATGTTTTACCCATTATTAGTAGACCACTAAGTTTATAGAGCATGATGACTCACAACAGAATGCAAACTGAATACACACAATTAGTTCAGGGAAGTCACTAAACCAGCAATAACAAATGAAACAAGCAACAATAAACACTGGTGAGAATGGCTGTCTGATTTTCAGAATTGCTATTTTATGCTGGAAATGGCCAGTGTTACATAAAAGTTAAGAAATGGGCAAAGAACAAGAAAAATATTACACACACTCACACAATTAGTCAATTTAAGTTTTTCCTGAGTTGGCACAAATTTAAATGAACTATTATGAACATGCTTAAACCAATAAAAGGATCCACATCTAAAAAATTAAGGAAAATGTGAATACTGACAGCAAAATCAAGAATGTCAAGCAGATTTAACCTGGTGGGAGAAAGAATAAGTAAAATAAATTGATTATAAATTAGACTCTCCATTCTGAGGAAAAGAAATTCTTTAAAATGGGGGGAAATGAGCAGAATTTCCCTAGCTGCACAACATTATCAAGCATATAACACATATATAATGGGTTTTCCAGAAGGAAGACCAGAGAAAAGGGAGCAAAGAGACTATTTGAAGAAACATTAAAAATTTCCCAAACTTGATTTGGAAACGTTAATTTATAAATCCATGAAGCTTTATGAATTCCAAGTTAGGTAAATCCAAGAAAAGCCACCTTTTTAGCCAAATTGTAGACTCATCATTCAATACAAAGGGATAATTTAAAAGCAGGAGCAGAAAAATGACTTCTCACAGACAAGAGATCTTCAGTAAGATAGAGAGTTGATTTCTCATCAGAAATTGTGTAGGCCTAAAGACATATTCAAAGTGCTGACAGAAAAGGCATGTCAAATAAGAATTATACATCCATTAAAACTGTCCTTTAAAATGAAGAGGTAATTAAAACACTTACAGGTGTACAAATACTAAAGTGTTCATTGCTAGATGATAATGCCTTTCAAGAAAAATAGATGTTCTTCAGACTGAAATGAAGGGATACTAGATAGTAAGTCAAAATCCATATGGTGAAAAAAAAAACAGTAATAGTAAAGGAGCTACTTGGATAAATATAAATGACACTGTAAATATGTATTTTATATTATTTTGTTCTCTATTTCAAATACAACTGCATCAGGCAGTAGGTAAATTTTCCAGATGCTTTATAATATATAAAGAAGGAGTTATTATGAAAATATTTGCACAAATGATGAAAGGATTAGAATCCTACTGCAAAAAATATTTATGAATTGAAAGCAGACAGTGGTTTTAGAATTCATCTGAAATTCATTTTTGACAATATTAGTTGTAATCCCATCAACTAAGAACAACAGTTAAGAAAACAAATTCAATATATATGTTGTAAAAGAAACCACAGGGAATTAAAAAGTCACATTAGAAAAATTCTGTTGACCACAGGATGCAATAGCAAAAGAAAAGAGGAATGAGGACATAAGATGCATAAACAAACCATAAAAAGGCAGAATTGTATCAAAATAAGATGAAGATGTTTCAAGGAAAGAAAACTGCATACCTATATTTCTTGAGTGTAGACACAAAAGTCCCCAACATAGTAATGGCATAGAAAATACAATTACATATGAAAAGAATATTAACCATGACAAACCAAGATCTATGCCAAGAATGTAAGCTGGTTTGGCCTCTGGACATCTATAAAATATATCATGATAAGAGAATATAGGACAAAAATTCACATAATCCCCACACTATTTCATACTTGGCAAAACTCAGCATCCTTTTATGATTAAAAAGAAGACACTCAAAAACTAGGAATAGAGCAGTCTTTTATTGTGACAAAGGCATCTAGAAAACCCACAGCTAACATAATATTAATGCAACACTTAATACCTCTCTCCTAAAATGAGAAACAAGATAAGATTATCCATTCTTGCTACATCTTCTCAACTTTGTACTGGACGTTCTAGCCAGAAACTTGGTTAAGAAAATAAATAAAAGACATCCATATTGGAAAAGATAAAATACTGTTTCTATTTCTCAAGAAATGCTCTTAAAAATTAGAATTAATGAGTTCGTTAACATAGCAAGATACAAGATCAACATATAAAAACCAGTGGTATTTCTAGACACTACAATGAAAATGTACTACAGTGCAACTAAAAATGGATCCCTTTACATTGATATCAAAATGAATAATATATATAGGAAAAATGTTAAGAAAAAGAAGTGCAAAACTTGTGTACCCAGAAAAAAATATAGAAGATTAATGAAAGAAATTAAAAGTCCACTTAAAGGATAAGGCTTCCTAGCAGGAGTCAGAAGATATTATTGTTAGGATGCAAGCATTCTCTAAACTATTTACAGATTTATGCAATCCCTATTAGCTTTTTATGAGAAAACTGCTGTAATTGGGACAGGGAAATACTAACAAATGGAATACAATTGAGAGTTTAGAAATAAACTCTTGACATTTGTTGTCACTTTACTGTCAAGAAGGGTGCAAGATCATTCATTAAGTAAATAATAGTCTTTAATGATATTGGGAAAACTGGAAATCTACAAATGAATGAAATTTGTCTGCCACAACACATTATTAACCTAAAATGCACAATGGATCTAAATATAAGAGATCAAATAGAATAAAGGCCTTGACTTTGGTTTTGGCATTTTTTTTTCTGGGAAGTGACACTGAAAACACAAAGGTCAAAAGAAGAAATAAATAAACTTTAAAGTTTTGGTTCAATAAAGTAATAGACACTGCACAGAACTGGAGTACATATTTGCAAATCAAGTATTTGTTAAGGGACTTGCATCCAAAATACATAAATACTCTTACTTCTCAAAAAGACAAATAATCTTTTTTATATTAGGAAGGATATTTGAACAAGTATTTCACCAAAGACGTACAAATGACCAATAAGCATATGAAGAGATACTGAAAATTGTTGTTAATCATTAAGGTAGTGTCAGCCAGATTAGTAACAAGTACTGAAGAGGATGTAAGATACCTGGATAATGTGGTGACATGCCTGCATCCACCTAAGAAATAAATGTGACAGTTCCTCTTTCCTAAAGTGAGAATTGGTTTTGGTATTTTGGTCAGAGCATGAAGTACTATCTTTCCTATAATCAGAGGCATGGTTAGCTATTTCATTTTCTCTATTTCCATACCTGTATATGAACCACAATACCCTGTGATTCACTAACAATATTCACCAGGGAATGTATTTTAATTGTCTCTTGAATCTCTAACTGTTAGCCCATCATGTCTGTATTACTCAGGGTAAAACCAAGGAAGTTTTACAAACCAGGTAGTTTCCATAACTAGCAGTGGAGGATATGAGCTACACACAGGGTGTAAACTGTTTCAGAGAAAACAAACATGATATAAAACAGCAAGTTATTCACACGCTCAGAAGACTGACTGTAAAAGGTGGCATAGATTGTATATATGTAAAGCTGTTCACTACAAACTGAAAATTTCTTCCTCAATAAGGTAAGAAAATTGGCATTCTAGCATACTTTGCCAGGAGAAAAAAATCAAGTGACCTAATAAGAAAGAAACATCCTCCCATTTTTCAGTGATGAACTAACATAAATAATTGTGTATTCTTCAATAGTTTGCCAAGTCCAGCAGAGACTTTGTCTCGTCAACTTTTATTTGAATTTTACAATGAAAGATGGTCACAATTTAGAGTTTAAGTAGAGCAGGCTTTATGTAAAGAACAAAAGATTTGATGAAAACTATAAGTGTTCTTGGTTGATAATTTCTAGAATTAACAATTTAATACTGTCTGACATTTTCAAGTCTGTGGGATAAAGTTGACACCAAGTTCATACAACCTGTATTTTAAAAATCAGAAAAACACAACTTTGAACAGATTAGCTGTTTTGACAATTTTGAATACATTAATTTTAAATGCATATTTTCCCCACTTGTCTATTAGGTTAAAATATTATTCTAAGCAAGAAGCAGATTTTCAGAGAAGCTGGGCCCTGTTTGTGGATTATTTAGCTCCATCACTCTTTCCTACAACTTTCATTAGAGTATGTGAATTCCACAAGGGTCTGCCACCACGAATACTTATTACTGCGGATAGAGCTCCCTTCATCAGCGACTTCACTGACTTTCAGAATATAGTCCTACTTGCTCTAAAATTCCTCCATAAAATGCATAAGTATACAGGTAAGAGGCACACAGATTTGTTTTTTTGTAAATTCTATATGTTGTGTTGATTTCATGGGTGATAAAACATTAGAATCTTAATTGTAGATTACAACAGACTTCTGACATAGGGAAGTTGACTTTCTATAGATATGTGTGTCAAAGTTTTAACAGGAAGTCCTGTTCACTTATTATAGGTTTCACTTAATGAGCATATATCATAGGCCCTTCCTTACTTGGCATGTCTCTCCTGCAAAGTTCTTGCACAAATATAGAAAATCACTAGTAGCACACGCTAGTATAGCCAGAAGATAGAGGGAATCTCTATTTTTTTCTTGGCTAAGATTTATTTTATTTCATTTTATCTTTTGTTTTTAAATGAAAAATACAATAAATATAAGACACTTGCCATGACTAACAGAACCACAAAATATATTTCATTACATAAACTTCCCTTATCCACAAATTCTAGTTAAAGGAAAACATCTGACAACCTAAATTCTAATCTTGAGGTAGGCATATTTCTCTCGGATTTCCAATTCCTGGACTTACAATTAGTAGAAAACACAGGAAAAACTATATAATAGTAATTTTAAAATTGCAATATTATTCAATTCTCCAAATATCATGTAGCCTTGTTCTATTGAAGGGTAAATATATGTACATATTACATATGCATGCACGGATACAATTTCTATTCTCTAAAGCAAAATTTAGGAAAAAGAGTGAAGTCAGAATGAAAATGGGTGTATTGTATATTAAATGTTATTATAGTGTGCATTACTTAGGGTGATAGTTGCTATTTTAATAAATAAACATTCAAGTTTTAATGGCGTAATTAAATAGAATTCGGTTTCTAGCTCATATATAATAACTTAGAGTGTTTAGATTCAATTGGTGGGAGGATTTCTACCATACTGAGTGTAGGACCTAGGAATCCTCCATCTGAACTCCAACAATCCTTGCAGTTTTACCAATACATGCTCCCTGCAAAGTAGAAGGAATTATAGAGCTTTAATAAGAGAATCCCTCTTACTGCTCTAGGCCAGTAAGTGAGCAACATGACTTTATATCCCATACCTTTGGCAAGAACAGTCACACAGCTCCATTAGATGGGGGATGGAAGAACCTGGGGAAGTCAATTCTTATCTGAGTTTCACTGATAGAATCATAAAATCTGATGTTCTGCCAGCCCACTATTATCCACTATCAGATACGGAAAGTTCATTCTAGGCCCAGGTGTTATAAACAAACTAACTTCCTGGTGTGTAAACAGTGGAGGGTTGAATGGATATTTAGAATTGGTTTTATGTACATCCTGAATAATTTCTAGATTTTTGTAAGCTTCAATTTTCTTGAAATTATACTTGGGGTTGATAATGACTTTTATATTGACTCTACAGTATACAATAAACGTAAATAAGATGCCAAGTTGGATTGTATTTAGTATACTTACTTTGCTTACTAGTCTCTCTGAGTAGTTATATGTTTCTTTTAATTCTCAGATGTTAAAGCCTTGGCAGATACTTTTAATTAAGTCAAGTACATAAAAAAAAATATAACGCCATTAATACTATCTGTTTTGAGACTAATTAACTTGAATTTTGCTTTAAATAATTTCAACATATAAGATCAAAATGAAAATTTTACCAACAATTTTAAATATCTTAACTGCTTTTCTAGGAACATTTTCTTTGGCTGCATGGAAAACTTTAATGAAGTTTAAAGTTGCAAGGAAACTTTTTCTAGAAATTTTGGAAATTTTCATTCACTTATTTAATTAAATATTTTTTGAAATCTATAACTGGGGACAGAATTGTGGTGTAGCAGATTAAGCCACTTCCCAGAAGACCAGTATCCCACATGAGCTCTGGTTCCAGTCTTGATTGCTCCACTTCCGATTCAGCTCTCTTATCCAGCGGCTGGGAGAGCAACAAAGATGGCCCAAGTATTGGAAACCCTATCACCTGTGTAGGAGATCTCGATGGAGTTCCAGGATTTGCCTGGCTGTGGCATGACCCAGCTCCAGCCATTGCAGCTTTTTGAGGCGTGAACGAGCAAATGGCAAATGGAAGACCTTTCTCTCTCTCTCTCTCTCCCTCTATCTCCCTCTGTTTCTCTGCCTTTCAAAAAAAAATTGTTTAAAAAGAAGAGAAGAGAAATCTATAATGAAATGAAATGCAATGAAAGGTAATTTATTGATAAACAAGACTTTTAAAATTTCATCTTTGGAGACCAGTGTTGTGGCCTAGCAGGTAAAGCCTCCACCTGCAATACTGGCATCCCATATCAGCTCTAGTTTGTGTCCCAGCTGCTCCACTTCTGATGCAGCTCTCTGCTATGGCCTGGGAAAAGCAGCGGAGGATGGCTCAAGTGCTTGGGCCCCTGCTACCCATGTGGTTGGACCCGGATGAAGCTCCTGGCTCCTGGCCTTGGCCTGGTCCAGCCCTGGCATTCCACCCATCTCTGGAGTGAACCAGTAGATAGATTTCTCTCTCTTTCTCTCTCTCTCTCTCTCTCCATTTCTCCCTCTCTCTCTGTAACTCTGATTTTCAAATACATAATAATATTAATAAAATTCATATTTGGTTTTCTTGTTCATTTGAATATGTCAATATGTATTTGTAAATTTTAAAATGTGAATTAATGTTACTGTTAATTTATATAATTATTTTATTGAACTAATACCAAGTTAAATATTTACTGACCAATGTAGCTTTAGTTGAATAACTAAAAATTAATTATAAATTAATAAAGGTTATAAAACTGATTGACTTTTGGGTGTGATTTTGCCTAAATTAATCTCATGAAATTGGGAAGAGTACAATTTATGGTGAGGAGTAGAAAGGTAAAATATTATAAATTGAAGTTTGGATTGTGACTTCAATTTTCTAATACACTTACAAAATGAACTATTCGTCTAGAATGTACTTCCTGATATCAGTTTTTTGAGAAGTTGTCAGTTAATTCAAAGTTTGAAAAATTGTATCTCGTTTCTTCATGTGTGCTTTTTCTGGAGTGGTTCAGAGTTACAGAGTTCAAAATTTGTCTACTTTAAGAAGAGACTTTGTGCAGTGATAAGAAGACTAGTCTCCCTCTGGCTTGTCTTCTTGGGAACTTTCCCTCAATAGCTTTTATAAAGTTTGTTTACTTCATATACACAACCAAACAATTTAGAAAGCTGTCTAGAATAGATTTAACAAGAGTAATTAGTGTAGTAAAATAACTGGCAGCAAGATAGAAAGACTTGGGTTGGTATCTCAGTTCTGCATTTTCCAACTGGTGTGAGATGACTAAACCTAAGCAACTTAGGAAATTTCCCTATACTTTTACATTCTTATTGAAAAAATTAAAAAGTATTGAAGTATCCAGAAGATTTTTATTATAAAAAGTGACTAGGTCAATAGCCACAGGAAGTAAGCATCAAGTTAAACAGTATAATATAGTAATCATTGCACAGAGTACATGTGTGATGAACAAGACAATAATAAGAATTCTGTTGATGCCAGAATCAGGTATCACTCTAACACCAACTTCAGGAATCCAAAACCATTAAACCATTATCCATATTGAATTACAATTTCACCACTCATGGAAACTTTCTCCATTTGTTAATGAATTTTAACTATTTGCATTAGTTTCATTTGCAGGGTAACAAATTACATCTCAATTGGAACCTGAAAACAATGCACATTTGTTATGTTACACTTCTGGAGATTACAAGTCTGAAATGGTTTCACTGGATGCAAACACAAATTGATAGGGCCAAGCTCTTACTTTTGCAATTGCTAGAGGTCACACTAATTCTTTCTTATGATTATTCTCTTAGTCTTCAAAGTCCCTAGAACAGCATTTTCATCTCTTCCCAATTCTGCTTTTCCTATCTCTCTTTCTTTCACTTACACTCATCATGAGAGGCCAGTGTCAGGTGAAGCAGGTAAAGTCTCCACCTGCAATGCTGGCATCCCATATGGGAACCAGTTTAAGTCCTGGCTGTTTCACTTCCAATTCAGCTCCTGTTAATGCTCCTGGAAAAAAGCAGTGAAAAAGAGCCCAAGTGTTTGGGCTCCTGCCAACCAAGTTGGAGACCCAGAGGAAGCTGCTGACTCCAGGCTTTGACCTGCCCAGTGCTGGCTGTTCTGTCATTCGGGGTGTGAACCAGTGGATGCAAGATCTCTCTCTCTCTCTCTCCCTGCGCCCCCACTGCCACCATAACTCTTTAAAAATCATTTGCCATATAAATTAACATACTCATATGTTCTGGATGTTCACACGTGGATGTCTTATGGGGTCATTATTTCTGCTACCACATCACTCATAATATTATTTCTGTTTTTTGTATCCAAGGAAAGGCAAAATAAAGTAACTAATAGGTAATTGCAGTGCAAAAATGCATGATAAATTTTTGAATGTGGCATTACAAGGCAATGCATGTGTTTGCCACTGATAGCTTTAATGCATTAGGGGTTCTATTTCATATCAGAAGTGGTGGTTAGCAATATCTTAATTAGATATTAAGTTTTTTATTGGTTGTATGGAGCAAAATAGACAAAGTATATTAGGGGAAAAAGGAGGGTTTATGTAAAAATTACAACAATATTACAACAGAATAAAGAGATTAAAGAATAGTTACCACTGAATCTTGGAACAAGAGCAGAA
The DNA here is from genome assembly GCF_033115175.1 of Lepus europaeus. Taxonomy (NCBI): domain Eukaryota; kingdom Metazoa; phylum Chordata; class Mammalia; order Lagomorpha; family Leporidae; genus Lepus; species Lepus europaeus. The sequence goes on along the minus strand of NC_084829.1, from coordinate 127,160,208 downwards.
ATATCATAAGAAAGCAAATAAAATACTCAATATCTCATGGGCCTTGTGAGATTTTGCATCCATGTCTCTCCACGCATTGTGGCTGTTCTTCTCTCAGTGTTTACAAACTGATTCCTTGGCTTCAATTACTCATGATTTCATCCATTTGGTCCAAAAGTGTGAAGTCTGCATCGTTTGAACCCCATAACTAGCTGGCCCATCCTTGTAAAAATAAATATTCCTGGAAATATATTTTGTCTAGAAGAATAGAGCTTCTGAATAAGGTTTCCTGTTTCAGTGATGCAGACTGGAGCTGTGGACAGGAACGAGTACAGACACAATTTTTTTAAAAAAATGGCAATAGACCAGTTATGCAGAGGATACTACTGTGGGTCTGTGAAACACACGGAATGAACATTTATGTACAAACTATTCACAGAAGCCCATTGAATCGGAGGCTCAAAAGGAGTATTGAAAAGTTCTGAAGTGAATTTACGATTCAGACCATTATTTTTTGTAATTTATAGAATAGTCTTAAGGGATAGATAGGCTAAACATAAATAAAAGATGATTGGAAAGTGCTTTCCATGCTTTTGTGTTCTGATGTTAATGCAAATGATTTAAGAAAATCAAATCTTTAAGAAGATAATTTTAGAGACTGGAATTATTATAAATCTAATTATATTATTCTCTATTATCTTCATTTTCATCTCTATCTTATATTTATAGAAAGTAATTTGGTCTCCTCTTTTTATTTAACAATCACAGTCTTTAACTTATGTGATTAGTCCACTTAATGTATTTTTCTACATCTACCAACAGAGGTGTGTCCTTTTGACTTTTACCTCTTTTTTGCCTTGTTTTGCAGTGAATGATTTTTACAATTTCATTTTATCTGTATTTACTGACATCCATGTCACTTTAAAAATACATTTTTTATCATCTAGAGATTGCAGCATTGAAACTTTATGGTATATTCTCAAATAAATAATATTGTGTCACTTCATGGGTAGTACTAGCATCTGCCTATGGTGCTGCTAACCCATATGGGAGCCAGTTTGACTCCCGGCTGCTCCACTTCAGATCCAGCTCCCCGTTGATTGCCTGGGAAAGCAGTAGAAGATGGCCCAAGTGTTCGGGGCCCCATACCCATGTGGGAGACCTGGAAGAAGCTCCTGGCTCCTGACTTCAGATAGGCTCAGTTCCAGCCTTTTTGTGGGCAATTTGGGAGTGAACCAGTGGATGGAAGATCTCTCTCTCTCTCTCTCTCTCTCTCTCTCTCTCTCTCCCTCTCTCTGTAACCATATCTCTCAAGTAAATAAATAAATCTTTTAAAAAATCAAATTTTCTCTCTTTGTATATGTGTATTGTGCGTGTTTTATACATAAAACACAAGTATCTATGTAGAAGAAAATCAAGGAAAATCAAAATAAAATAAAATTATGATGTCATGTTTCATTTTCACAGGAAATGAATAAAATTATTTGTTCTGTTGAATCTGGAATTGTATGAAAACAGTTCTTAAATAGGTCCAGCTGATTCCTAAATGTTACCAATGCTATTGGCATTGTCAAGCTTGTCTAAAAGACTTTGAGGCACAGGTAAGCTAGCTTTGGCCCTAATATGACATGGGGTGAGTGTAAATAAAATCTTTACCTAATATATACTAAACTGATCTTCTGTATATAAAAAAAATAAATAAAATAAAATAAAATAAAATTTGACGGAGATATGTGTAAGTTTACTTGTTCTTTCTTTCTTCTTTTGTTATAGAATGCCAGAGTTGCCCATCAACCCTACAGTGTTTACTGTCTCATCCTTTATAAACATGAAATTACCACATGCGCTTTTAAGTGGTACTAATAAATATATCAGAATTGCTGATAGCAACAAGACAAACTTCTCAAGGACCTGTTATTTTGCACATAACACTCCATACCCCACTGACATGGTTTAATGTCACTGAAATGGCTTCTCCTTCTTTGCAGGTTTCTCCCATTGTTTATGAGTTTGCCTGTTCTCTATGCAGTTATAAGAAATAAATGGCCACAAGAAACCAAATTCAAGACAAAATTCTTCTATTTCACATTCAAATGACTTGATTTCATGAGAGATTTTATTTTAATAGTCTTTTGTTCAATTATCTAGAAGACATTATCTTTTATACACTGTTCATCATTGCAGTTCACTGCTTAAGGAGTCATCAGAGGTCACTGCTCAATAAATATTTGCCAAATCAAGTCTGAGATTTGGCAAGGTTTTTATGATAAAGAGTTTTTTCACAACTCGTGGTGAGTAAAATAAACAAAAGGCACCTGTGCACAGGCTAATGCACTTCCTGTTATGTCCTACAAACCAGGTCAGAGAACAAAGGCTCTTCTTATTTTTTTTTTTTTTTCAAAAACAGAGTGACAGAGAGACAGAGATTGAGGAAAAGACAGAGAAAGAGAGAGAGAGAAAGAGAGAGCAATCTTCTAATTGTTGGTTAACTCTCCAAATTGCCATAACAGTTGGGGCTAGGCCAGGCTGAATTTAGGAGTCAGGAACTCCATCCATTTATCTGAATATAATACCATTTTCATTTCTATCAATAATCTATTTAACCACAGCCTAGCTTTTCACATTAAATGTAGGTATATGAAATAACTTAACGTGGATATATTATTATTTATTCAACAATTAATCATTGATAAGCATTCAATAATACTATTGTAAAATATCTTTCATCTGTAAACCTTAATATGGTATTTTTAACTCTTTAAATTATATTACTAAAATGCAATGGCTGAATACAACTCAATAAGGTAATTTTTGTGAAAGTTGAGGAAAAAGAAGCACCTTGATTTGTGTTTGATGTTTCCAAATGTTTAGTCAAGTTACCAAACTGCACAAACTTAATATTCTTTCTTATTCCATTGGTCTAAAGAGCCAGATTAGTCAAATTCTAATTTTTTACACGCACAGAAATATATCAATCTCTTGATTATGTTTTTAAAGATCATTTATTTGAAAGTCAGATTTTACAGAGAGAGAGGGAGAGACAAAGAGAGAGGTCTTCCATCCTCTGGTTCACTCTCCAGATGGCCACAACAAGAGCTGAGCTATTCCGAGCCAGGAGCCAGGAACTTCTTCCAGGTCTTCCGTGTGAATACCAGTGACCCAAAAGCTTGGATCATCCTCTGCTGCTTTTCCTAGGCCATTAACAGAGAGCTGGATCAGAAATGGAGCAGCCAGGACATGAACGAGTGACTATGTGGACAAAACCAGCATCACAGGAAGAGGGTTTATCCACTATGCTACAACACCCACCTAATAGATTTTTTTTTAATTAAACTTTTATTTAATGAATATAAATTTCCAAAGTACAGCTTATGGGTTACAATGGCTTCCCCCTCCCAAAATTTCCCTCCCACCCACAACCCTCCCCTTTCCCGCTCCCTCTCCCCTTCCAATCACATCATGATTCATTTTCAATTCTCTTTATATACAGAAGATCAGTTTAGTATATATTAGGTAAAGATTTCAACAGTTTGCCCCCATATAGCAACACAAAGTGAAAAAACTACCGTTGGAGTACTCGTTATAGCATTAAATAACAGTGTACAGTACATTAAAGACAAAGATCCTACATAATATTTTTTTAAAAAAATTAATTAATTTTCTATGCCATTTCCAATTTAACACCAGGTTTTTTTTTCCATTTCCAATTATCTTTATATACAGAAGATCGATTCAGTATATATTTAGTAAAGATCTCATCAGTTTGTACCCATGCAGAAACACAAAGTGTAAAAATACTGTTTCAGTACTAGTTATAGCATCACTGCACATTAGACAACACATTAAGGACAGATCTCACATGGGATGTAAGTACACAGTGACTTCTGTTGCTGACTTAACAATTTGAAACTCCTGTTCATGGCGTCAGTGATCTCCCTAGGCTCTAGTCATGAGTTGCCAGGGCTATGGAAGCCTTTAGAGTTCGCTGACTTTGATCTTATTCCGATAGGGTCATAGTCAAAGTGGAAGTTCTCTCCTCCCTTCAGAGAAAGGTACCTCCTTCTTTGATGGCCCCGTTCTTTCCACTGGGATCTCACTCCCCGAGATCTTTCATTTAGGTCTTCTTCTTTTTTTCTTTTCCATGGTATCTTGGCTTTCCATGCCTACAATACTCACATGGGCTCTTCAGGCAGATCCGAATGCCTTAAGGGCTGATTCTGAGGCCAGAGTGTTGTTTAGGACGTCTGCCATTCTATGAGTCTGCTGTGTATCCCGCTTCCCATGTTGGATCTTTCTCTCCCTTTTTGATTCTATCAGTTAGTATTAGCAGACACTTGTCTTGTTTGTGTGATCCCTTTGATTCTTAGACCTATCAGAGCCATCAATTGTGAGCTGAAATTGATCACTTGGACTAGTGAGATGGCATTGGTACATGCCACCTTGATGGAATTGTATTGGAATCCCCTGGCACATTTCTAACTCCATCATTTGGGGCAAGTCTGATTGTGCATGTCCCAAATTGTACATCTCCTCCCCCTCTTTTTCCACTCTTAAATTTAACAGGGATCACTTTTCAGTTAAAATTTAAACACCTAAGAATAAATGTGTGTTAATTACAGAGTTCAACCACTAGTACTAGAACAACAACAACAACAACAAATACTAAAAAGGATAAAGTATTACATTGTACATCTAGAGTCAGGACAAGAGCTGATCAGTTCATTGTTTCTTATAGTGTCCATTTCACTTCAACAGGTTTCCCCTTTGGTGCTCAGTTGTCACCGATCAGGGAAAACAAATGATATTTGTCTCTTTGGGACTGGCTTAATTCACTCAGCATGATGTTTTCCAGATTCCTCCATCTTGTTGCAAATGACTGGGTTTCATTGTTTCTTACTGCTGTATAGTATTCTATGGAGTACATGTCCCATAATTTCTTTATCCAGTCTACTGTTGATGGGCATTTGGGTTGGTTCCAGGTCTTAGCTATTGTGAATTGAGCTGCAATAAACATTAATGTGCAGATGGCTTTTTTATTTGCCAAATTAATTTCCTTTGGGTAAATTCCAAGGAGTGGGATGGCTGGGTTGTATGGTAGGGTTATGTTCAGGTTTCTGAGGAATCTCCGGACTGACTTCCATAGTGGCTTAACCAGTTTGCATTCCCACCAACAGTGGGTTAGTGTCCCTTTTTCCCCACATCCTCTCCAGCATCCTAATAGATTGTTTTTAAAATACAATCTGTTGGCCGGCGCTGTGGCTCACTAGGCTAATCCTCCGCCTTGCAGCGCCGGCACACCGGGTTCTAGTCCCGGTCGGGGCACCGATCCTGTCCCGGTTGCCCCTCTTCCAGGCCAGCTCTCTGCTGTGGCCAGGGAGTGCAGTGGAGGATGGCCCAAGTGCTTGGCTCCTGCACCCCACGGGAGACCAGGAGAAGCACCTGGCTCCTGCCATCGGATCAGCGCGGTGTGCCGGCCGCAGCGCGCCAACCGCGGCGGCCATTGGAGGGTGAACCAACGGCAAAAGGAAGACCTTTCTCTCTGTCTCTCTCTCACTGTCCACTCTGCCTGTCAAAAAAATAAAAAAAAAATAAAAAATAAAATAAAATAAAATACAATCTGTTTTTTCATTTTACTCCAATGAGCTTGTGATTGATCCATCTTGTAGAGCAACTAGTGCTCTTGTCTGTCAAAATTGTTCAGTAGCTACAATTTCTATTTGAACAAATTCCTCTATGTTTTTCCCCAGAAATAAATGTTCTGGCTATTCTTTTAAATTATTTTTATTTTTATTAATATAAAGAGAATAGATTCCATGCATTTCATAGGAATGTAACTACACTCCCCTCTGTTCCTCCTGCCTTGGGTCCACCCTCCTACCTTTTTATCCTTTAAATTTTGCAATAACTTACTTTCAATTTACTTAAACTCACAGGCTTAATACACCACTAATCATGTTGTTCAACAAATAAAAAGTCGAAAGAGCACTATAGACAAGGGCTTTAAACAACAATCAAATCATAAGATGTCAGTTTTGTTCTTATACACTTTTTTATATTCTATATTAACTACCACATGTCAGTGAAAACATGTATTTGTCTTTTTGGGACTGGCTTATTTCATTGAGCATAGTGCTTTCCAGTTGTGTCCATTTTGTTGCAAAAGAGAGGATTTTATTCTTTTTTATGGCTGAGTAGTATTCTACATTATACCACCTTTGCTTTATCTAGTCATCAATTGATGGGTACCTGGGTTGATTCTATATCTTAGCTGTTGTGAATTGAGCTGCCATAAACATGATGGTACAAAAAACTGTTTAATATCTTTTTTGTTTTTAATTTATTTGACAGGTAGAGTTAGACAGTGAGAGAGAGAGACAGAGAGAATGGCTGCTACGGCCGGAGCTACGCCAATCCGAAGCCAGGAGCCAGGTGCTTCCTCCTGGTCTCCCACGTGGGTGCAGGGGCCCAAGCACTAGCGCCATCCTCCACTAACTTCCTGGGCCACAGCAGAGAACTGGACTGGAAGAGGAGCAACCGGGACTAGAACCTGGCACCCATATGGGATGTCGGCACCGCAGGCGGAGGTTTAACCAAGTGAGCCACGGCACCAGCCCTGTTTAATATCTTATCGCATTTCCTTTGGGTAAATACCCAGGAAAGGGATGGCTGGGTGATATGGTAGATCTGTTTTCAGGTTCCTGAGGTACTTTCATAGTTCCTTCCACAGAGGGTGTACTAGTTTACATTCTCACCAACAGTGGATTAGGGTAACCTATTTCTCCACATCCTCATCAGTATTTATTATTTTTAGATTTTTAGATGATGATACGCATTTTAACTGGGGCGAATTGATACTTCATTGTGGTATTTACATGAATTTTCCTCATCACGAGTGATCCAGAGCATCTTTTTTTTTAAGACTTATTTATTCAAAAGTCAAAATTTCACAGAGAGAGGAGAGACAGAGAGAGAGAGAGAGAGAGAGAGAGGGGCCTTCCATCCATTGGTTCACTCCCCAAAAAGGCCGCAACAGCCAGAGCTGTGTCGATCCGAAGCCAGGAGCCAGGAGCTTCTTCCAGGTCTCCCATGCAGGTGAAGGGGCCCAAGGACTTAGGCGATCTTCTACTGCTTCCCCAGGCCATAGCAGAGAGCTGGATTGGAAGTGGAGCAACCGGGTTTCGAACCAGCACCCATACGGGATGCTGGCACTTCAGGCCAGGGCGTTAACCCACTTCACCACAGCTCCAGTCCCCTGAGCATCTTTTCATGTGTATTTGGTCATTTCTGTTTCATCCTTTGAAAAATGCCAGTTTATATCTTTTGCCCATTTTATAACTGGATTGTTTGTTTTGTTGTTTTTGAGTTTCATGAGCTACTGTAATCTTCTGTACATCTATATTTTACACAAATTATTTTCAAATCAAAAATATTTTTCTGCCATTTGATTCTCTGTTGAACTCCTTACCTTTCATTTCAGATAAAACACTGATTTTGAGAGAAATTCTTATCTGAGTCCCATTCCAGTACACATTTATTTTTATACTTTCACTGAAATCATTGACCTGGATAAATTTGTTTGCAACTATGTCTATAATATATTTATATATATATATTATTAACAAGAAACATACTATGTATCTTTTTATAACAGTGCTGATTCCAGTTTGCCACCTCTCATTATGTGCTGTATATAAATATTTATCAGGTGAATGAGATTACATTGCACACCATGAAGGAGCATAGGTATATTAAATTTTGTAACTCTATCTAAATAAATACCAAGTTATTTGTCTTCCAAATAATTGTGCATGAGGGAGAAATTAAGAAGAGAAAATCCACCTTGACACTCCATGGAGGTTATCACCTCTGAGATGGCCTGGTGGGATTGAAGTGTTTCTTGTGTGCATTCATGCAGTTCAATTTAAACTTGTGATTCAATTTAAAATGTTTTCCTCATTTTATCTGTGAGTTAAGTTCCTTAACATTTACTATACATCATTGTGTTTATATACTGTGAGTTCAGGCTTGCATTCTCTCATGATTTGCACTCTGTATCTCTCCCATCTGTGTATATCTTTTGGCTTAAAATACCATTTTTATCTTATTCCAATGGTTACATAAATGACTTTTAATTTAATTTATAACCATTTTTAACTTTTCCTAATATTTTCTTTGAAACTTTTGTGGGTTTTAAAATCTATTTATATGAAGGAAACAAATGTCAGGTATTTCTTACATACAGCTTTAAGAGCATAATGATACATCCCACTCTACCTCCTTCCTCCGTAACTCCCATCTTCCCTCCTCCTTTCCTTTCTTGTTTTTCTTTTAACTTTTATGATACATTTCTTAAAAGATATATTTATTTGCTTGAAAGTCAGAGTTAGAGAGAGAGGGAGAGAGGGAGAAGAGAGAGAGAGAGAGAGAATCGTCCATCTGCTGATCTTCTGGTTCACTCCCCAACTGGCCACAACTGCTAGTGCTAAGTTAGGATGAAGCCAGGAGCCAGGGATTTCATCCAGGTCTCCTATGTGTAATGGTCCACGTACTAGGACCATTTTCCACTGTTTTTCTGTGACCATTAGCAAGGAGCTGGATTGGAAGCGGAACAGCCAGGACACAAACTGGCACCCATAAGAGATGTCAGCATTGCAGGCAGCAGTTTTACCTGCAAGGCCACAATGCCAGTCCCAGTGACACACTTTCAATTTTGTTTATAATCCTAAGTTTGCCCTTCCACTAAATACAGAATGTAACAAGTAGTAAGGAGAAAAACTACTGTTCCTGAAGAGTATAGACAAGGGCTGTAAAAAATAATCAAATCTCAACATGTCAATTTTGTTCTTACTTAACTCAATTTTACAATGATTAATGTTCTCTGTCAGCTTCTCTTTTTATATTATTAGCTGCGTTAAATATAATATATCAGAATATATTTCATTTGAAAGCATTTTGTATAATGGTATTTAGCCCAGCAATTACGAGGCTGTTTAGAATGCCTGCATCCCATATCAGAGGACCTGAATTCATCCCCAGCTCTGATTCCTAAATCCAGCTTCTTGCTACTACAAACCCTGGGAGGCAGCAGATGATAGGAAAAGTAACTGGGTCCTTCCCATCCATGTAGGAAACACAGACTGAGTTCCAGGCTCCTGGCGTCAACTAAACCAGCCCCAGCTGTTGCAGGCATTTGGAGAGTGAACTAGTAGATGAGAGATGTGTTTGTTTTCTGTCTGTCTCTTTCTCTCTCCCCCTCACTCTGCTCCTCAAATGCATAAATTATTTTTCACACTATTCTCATTTTTTTATGTATACAATGCAATATTTTTATGTTGACTGCCAATTTTATCAGTGGTTTCTTCAATGGATGAGGATGCAGTAGATTCTTGAGAAAAAGGGAGTGAAAAGAGGGATGGGGTATCTCTCTGTCTACTCACTGCTATTTGACAACAGCCTAACATTTTTCTGTACAACAGCGGCCTATAAACAAAGTTTCATACCTTATTGAATTAGGGGTGACAACTGATAGACGAGAACAATGTCATAGGTTTTTTTCTGATAAAGTCTATCTCTTGTAAATTTAGATTGTGAATTAGGTATGTCAGTCAGCTGGCTGTATTCTTGTAGATAAATGACCTTATAAAAAAAATATACATTCTTGAGTTTAGAAAACATATTAGGCCAGCGCCGTGGCTCAACAGGCTAGTCCTCCGCCTTGCAGCACTGGCACACCGGGTTCTAGTCCCAGTTGGGGCGCCAGATTCTATCCCAGTTGCCCCTCTTCCAGGCCAACTCTCTGCTATGGCCTGGGAAGGCAGTGGAGGATGGCCCAAGTCCTTGGGCCCTGCGCCCGCATGGGAGACCAGGAGAGGCACCTGGCTCCTGGCTTTGGATCAGCGCGATGCGCTGGCCACAGTGACCATTGGAGGGTGAACCAACGGCAAAAAGGAAGACCTTTCTCTCTGTCTCTCTCTCTCTCACTATCCAAAAAAAAAAAAAAAAAAAGAAAGAAAGAAAAGAAAACATATTGAGGACAGCAACGATGAGTCAGCTATAATTGAGAAGAACAAGAAAATGATCAAAGGGATATAGAGATGAATTGGCATGTGGTACAAAGCATACAAAGAATAACTTATTGATTAAAATTAACCAGTCAATGTGTCCTTCTCAGCATTCTATTAAGAGGTTCTTGATGCCAGCATGTTTTTAATGCAGATGCCAATCTTGATTATTAGCTTCGGTTATTTTCTTTTCTTTCTAACTGAGGTTTGTTATTCTTCCTTAATAATGTGCCCTGATATTGAATCCATATCTGCTCATAATAGCCTTCATCGTTCATTTTAAAGATACAAAGATTTCTCTCCTTCTCTTCCCTCCTCCTCCTTCTTCTTCTGCTTCTTCCTCCTCTTCCCCTTCCTCTTCCTCCTCCTCCTCTTCTTCTCCTACTTTTTCCCCAAACTCCTCCCCCTCCTACTCCTTCTTTTTTTTAACTCATCCACTCTTATATTTGGGGTTTATATGTTGTTTCCAATATTTTGAAGTTACAAATAAGGGTACAACATGTAAATCTGTTTATTTCTGTTCTGACATGTGACTTACATCTCTAAGAGTACCATCTGTTAATGTCACTTCCTTTTTTTCTGTGCTTCAATCAATTTTCCTTCAAACTTAAGAGTTCTTTGTATATGAAGTATATTTCCCCTTCTCTCTGCTCTGTGTTTTAAATATTTTCACCAAGACAATTTACATTCTGTCTATATTATTTCTATTATATACATTTTTACTTATTATGTAATCCAATCAATTTTATTGCCTACACATTTTGACATAGTTAAGAACTGTGTGCCTATACCAAAGCAAAAGAGGAATTCATCCACTTTTTTTCTAATATTTTAACGTTGGGCTTTCTGTTTGAATGCTTTTACATTCATATCCCTTATTTGTCTTTTTCTTCCTCAGAAGTTGTACTTTCCTAAGACTGTCACTGGAAACTTCCTGTTCTTTTAAACCAGCTTACCTTTAAGACATTTTACCTTTAACTCACAGACCTAGCCCTTTTACACACTCTTATTTTGAAATATGACCCCACAGTTGTGTACTCAGCTGTGGCAATCTGCCTACTGCTTCTGCATATTTCAGAATCGGTTTCAGTTTCATCTTTCTAGTGGTCACTCCATCCCATACTCAGGCTCCTTTGCTAGTGAACTTCTTTCCTGGATCTTCACCTGCAGTTTATCTTACTCTACTTTTGCTTGCTGGGTGAAATGGAAGCCAGTGGGCTTCACGCACTGGTATTGGTTGAGTATTCTCTTATTTGGTCTTTCCACATTGTCTCTACATATAACATTGAGGCTTCACTGTTACATGGACATTGCATAGATATGTATTTTCACATGGTTTGGAAGAGCGACTTGGGAGGGCGTTTATTACACTACCTCCTCTGCAGCTACTGAGAAATGCTGTGTGTGTTTATGGAGTCAACATTTATTGGCTCATCACAAATGTTTGTATTTTCCCAGCAATAGAACATGTATTATCTAGAAACGCAATTACTAGGCCGGCGCCGTGGCTTAACAGGCTAATACTCCGCCTTGCGGCGCCGGCACACCGGGTTCTAGTCCCGGTTGGGGCGCAGGATTCTGTTCCAGTTGCCCCTCTTCCAGGCCAGCTCTCTGCTATGGCCCGGGAAGGCAGTGGAGGATGGCCCAAGTCCTTGTGCCCTGCACCCGCATGGGAGACCAGGAGAAGCACCTGGCTCCTGGCTTCGGATCAGCACGATGCGCTGGCCACAGCGGCCATTGGAGGGTGAACCAACGACAAAAAGGAAGACCTTTCTCTCTGTCTCTCTCTCTTTCTCACTATCCACTCTGCCTGTCAAAAAAAAAACAAACAACAACAACAACAAAAAAAAAAAACATACAATTACTGTGACAATAGCTGTTTTGTAATGATGCTTTAGATATGTTGAGAAGAGAACTAGTATTTTACATTCATGTATTTACTCATCAAAATAGACTGAAGCACAGGGACATTAGAGAATCGCACTAGCTCATGGCACCAGTGAACAACAGAGCTGGGGTTTAAATGACTTTTCCCACTTCAGTATCTATGCTTTTCAAACCAATTTATTTAACTTCATTTCCCAAAAGTAGGCTTATTCTGTGGATGAGGCCCTGGGAAAATCTTCATATGAAATCTTCATGTTGGATCTAGAAGTCACCATGTCCTGGTCAGTGCTTACTCTGAAAAGAGAGCAACCCTGACAGATCTGACCCCAAATCATTCAAGTGTAGGTCAAAGGACAAAAATTCTAGCGTGCAATTGCTGAAATCTTGAGGTCAATTGCTAGACACAGAACAAATCACAATTCAGTTAGAGGGTTGTATTTAACAATTCAGTTTTATGAGTTTTAAACACTTAAATTGACTGTCAGTTTTATTTCAATATGTTTTGTATTTTAGTTATAAATCAGCAAGTTATAGTGCTCTAAATTTTATAAGATCAGATTTCATAGGATAACAACAAAAGAGTATTACAAGCCTACTACCTGCTTTTAAATTTCTTAGTGATTTTTTAGGAGGTGAAAGCCATCTCCTTTGATTGTAAACGTCTTCCTAATTGACTTTTTTGAAAATATTGACTTGTTAGTTCGATGGAATAATCATTGTATTCATTTGAATTTAAAGTTAAGAATGAATTGATAAGATCCTAATAAATGAGCGTTAGTCAAACACACTAGAAAAAATAAAATCACAGTGGTAATAATCATATTAATTTTTTGAGATTACTAATTGCCAACAATTTGGGTACATTCATTTTTAATTTGTTGGTATTGTCCATAGTTTTTAATTAGAGATGAAAATAAATCCATCAACCATCTCTACAAAGATTTTTCTTGCAAGTTGTGTGTTCATTAAAACTTCCCATCCAGTCAAAGATAATGATCCTGGAAGAGATAGAAAAGTATTACATGTAAATGAAAACATTTTAAAGTACTACTGGGCAATAGATAACTCAGTGGCTTTATCTCATTTCTTTTTAATAATCATAAATTATGTAATTACTACATTAATTGCAGTACTATTGGATAATATCCGACTTGTTGATTTTATTTTACTATCTTTCCATGAATTGAATAGTAAAATCATGAATAATATGAGAAAAGTATACATTGAGTGCCATTTCTATGTTACTAACAATAGCTTACAACAGTAGTGTCTGAAATTATGGCAATTCATTAAAAGAAACACTACATTTCTTTTAAACAGAATGAAATGAATTAACTCAATTTTTAAATCTCCCCAGTTGGAAGGAGACAGTTTGCTCCTCATTGCATGAAGGAAGGCTACATACTGGCTGAGAATGTGGCATTAGGACCATTCCTTGAATAAGAAGAAACTTCAGTTGTATGGCGTTTAATATGTTTGAACATTTTTGTTAGTTTAATAAATGCAAAGATTAAAAACATACACTTAATTCATTTGTGTTTAATTTTATTCATAAAATCTTTCAAATTCAATTTTTTTTTGCTTTGAAAAACATTAACAGTATAATGTTCTTGTGTTAGCTCAGTGATTCAGGGCGTGTATAGGAAATGAGGATGGCATGTTGATTGCCAAACTTGTAGTGAGAGAATCCTTTTGCTTTTATTTGTTTAGGAAATCCAGAATTTCAATGGCTCAAGCCAATGATTTCTTACATGACTATCGATGTTTGGATTGAAGAAATCCAGACAAGTCCACTTACTAGTAATTTCATTCATCACACCAGGTTTTCTTTTGAAAATTTTTCTTCTTTGGGTTTAATGTAAATTAGAAATTAAGAAAAATAGGTCAGGCAGGATCCTTACCTGTCAACTTATGCACACTGCAAAGAATTTTTAGAGCTGACAACACTATGTTCTGGAAAGGAGTGAAGTCACTGATGAATGGTGCTACATCAGTGTCCGTGAGGATTCGTGGTGGCAGGCCTTGCTGGGCCTTATGGACTCGAATCATGGTTGTAGGAAAACGAGATGCAGCTAAATATCCCACAGTCAGTGTCCAATTTTTGCCAAATTCCGTTTCTATTTTAGAATAATAGGTATATCTAAAAGACAAGGGTAAAAGTACATAATTACATTAATCACCTCAGAATTTCAACCCTGTTTCCTTCATAAACAATTATCTTTTGCCAGCAAATTAAATAAATCATTATTTCATACATAGATTTTATAATGTGATGATTTCAGCCCATCCTTCAGGAGATGTGATGATATCTAATTTTTAAGCCAGTAAAGGATCATCTCTTCAATTGCTTATATTGTACTTTGCATTTTGTCTTGTCGAGCTAGGCAAGTTATACTTGAATACTATATAATAACCAAATTGAAGACCAAGACCCAGGCACACTCTATAGCTATGTAGAAATAAATGTTAAATTTCTCAAGTAAAATTTTTGCTGGATGCAGACATCCTTCATAAAACTTTTTAGCTCCTAGAGTCAGAGGGTACTCAAAACAGAGCATCTTTGAGAACTAGATGTCTGATTTTCTCATCGAATTTTCTAGTTATTGAGCTTTGTTTCTACTGGAGAATATCCTAGAAAGCTAAATTCTCTCACCTAGTTGAGGAATATATCACTAAAGATGAAAAGTTAAGGACATAGAAAATAGTTTTATAACTGTACGACTCATGTCTTTCACCTCTATTGTCTAAGTGTGCTGAGCGATTTGCAGTTTTGCAAGCATACTTGTTCCCCCAGAGACGTTATCTGCTCCATATATGGCAAAGCTATGCAATGTGTTTGTATTAATGCTGTTAATATAAAACAGTAATAAAAACTTAAGAATCAAGTTTATGTAATATAAAAGTTATAGTAAACTAAGGTTAAGAAAAATTATTTATTGAATTGTGTAGCCTAAATGTATGATATGTAAGTTTATAAAATCTACACCATTATAAGGTCATCCTGTATGCCTTCACATTAACTCCCCACTCACTCACTGACTTTCACAGCAACTTTCAGTCCTGCAAGATCCCCTCAAGGTAAGTGCCCTATGTAGGTGTTCCAATTTTATCATTTTTAAAGGATTTATTTATTTATTTAAAAGGCAGAGTTACAGAGAAAGAGAGAGACAGATATTACATCTGTTGCTTCTCTCCTGAGATGGCCACAACAATCAGGGCTGGGCCAGGCTGAAGCCAGGAACCAGAAGTTTCTTATGGGTTTCCCACGTAGGTGCAGGTGCCCAGGTACTTGGACCCTCTTCAGCTGCCTTCCCAATCATGTTACCAGGGAGCTGGATCAGAAGTGAAGCAGCAGAGACTCAAGCAGGTACCCATATGAGATGCCAGCGTCACAGGTGGCAGCTTAACCTGCTACACCACAAAGCCGAGCCTTTTATCCAAAATTTTACTGTAGTTTTTCTATGCTTAAATACATAAATATTTCTAATTGTGTTACAATTGCCTACAGCATTCAGTACAGTGACATGCCCTAGAGCTTTGCAGCCTAGGAGCAATAGGTTACATATATACCATACAGCCTAGATGTGTAGTAGGCTACAACATCCAGGTTTGTTTAAGTACATTGTATGATGTTTACTCAATGGCAAAACTGCTTGATGATGCATTTATCAGAATGTATTCCCATCATTAAGCAATTCATGATTCTACTTTGTTCTTAATTTACTTAATAAATATTTTCTTGATAAAATCATTTAAGTGGAGCATTTATTGACACCTAAAGTCAGTTAGAAATATATTTCAGAAATATATGTGCTAGTCAAAAACAGCTATTTGTTATAACTAGCAAGTATGGAGATTCTACTGACAACTAGTAAAATGAATGCCTTTTAGTTTATATATTTCTGATGGAAACAATCATACAAAAGTTTAAACTTATTCACCCCTAGAAATTTCATGTTGTATGATTTTGAAGCAATTAAGTAAGCTGTCCTGATAAAAACATGACTTCCAAAAATAATTCTGTTGCGCAAATAGAAATAAATATGTTGAGCTTGAATGCCTAAATACATAAGAGAATGAAATATACCTACAAGTAAAAAAATGCAATATGAATTAACTTGAACTATTTAACATGGTCTTTTTTCTCATGTTCAAGTTATGGTTTTAGGGATAGAAATTTAACACAGAAATTTAATATACCATGACACTTGGGATGCCTGCATCTATTTCAAAGTGCCAGGGTTCAAGTCCCAAATCAGCATCCAGTTCCAGCTTCCTGCTTATGCACACTGTGGGATGCAGCAGATAATGACTCAAGTACTTGGATTTCTGAGACGGACATATAGACACTGGAGACCGAGACTGAGTTCTGCTTGCTTCAGCCTGGCCCAGTTGTGGCTATTGCAGGCATTTTGGGAATGAACCAGCAGGGTAAAGATTCTCTCTCTCTCTCTCTCTCTCTCTCTCTTCCTCCATTCCTTCCTCCCTCCCTCCTTTTCAAATATATGAAAATTTAAAAAGTAGTTCTTGAAAGCTGTGGTTTGGGGGCACAGATTTGATGCATTGGATTAAGATGTTGTTTGAAACACCTGCATCCCATCACAAAGAGCCTTGTTCCAGTCCCTCCTATTCCATCTCTGATCCAACATTCCTACTAATAATGCAAACCTCTTTCTCTCTTTCTGTTCAAATAATTTTTTTTAGAAGTTGTGTTTTTCTGTTGATTTAACTTCTTGAACTGATATATAAAATTTATAGGAGTGAACAGTGTAGCACAGCAGGTTAAGGCAACAATTGGGACACCTACTGCCTAACCCAGCCTTGGTTTTTGTGGGTATTTAGGGAGTGACCTTCAGATGGAAAATCACTCTTTCCTCCATTTCTGTCTCTATCATCCTGCCTTTAAAATAAATAAATCTTTAAAAAATAAAAAGTGTACCTATTTAGGGTGTACTATGTGATGGTTTGATATATGTATGTATTGTGATATGTGCAAATCATTGGAGAAGACCCCAAAATTACAGGAAACAAAAACAAAAACAGACAAATGGGATTTCATCAGATTCAAATTTCTGCATAGCAAATTATTTGTTTTTTTAAATGAACTTGAAATAGGTGTCAAGTGAAAAAAAACTAATAAAAAAATAAAAATAATGGAATTGACCATCTCTACTCAAGAAACTTGTCTGATAATTTCATCCTGCTTCCTTTCATCAGAAGACAAGGAGCAGTCAAGTTACAGCTTTTGTGGTGGCAGCTACAAGCCCAAATTATATCATAGACTATGACAAGGGAGTAAACGTCTCTACTGCCTAATTGAAAATTTACTATTAAGACCATGTCATTAAAAAGAGGAGGAAATGCCCTGTGAATCTGATGACCAAGGCTTTTACCTTGCTGGATCATGGAATCAGGGGAGAGGCAACATTAAGTGGATGTTCTTACCTGGATTCGTTATCTACTCATGCAGTCCAATGAGCCTTCCCCTCTTTCTTTCTGATGATGTCTGTACCCAAATTTCTAACTCATATATCACCTAAGTGGTTGATTTGTTCCTCTAGATAGTATCATACATTTCCAAATCCAAGTCATTCTTATACTTTTAATTATAAAGTTATCCAATATGTAGAGTGACTTTATCTTGTATACTGTCTAATCAGCAAACTCTGAAGCTGGTGAATTTTTCCCAAGTACATGCCACTAAATTATGTATCCATAGTCAATTTCATCATCCTCCACAAATCTACATTCTATTTGATTTTCACAATTGAGAAATATGTTATGTGTTGCATGTATACCTGCTTTTTAATGCAATTCTTGGGTTTTTTTTTTTTAGATATTTACCCTTCTTCATGAAACATTTTTAAGTTTAATTAGGCCAAAATATTTATACCTCATCACCATAATCTCCAAGAGTTAGAAATTTTATGTAATGTTAAGCTTGAAAAGCACTCTGGAAGAAGGAGAAGGTACAAATAACATGAAAAATAATGTAGTAGATTAAATAAAGGTAACTTTGTATTAATTCTTACCTATCCTCAAAATGTTCAGGTATGTTTTCCAAACTTGAGGTATGTGCAGCCCATAAGTGTTTCAACAAGTCATCAAAGTTGCTAGAAGGTGACTGCAAATACTAAAATATAAAAAAGAAACATTAATATTTGGGCAACTGTAACAAATCCTCTCCTTGAAACAGTCTTGTCCAAATATTTAATTTAGCGATATTATACCCGAAAGAAGACTTTTATTTCTAACAACTAATATGTGTAAAACCTCAGTCCCCAACCTTTGTAATGAACACAGGAAGTATTCATTACTTCCACTAGTAATGCATGCATCTGAAAGAAACAAACTTTGTCTATCTTCAAAGAGTCCATATTTTGTACTAGCCAAGAGATGTTTTCACCATTTTTTCCAATAACATTGTTAAAGTCTTAACCATAAAATCTGAAGCAAAAGGAGAAAATTTGCTAGAATGTTTAATTTAATGATATCTAAAGTAATTTTGAGTGTAAGGAACTGGTAAGTTTCTATCTTCTCATCATTTGTTGTACTCCATGTAGGATATATTTTATCTTGAGCATTGAACATTTAGTTTAGAACAGTACATAATGGTTTAGTTCTACCCATGTGTGATCACATGCTAATTTAATTAAAATAAGTAAAACCAATAAGTTTATCACATTTCTCCCCAGTTCCTTCAGTTGCTCTGAAGTTTCAACTGATCAGAATTGCTTGTTCACTATTAAGCAACATAATCCTATATGCCCAACTTCTGTGTATAATTTATTTCAGGTGAGAAAAATATGTAAATTTTGTGTTAATAGTGCATTGGGGCAGTGGATAAAATGCCGTGTACTCTCTACTACATTGTCTGTTTTTCAAATATCTTGCAGAACAATTTTACATTTTACTAGTAAGGAGAACATCACACAATGCACAAACTCCAAGACAAGAAGTGGTACACAGCCAACTCCTAAGTGTGTAAACTACAAAATTTAAAAACTGGACCTGGTAAAACAAATTCCAAGCGATCATTTTCTCAGGGTAGGATAAACGGCAGCTAGAAACGTTGTAACAAAACTTCCTCTGATCTTTGGGAGGTGGCAACAGTGTAACTTGGTCTGAAGATACTCCCAGTATGCCAGAGTCCACGGCAGCAAGGAAGGGTAATGCACTCAGGAAATAATTCACATCTGTGAGAACAACCGAATTATTATGACTAGAAACAAGTGTCAAAGAGGATATTTTTAAAGAAGTCATAAGTCACTGAGGAAACATTTAGAGATCCAGAGACATGTCATCAAATTTAAGCATTAGGGAACAAAAATGAATGATATTCCCCCAGAGATCACATAGCTAACTTTAACTGCTTCTGATAGGTATCCTGCAATTATGAATATATATTGGTCTAAGTACTTCACTACAACACTATACAACAAAAAGTATATTTACTGGGGCCTGGCATTGTAGCGTGGCAGGTAAAGTCACTGCCCGCAAAGCCAGCATCCCATACTGGCTCTAGTTCATGTCCCAACTGTTCCACTTCCAATTCAACACCCTAATGGCTTGAGAAAAGCAATAAGAGATGACCCATGTGTTTAGGACACTGTGACCCACATGGGAGACCTGGAAGAAGTTCCTGGTTCCTGGTTTTGGTATGGTCCAGTGTTTGCTGCTGCAGGTACCTGGGGAGTAAACTAAAGGATAAAAGATCTCTCTCTGTCTCTCCCTCTCTCTGTAACTCTGACTTCCAAGCAAATATAAAAAAAAAGTAATTTTATTAGATTTAGTAATAGCCTTTTATTGAATCATTAAGTAAAAATGGAAGAAAGCTGTCAAATTATCTACATATATTGGCACAAAATCTCTGTGATTGCACTGTGAATTACATTTTTTTTCCTAAAATGTTCCAACATGATTACAGTTTTGGGAAATGGATATTTTATGTTTTACATTTATCACTTTAATTGTGAACTTGATGTCACTATGTCCTTGTGATAGAATAACTGTCTCTAAAGCAACAATTATGGAAAAGTTCTGCCAATAAACCACTGGATCATTTCATTAACAATCAAACAAGTCACCCTTGAATGTCTGCCTGGGAATAATCTATTGCAGCAGATTCAGACATTTTAGTTTAGTTATATATTATATATGAGGTTTATATACTACTACTAGTCAGTGAAGCAGAATATTGTTCACCATAGATATGCATTGTGAATGTGGTCCTCTGCCCCAGTACAGGAGGACAACCCCAACTACCGAGCCAATCTGAGAATAAGTCTGAGTTCTAGATCTGTGGTCACTGCTGTTTTGGGGTCTTTGAAAAGAATGGGGACAGCATGAGGAAAATACAGGTACATATGAAAAGGGTAACTCTGAGAAACTGATATTTTTTAATGTAGTCTTTGCAAGTGATGATCTCTAAGAAATTATTGTATAAAATTATTGTGTAAAATTATTGTGTAAAATGTAAGCATTTATTATGTAAACTAGTTTCATTAATAAAATTCAAAATCAATAAAATAGAAAATTCCCTCAGGTTATTTTAGTATTAAGTGTATGACTAATGCTTGAGGTTATTCTTTAATAAATGACTTGTGTCATGAACATGTTTATGAATTTCAATATAAAACTCACCATCTATGGACAAAATAAAAAATCCTCTTTTTTCTGGCCTCTCACTTTTCATCTCTCCTCATTTCACAGGCTCCCTGTCACTACTGGTAATTTCTACATAACTGTCGGTGCTGGTCCCTGTGAGGCCATGCCCCTTGATAATTCATTGTTTCCGTATTGTAAAAAACTGAATCTATCACAAAGAATCATGATTCATGTTATTGCTCTTAAATTGTATAAAGTCACTTACAGGACACAAAAGACATGATGAAATCAATATCTTTTAAAAATTGAATAGGACTGTTATTTCTATGTCTGCTAGCTGCTTTCTTTGGGGAAGGTTAATATCCACTTTGCTGTGTAAGAGAACCTACCAGCCCACCAGCTGTCCACAGAGATACACAAAGGATCTCCAGATTCATAGCCACAGTGTGTCTGTCCGCTGGGATCAGCTAGTCGGCCTAGAGGAGACAGGATGCAGTGAGTTCGTAAGCACATTTTAGAGCTACTTATAACAATTTGTACAAACATTTATTTGTAAATGTCCTGTTGTACTCCCACCACTCTTTTTTATTTCCTACCTCTCAGCCAATTTCTTATCTTTTCTTTAAAAGAACCACAATTTTCTAATTTTAGAATTCTTAAATATTCTTTACTTTTTGTAAGTATTAGTATTCTGTTTGCTTCTCCATAGCCTCAAAAATTATTGAAGCAATAAGCATACGATTTTAAAAAGTGACCAGGAATCCAACCAAATCTCTTTGTCATGACTAGTTGGATCTTGTCTTTGTTTCCTTGGCTATAAAATGGGAATAATATTTACTACATACTTACGTTGCTGTGTGAAGTGAGAAAAAATGTCAACAGCATTTTACATGGTACACATATACTACATAAATATTGGGAATGAGCTTCTTTTCAATGCCAAGTGAAATTGCTATGGTGTTAGTCTTTCTTTTTTATTATTATTTTTTTTGACAGGCAGAGTGGACAGTGACAGAAAGAGAGACAGAGAGAAAGAGAGAAAGGTCTTCCTTTTGCCGTTGGTTCACCCTCCAAAGGCCGCTGCGGCCGGCGCACTGCGGCCCAGAGCACCGCGCTGATCTGATGGCAGGAGCCAGGTGCTTCTCCTGGTCTCCCGTGTGGGTGCAGGGACCAAGCACTTGGGCCATCCTCCACTGCACTCCCGGGCCATAGCAGAGAGCTGGCCTGGAAGAGGGGCAACCGGGACTAGAATCCGGTGTGCTGGCGCCACAAGGCGGAGGATTAGTCTGTTGAGCCGCGGCACTGGCTAGTCTTTCTTTCAATAATATCCTTCTTGACTATATTATCAGCTTGCAGTTGGCAACAGCTATCACTCCTTCTCAAGAGTTTCTGTCAAACAGAATAAAAATATCCTTTGTTTTATGAGTATTTGCTACGCCCACAGCTGTGATACCCGCGTAGCAAGATGTTGCTGCGTTGGGGGTCTAAGGCTGCAGGGTTGAGGTTAGAGCTCTGTGGAGTGGGGCCTCAGGCGGATCCTGTGCAGTCCGCGGTTGTAATGACCCCCGACTCACATAATGGAAGCCAAGACTGTCCTTGCTGACTTTGGGGACACTGTGTCCCTGCTCTGTTGATGATCTCATTATGCATTATCTACCTGCTGTGTTTACACTTTACTGCTTGCTCTCACAATTATCAGAAACAAGAAAATCAAGAAAAAGAAGTTAACGTTTCCCATAAGATTATGGAGAATATCAAACAATCTTTGCCCCTCTGTTTACTAAAGCTGTTTACGAGGGAGCTAGGAATGCAAGTCAAAACATATCATTAGGTTCCCATTATAGTGACAGAGAAATGTTAAGATTACTCAGGGATTATCTCCAAGTATCTAAAAGGCAAGCAAAACTTTGGGCAGTAATTCCCCTAAACAATTCATAAAACAAAATTACCCATTAACCCAAAGGTCAATTCTCATTCTCAGTAAATTGTCTAAAAACAATGTCCCCACTATGTTCCTCATAAAACCACTCATATGACATCATTGTTTTAACTCATTTTGTCAACCTTTGTGATAAAAGTTTTACATTTGCCTGTAGCATTGTCCTTTACTATATAAACCCAAGCCTTACTATAATAAATCGCAGCAGCATACTCAACGTGTGTGTCTGTCTGTCATTTCCCCGCCGATTCCTGATTCTCCTAAGAGCCTTCGCCCTTGTTCTCCCTCGGTCTGTGTCTCCGCTAGAGCCGGTCCGCGGCAAGTATTTTATCTCAAATATTTCTGTTTGTATAGTGTAACAGACCTTATTTCCAAAAGGAATCAATCCTTCAAATACTCCTGAAAGGCAGTGCTCATCTATAAGCCATATGTATCATCAAGTAATCACAATTAGATCTTCAAGAAATCCAAACCAATTTGATATCCCCTGCCACTTTAAGGTAAATCTATTTGACTGTTCTATTTATCCTAGGGCTTAGAAAGGCATTACTACATTTAATAGGAATTCAGTAAACGTTTTTTAAAATGTTCAAAATTATACACTTTGCCTTCTTGTGGTTGCAACCATGCCTTACTCCTCAACTGAAGTTTCTATGGAAAGAGACAGTCTACATAGGAAGAATTTATGAAGGCAGAGAAAAATAAAGATTATAACCAGAAAGAAGGAAAGGAAAAGAGTCTGTTTTCTAAAACATACAGTACAAAGAAAGTTTCACTTCCCAAATACTTCATGATTATATTAGTAGATCATTAAATAAGAACAAGATATTCCTACCTGTAGAATATTGCCAGCCATGCTGTAGAGGCAATCCCCATAAAATATTTTGTTCATTTTCTGGTCCAAATTTCTCAAAATACCTTGCTGTCTGCTTCAGTAGGATTTTATACATCCCCATCCTCTCAGGATAAACCCAGGGATTAATAATGTACACGTTGTTCTCTACCTTGAAATCACTGAACTGACCAGGACTTTTTTCCCATAATGGAGGATACAGATCTGGGAGACCAGAAGCTTCTGCTAAAGAAGCAGTAAAGCAAACAACTAATACACAACAGCAGAAAGGAAGAAAAGCCATCGTGCCGAGGCTGAGGAGTTGTGGCATGGCTTTTATTGGAAAATGGAGGAGGAAGTCACGATATTTTCTTACATCACAGCTTATCAACACTTCACACTATTTTTCTTAGATACAGTGAGTATGAAGAGGAAATGGATATATTAGCTAGCATTTAAGATAACTTAATTTTGCAATTTCTACAGTGTCAAAACACTATACAAGACCTTATCCTAAGACTGGGTTTCTCTATGATATGTTGAATAAAACAATTTGTTGACCAAAAAAAACTGCCTCCAAATTTCCAACTTCACATTATGGTTACAAAATAAATCACTGATGCCATAAGATTGTTTCTCTCTCATAATATGTAAACATATTTCATGGAAAGTATTCAATGATTGAAGACAGAAATGCTAGATTTGTGATAATGTATAGTCTTAAGTTTGTGCTTCAAGAAATTAGCCTAAAATATAAAGAATATCCAAATATCTCAGTCAAATAGAGTGACCAGTCTATTGGAAAAAACTTCTAGTTAGTTCTCAGGATCCATTCTCTATTCTTTATCAGCAAAAAGATCTTGAAAATATAGTTGATAATGTGATCTCACAGAATTAAGGCTTAATTTCTGCTATCCCTTGCACAAGCCACCGCTTGACTAATTGTTGACCACTGGAACATAAACAGAAATGATGTTCACAATTTCCGGGATTTGTCCTTATAGCAAGATATGGGATGTGCCTCCTTCTCTTCCCTTCCTCCATGTAGTGGTTTGGGTTATACATATGATGGCTGAAACTCAACTTTGACCTGTAAGCACAAGGCATTATCGTAGGGATGACATAATACAAAGCTGGACGTTGCCTAGTTCCCAGGGAACTAGGGAAACATGAGGTATCTCTGAATTCTTAAATCTGAATTTTACCTGAAGAAAAAAAAAATACTGCTGTCTACACAAAATCATTGTTTGGGGGTTTGTCTAAATGCTTATCTCATTGTTGGGCAGTTTATCTGAAAATCTCACTTATTAGCATAATTAATCCTCATGTTTGCTAGTAAGCCAAAAAGGTACTCCTTACTCCTGTGTGGTCAGCATGATTCAACTCCTTACTCCTGTCAAATCATTTACCTTGTAGCCATTTGATCATAAATTATGCAATTTTCTGGACATATTAGCATAAAAAGGAAAGTGTTAAGAATTAATCTTTTATTGTACATCAATAACACAAGTGTTCTCGACATTAAAATGGTGCATGCCATCTTTATAAAAAATAATTACATCAAAATGAACTATAAGAGTTATTTTTCTAAACTGAAATGCCACAATCTTTCCCAAGGTAGAAACTTGAAAAGCATCCTTTTTAAAGTCAGAATTAAGACACAAATAGTATATTATTTAAGTTTTCATTGAGGATACTATAAAATAAAGTTAGTAATAAAAAATTAGAGGTATAAAGTTGATAATGAGAAAGTAACAATACTATTTTTACAGGTAACCTGATAATATTTGGAAAATAAAGCAGAAAAAAATTGGGAGAGTAACTGAAAAGAAAAACAAATTTAATATAAAATGGCTAGAAATCAAATCATTTATAAAATTTATTTAGAAGTATAATGGGTGAGGCCGGCGCAGTGGCTCAACAGGCTAATCCTCCGCCTTGCGGCGCCGGCACACCGGGTTCTAGTCATGGTTGGGGCTCCGGATTCTATCCCGGTTGCCTCTCTTCCAGGCCAGCTCTCTGCTATGGCCTGGGAAGGCAGTGGAGGATGGCCCAAGTCCTTGGGCCCTGCGCCCGCATGGGAGACCAGCAGAGGCACCTGGCTCCTGGCTTCGGATCGGCGAGACGCGCCGGCCGCAGCGGCCATTGGAGGGTGAACCAACGGCAAAAAGGAAGACCTTTCTCTCTTTCTCTCTCACTATCCACTCTGCCTATCAAAAAATAAAAATAAAAAAAGTATAATGGGTGAAAATATAATGAAAAAGAATCTTAAAATCAATAATATATTTAGGAATAAATGCAATTTTGATACTTCTATTTGGAAAAGACTAAGAATACTAATAAAATTACACAATTTAAAAATCACATCATATTCTTTAATAGACTCAATATTATTAACAAGTTAGTCTATAAATTTACACAATATGAATAAGAAATATTAACAAGAATTTTAGAACCAGAAAAGCTGAAATTAAAATTTGGGACATGAACTGGCACCCATATGGAATGCCAGCACCTCAGGAGGAGGCTTAACTCATTATACCACAGTGCTGGTTCCTCCTGCTTTCCTTTCAGCCTTGTTTTTTCCTAGTGTTCAGTTTTTGTGATTTTAACTTACTAATTTTTTACTCCTAAAAAACTTTGTTCTGCCTATCCAGTGAATTTTTCCTTTTATATAGTGTATTTACACATGCTTGATTTTTATATTTAATCTTATATTTCACTGCTTTTTAGGCTTAGTTTTACATTTAAATCCTGTAGCATATTTTTAATATAATTTATTTGACAGGTAGAGTTATAGACAGTGAGAGAGAGAGACACAGAGAAAAGTCTTCCTTCCGTTGGTTCACTCGCCAAATTGCCACTACGGCCAGTGCTGTGCTGATCCGAAGCCAGGAGCCAGATGCTTCTTCCTGGTCTCCCATGCGGGTGCAGGAGCCAAAGCACCAGGGCTATCCTCCACTGCCCTCCCAGGCAACAGCAGAGAGCTGGACTGGAAGAGGAGCACACGGGACTAGAACCTAGCGCCCATATGGGATGCCGGCGCCACAGGCAGCCAGCCCTGAATCCTGTAGCATATTTGTGACAACTGTGTTAAATTCATTTTTGACCAACTCTATTATCTTTGCCATTTCTGGGTCTCTTTCCATAGACTGGGTTTTTTTCTGATTTGGGGTCACCTGCTCTATTTGTTAATGTTTCCTTTGTTTGGATGCTGGACATGGTAGATGTCATAATGTTAAGGATTAAAAATTTCTCAACTTATTTTCACTCTGTAAAAGGAGAACATTGTTCTGGCTGTTAAAATACTTAATGTTCACCTTAATGATTTGACCATTTTTGGGGAGTTTTATTCATATGGATGCAAAATCATGCTATGTATTAAGTTGTGTCCCCACCTGCAACTTATATATTGAAATCATGACAATGCAATTGTATTTGGAGATAGTGCTTTTCACAAGTAATTAGGTTAAAGGAAATCATATGTCTGTGTGTCCTAATCAGAGAGCCCTGAAGCCTAGGAAGAGGAAGACTGACTGCTCTTTCTCTCCAGAAGCACACACCAAGAAGTCATTCGAGGACACGGTGAGAGATGGGGGAGTGTAAGCCAGGAAGAGAGCCCTCATCAGCTGAGCTCTCACATGCCCTCTACTCCGGAACTAGAGGAGCTCCACAGCTATGCCCCAGTGCTTTTTCTACTGATGTCTCAGGTGTTCAGCAGGCTCTCTGCTCTTGGGCTGATTGGGATTCAAACAAGAATCAACCGTGGATGAACTCTAGACACTACTCTGCTATTAGTTTCCCAACAGGTGAGCCCTACGCATCCTTCAGGGGCTCTTTCTCTGTAGGGTAGGCTGTAGCACTTGCCTGACAAATTCCAGCTCCTTGGGCCTCCACAAACTGTGAACACTTCTCACTCCATTTAGGGGTTTGGGTTCTCTCTCTAACCACTGTAAGGAAAATATCTAGATGATAAACTATGTAACATAAAACTCATTTCATCTGTTTTTTTTTTTTTTTTGCTCTCTCAGAGTTTGCAGTTTTGTATTACTGTCCAATATCTGAAAACAAGTTTCCTTTCTTAAATTGTGTTCAGTAAGTAGTTCTTCATAGTAAGAACAAATCCATTACTGGTTACTCAGGCTAGGTTGGAAACCAACAATCTGTCAGCTTTTTATTATAGCTCTTTTTATTTTTTTTAACTTTTATTTAATGAATATAAATGTCCAGTGTACAGCTTATGGATTACAATGGCTTCCCCCTCCCCTAACTTCCCTCCCACCCGCAACCCTCGCCTCTCCCACTCCCTCTCCCTTCCATTTGCATCAAGATTCATTTTCAATTCTCTTTATATACAGAAGATCAATTTAGTGTAAAGATTTCAACAGTTTGCACCCACATAGAAACACAAAGTGAAACATACTGTTTGAGTACTGGTTATAGCGTTAAATCAAAATGTACAGCACATTAAGGACAGAGATCCCACATGAGGAGCAAGTGCACAGTGGCTCCTGTTGTTGACCCAACAAATTGACACTCTAGTTTATGGCGCCAGTAACCACCCTAGGCTCTCGTTATGAGTTGCCAAGGCTATGGAAGCCTTCCAAGTTTGCCGACTCTGATCATATTTAGACAAGGTCATAAAAGACAGAGTGAGGATAGTAACCAATGATCCTAAGAGTGGCATTTACCAGGTTTGACCAATTATACAGCATTAAGTGGGGAAGAGGACCATCAGTACACACAGGTTGGGAGTAGAGCCATTGGTGGTAGAGTAGAGGTTATGATTACAAAGGAATGAGGCCCAAGTGCGCTAGACAGGGTCTAGAACAAAGGACAGAGTCATTATTAGAGGAGCTAAGAAAGGTGCTGTCTAAGCTACAAGTAATTTTTCTGATTGAGAGGCAAATAGAACCTGATAGAAGGGGCTTGATAATAATCTGGTGGGCTTTAGGCCTTGTAAGTTAAGAGGCCCAGACCTATCTATCTCTTCACATGGGGTATATACTAAGGGAGGTGTGAACCTCCTAGGGGAAGGCACTCTGTTGACTTTCATTACTTGGCTGGCCTGGGAGGAGAGCTGGCCAGGTAAAGGCAGGGGGCATCTCTAACAAGAAATTTACAGTTCTGCCTGCAATGTTGCTGACCCTACTTGACCATATCCTCAGCTGCAGTGGTCACTCTGGAAGCTGGGCTGAGTGAAGGGCTTTTCAGCTTAGAGCCAATAAGATCTGTGGCTCTGACCTGGGCATCCTTCGACTCCAGGGCAGGTCCATTTCCAGTGATCCAACTCTTGGCAGAACTGCCAGGGCTCTTCACAAGCTGACTTCTGCTGAAGCCCAGGCTTACCACATTGAAAGCCACTGCAGTGGACTGGCCTGTTGGGTCTCCTTGAGGGCAGATCACTGTACAGATCAGCCATTAATAGGCCTGCCACCCATTGCTTCTGATGCCTAGCTTTCTTTTCCTCCTGGTTTGTGTTAAAGCAGACCAGAGGATGCAAGTCCAGGGAGTGCCCATGTCCCATCTCTAATCTTCTGTGGCCTGAACTATAAGTCTATAGTCACAGGCATGTTCTGTAGTAGTTTTTCTAAGGTAGACAATGCCCATGAGGAAAATTATATTCTCACTTTAAAACTTTCTTTCCCTTTGGTCTGAAAGGGAGGTTTTTTCTACTTACTGTATACTTTGCTGATGGCAAAGTGAATCTAGCTATGAGATTATTATTTAAGTTCTTATTTTGGCTATGCTATTGCAGAAAAATGTTAGCCATCTCTTTTATAAGGTCTAAAGATTAAATTGTGTGTCCTACGGATTCCTTCATAATAGAATTAGTTTCCTACCTTGAAGAGAATAGAGAAATGAAAGAACAAGTTGGGCTTAGAATAGAGAAATGAGGGAGCAAGTCCTAGATCGCTTGCTGACAATAGCAATATCACATGAATACTTAGCAAACCGTTTCAACCATTAGATAACAACTTAAGAAAACATTTACCAGAAGATCCGATGCTTTCTATAAATTTTAAGAATCATGTATTTGAAAACACCTCTTAAATATCTAACATGGTGTAGTTTGTTTAGCCAGTAAACTTAAGCACAACCATCTAAAATGTTTTTAGTTTCTTTCTACCAACAAGTTTAAAACATATGATACACAGATTCAGGTCACACAAATTGAAATGTATCTTTGATTGATTTTAGCAGCTTAAATTTATGGACAATCTTATCTAAAGCCATTTAAAATAAAACTCTTAATAAAATTTCCCCATGTGGACATACAATATGTACACACATATAACATAGCATAATAGACCAATATAGCAATTTTAATAATAGCTTCTAAAATCTTTAACTCTTTTTGCAGATTGCCAATTGATTTGAATTGCTTTTTGTTTTTAGTAACCTCAGTTAACCATACTTTCTCTCAGTTGGTACTGTTAATACATTATTGGCTTCATCTGTTTACAGAGCCATCCCAAAGTACTGAATACCATAGAAGTGGCTGGAAAAAGTCCATAGGAACCTATAGGAGGACAGCTAAACACAGAACCAACAATGCTTTAGTTTTATGAGCAGCAAATCATATATAACTGTGGATGACAAAAGACTTTAAGTCGCCATGTTTAAAATTATAAACTCCTCAACCAACAAGAGGCACTTGCTTACTTCACAGTATTTTTGAAAGCACCTGTAGGATTTTACAAGTATTTAACCCTTTAGGCCTCTGGGACTTTCTCATTAAGATAACTATCATGTCTAGTAACACAAGATCATTAGACTTTTTAATTCTCAAACATTTGTATTAATAGCATTTTCCATTATAGAAACTTAAAGTTTGGTACCACATCACATCTTGACAGTACTTCTAATATAATCCAAATAGCCTGATTAGTTGGTGTCTCTATAAGATGAGAGACATAGGTCCTTCGATTTTTCAGTTGGGCCCAAACTGCAAAAACCAAAGTCCAGGATTTACTGGAAATTTTAGAGACCAGATTGTTTGAAACTTTGATTTTTTGAATGAATGCCAAGAAGGCTCAAAATCTAAAATATCTGGTTGAAATAAGATTCCTTAAAATCATGACATAACATAGACCAAATTTGATCATTGTTACAAGGTGATTATTCAAATCTTTGAAAAAAGCACATATTTAAATAACCCATAGCTCTTAATAAAAATTCAGCTGTTTTTGAACAATTAGAATTTAACAGACATCAAGAGAACATAATAGATTACTTTAACACATTGCTTTAACAGAGCATCAGAGTTTAATTCTATGTCAAAGAGAAATTGAGCTTCCTGTGATCTTTTGCTGTGAGGTTTCCTTCCTTTACCTTCTTTCATATTGGTGACCATGTTTCTGTGTTTCTGTGTGTAACACATCTTTAAGCATCTTTTGCAGGGCAGGACGAGTGGCAACAAATTCTTTCAGTTTCTGTTTGCTATGAAAAGTCTTAATTTCACCTTCATTCACAAATGAGAGCTTTGCAGGATATAATATTCTGGGCTGGCAGTTTTTCTCTCTTAGTGCCTGGGCTATGTCTCGCCATTCCCTTCTAGCTTGTAGGGTTTCTGATGAGAAGTCTGCTGTGAGTCTAATTGGAGATCCTCTAAGAGTAATCTGACGTTTCTCTCTTGCACATTTTAGGATCTTTTCTTTGTGTTTCACTGTGGTGAGTTTGATTACAACATGTCGTGGTGAGGATCTCTTTTGGTCATGTTTATTAGGGTTATATAAGCTTGCTGTACTAAGATGCCTCTGTCCTTCTCCAAACTTGGGAAATTTTCTGCTAGTATCTCACTGAAAATGCCTTCTAATCCTTTCTCCCTCTCCATGCCTTCAGGAACTCCTAGAACCCGAATGTTGGGTTTTTTAATAGTATCCTGTAGATTCCCGACAATATTTTTTAGATTTCTAATTTCTTCTTCTTTTCTTTGGTTTGCCTGTTTCCTTTCCTGTTCTCTGTCTTCTAAGTCTGATATTCTCTCTTCTGCTTCGCCCATTCTGTTTTTAAGGCTCTCTAATGTGTTTGTCATCTGATCTATTGAATTCTTCATTTCATTATGATTTCTCGTCACTATCACTGTTTCTTGTTCCACTAGTTGTTTCATTTCATTTTGATTCCTCCTTAATATTTCACTTTCACGAGAGAGATTTTCTATCTTGTCCATTAGGGATTTCTGTAGTTCAAGAATTTGTTTTTGAGAACTTCTTAATGTTCTTATCAATTTTTTGAGATCCGCTTCTTGCATTTCTTCGATCTCATCATCTTTATAATCTTGAATTGGGGTGTCTTTTTCATTTGGGGGTGTCATAGTGTCTTCCTTGTTCTTGTTACCTCGGTTTTTGCGTTTGTTGTTTGGCATGTTGGAGATATTTGGTTTCTTCACTGTGGTGTTTTTTCTTGTTACACTATGGCTCTATATTAAGTGGACTGTCTGCTTTTAGTGGAGCCTTAGAGGCTTGAGATGAGTGTGGACTGAGAGCTGTGTTTGGTTCCTCAGGGTTGAGGGTGTGTCAAAGATGACACTCCCAGGTTAGGTGTGGTAAATCTCTTTCTTTCTTTCTTTCTTTTTTTTGATTCAAAAGGGAAGTAATTCTGCACAGCTGAACGTAATTGGAGGTAGTTAGCAGGCAAATGATATACCCACAGGAGCCAGAGATCAGAAGCTCTTTCCCAAGGACCACACAGGGAATCTGTGCTGCCCTCAGTGTGGGCTCCAATTCTCCTGCAGTCTCCCACTGGGCTGCCAAGTTAGATGCTAATCTCCTGTTATTTCACCCCTCCCCCCAGAGTCAGGTTTTTCTGCTAGGCTCAGGGCCAGTGCAGACCTGAGGTCACCCTGCTTATGACGTATGTCAAAATGGCACCTGCTCTTTGTCTTACTCGCCTTTGAGAGGTGAGCGGAGAGAGAGAAACTTGTGTCCGTTTCGGTCACTTTTTTTTTTCCTCTCTCTCTTCTAATTAGCCTGGTGAACTTTTCCCCACGGAGTTTCAAGCCTAGTTCCCTCCAGTCTCCTCTTTCCACTTGCCCGCTGGTGTCTCAGGCTATTGATGTTCGGCTCACCTTGCGTTCCAGCGCTGGTGTGTTGATTCTGCCGCTGGTGTCCCGAACTTGGGCTTCCACGCTCTCCATGCAGGTCCACTGTGAATCACTAGTTCCGTAAGAGTTTCCTTTGCTGTTTCTTCCCCTACTCTTCCTTGACCCTGCAGTATCTCCACTTTTATTAAAGTGTCTCTCCCCCGGACTAATAGTGTGCTCCCTTCCTATTCCGCCATCTTGCCGCTCTTTTCCCAAAATCCTTTTGACAAACACTTGCAGAGAGCCTTGAGGGTCTGCCACAAAGATTACTGCATCTGCTTCTTTTACAAACCTGTTCACACTATTACTTGTCCTCATCCCATGGATACTGTCGTGTGTAATAATTCGAGACACAAAGTAAATTGAAGATAATTTTGTAGCACATAGAGGTAGACAATTTGTCTTAATGTTTAAGGCAGGTGAGCACAGATATGCCACGCAGAACATCTTGACCAGAGGGCACCAACATGTTACTTATATTCAGAGTTCTCTTTGTTAGGTACAGGGAGGAGCATTGTCTGTCGTTACCTCCACAATTACCTGCTCTCAACTTCTAAGTTTAATTTTCTCACCCTGCAAAACCAAAACCAGAAGAACTTTCCTACCTCTCAGCATTTTCCCCTCTGACTGCTCCATGCTGTGACCTGTGTAATATGACAACCCTAAGAGACTTCCAGTCACATATGGAAGGGAGGAAAGGAAGGAGATTCCAAGTCCCAGCTCAGTCCACAGCCTCTTGTTAAAGTTGAATCTGTGCTTCCTTCTACACTGTGCTTGCTGAGAGCAAGGGGGTTAGATGACAAGGTCCCAATGCCCCAAGGTTTTGTGTTACTGTTATCATACATTTTATTTCAACATATGTTAAAATTGCTAGCTTGCTTTAAATAGTCAGTTGTGTTTTAAGGATTTTTCTAAATAAGGAAACGTGTCTTTTCTATTTTCTGCTTGAAAACTATGTCCAGTGTCCTTTCTTTCCAGGAATAAAACTGCAAGTTGTTTTTAGCCAGACTTTGTATGTCTCACCTTACGTATTCATTGCCTTCATTAAGTGCAGACTTAAGGAATTTCCTTCACAGATTTGCAAAGGTCTCTCTTTGAATAAATCCTTCCTATTTCATTGGCAAGCTCTCCCTGCCTTTGACTCCTGCAGTCTGCTGAACTGTCACTCTGTGCTTGAGTTGCTCTTTTCCCTGTTGTTGTCAGGAAAATGACTGGAGGCAAAAGCCGGTGCACCTTGAAACGTTTTACTTTTCTCAAGCATAAGGTCTCTGTGTTCCTTGTTGTACCGTGTCCATTTTATTGTTTATTTTGCCTCTAAAGAAAGAAGATATCCAGTATCAGCTTTTCTGACTTGCTTAAAAGCCTACATAGTGCTCTAATTTTTTGTAGATACACTTAACAATTTTTAGGGTAGTTTCTTGGTATTTCTAGATACTAAGTTTCAATTCTTTCTTAAATCATGAAAAGACGTTGAATTTAATTTTATTCTGTGTGTGTGGTAACTAACAACTGGAGACCTCAGTGCTAACCCAGAGGATAGTCTGCTATGAATGAAAGACCCATAAGAGAATGTATCAGGTGTGGAAATCTGGGACCATGGTATAAAGAATATCTCTACCTGAAGAACTCGTCTGAACTCAACATAATAGTGACAGTGATTGGAAATGGAACTATCCTCAGCTCCAAAAAGGGAGTACCCCCAATTCCCTCTTGGCCTTCTCTGAAAACTGATCAGGACTTTGGGTTCAGAAGGTTCGCACAACTGACATAAATATCTAATGCCAGGAGCCTCTGATAAGACATTGCAGCTATGAATAGTAATTTTCTAATTGATACAGGAGCTATTTATGCTGTACTGAATTCCCACATAGGACCCCTATCTTCAAAGAGCTCCATTACTTCAGGAGCTGATGGAAATCTCACTCTCAGAAACTTACTTTAGGGACCAGCATTGTGGCACAGAAGTTTAAACCTCTGACTGTGACCCTGGCATCCCATATGGACGTCAATTCATGTCCTGGCTTCTCCAGGACATGATCCAGCTCTCTGCTAACGCACTTGGGAAAGCAGCTGAGCATGGCCCAAATGTTTGGGCCTCTGTAGCCACGTGGGAGACCTGAATAAAGCTCTTGCTGCCTGGCTCCTGGCTTCGGCCTGGCCCAGCCCCAGCCATTGTGGCCCTTTGGGAAGTGGATCATCAAAGGGAAGACCTTTCTCTCTCTCTTTCTCCCTCTCTCTCTCTCTCTCTCTCTCTCTGTTGGTCTGTCTCTCCTCTCTCTGCAACCCTGTATTTCAAGTAAATAAAAAATAAATCTTTTCACCAACACCGTGGCTCACTAGGCTAATCCTCCACCTGTGGCACCGGCACCCCAGGTTCTTGTCCCGGTTGGGGCACCAGATTCTGTCCCGGTTGCACCTCTTCCAGTCCAGCTTTCTGCTGTGGCCCAGGAAGGCAGTGGAGGATGGCCCAAGTGCTTGGGCCCTGTACCCGCATGGGAGACCAGGAGGAGGCACCTGACTCCTGGCTCCTGGCTTCAGATCGCAGCAGGGCACCGGCCATAGCAGCCATTTGGGGGGTGAACCAACAGAAGGAAGATCTTTCTCTCTGTCTCCCTCTCACTATCTAACTCTGCCTGTCAATAAATAAATAAATAAAAATCTTTTCTTAAAAAGACATTTATTTTAACAAAACAAAGTTTTTCAAAAGATTGCAAACCTTCCAACAGAGGCTCTGACACTAGAGATCCCTAGTTTAGACAAGAAGTTCACTTTGTACTAGAGAAGGAAGGAATAGCCCTAGATGTGCTCATTTAAAATCAGGTCCACTTTCATGACCAGTGGCTTACTTTTCTAAGCAACTAGATTCAGTGGCCACAGAATGCCCTGCTTGTTTAAGATCAACCACTGCTACATTGCTTTCACGGAAGAAAACCACAAACCTGACTTTACACCAGCCCTTGAAGTTCAAACTCCATAAAATGTACAAATCCCAGAAGGTCTAGAGTTTAAAGAGCGCTAGTGCTTAATAGGAAGATGACTTACTAAATACCAGGCTCTTGTTTTAGACTCACCTGTGACAATTCTCAAAGTCTGCCAGGTTCTCAATGCAGCTACTCTCCTGTCATCTGAAGATGTTGAAAACTTAGCTCACTCTTGTGTGGAGATCATAGATCATGTCTACTCTGGCAGGTCTGATTTACAAGATGAACCTCTGGAAAATCCAGATGTTGAATCGTCCATTGGTGGCAGTAGTTTCATAAAGGAGGGAGTTATAAAGGCAGAATATGCCATGGCAGATCTTATTCAGGAGATAGATGCTAAGGCATTGCCACTCAACACTTCAGCCTTAACTAGAACATTACAATTAGAAAAAGACCAAAAAATTGAAGCATGGCTTTCTTGTGTTACATGCACAAGCAGCAATTTGGAAATAAAGAGGCCCACTGACTGCAAATAACTTCCATTAAGCATGGAAAAGAGATTTTAGCTCTCTTTCAGACAGGTTTGTGACCTCAGAGAGTAGCTGTTGTACAAAACTGCAGGGGACAGTAAAAGAGAAATAGCTACATCATCAATGAAAATGCACTAGCAGACAGGGCAGCAAAGAAAGCTGCTACCCCAGGTTTTGGAAATGACTCTAATACCTCATCCTGTAGATGGGATGCCTGAGATGCGATGGGTTTGGCAACGAGGTTATACCAAAGATGCATGGACAGTGGACTCTAAATCATAAGGTCATCCTCCCAAGGGCCTCTCAATGGAAAACTGTTAAGAAATGCATGACTCTGCCCATCAGGGAAGAGATAGTTTCTCAGGTATTTGAATGAGAGGATTGCATTCTGCTATATAGGAAGTAGCTTGGTCCTATTACCTCTATTTACAAAATAACCCTAGTGTCACACCAGATCACCCACCTTACTCACTCCTATAAAAGAACACCAACCTGACGAGGTGAAGACTGGTAGGTCAACTTCAATAGACACAAGTATCTATTAATTTCTGTTGATGCTTTCACTGGATGAATAAAAGATTTTCCAATCTGAACAGAAAAGGTACAAAGAATGCCTTAAGCCTTGATAAAGGAAGTAATTCGATGTCTGGGGCTCTTAAAATCACTCCAGATTAACAATGGATCCTCTTTTGTCTCTAATTCAGCAAATAGCTACTCCTTTAGGACTCTCCTACCATGTCCATGGCTCCTGAAGAGCTCAGTATTCAGGTAGGATTGAAAATGCTAGCGATAGTCTTTTTTTTTTTTTTTTAAGGACTCTGAGTAAGTCTTGCCAAGAGACCTCAGAATCATGGCCTCTTAGCAAGGCTTACTCAGAGTCCTTTTAAAATTTGTACAGAGGATCAATGTAGGAGTGAATGTTTTTAAGTCTATAGACCAATAAATAGTGTGCCACTTGCAATGCATTATCAAGCATCTCAAAATATTCTTAGTCACTATATCTGTGTACTATGCTTGCTTCAGGTAAATCCTGTCCAGATTAGTTTTTTGGTGCAGAAAGCCTAAGTAATTAAGAGTGCATTTATGCTAAAATTTATACAAACTAAGATAATCAGTTGTGAAGCATCTTTTTGAATCTTGACACACACACCCATATGAGTCAAGAAGTAATTCATGTTATAGAGAAATAAGCTGTGAATTTTTACTGAAAATTAAATTTTTGCTTCTTGGAGGAAGTAGAATGACAACGATCCTTGCTTCCTTGCTTACCCTCTGGATAGTCCCTGGTTCTGCCTCAAAGTATCAAATAGGTTTTCCTCTCTCTGTCAATGATTGCCAGGAAACTAACCTTTAGGGATTTTGAAAACCCAGGATATGCCATGTTGGAAAGGCCTCTCACAACCAAATATCCCGCAGAGCTTGTAATCAATTTCCCTAGCACATGTGAAGATTTTCTTTGGGTACCTGTATCTCTCTGAATGCTTCTATGAATCCCAAATAGAAGTCTCATCTCTAAAACATCAACTCCTTTTATGCATAGAGGATGCAGTCCGAGATTTTCAGGGGATGCCTGAAACCATGGATTGTACTGAACCGTATGTACACTGTGCTATTTTTTTAACTTATAAATTAGGCCCAATGACAGTTTAATAATAATAATAATATTAATAATATTAATACACTGTGATAAATGTTATTTAAGGCATGTGGATTGCTCATTTCTAGAATTTTCCATTTAATATATATTTAAATTATGGCTGACCATGAATTACAAGGGACTGCTACAGCATTTTCCAAATCAAGTAGATTAGAAAATACTATAAAATTTTAACATAATAGGCAAATACAGGATATGCATTTATTCCCTATTACAATTAAATAATTGAAAATATGAACATAGCATTAAACAGCTTGCAGAAAATTGTGTTATGAAAAAATGCATGTATTTCAAAAAATTTTGCACCAAAATTAACTTTTTTAATTCCATTTTTCCATGAACTGTTTGATGCACCAAAAAACAAATGTGCTTGTAATGGACAAAATTTTGAAGCTTAAATATGTAAACAAAATTTTTTAAACCCATAAAATTACATAATATCATTTCCTGATGTCAAATTCTAAACTCTTGTAAAAATGGGTATATTAAAGAAAACAAAAATTAAAATTTCAACTAATCTGAAAGCTAGCCAAAAGCATAATTTTCAGTCATATCTATGGGACAAAGCTGAAGATGCCTTTAAGGAAAAGAAAAATCAAATGTCTTATTATTTTTACAATCTTAAATATATTATTAAAAATGAAAGATTAGCATTTTTCATTGTTTGGCCTTCCCTCTCCTGTCTTCTCATATTTTCTCCTCCCTTTCTGTTCCTTTTCTAAGAATCAATAATTTTTTTTAAAAAATTTAAATAATTTTTAAAGATTTATTTATTTTACTTGAAAATCACAGTTTCACAGAGAGAGAATGAGAGGCAGAGAGAGAGAAAGAGAGAGAGAGAGACAGAGAGAGAAAAATCTTCCATCCACTGGTTCACTCCCCAAATCATTGCAATGGCCAGAGCTGAGGCAATCTGAAGCTAGGAGCCAGGAGCTTCCTCTGGGTCTCCCAAGCAGGTGCAGAGGCCCAAAGCCTTGGGCCACCTTCTACTGTTTTCCCAGGCCATAGCAAAGAGCTGGATCAAAAGTAGAGCAGCCAGGACTCGAACTGGCACCTATATGGGATACTGGCACTGCAGGCGGCATCTTTACTCGCTACACCACAGTGCCGGCCCCCTAAAATACTTTTAAATATAAAAAATTGTATTGTTTAAAAAACAGATTTACTTATTTATTTGAAAGTCAGAGTTACAGAGAGAGAGTGAAAGAAAGAAAGAGAAATCTTTCATCCACTGGTTCACTCCCCAGATGGCCTCAACATGCAGGGCTGGGCCATGCCAAAGCCAGGGGCCAAGAGATTCTCCCAGGTCTCCCACATGCATAGCAGGGTCCCAAGCACCTAGGCTGTCTTCCACTGCTTTCTCAAGCCATTAGCAGAGAGCTGGATCAGAAGAGGAAGAGCTTGGACTGGAACCAGCACCTATATGAGATTACATTGCAATCACCAGCATTGCAGGTGGGGGCTTTACCCACTATACAACACAGGCCTCTACACATTTTTTCCCCTAAAATTGTAGGATCAACTTGTCCAATTGAAAATAAGATAATTAAAAATGAATCTTAATGAAGAATGGGATGGGAGAGGGAGTAGGAGATGGGATGGTTTGCGGGTGGTAGGGTGGTTATGGGGGAAAAAACTGCTAAAATCCGAAAGTTGTACTTTCGAAATTTATATTTATTAAATAAAAGTTTTCTAAAAAAAAAATAAGAAGAAGTCAAGTCTTAAAGTCCTTACAAAAAACAGAGGAAATTTCACAGAACAATGGCCTGAGGTATCCAAATCCAAAGAGAGTGATGAGAGCATCCAAACTCGGGCATCCCCAGTGCTGAGTGACCCAGCACAGATGAAGTGATCAGGGCATCCACATGAGGGACACCAGTGCAGAGTATCAGAGTCCGAGACTAGTGCTCTGGAGTGGGGTCTAAGAGACAATGAAGACAGCATTGTCACCAAGGAAAATCTGGCACGAGCAGCTATGGTCCAAACATGGTAAGGAGAGTACTTGTGAAGAGAGGTGGCATGAGACTGAACAAGAAGAGTTTTGGAATTCTATTTGTCATTGCTTCCTAGTCCTCTGAAATACTAAGTTGATAGCTTTATTTGGACCTCTGGCTACCAAGTTTCATGTTTAACAGTTTCTGAAGGTTTAAGACAGCACACCCCAGGTTCAAGATGACAGAGCTCCTCACACCCTGGGTCACCTGCATGCAGGCAAGCATGAAAGGGAAAAATAGACTTCAGTCTTCCATAAGCCATTATAGTTTGGTCCATTGTTCTGCACTCTAGTCACTACAATCACTACACTTTTATACTACGTTTTAACATGTGGTATGTTCCTTAATCCAATCAGCCAATCGGTATCTTTTAACT
The DNA here is from genome assembly GCF_033115175.1 of Lepus europaeus. NCBI lineage: Eukaryota > Metazoa > Chordata > Mammalia > Lagomorpha > Leporidae > Lepus > Lepus europaeus. The sequence continues at coordinate 127,120,340 of NC_084829.1, read as the reverse complement.
GGACAGTTCAGGCCATTAACATTCAGTGTGACTATTGAGAAGGAGTAACTTTGCCCTGTCATTTGCCAAAGATATTTTCTAATATATGGTTTGAGATTCCTGTGATCTTTTGCTGTGAGGTTTCCTTCCTTTACCTTCTTTCATATTGGTGACCGTGTTTCTGTGTTTCTGTATGTAACACATCTTTAAGCATCTTTTGCAGGGCTGGACGAGTGGCAACAAATTCTTTCAATTTCTGTTTGCTGTGAAAGGTCTTTATTTCACCTTCATTCACAAATGAGAGCTTTGCAGGATATAATATTCTGGGCTGGCAGTTTTTTTCTCTTAGTACCTGGGCTATATCTCGCCATTCTCTCCTAGCTTGTAGGGTTTCTGATGAGAAGTCAGCTGTGAGTCTAATTGGAGATCCTCTGAGAGTAATCTGGCATTTCTCTCTTGCACATTTTAGGATCTTTTCTTTATGTTTCACTGTGGTGAGTTTGATTACGACGTGTTGTGGTGAGGATCTCTTTTGGTCATGTTTATTAAGGGTTCTATGAGCTTCCTGTACTAGAAGGAGGTACCTTTCTCTGAAGGGAGGAGAGAACTTCCACTTTGACTATGACCCTATCGGAATAAGATCAAAGTTGGCGAACTCCAAAGGCTTCCATAGCCCTGGCAACTCATGACTAGAGCCTAGGGAGATCACTGACGCCATGAACAGGAGTTTCAAATTGTTAAGTCAGCAACAGGAGTCACTGTGTACTTACATCCCATGTGGGATCTGTCCTTAATGTGTTGTCTAATGTGCAGTGATGCTATAACTAGTACTGAAACAGTATTTTTACACTTTGTGTTTCTGTGTGGGTACAAACTGATGAGATCTTTACTAATTATATACTGAATCAATCTTCTGTATATAAAGATAATTGGAAATGAAAAAAAAAACCTGGTATTAAATTATAAATGGCATAGAAAATTAATTAATTTAAAAAATATATATATATTATGTAGGATCTCTGTCTTTAATGTGCTGTACACTGTTATTTAATGCTATAACGAGTACTCCAACAGTATTTTTTTCACTTTGTGTTGCTATATGGGGGCAAACTGTTGAAATCTTTACCTAATATATACTAAACTGATCTTCTGTATATAAAGAGAATTGAAAATGAATCTTGATGTGATTGGAAGGGGAGAGGGAGAGGGAAAGGGGAGGGTTGCGGGTGGGAGGGTAGTTATGGGAGGGGGTAAGCCATTGTAACCCATAAGCTGTACTTTAGAAATTTATATTCATTAAATAAAAGTTTAATAAATGGAAAAAAAAAAAAAAACATGTGGTATGGCAAATTCTCCAGGGTTTTTTTTTTTTCTTGGTTATCCTACAACTTGTTCTTCAAATCATTTTCTAATCAGCTTGTCAGTTTATAAATACATAATACCTGTTGACCTGGACTAAGTTCCCAGCTCCAAAGTGGTCCAATTCTGGCTGTTGCAACCATTTGGAAAGTGAAGTCATGGATTGAGGTTTCTCTCTGTCGATTTTTCTCTCTCTCTACCTTTTAAATAAAGTAAGATTTTTAAAAGTTATGACTAATCTTATGAATATACTCAGTAAACACAATTGCTTCTAAGCTAAAAAATAACTTTTTTTAAGGTAGGACATTAGAAAAACTAAATTCAAAATAGGAAATATTATTAAAAGAGATCTATAAGCTAGAAAAATTATAATATAAAATGTGAAAGAAGAGATGGCATGGTAAATATATTCCCATTAGCATCTCAGTTTAATTTCTGTCTTTGTAACAATACTTAATTAGCTGCTGGTAAACAGACTCTCATAGAATAGAAGAAATATGAGTAACCATATGATGTACAACCACATGTAGTAGGTTAAAAAAAGTCAACAACCTGAAAAATTTTTTACTATATTTCACAAAAACTAGAATTGTTTTATTAATTAAAATATTTAAATATTATTTTAAAATATTTAAATAGTTTTAAATAAAATGTTTTATTAATTAAGAACTCTAAGTTTAACACAATACAAATACATTTTATCAATAACAACACTGAGACATATACCTCTCTTTTTTATGATTTCAATTTATTTCACTTTTGATCCAACTCCAGCTAATGGCCTGGAAAAGCAGTGAAGCAGTGGAAGATGGTCCAAGTGCTTGGGGCCCTGTACCCATGTGGCAGACAGGGAAAAAGCTCCTGGCTCCTGACTTCAGATCAGCCCAGCTCCAGCCATTGTGGCCAGTTGGGGAGTGTACCAGCAGATAGAAGACCTTTCTCTCTGTCTCTCCCTCTCTCTCTGTAAGTCTGCCTCTCAAGTAAATAAATAAATCTTTAAATATATATATATATATATATATATATATATGTAATAACAAGTAAACCACCAACTACACTTTGCTCTAGGCATTTGCTAAGTGCATTACACAATTATCACATTGAATATTCTCATATTCCATAAGAGTATAATAAAATAAATTTTAGATAACTTCATTTGATGTGTACAGTCACATACAGGTCAGTATGTGAATAAACTGAAATTTGGAATGCCTGATCAGAAGATAGATTTTCTTTATTGTAATTGACCCAATGATGTTTTTTGGATTACTTTTAGTTGAACAACAATCTCATACATTGTTTCAATTATGAACCATACTATTAACAGGTGATATAAATGATCACACTGCAAAAAAATGAAAAATGCAAATGTTTTATATAAATTATTAATGTATGCACATTTATTAGAAAGTTAATTCCATTTAAGAAGCACCTTCTATTGCTAATTGTTACCATCATCCTATGATGATATCAAGGATTCGTTCAAACAGCAGCTCCAGGAAAGGAATCAGCAAGTGGTGACTGCTAATGTATTCATTCTTTCCAGACCAGTTGCTAAATGCATAGATAAATTATGTACTATATGACCTAAGATCACATTCACAATCCAACTTCCTAAAACCAAAACACACTATCTTAAAAAATATTCTTCTTCCTTATCTACCTACTCATCCCAGAAAACACATTGACCATTTTAATTTTAATGACATATCCAGAGTAATTTAAAAGTTAGAATTATTAAATCCATCTTTTAAGGTTTTAAAAAAGCATAATTAACTATAGAAAATATTATTAATATTAAATTCAGTACTACAAGTATAACTAAAATTACTGAAGGATATTTTTTGATACATTCTTGATGAGGTTTTTTTCCTAACAATTAAAAGGTTCTGAAGTATAAATAAATTCATACGTAGCAATTAAACATTTGATATTTTCTCCTTTGACACATTTTCACAAGAAGGTATCACAGAACATGTCGGTGGGGAGGCCTGTGCTGTGGCATAGCGGGTAAAGCCACTGTCTGCACTGCCAGTATCCCATATGGACCCCAGTTCAACTCCCAGCTGCTCCACTTCCGATCCAGCTCTCTGCTATGGCCTAAGAAAGCTGTAGAAGATGTCCCAAGTGCTTGGGACCCTGCACCTGCATGGGAAGACCTGGAGGAAGCTCCTGGCTCCTGGCTTCAGATCAGCACAGCTCTGGACATTGGGGAGTGAACCGCCGGATGGAAGAATCTCTCTCTCTCTCTCTCTTCCTCTCTTTCTCTTTCTGTATAACTCTGACTTTCAAATAAATAAATAAATCTTTTTAAAAAAAGAACATGTTGGTGGTCTTGGCGTGAGGTTTCATTTAACTACACCCTTCTAATCATACTTCTAATCATACTTGTAGGACCCTAGTTTTTGCCTAAACAGGTTGCATGCCCAGAAAGAAATGAGCAGCAGTGTTGAGATGCTGCCACCATGTGGCAAAAGAGAACAGGCACAGGGTCCCAGGAGGAGAAACACTAAGAGGCTGACATAACTGTTGATATTGAGGAAGATTTTTATTTTATGTTTAACCATTTAAAATCATGATTTTTTACATTCTAGAATCTTCATACTAATAGTTTTCCTTAACAGTTTTCTTCTCATGATGTTGGGGGTAAAATGAAAAGTATAAAATAGTTTTAAAATCAGTTAAATGTTTGATGATCCTATGTTTGCATTTATAAACATGATCGTTAACTTGACTCAAAGTCTTCCTATTTGTAAGATAAACCTTAGCAGGGAATATTTTCCTTAAGGAATTAATGTGTTTAAAAAAATATGAATTGGTGGGGCAGGTCCCATTTGAGGACCAGTTTGTGTCCCTGTTGCTTCACTTCCAGTCCAGCTCCCAGCTAAAGTGCCTGGAAAAACAGCAGCAGATGACCCGAGCGTTTGTGCCCCTGGCTTTGGCCTGCCCCAGCCCTGGCCATTGCAGTTATTTGAGGAGTAAATCAGCAGATGGAAAATCAATCTCTCTCTCTCTCTCTCTCTCTCTCTCTCTCTCTCTCTCCCCTGCTGTGTGTGTATGTATGTGTGTATCTTACCCTCTCTCTGTAACTCTGCCTTTCAAATAAATAAATAAATCTTTTTGAAACTTGGAAGTGGTATTTTCCCTAGAAATCTCACAAACTATGTACTCTGTAACAAGTGCACATTTCATCAATATGACATCACTCTTGATATCAGCTATGATCATTTGCTGAGGTAGTGTTTCTCAGGTTTGCCCCTTATCTATATGGACCTGTTTGGCAACCACTATGCGCAGCTCACAGTGATTGTAAAGGAAATTATATATTCAATCATGTATTTATCTGAGTGTGGAGTCATAAATATTTATTTTATACTTAGGGGATAATCCAATAGTTTGCTAAGTACTCTGTTGTTTAAATTGTTTTGGCTTAGTACAGAGGCTTCTTCCAGTTAGCTCCCAGGCTTCTTTGACATACCAGAGTAGTTTACAGTGTTCATTGAAAATGTAATTTAGACTCTGCAAGTGAGATCCCAGTGGAAAGAACAGGGCCATCAAAGAAGGAGGTACCTTTCTCCAAAGGGAGGAGAAAACTTCCACTTTGACTATGACCCTGTCAGAATAAGATCAAAGTCAGCAAACCCAAAAGGCTTCCATAGCCTTGGCAACTCATGACTAGAGCCTAGGGAGATTACTGACGCCATAAACAAGAGTGTCAAATTGTTAAGTCAACAACAGGAGTCACTGTGTACTTACTTCTCATGTGGGATCTGTCCTTAATGTGTTGTCCAATGTGAAGTAATGCTATAACTAGTACTGAAACAGTATTTTTACACTTTGTGTTTCTGTGTGGGTGCAAACTGTTGAAATCTTTACTTAATATGTACTGAATCGATCTTCTGTATGTAAAGAGAATTGAAAATGAATCTTGATGTAAATGGAATGGGAGAGGGAGTGGGAGATGGGAGGGGTGCGAGTGGGAGGGAAATTATGGGGGGGAGGAAGCCAGTGTAATCCATAAACTGTACTCTGGAAATTTATATTTACTAAATAAAAAAAAGAAATTTTTAAAAAAATATAATTTAGAAATGACTTTATTTTGGGGCCCATTATATGGTACAGTAGGTTAATCCTCCGCCTGCCATACCAGCATCCCTTATGGGTGCCAGTTCTAATCCCTGCTGCTCCTCTTCTGATCCAGCTCTCTGCTATGGCCTGGGAAAGCAGTGGAAGATGGCCCAAGTGCTTGGGCCCCTGAACTCACGTGGGAGACCTGGAAGAAGTTCTTGAATCCTGAATCCTGGCTTCAGATTGGCTTAGCTCAGGCCACTGTGGCCATTTGGGGAGTGAACTAGCAGATGGAAAACACTTCTCTCTGTCTCTCCTTCTATGTCTGTAACTCTACCTCTCAAATAAATAATAAATAAAATCTTTTTAAAAATGACTATTTTTTTCTGCAAAAAAGTTTGAAATCCATGCATAGCTTTCTGAACACTTCCTGTATTCCTTTGATTGCATTTCATATGGAGTTTTAGGGTTTCTTGTTTTTGTGATATTTTGTTTGTTTGTTTTCAAGATTCTCTTATTTTCTGACACTATGCAATGCTCCAGGATCATCTACATTACTTGCCCCAGTCTTAGAATCACCCATTTCTTCAAGGAGCTCTGGTTACTTATGTTGGAGAATGATAATAGAAACCAAGATCTGGTCACTGAGTATGCTCATTACTTCTAAGGTATCATTGCTTCTGGGATCTTTCAGCTGACAGAAAAAGGAAATACATGTTTCTATAAATATTTCTATAAGTAGCCATCTGTATCTATATTAAACTAAACATGACATCACACAGGTGTTTCCAAATCTAGTTTATTACAACAGGGGTCATTTCCCTTTGCTGTTTTGTAACCTCTCACCCTAAAAGCGAGACACTTTGACACATCATCCACCATCAGTTCACTTGACCATTCAATTCCACTGCTACATGTAGTGATTTCAGAATTGTTCATTCATACCCCCATGGAAACAGTGTTGTCAACTGGAGTATAATGTGTATGTAGAGTTCTTGTGGCCTCCCAGATCCCATTCTTCAATCACTTTCACAGTTACTTAGGTCAGCACCTTTTTTCTTCACACATTTTGGGGATAATACTGCATAATTAGTAATATTACAGTTTGCATTCCACTCTTAGATATGCCAAACTTTTATGTGATTATTTTATTTTGAATATGCATTCTTTGTGTTGTGAAGTTCAATGAATAGTGCTATATAACCACAATTACATTAGCATACAAGATAGCTTCATCAGCCTAAAACGTCCTCTCTGCTTCCCGTCCCAAGCTCTCTGCAACAATTTAAATTTTTACTGTCTCTACAGTTTTGACTTTCCAAGATTATCATAGAAGTAGAATCATACAATATGTAGTCTCTTCAGCTTGAATTTTTTCATATAATAATATTCACTTTAATTCATACATATTTTTAAAGATTTATTTTATTTATTTGAAAGACAGAGTTATGAAGAGACAGTGAGAAAGAGAGAGGTCTTCCATCTGCTACTTCACTCCCCAAATGGCAACAACAGCCAGAGCTGAGCCAAAAGCTCCTTCCAGGTCTCCCAGGTGGGTGCAAGTCCTTCAGGACTTGGGCCTTCCTTTGCTGCTTTCCCAAGCACGTTAGCAGAGAGCCAGATTGGAAGTGGGGCAGCTGGGACTGGAACCGGTGCCCATATGGGATGCTGTCACTGCAGGCCTCGGCTTTAACCCACTGTGCCACAACACCAGCCCCAAATCATCCATATTTTTATGTGACTCGATAACTCTTTGCTTTTTTATTGCTAAGTAGGATTCCATCAAATGCTTATATAGATTTTCTATCCATTCATTTGTTTACCATTGTGTCCCCTTCTTTCACTTCTCAGTGAACACTGTTGTTATATACAGTACCACATTTGGGGCCCATGTTTTGGTGCAGTGAGTTAACTTGCTTCCTGTGATGTCAGCATTCCACATGAGCACCAGTTTGAGTCCCAGCTGTTCTATTTCTGATATAGTTCCTTACTAATATGCCTGAGAAAGCAGGAGAAGATAGCCCAAGTACCTGAGCTCCTGCTACCTTTGTGGGAGGCTCATAGGGAATGCCAAAATCAAGGCTTTGGCCTGACCCTGCTCTGTCTGTTGTGGTCATTTTGGGAGTGAACCAATCTCTTGTGTTCTTTTGGAGGTGTCATGCTTTCTTGGTTCTTCATGTTTTCTGTGTTCCTACATTGATATCTGTACATCAGATTCAACAATTCCTTCTTTTTGTGGAGTAGCCTTCATTGGAAAATGCTATTTTGTGTAGACGGAATATAAGGTGTCTATTAGGCAGTTGCTTTGTCTTTGGTTCCAGGTGAGCCCAGAAGTGCAACCTTTTCATAATTTCTTCAACTTTAATCAATGTCAACAATTGTCTAATCTGTGGCCATTTGTAGAAGTAGTATGGCTTTGAATGAAGGTGGGTATCTTCAGGCCCTAGAGAATTGGATGAAAATCACACTAGAGTTTATGATGACAATAGCTATGTTCCTGGTGCTGTGAGACATAGTGAGGCTATTCCCTTATCTTGACAGGAAAAGCCTGAGTGATGCTGGGGCTTGTGGCAAAAACAGCTGTGGCCCTGGTATTGTGTGATGTGGATGGGACTTTTTGGAGGTCCTGCTGGTGCGTGTGTGTGATGCTAGGGCTTACAGTACTAAAGTCCCAGTTCCAACATTGGGTATGTGGGGGGAAACTTGTCCTGGTTCCATGCGTAAATACAGGTTATACTGAGGATTAGGCACCATGCTGGGGATTAGGCAGGTGTGGGCATGGATCAGTGGAATACAGGTAAAATCTTCCCTCTATCCTCCAGAGTAGGTGCCAGTTAGTCTGCGGAATAGTCACAGTATTGGAGCTGCAGAGCAGGGAGGATCCCTTGCCCAGATTCTTTGGGAAAAGTATAGGTTATGCTGGGAGTTGTGCATTGGCCACGATGGGCCCACATCAGTGAAATGGAGATAAAGCCTTCCCCCAAGCACCACAGTTTTCCCAGGACTTACAGAGCCAACAGTTGCAGTCCCAGAGGAGGTAGTGGTGACCTTCCCAGGCCTCACTTTTATACACAGGTTATGCTAGTGTTTGTACACTGGCAGGCATGGGTCTGAAGCAATGGCATGCCCAGGTCCCATGGGGAGAAGTCATATGTCTCTGTGGGATATAGCTCCAACAGTCACAGTTCCAGAGCTGCAAGATTCAGGATTCAGCATGTACCTTACCCGGGTCCCATGCAGTGATAGCACATTCTGCTGTGGGTCCTGCACTCTCAGGTTCAGGCCTGGAGTAGAGGAAAGTAGATAGACCCTCCAGGGAGTGCAGGTGCCCCTGGAACTAAACAGAGCACCAGTCACTAGCAGTGCTTCAGGAAGCAGTGAGGTCCTTACCCAAGCCTCACAGATCAAGTGCCAGCTATGGTTGGGGATTGTAGACTGGCAACTGCCAACCTGAAGCAGAGGAATGCCCTCCTGGCCTCACCAGTGACTGTGAGTTACCTCAGGAAATGTAGCAACCAAAAGCCACAGTCCCAAAGCTGCAGGACACAAAAGGGGTTGACAGAGCATGCAATGATGACATTGGTGCTTGCACTCTGGTCACTCAGCACCCTGTTGTAAGAGATGCAGAAGGAGACTTCCTCAGGTCTGGGCTTCTGTATCAGTTGACCGCAAGACACAGAAGGGAATTTTTTCTAGATCACACATAGCAGAGCAATGTGCTCAAGAATTCTGCAGCTGTGTGAGGCAAAATGGCCTGTTCTCTGGTCTGTAAAGTGCTCTGGCTCCAGCTCTGGGGGCTTCTCAAAGCCATTGTGTTGCTTGCTGTCCCCAAAGATGGAGTGAATTTTAGTTGTTATACTGCAGAAGTTCAGGTCTGGGGCTTTGGGAACAGAGGAAGGCGAGGAACTGAGAATGCTAAGTCATCTGTTTGAAAAAAACTCCTGAAAGAGCAACATGAATTCTGCTAAAATGAAGCAAAAACACGTGAAGCTGGGATGGAGGAATAGTGAGGTCATTGGTTCATCATGAAAATTAGTGAGAACAATGCTCTAAAGAAAGCAACAGTTAACAAGTATTAACTCATTTTAAGAGAGGATGCTATGAAGCCTATAGAGGCAGACCATCCACATCAATTTGTAGGGAAAATATTAATTTTCGTCATGCTTAATGAGTTGCAGCAGAAACAATATCCAACATCAAAGACATGTCAGTTGATTTAGATTACACAGTTCTGACTGAAAAATCCAAGTGGAACAAACTATTGGCGTGGTAGATCCAGATCAGCTGCAGGCAAAAGCAGAGCTTTCAAAGGGAATTTTAAACAAATGGGACCAAGATTGTACAGCATTTCTTCAAAAGAATTGGAATAGGAGGCAAACTATGGCATTACGAATACAATCTTGAAGACAAAGTGCAATTAATACCTTGGCTACCAAGAGGTGGAAGTGCTCCAGCCACAGCAAAAGTGGCCTGATTAAGAGCAAAGGTCATGGCCATAATTTGGGGAGATACTTACAGCATTTTTCTTGTTGACTTTCTAAAGAACCAAGTGGTGATAATATCTGCTTATTAGGAGAGTGTTTTGATAAAGATAGCCAAAACTTGAGCAGGGAAACACCTGGGAAAACTTGTCCGGAGCCCTCTCTAGCATGACATTCTCTGGCTCATTCCTCTCATCCAACAAGAGCAGCTTTGCAAGGATTTCAATAGGATATAATGGAACATCGACTTTGCTGTCCTGATTTGGCTCCACTTGATCACTTTTTGTTTCCTAATCTTATAAAAAAAATCTGGAAAAGACACCAATTTTTTCATCAGTTAATAATGTAGAAAAAGCTTCATTGACATGCCTAAATTCCCAGGACTCTCAATTCTTTAGGGATGAATAAAACAGCACATACCGCTTTAAAAAGTCTTGAACTTGATGCAGCTTACGTCCAGAAGAAACACATATGCTTTCATTTTTAGCTTTTAATTCTATTTTTCCATGCTCATTTTAATGTTTCCTTGTGAAAAGATCTAACATTAATAACCTACAATTACACTTTAGGACACTAAAGAAAGATAAGAAAATTAAATTTAATAAAGCAGAAGTAAAGAAACAAAATTAGAGCATAAAGTTTACAAGTTGCATACAGGAAAACAACAAAGAAGATAAACAAAAACAAAAGCTGTTTCTCTGAAAAGAGCAATAAAATGCATACAGCTCTAGCAAGCTAACCTAGACAAAGTGAAAGAGCAAATAACAAAAACTATCTTTATAACTTTTTAGAGGTTGTTTTGTGTAATAACGCAGTTGTAACTCTGTCTTCAGATTTTTAACTGAAATAGATTGTAAGGAGTTTAAATGATCCTGGCCTGAATTTTGCTGTTGATTTCTGAATAGAACTGGTTTATTTAAAGAGATCTAGGACTATCACATGAACTCAAAATTGAAGACTCTTCGAATAATGGTAAATGTCACTACTCTCACTTTGATCCCCACCTATCAGAAATAGTCCAAATTCAACTATTCCACCAAGTCATGTATTTCCTGCAGATGTCTGAGCAGCAGGCTTCAGTTTCCTGTGGGTTTTTTTCATGCTGTGGACTTCTTTTCATTCACTTAGGCTCTTGAACTTCCACAAGACATTGTTACTAGACTACTAGTTCAGTGGCCCCTAGGGGCAGTCTGAGCAAATTAGAGGGAAAAAAAAAACTGGAAATCCGCTCAAATGTTTCTATGAGGTGTATTCTGGACGGTCAGAAACTATGTTCTCTTTTGTACACATGTTTCAGAATTTAAAAAGATAAATAAATAAGCTCTGTTCTGCCCTTGTTAACTTTTACAAAATGACTTTTTCATCTCTCATATTATTTCAGATGTTGCCATAATTGTCTTTAAATCTTGTTACACACATACATACACACACACACACTATAAAAACTGAGGCATACAAAAAATTGCTAGTCACCTGAGGTATAAATCACTTCAAACAAACTTCTAGAAATATGGCCTTTCAATGCTTTGTTCTGACTTCCTTGTAACTTCAGCTCCAAGAGTTATTCTTCAGGATAGATCCAGGACTGTTTTCCTTCAATCCTACCACATCTGCCAACATCTGGAATTTACTATTGAGAAACATAACCTACACTTTGTTTTTAGTTTGGTTTGTTGCTGTTATATTTTTGCTTTTTTGTTTTTACTTATTTGAAAAGCAGAGAGAGAGAGAAGGTAGAGGGACAGAGAAAGAGAGAGAGAGAGGAGATAGATTTTTCATCTGCCATCTGTTGATTTCATTCTCCAAAGGCCTACAACAACTAAGACTGTGCCCAGAAGAAGCCAGGACCCAGGAACTCCATCCTGATGTCCCACGCTGAGTGGCAGGGACCCAAGTGCTTGAGCTATCACTGCTGCAGGATTCAAATTAGTAGGAAGCTGGATCGAAAGCAGAGCAGTCAGGACCTGCACCAAGCTCTCCGACACATCAATCTGTTCACTGAATTCCTTCCCCGTGACCTACGCTATGTAACATTTCACCTAAGAAAATTTATCACTTGAGTATGATAATAAGAGGGAGCTTCAAAAAGTTCCTGGGAAAATAGAATTAAAAGATAATGTACATTTTTCATGAACTTTTTAAAACCTCATAAATCTTTTCTAAGTGTGGATTGTGATTTTCATTTGTTTCTATTTTTGTTTTTGTTTAGAGACCTCTCATCTGCTGGTTCAGCCCCTAAATGCCAACAATGGCCAGAGTGCCAAAGCCAAGAAGCAGGGGTTAATCTTGGACTCCCAGCTGGGTGGCAAGGGCCATCACATACTGCCTCTGTAGGTGGGGATGGTGGGAACAAAACAGCAGGAAGCTGGAAAAGAGAACTAAGCAGGGACTTGGACCCAGGCATTCAAAAGGTGACTTAACCATTGTCCCAAAGGCCCACGCAAGTGACTTGAACAGCTGATTTAGATGTGTGCTCAGTTTAAATGTTCTGCCCACTGCTCATCCACCAACTCTAGCAAATCTCAACACCCTCAGTCCTTTGGCCTCCAATGGGACTGAAACGGAACACTTGGCTTTGATATGTTCTACACCGGACCCCAGTCCACCCTTAGTTGTGGTTCCTGTGCCCACTCTGGCTGCACATCAGCTCCATTTAAAGATCAAGTCACTCCATGAAGGGACTTCCAGCGTGAGGGTGGCCAGGTTTAATTTCTTCCTCCTACTTCGCCCACCACCCCAGAGTCGCGTCTAAGTTTCCAGGTTCTACAACAGAATCACAGCGATGAGGTTGGAATTTCCTGTGTGGCCTTAGGTCTAGGCTTGCTGGCTATTTCTCACATCAGGACATTAATGTCCAAAGCAGTGTTACTGAGCCAGCATTCCAGAACCCTGGAAAATACCTTTGAGTTATTATGACCTCCACAACAGGGCAGGACTGCCAGACCCCTTGCCCAACCCAAACCAGACCTTGGTATTGCTCTGCAAGCTCTGGTAAGAGCCTCCACAACCTCTCTACCTACCACAATCAGGGCCATGAACCTGCTGTCCCCCTCCCTCGGCTCTCACCGCAGTATATGCTGCGGATTTGTGGAACTGAGGGGGCAGACTGCCAGAAGGCTCGGTGGGAAGGAGGCTGGGGGGACATGGTCGGGAAATCCCCGTGAGCCTGCCTCAGCAGTGGCTATTTTCACTTCTAACCACTAGGTGGGGATAAGTTAGCTGGAGAAACATAAAACACAGGCCCGGGTTGGGACCGCATCTCCTAACAATGCTAAATTGATAGATGCCCCTTTGCCTTATTCCCTCTCCCAACAGTCAATGGGCAGGAAAGCAAGTTATAAACAGAAAAAGAACTCTGAAATTATTGAGGGCTTTAAACCTTAGAACGGGACATATCATTAAATAACATATAATCAGAAAACATGCATTTTTTTCTTTTTTCTTTTTTCTTTTTCTTTTTTTTTTTTTTTACTTCCTAGAAAACTGAGGCCCAGACCAGAGGCAATAATTTCCCTAAAACTACATGCTGGGTCAGAAATGGAACCAGGCCTACAACCTGGTCATTTCAACCCTTTCATCTGGCACTTTGGTTTACAAGAGTGGTGCTCTATGGTTTTAAAAGCCTGTGACAGTGATCAGGAGGGTGAGCAGGAGTTAGTTCTGGCCCTGTGCCAAAAGAAGTGGCTGCAGGGAGCCTCAGAGCCTTTTCTAGCAGCAGTGGGGGCACACTGGGAAGGCAGCCCTCCGGAAGGTGGCCCGCATGCCTTCTTAAGAAAATCAGCCTGGTTTATTAAAGGATGAAATACGGGCTGGCACTACGGCTCAATAGGCTAATCCTCCGCCTTGTGGCGCCGGCACCCGGGGTTCTAGTCCCGGTCGGGGCACCGGATTCTATCCTGGTTGCCCCTCTTCTAGGCCAGCTCTCTGCTGTGGCCCAGGAGTGAAGTGGAGGATGGCCCAAGTGCTTGGTCTCCTGGGAGACCAGGAGCAGCACCTGGCTCCTGCCATCAGATCAGCGCAGTGCACCGGCCACAGCACACCAGCCACGGCGGCCATTGGAGGGTGAACCAATGGCAAAGGAAGACCTTTCTCTCTGTCTCTCTCTCTCTCACTGTCCACTCTGCCTGTCAAAAAATAAATAAAAAATAAATAAATAAAAATAAAAAAGGATGAAATCAAAAATAACAAAGGATGAAATACAAATGGCCAACAGACACATGCAGAGATGCTCAGGATCATTCACAACCAGGAAAATGCAAATGCAAACCATAATGTGGTTTCACCTCACCCCATTTAGAAAAGTTATCATCAAAAAATAACAAATGTTGGCAAGGATGTGGAGGAAAAGATAATCTAATCCATTGTTAGAGAGAATGTGAACTAGTACAACCATTGTGGAAGGCACTCTAGGGATTCCTCAGAAATCTGAAAATAGATCTACCATGTGACCCAGCCATCATACTCTTGGAAATTTACTCAAAAGAAATGAAATCAACATATGAAAGAGTTATCTGTACCCCCTATTTGTGTGGCAGTTCAGTTCACAAGAACTAAGATATGGAATCAGTCCAGATGTCCATCAGCTGATGATTGGATTGAAACAAATGTGGTGTATATATGTGATGGACTACTACTCAGTCATAAAAAAGAATGAAACGCTGCCTTTTGAGACAAAACAGATACAACTGGAGACCATTATGCTTAGTGGAATAAGCTAGACCCAAAAAGACATACATTTTTTCTGATTAATGGTAACTAATATATAGACTACAAAAAAAAAAAAAAAGAACTCTGAATGTGTAAGAGTAAAAATGACACCTTGTGACTTGATTATTATTTAAAGTCCTTGGCTGAGAGAGGCGCCTTTCTCTGAAGGGAGGAAGGAACCTCCACTGTGACACGGCCTTGACTAAACAAGTTCAGAGTCGGTGAACTCAAGGGACTTCCATAGCCTAGACAGCTCATAGCAAGAGTCTCGGGTGATTGCTGACATCATAACTAAGAGTGCCAATTGTTAAATCAACAACGGGAGTCACTGGGTACATGCTCCCCACGTAGGATCTCTGTCCTTAATGTGTTTTACTATGAAATGTAAAAACACTACTAGTCGAACAATACCCTATACCTTGTGCGGTTGTGTGAGTTCAGCCTGTTGAAATCCTTGCTTAGTATATAGTAAGTTGATCTTCAGTATATGAAGGTAATTGAAAATGAAACTCGATAAAGGGCGGGATGGGAGAGGGAGAGGGGAGGGCCACGGGAGGAAGGGAGGCTGGGGGGGGGGGAAGCCACAACAATACAAAAGTTGCACTTTGTAAACTCACATTTATGAAATAAAAAATAAAAAATAAAGTCCTTGGCTAATTTTCTATTTTTTACTTGTTGAGCACTATATTTAGTGTAGTATTGACCTTGTGATTCTAAAGTAAATTGAAAGTATGTTACCGCGGGGCCGGCGCTGTGGCTCACTTGGTTAATCCTCTGCCTGCAGTGCTGACATCCCATATGGGCACCGGGTTCTAGTTCCAGTTGCTCCTCTTCCAGTCCAGCTCTCTGCTGTGGTCCAGGAGGGCAGTGGAGGATGGCCCAAGTGCTGGGGCCCCTGCACCCGCATGGGAGATCAGGAGGAAGCACCTGGCTCCTGGCTTTGGATCGGCACAGCGCCGGCTGCAGTGGCCATTTGGGGAGTGAACCAATGGAAGGAAGACCTTTCTCTCTGTTGCTCTCTCACTGTATGTAACTCTACCTGTCAAATAAAAAAAAAGAAAAGTATGTTACCTCAAAAATTAAAAGAAAAAAAAATAAAGAAAGGAAAGAGGAGAGAGAGAAGAGGAAAGGAGAGAAGTATTCTTATGTTCTTAGAATTGCCTCCCTGAAATGCATGAAATCTGTTCTCTTCATATTAATAAAACATTTTAAAATAAGTAAATAAAATGTTCCCTAGAAAAGCACATTATGAAAAATGTATGCGTGGATTTCAAAAAATTTTGCACCAAAATAAACTTACTTCTAAATTACATCTTTTCTTTTAAATTATCCTCATATATATTAATATTTTGGTTCTGACATGGAAAAATCACTACTACATAAAAGGAGAATTTAACAAAAATAATTTGAGTAGCAAATTATTATTTTTAATCAAACTAAAAATACATTATCCATCCAAAATATTAAGAAAATCAGTGCGAAAAGTTATCAGGTTGATAAATCTTACCATCCACCCAGTCTGTGTCATTGAACAATATATATCTTTTGGAACTTTGCAGAATTCTGAAATGTTAAATTACTTCAAATTGAAAGTTATAGGAGACAAAGATGATATTTGAAACTTTTCAAATTTCAATAGTACTTTAGTTATATTTCAGCTTAAATATGATTGAAAGTGTGAAAGTCAAGGCTAGTGTTGTAACATGGTGAGTTATTGCCGCCTCTGAAACCCACATCCCGTATGAGTGCTGCTTCTAGCCCTCACTGCCCTTCCAATCCAGCTCCCTACTAATGCATTTGGAAAAGCAGTTGAAGATGGCCCATGTGTTTGGGCCCCTGCCACCCATGTAGGAGAGACCAGGATGAAGTTCCTGGCTCCTAGCTTTGGCCCTATCCATTGTTGCTATTTGGGGATTGAACCAGCAGATGGAAAATTTCTTTCTCTCTCTCTCTCTCTCATGTGCTCTCACTCTCTCTTTTCTTCTCTATAACTCTCCCTTTCAAATAAATAAGTAAATCTTTTATAAAAATAAAGAATAGTATCAGAGTCAGTATAACTGTCCATACTATTCATGGCAGAGATATGCCAAACCAAGTATTCAATTCCTGAAAAATAATACAATCCTTTATGCTGTCATATTTCTTTAAAATTTGTTTATTTATTAGAAAGGCAAAATGAGAGAGAGAGAGAGAGAAAGACAGAGAGAGAGAGAGAGAGAGAGAGAATAGTCTACCCACTGGTTTACTCCCAAAATGACTGTACCAACCAAGGCTGGGCAAGGCTGAAGCCAGGAAACTGGAACTCCAACCAGATCTCCTACATGGGCAGCAAAAGACCAAGCACCCAGGCCATCTTCTGCTGCTTTCCCAGGCATGTTAGCAGGGAGCTGGATCAGAAGCAGAGCAGCCAGGACTTGAACAGGCTCTCATACAGAATGTTGGACGCTGATGTCAAAGCCGGTGCCTTAACCCCTGTGCCACAACTTGAACCCTGCTATCGTATCTTTATCACAGAGTCACAGCAATGAATTAATGCACTTGTAGCACAGAGGAGAAAAGAAAGAACATTGATTGATTTAAAGTGAATTTGATAAATCAGCTTTTACCTTGGAAATCAAGTAATTGGATCAGAGAAATGAGAGAACTAGCTAAACAAAGTAAAATAAGAGAGAGCTGAAGACTGAAATGCTGACAGAACAGTTCAGGGTTGGAGATCAAAGGGCTGCCTGTGATCTAGTGAAGGAATAAAATGAATACACAGGTATGTGAAAGGCAGGATGTAAGAACAAAGGTGGGTACAGTGGTATAGATCAGAGGCAGTATTCAAATAGGCTTCAAATTCTGAACTAATTCTACAAGCGTATGACAACTGAGACCTGGGCTTCCCAGCAAGAGCTCCTTTGCTGCCCGTGACTAACCTAGTTTGATCAACCATGGCAGAATTATGTTAATATCAAATCACAGGCAAGTTTCCTACACACCAAAATAAAAACTAATGCATACACATTACAGATGAATTGTCTCCCTCCTCTCTCTGCCTCCCTTGGTTCTGTTGGAATGCAACAGAATATCATTCTGCCAAAGCCGTGATTCAAACAGTGATGGCATTTTTCTGTTAAAAGGCACAAAGGGCTGGTGCCGCGGCTCAATAGGCTAATCCTCCACCTTGTGGTGCCGGCACACCAGGTTCTAGTCTCGGTCTGGGCGCTAGATTCTGTCCCGTTGCCCCTCTTCCAAGCCAGCTCTCTGCTGTGGCCCGGGAAGGCAGTGGAGGATGGCCCAAGTGCTTGGGCCCTGCACCCATAAGGGAAACCAGGATAAGCACCTGGATCCTGCCTTCGGATCAGCACGGTGCCCTGGCCACAGCATGCTGGCCTCGGCGGCCATTGGAGTGTGAACCAACGGCAAAGGAAGACCATTCTCTCTGTCTCTCTCTCTCTCACTGTCCACTCTGCCTGTAAAAAAAAAAAAAAAAAAAAAAAGGCACAAGGAAACTTACTTTTGCAAAATACAGTTTAGCGTAGCAAATGTTTTTGAAGAATAAGCCATTAATATGCACAAACATACAATGGTCCCACTGGAAGAATATTCGTTATTCACAGAGAGAGAGAGAGTAATAAGAGGAGGGCTTTTTTTTTTCCAAATTAGTATTCAGTGTTGAACTACAACACAATATTGTTCCTGAAGATTATTCTTTGTTAACACAAAAAAGAAAAATAATTCATAGACTAATTTGAATAAGAAGCACTCCTTTGATACATGTGTTTAGTTTTCACTTCTTTGGAAAGGAATGATTTATGCATATTCATATTTCACTTTGGAACCACTGCCCTTAATCTAATGTTAATGAAGGTAAGTAGAATAGCATTTCTAAGGGAACTACCAACATTGCTAATCAGTGGCAACTGAGTTTTAATGTAATGTTTCTAGCTCTTGTTATTGCTTCAGGGAAGATTCGTTAAGGTTTTGACACTTGAGAACTGAAAGTGATAAATTTAATTTTTTTAAAGTTTATTTATTTGAGAGAGTTACAGACAGAGAGAGGGAGAGACAGGAAAAAAAAAAAAAAAAGCCTTCTATCCTCTGGCTCACTCCCCAAATGGCCACAACGGCCAGAACTGGACCAATTTGAAGCCAGGAGCCAGGAGTTTCTTCCAGGTCTCCTACATGGATGCAGGATCCTAAGCACTTAGCCATCTTGCACTGCTTTCCCAGGTCTATTAACAGAGAGCTGGATCAGAAGAGGAGTAGCTGGACACAATTCATTGCCTATATGTGATGCTGGTGCCACAGGCGGAGGCTTAGCCTACTATGCCATAGAGTCAGCCCCAACAAATTTTATTTCTAAAAGAACCTCTCACCATTTCAAATTACTTGATTAAGCTTGTACTTTAGCTGATTCCTATGATATTCAAGGAGGTACTTTCAAAATTTATACCGGGTTTGATGATGAGTAAGGGAAGAGGAAATGGAGTTCTCAACTTTATTATACACACACATTATGGAAGTACATGCCCTTGGGCCAGATCCTATAGCAATTTACTGCCTCATTTTCCACTAGCATAACCAAATACCTGAGGCTCGGTACTTTATAAACTAATGAGTTTATTTAGCTCACAGTGTTGGAGGCTAAGTGTCCATCAATTTGACATCTGGTTAGAGCCTAATGATAGTTTCATGGCAAGAGCACGTGGGAGAGATCCTGTGTTGAAAAAGAAAGCCAAAGAATGAGGAGGGACCCTTCTTAGCTTTGTACACCAACTCTCTCAAAAGAACTGACTGAAGTCCCTCAAAAACTTCAGTAATCCCATCTGGAGGAGCACCCTCAGTGATCTAATTATGTTGCATCAAGCCTTGCTCCTCCCAGATTCTACTATCACACGCTATCACATCATGGATCAAGTTTCCAACACATGGCACCTTGGGAGGCACAATCAAACCATAGGCAAGCCACAGCAACCAGTAAGTGAGTCAAACAGCATATATTATACTTGACTGATAAACAAAAGCAAAACCAAAGTTAGGTATTTGAATTACAATCAGGATGAATAGAATATAAATGACTCTACACCATTAATCATAATTGTTCAGCATTGTCCAGCAAATTTTAACCAAAACAAGGAAGAAAGGAAGAAAGGAAGAAAGGAAGAAAGGAAGAAAGGAAGGAAGGAAGGAAGGACAGATGAAAGGAAGGGGGAGGGTAACAAGGGAGGTTGTGGGTTGTGAAGGAAGGAGAAGAAAACAGAATGGGAAGGGAGGAAGAAGGAGAAAAAGAGAAGGATTGGAGAATAAATGAAAAATATAGAGAGATAGTTGTGTAAATATGGAAAAAGAAGTCAAGTTTGTGATTTCTTGAAAGCAATGATCACTTGCCTAAACATTTCAAAAATTATCAAATGAACTAATAATGCCAATGTGAAGGTTTAGAAAGGCAATTTTTCTAGAAAAAAATCAAAGCTTTCCTATGTCAGGAAAATTTTTAAAGTACAAGTGAAAAAGAAAATACAAATTAAATAATATATTTGGTAATGGTAAAAGAACAAGCAGGTAAAAGGAATAGAAAAAGGTGGGCGAGAAATTGGCCTGTTTGAAATGATTGTGATAAAAATGCTGAGACAAGAAGCTACAAGTCGGGAGGAGCCTCCTTTGTAAAATTCTCACTTTTGGGAAGGGGAATAAAGAAAGAGAGAAAGAGAGAGAGACTGGATTTTCAAACTAGTTTGACTTTTGAATAATGTATTGGTCTAGGTACCTAAAAATCTACATAGAATACTACCTCAAAAATGAATGCTTCAAGAAAGAAAGGAAGGAAAGGATGAGGGAGGAAGGGAGAAAGGAAGGCAGGAAAGAAGTGTAGAAAGGAGATTTTAAAGAGTCATGTAATTACAGAAATAAGAATAAAATGTGGTCCAATAAGAACATATTATGCTGTTCTATTGCACAGTAGGGTAAATATAGATGATAATAAGGTATATTTCTTTAAAAAAAACTAGAAGGAACAATTTTAAACATTTTCACCATAAATTAATGCTAAATATTTGAGAAGATAGATATTTTTACCCTGATTGGACCTTATGCAATATATCAAAATATCACTGGTACCATTAATATGTATAATTTTATGTCAGTTAAAATTTCTTAATTAAATATTGGTGAATAATCCCAGGTTGAGAGAATCCTATCAAGTTATGTCACCAAAATCAGAAACTAATAATTAACTGGTAGGATTATTTTTCATAAAAAAGTATTAAACACAGAAGTGAAATTAATAAAATGAGATATGGAAACCAATTGAAACCCAGAACTTATTGGATGTCCTTAATGTCAGAGTCCTTCCCATTCAGAAACAAATGAATACTTTGGTGTTCTATGGGCGACCTGAACAGATAGAACACTTTCAAGCAGTTCCACTATGGGTCTTCAGATACACATTTCTCAGCTTTGAACCAAATATGGTATTGCTGCAATCAGCCCCAAAACACTTAGACCATGGGTCATTCATGGAATATATTATGTAGACAAACAATGTTAAGTAGGTGTTTCACAAGGTACTACAGAATCTAATATGTTAGCTAACAGAAGAAACCATGCCCTAAAAGACAACAGCAGGAGCTTATGTTGCTTGGTAATTTCTAGATATAAATTTCTGTTCATTTCTTTCTCAGATATTTAATATCTACATTCCTGAGATGTCTGGCTTCAGGAAGATCTGGGCTCAAAAACGACTGGTAAAAGTTAGTAGTAGTGTGCTATGGCAATGCATTAAGGCTGAAGGAATCCTGTTAGAAATGTAGTTGTCCCATTTTCTTTATGATATGCACAGGAGAAACCCAAAACAAAATGGATGGCATGTGATTGATACAGTATTGTATAGATGTAGATGCATAACCTAGTACTGTGCTGATGTAGTCTTCTTTTATTGAATGATTTTTCTTCAACACATCTATGAGTAGGCTAGAAGAATGTACAATTTGACTTGGGCTTAAGTTACATCTTCATTTTATATGCATTTCACAAACAGCAGAGTATCAGTAGGTTTTTTTCTGCTATATACAAATAGTACCCAAATCATCAAAGGGCCTGTGGCTTTACATGTAGGATCTTAGGGCTACCCAACATGGCCACTAACCAAGTGATGTGTAGGCAACAAGAGAACATTCTTTTGAAGTCCCTCTCTCATCTCCTCTCAACTCCATGGGCCATTAATCTCTCCAGTTTCCCCTCTAGGTTCATGCCTCTTCTCCTCAATGTACCTCTGTACAGATTTTCAATGTTTTACATAGTTTCATTCCAGATACCTGGAGTGACAAGTAGAGCAATGGGCAGCAAGTGGGGATCAAGGAGAGCTTTTTCCCTGTGTGTCTCCTAGGAGTCGTCCTCTTTTCCCTCAGATTTACATTACATTCCCCAAAGCTGACTTATTACACAAGATTTTGCTTATATTTGGTCCCAGAAAGAAGGATCTATGTAGAAAACATGGACATTAAGGTTTGTAAAAACTCCAATCTCATAACCCAGTAGTGAGAAAAATGGCTTAACAGCAAAGTTGGTCTCTCCATTGGCAACAAACTCCAGGTGAGGAAAAGTCTCCCACCTCTTGGTAAATAACCCACTTAGAAATCAATCCAGATGTCAAAAATGGGGGAAGTAAGCCAGGGAGTAGTAGAGTGGAATAGAAATTTGTGGTACTGCAGGAAGGTTGGGAAGCAGTATGTCAATGTAGATCTGGAAGTTCTTATGGAGGTATTGGTCCAGCAGAAAAATGATGATGAAGGAAAACTTGAGAACTGTATATAGAGAACAAGGAAATTTGGAGTTGATCCTCATTCAAGTCCAGGAGGTGTAGGTAAGAGAATTCATCAGTAATAGAATCCCTTGTTATTCTAAAGACCATCGACTAGGGTACTTCAAACTGAAATTAAAATGGAATTAACAGGAGTTGGTGTTGTGGCAAAGTTGGTTAAGCTGCCAGCTGCAGTGCTGGCATACCATATGACCAGCAGTTTGAGTCCTGGCTACTCCACTTCTGATCCAGCTCCTGGCTAATGCACATGGGAAAGCAGAGGGAGATGGCCCAAGTCCTTGGGCCCCTGCACCTACATCAGATACCCAGATGAAGCTCCTGGCTCCTGGCTTTGGGCTGTCCCAGGCCTGGCTGTTGCAGCCTTTTGTGGAGTGAGCCATCAGATGAAAAGCCTCTCTCTTCCTCTCTTCTCTCTTTATCTATCTCTCCCCCCTTTCTCTCTCTCTCTCTCTCTTGCTAATTCTGCCTCTCAAATAAATAAACCCTTTTAAAAAATGCAATCAACATGAGGTTTTATTTTGGTGCAAATATTTTTCATATGTGTAAGGTGTACATTATGAAAAAAATCTATGCATGGATTTCAAAATCATTTGACTAAGCACTTTCATATCTGTTTCTAGAAAGAGGTCTTTCATATCATTCTGTTGCAAACCATAGCAAACCATGGCATCTGGTTCATTTTGTATTGACTCCAAGAATAAATGGTCATTTAAGAGAATTTATCCCCAATCTTTTCATTTTTAAGTTTATTGCCCACATCACCACTAAAAAGCTGGGTTTACAAAATATAATTTGGAATAATCCTTTGAGTGTTTTTTTACTGGGTCCATAAAATATTACGTGGCATAATAAACATATTGCCAATTTATGATGCATCTTTAAAGGTTACATTAAGACAAAACTTCCTCAGATATGAAGTTCTCTAGGTCCTCACTAGATGGTGCAATAGAGCTTATTAAATATATTCTAATTCCCCTTGTTTTGCTGTTTTATTTCAGACTCTTTGCTATCTAGTTTCTTAATGATTTCAAGTCTAATTAAAATTTTTATTTATTTAATGAGTTCTACAGATACTGATAAAATAACATTGGTCTAGCTGAGTGACATTGGAGAAACCTTTTTTCTTCCTGGTGCCTCATTTCCCTCATTTATGAAGTGAGCAGAAGCACCTGCTTCTAGTACAGAACCCCACAATGCAGCCTTCTGACTTTGGCTGAATGCACCAATAGTGAGCCTATTATGCAGAAAAAAGTGAGTCAACATTCCTTCCTGGGGCTTTTTAGTTGGACTTGGGGCAAACCAGTTAGTTTCTCTCTGGCAATGGGAGCAGCAAAACATGAAATGCAAAATGCAGTGCTGGAGGAAACAGGGCAGGAAGCTGGCCTGGGTAGGAAAACTGAAGCTGAAAGAGAAGAGCAGAGACGAGAGCCAAGATGCGCTACCATGGTAGTCCTGCCCTTCAGACAAGTGATTATTCATCTTCCTTTAATCACATATGGTAACAATGTGTCCCTCCAATAAATTCCCATTTGGACCTAACTAGTTTGATTTCAGTTACAGTTACTGTAACCAACAGAATTCTTACTAATCCAGGTAGCCACTCCTGTCCATCCAGACGACTAGTTGAGCAGTTTAAATCCTTAACCCTGTAGTTTATTCAAGTGTAACTCTCATTGCATTCAAGAGTACCAAAAGAGGAAAAATGCAAAAGAGAGAAGGGAAAAATAAAGAGACTAAGTCCAAAGTTTATGACTCATGAAGACTAATGAAAATCTTGAAAAATATCCTTCCCAGAAATACCAAGTACTTTGCAAACAGATATTACCTCCTAAATTCATCATTTAAAATCTTCTACTACTGGGGATGTCAGTAGTTTTGGAGGGAAAAGAGTTAGGAATTGATACCACTAATTTATAAAGATCTTAATTCAATAACTGCATGCTAATGATATAAATATATATTTTGCAGGTACTTAAATTCTCATAAATCCAAGATATAGTTAATAACAGAAGATACTAGGGGTTCTAGTCCAGCGCAGAACCTCAAAGCAATAGACAAATTTGTACCTCTTCTCTCTCTCTCTCTCCCCCCTCTCCCCTCAATGCCTTGAGGAAAAACATAGTATCTTAAGAACCTATTAAGTTAATGTTCTAAAATACAGACATATCTAGAGAAGTAGAACCAGACATAACTTGGATACTCATTTGTTAGTTTTATGACTTTTTGAACCTGGCTTAGACATACCCTAAGCTAACATGGTGTTGAACAGAAACCCTCTTCTGCTAACACAGAGGTCAATTATAGCTGTCTAATGCATGGAAGAGTGTTAGAAAGCATAAAAAAAGACAAAATTTGAGAAGCACAGTCTCTTATGACTGTAAAAATATTATCTTCCTTCTCAAAGTCACTGCAATAATGAATAATATGTGTTCAAGCTGATTTTTAAGATAACTATCAATAAACCAGAGCTGTCCATCCCACCCTCAGTGGTGTCATCATGCCCCAAACAGGCTTAACTGCAGCTACTCATACCACCCATAGTCAGTGACATCATCATTTCCTCGCTGGGAACAGCCTGACATTTTCCATTTCTCTAACACCATATTTACATGTCTATGAAACACCACTTCCCGCCACCACGATTAATTCAGCTCATTCACATTTTTTACACTTAAAATTCATAACTTTTCTCCATTTCCATGACTGTTTCATTAAACCACCTCCCTCTTGGATTGAACTTAATCAATCCCTTCTTTAATCTCTTTATGATCCCCCTCAGTTAATCCTACCTTTTTGATTGATGATGATTTTTATTTCTTTCTTCATAGCATAACCTGTTGGATTTCATATCAAAGTCGAACTGTTTCAGCAATTGAAACCTCCACCATTACTAATTGATTCATGCATTCATTTTTTTCAGTCATTCATGCACATATTCCAGTAAATAAAAACATTCTCTAGTGCTTACTGAGGTCCTCTGTCCTGCATTCTAAGGATATAGCAGTGAGTAAAACCAATGTCCATCATCATGGATCTCCTACCATAAAGTGAGGAAGCAGTTAGGAAACAATAATACACAATAAAGAATACATCAGAGAAAGACCTGTGTTATGCAGGAAAAACAAAGCATTGTAGGAAGGGTAGAGATTAATGAATGGGTAGAATTTTCATATAAGGAACTCAGATTATTCCCTGGCATTCAAGGAATGTGACATTTTTTTATTTAAAAAACAGAAGGAAGTATTATAATTCAAACAACTGTTTGGGGGGGGGGGGATTCTTCTTAACAAAAGGGAAACAATGCTTTAAGAAATCCTAAATCCTGAGCATGCTTGTAGGGTTTGAGAAACAGCAGGGAGCCCCATTCTGAAAAGACAAAGTGAAACAGGAGCAGGACAAAGAAAACAAGGAGAGAACATGGAGGACTTCAGGAGCCATGTGTGTATCCCGGGGTTTTTCTTGGAGAGATGTCAAGTCATTTTGAGAACTGACCTAGGAGTGACCTGATTAGCCTCATGACTGAAAACATTAATGTGGTCACTACGAGGATATTTCTAACAGAGGATGTAAGTAGTGAGATCCTTATGGCTTTTCCTGTGGTAGCAGTGATAGTAATGAGAAAGGGGCTTTTTCTAAAAATTCATTCTGTACGTAGGGCTCACAAGATTTCTTGCATGTCTTGGATGGTGTGTGATTAGATAAAGAGGCATCAAAGAGTTTAATAACAGCCAGCGCCGTGGTTCACTAGGCTAATCCTCCACCTTGTGGTGCCGGCACACCAGGTTCTAGTCCCAATTGGGGTGCCGGATTCTGTCCCGGTTGCCCCTCTTCCAGGCCAGCTCTGTGCTGTGGCCAGGGAGTGCAGTGGAGGATGGCCCAAGTGCTTGGGCCCTGCACCCCATACCACATGGGAGACCAGGAGAAGCACCTGGCTCCTGCCATCGGATCAGCGCAGTGCACTGGCCGCAGCATGCCAGCCGCGGTGGCCATTGGAGGGTGAACCAACGGCAAAGGAAGACCTTTCTCTCTGTCTCTCTCTCTCACTATCCACTCTGCCTGTCAAAAAAAAAAAAAAGAGTTTAATAACTAGAAAGATGAAATTTCCACTGGTAATTTCCAATGGTTTCACAAAACTTAGAAGATACCCCATAGAAAGATTATTTGTTTCAATTTGGCCTCCCTCATGGACTTATGCTACATTTCTCATTTCCTTTGCTTAAAGTCATCCCACCTACAAAACTTTCATTCAGTTCAAAGCATTTATGAACCATTAATAATTTGCAAAGCCCTGTAATTAGAAACTGAGGGAAAAAAATCAAATTATATAGCATGTTCTGGTAGCTTTGGGAGCTACAAGGAGGGAAGGCCTATACTTCCAGGGAAGAAAGTCCTTGTCAAGGTCCCTGCGGGTGCCTAAAGGTCAACCAATGAGGATCAGACCCGCCTCAACCTTTAACTCCCATGCCCTGAATCTATAAAAGGAGCTCTCCCAATCTCTGACGTGAGACTTCCCCGGCCCCCGCTCTGTTGGACTGGGGAACCTCGTCCGGGAGCGGAACCCCAATAAAAGCCTGTGAATTAATCGATTAGTCTGCCTGGGAAGATCTGTTACGCGCCGGACACCTTACAGGTTCCACAAGTTTCTAGTGATCTATGTGAGAAAAAAATCTGTACATGTATAATACTGAAATTTAAATATGAAAAATTTTCCGGAGTTAACATATTAGGGACAAAAAAAGGGAAGTGCAAAGATACAGTACAGATGTAGCTGTGAACAAGTTATGATTGCTTGTTAATACTTGCTGAATATTCAATGAATGATATCAATATTCCACAGTTGGGGTAAAAAGTTTTTCAAAATACCTTAAGTGAAAAATATGAAACACCATAATTAAACTGGAAAAAAGATCATTACCAGAGAAATGAAATCAGTGGGTCAAACATGCAGATCTTTTAGTGTAACTTAAGATCTAGCATTCCAGGGCCAGTGCTGTGGCCTGGTGGGTTAACGTCCTGACATAAAGTGCAAGCATCCCATATGGCACTGGTTTGAGACCCGGCTGCTCTACTTCCAATCCATCTCTCTGCTATGGCCTTGGAAAGCAGTAGAAGATGGCCCAAGTCCTTGGGTCCCTGCACCGTGTGGAAGACCCAGAAGAAGCTCCTGGCTCCTGGCTTCTGGCTTCTGGCTCCTGGCTTTGGATCAGTGCAGCTCCAGCCGTTGTGGCCATCTGGAGAGTGAACCATTGGATGGAAGACTTTCTCTCTCTCTCTCTCTCTCTCTCTCTCTCTCTCTCCCTCTCCTCTCTCTATGTAACTCTGACTTTCAAATAAATAAATAAATCTTTAAAAAAAAAAAAAAAGATTTACCATTCCATGATGCTTGCCCTTATTGAATGACCTTCCAGTAAGTTTCCTCAACACCTGTCCATAATCAGCGCCAGACTGATTTGCACTTAAGTTTGCTTGCTCAGAAACATATATTAGTTATATGCTATAAAATAAATTTGAAACCAGGACTTTCATCTTATTTAGTTTCTTTTGAACTTTATAAATACTAAATATTGTGGAAAAATTACAAAATATACTTGAATATTATAAAATGTCTTACATTACTTGAAAGTGCTTTTGGGTAAGGGGTAGGTGAGTAGAGAGTCTTTCCAAAAACCTAGAAAGTGTCCTTCTATTGCAATAAATGAATTTTGCAGCCTAAGATAGAAATCCACTAAATATCCAAGAGAATTAAGTCAAATACTTATTCCTTAATTTTAGATGTTAGGCTTTAAAGGTGGAATGATACTGTTTCCACGTATTTTTCAGTTTCAATCAATCATGAGATTGTGAGGGAAAGATTCCTTTTATCAGTATTGCATGTATTTTAATTTCTTCTGAAATATTGCTGATTTGAATCTCAAGTGAAGAGTGATTTTCTACGACCCTTCAGTGGGTGTGGAAACCATGCTGATGTGCACTCAGGAGATATCAATTTTAAGACTCTGTGGTTTACTGATTGGGAGTGCTTTCGTAACTCAGACTTTAGAAGTCTGCCTTTTCGTCTCTTAAAGCCTGCCCATGGCACATGTTACTAGGTTGGAATGATGGTTTAAATCATCAAAAACAAAGCAAAGCAAAGCAGAAGCTGGCATTGTGGTTTAGCAGGTTAAGCTGTTGCCTGCAATACTGGTATCCAATATGGGTGTTGGTTTGAGTCTAACTAATCCACTTCTGATCCAGCTCCCTGCTAAAGCACTTGGAAAAGGAATGTAAAATGGTCCAAGACCTTGGATCCCTGCATCCAAGTGGGAGACCTTAAAGAAATCCCTGGCTCCTCACTTCAACCTGGTCCAGCCCTGGCCATTGTGGCCCTAAGAGAAGTAAACCAGCAGATGGAAGACCTCTCTATCTCTCTCTCTCTCTCTACATCTCTCCCTCTCTATATATAAATCTGCCTTTCAAGTAAATAAAATAAATATTTAAAGTTAAAAATGGTAATGTATGGAAACACTATCAATTTTAGAGCATTCTACAGAGATGGCATATTTTTAAAATTTTTAATTTATCTTCATCTTATTTTGAAAGCAGAAATACAGAGAAAGAGTCTCTGTGTGTGTGTGAGAGAGAGAGAGAGAGAGAGAGAGAGAGAGAGAATCTTCCATTTGCTGGTTTACTTCCCAAATGCTCACAACAGCCAGAATCGGGCCAGGCTGAAGCCAGGAAATTAGGACTCAATCCGAGTCTCCTACATGAGTGACAGGAAACCAAATACTTGAATCGTCATCTGTTGCCTCCCAAGGTGTGCATTAGCAGGAAGTTGGATCAGAAGCAGAGTAGCTGGGAACTCTGATATGCGATATGGGTGTCCCAAGCAATGACTTAACCATTGCACCAAGCACCCATCCCAAAGGCAGTATATCTTTATTTCCCAATAAAAGTTGCTATAATGCTAGTTATGACCTTCTGGCAAGACACTCTTCTTTAAAATGGGATATTTTGGGGCCAGCACTATGGTGTAGCAAGAAAAGCCATCACCTGCAGTGCTGGCATCCCATATGGAAGCCAGTTTGAGTCCTGGTTGCTCCACTTCCAATCCAGCTCTCTGCTATGGCCTGAGAAAGCAGTAGAAGGCCCAAGTCGTTGGTCCCCTGCACCGGCTTAGGAGACCCAGAAGAGGATCCTGGCTCCAGGCTTTGGATCAGCTCAGCTCCAGCCGTTGTGGCTAGTTGGGGAGTGAACCAGCAGACAGAAGACCTCTCTCTCTCTCCCCCCCGCCCCTTTCTCTGTCTGCCTCTCCTTCTCTCTCTGTGTAACTCTGACTTTCAAATAAATAAATAAATCTTTTTTAAAATAAATAAAATAGATATTTCATCCAATATGGATGATACCAGTGTATTGCTTTACTAATTTCATTTTTCACACTTCAAAGGTGTGTGTGTGTGTGTGCGTGTGTGTGTCTGTGTATGCACATGTATATATTTCAAACAAATATTCTTTAGTTACTAGGATGTCTCAGGACATCAATGACATTCCTAGTGTGAAGTCTTTGCCTTTTAAAAATACTAAAGTTGACAAAACACGATGAAAGAAATCATTATATCGTGCTGATGTTTTCACTTCAAGTCAGGCATTCCTTAGTTAAATCAAACAATATTTAAGGTTGTCATAGTAATATAAATTGACATATCACTTTGTTAATACTTTTTAATGCACAATGAAAACAAAAAGACAAAAAAGCAAGGAAAAATGTCATTCAAATAAAGAAAATTGGCACATAAACACATCACCTAGCTCAAAGCACATAAAATAGTTACTTTAATGGGCAGAATCAGTGAACATTGTACTTATTTGTGTACCAATTTCTGTAATAATTTTATATTTTTCATATGTAAGGAAGATATAACAGAATTTTTATATTTATTTTTTTAAAAAAAGATGTATTTATCTGAAAGGCAGAGTTGGGGGTTGGGGAGAGATAGCTTCCATTGGCTGTAAGAGCAATGGTTGGGCCAAGATGAAGTCAGGAGCCAGGAACTCCATCTGGGTTTCCCACATGGGTGGCAGGGGCCTAAGAATGTTATCCATCTTCTGTTGCATTCCCAGGTGCATTAGCAGGTAGCTTGATCAGAAGTGGAGCAGAACTTGAACATTGGCCCAAATATTCTTCATTTCTAAAAGACATTTAAAGTAATAAATGAAAAAAAGTCAGAATTAGAATTCACAAGTACATTCAGTCACATGGCAGAGAAAAAAATCAACTAATTATAGTTTCTTTACATGGCAATAAGTAATTGGAGTTTATGCTTAAAAACTGTTTTCAATTGAAGCAAATACTTTGAAATACATAGCTATAAGGCCAAAAAAGGTGTCACACTATAACAACAAGTACAATAAAACTGATACTTTATTAAATGATACTTTTTAAAAACTCAAAATCAATGAATGTATCATGTTCTTATGAAAAATTTCATGAAGACGTTAAAACTGTAGTTAATAATAGATAACAACACAACCAAAAAAATTAATAGGTGGCATTTCCATTGATTAAATACCTGGATTTTTACATTTAAAGTAAAATTTCATGTTGAAATCTTTTTCCCCTTCTATTCCTGGACCAGAAACTGGAAAAACAAGAAGTGTATGCTTAGATGGTTTCAGCTGTCTTGCTAGAGCTCAGGTTCCACATTCTGGAAGTCTCCACTTAGGAACCTTCTTATTAGCAACATGTTTTACCCAATAGTTGGTTATATGCTCATTAGGTATTCAACTTTTAGTGGCTACATCAACTACAGATCTCTAAATCCGAAATCATATTTCAAATTTATCCCTTGTAATTCAGTTCTGAGAGCATCCAACTATATCTCCTTTCAGACTACAGTAAAAACTTCATAAATAAGGAGAATTATGGGGCTCTTTTGGATCTTTCCTTAGGGCTGAATTTCCCCAGAAATGATGCAAAGCAAACTGTTCCCATAACTTGCTATAACAACTTAGGTTTTTCAAAGAGTTGTGAGGGCACAGTACCATGACATAGAGAGCAGTCTTTCCTCCCACCTGTTATTTCAGGTGAGAATTCATCTAGGTATCTTAGAGACTCTTCCTATCATCAGCCACTATTCACAGGCTGTTTGGAAATTGGCTCAAAGTTACTGTCTTTGAAACTGGGGTGTAAATCCTTTGTTTTGACATCTCAGCATCAATATTTCATTCTTTTAAAGAACATAGTTTATTTTTCCTTTGGAAGACAATGGAACCATCTTCCTGTCCATGTGCACAGGTGAGATTGATCCTACTGTGTAGTTTAAGCAGCTCACAAATCTAATAGTGATAAAAGTACATCTACACCACCACTACAAGGAATATTCAATGTGTAAAAATTAGAGTGATGTCTAGAATTTTGCTGGAACTACCGGATAAAATGTTGTCTTCTTTTTCTTACAGTTGCCAAGCATCAAGCCTGAGCAACTGATATGACTGAAATACAAAGGATCATAAGAAACTTCTATGAAGAACTGTACGTTAATAAATGGAACAACCTCAAAGAAATGGATTAATTCCTGGGGTTATGTAACCTATCAAGATCAACTTGAGACTATATAGACAACTTAAACTGACCCATAACAAACAATGAGATTGATGCAATAATCAAAAGTCTTCCATCAAGGAAAAGTCTGGGACCTGATGGTTTCACTACTGAATTCTACAATACATTCAAAGAGGAAATAACTCCAATACTCTTCAGACTATTCCAAAATATTGAACAGTGTTAAACTCTGCGAAACTCTTTTTATTAATCCAGTATTAATTTGATACTAAAACCAAAGACACAACACAAAAAGAAAACTACTATAAATATTTTAAACAAAATGCTAGCAAATCAAATCCAAAACCATTTTAAAAAGATCATACACTGGGGTAGGCGCTGTGGCATAGCAAATAAGCCGCTTGCAGTGCTGGCATCCCATATGGGTGCCAGTTCAAGTCCCGGCTGCTCCACTTCTGAACCAGCTCTCTGTTATAGCCTGGGAAAGCAGTAGAAAATGGCCCAAGTGCTTGAGCCCTGCACCTGTGTGGGAGACCTTGAAGAAGCTCCTGGCTCCTGGCTTAGGATCAGTCAGCTCTGGCCATTGTAGCTATTTAGGGAATGTACCAGTTGATGGAAGACTGCCCCCCTCTGCCTCTGCCTCTCTATAGTTCTGCCTTTCAAATAGATAAATAAATCTTTAAAAAAGGAAGATCATACGTAATGATCACGTGGGATTTATCCCAGAAATGAAACATTTGCAAATGTCGGTGGTTCAATATTCACAAATCAATAAATGTCATAAATCACATCAATAAAATGAAAAACAAAAATGAAATGATGGTCTCAATTGAGGCAGAGAAATCATTTGATAACATTCAACACCCCTTCATGATTAAAATCCTCTACAAACTAGGTATAGAAGGAACATTCCTCAAAATTATAAAGGCTATAACAAACTAACAGCCAATAGCATACTGAATGTGGAAAAGCTGAAAATATTTTCCCTCAGATCTGGAAGAAGACAAGGATGTCCATTTTCACCACTTTCATTCAATATAGTACATGAAGTTTTAGCAAGAGCAATTAGAGAGGACAACAAAATAAAGGGCATCAAAATTGGAAATGAGGAAGTCAAATCATCCATGTTTGCAGATGACATGATGTTGCATTTGAAAAAACCTAAACATCCCATCAAGAAACTGTTAGAACTAATAAAACAATTCAGTAAAGTTGTAGGCTACAAAATAAACATGCAAAAAACAGTAGCTTTTTGCATGCTAATGACAAACTCATAGAGAAATCAAGAAAGAAATCTCATTCACAATAACCACACATGAAAAAAAGAACAAATATTTAGGAATAAATTTAACCAAAGAAGTGAAAGATCTCTATAATGAAAATTATCAATCACTGATGAAAGAAATCATCAAAGACACACAAAAAAGAAAAATATTCCTTGCTCATGGGTCAGAAGAATCATCATTAAAATGTCTATCCTACCTGAAGCAATTTTCAGATTCAATGCAGTCCCTATCAGAATACCAATTCTTTACCAATACATTCTTTACAGAATTAGAGAAAGCAACCCTAAAATTTATATGGAATCACAAAAGATCCAGAATAGCCAAAGTGTTCCTGAACAAGAAAAATCAAGCTGGAGGCATCACAATACCGAATACAAAGCTATAGTAATTAAAACAGCATGGTACTGGCATAAAAACTGATATATAGACAAATGGAACAGAATGGAGAGTCCAGAAATTAATCTCATACATACTGCAAACTGATTTTTGACAATAGTACTCAAATCATACAGTGGTATGAGGGTAGTCTCTTCAACAAATGATGCTGGCAAAACTGGACTTAAGTATGTGGAAGAATAAAATTAGATACATATCTTTCAACATATACAAAAATCAACTCAAGGTGGATTAAAGATCTAAATTTGAGACCTGAGATTATGAAGTGGGTGGAAGAAAACATAGAGAAAACATTGCAAGACATTGCACAGGGTACAACTTCTTGGACAAGACCCCCAAAACACAGGCAACAAAGGCAAAAGTAAGTAAATGGGACTATGTCAAACTTAGAAGAAACTTTTGCACAGCAAAGAAAATGATCAAGAGAGTGAAGAGACATCCAAAAGAATAAGAAAAAATATTTACAAACCACCTTAATATCCCAAATATATCAGCAACTTAAAAAACTCAACAACAAAAATCAACCAATCCAGCTGAAAAAAAATGAGCACAGGACCTCAATAGACAGTTCTCAAAAAAGAAATACAAATGGCCAACAAATATATGAAAACACGCTCAACATCACTGGCCATGAGGGAAATGCAAATCAAAACTATAATAAGATATCACCTCACCCCATTCAGAATGCCTAAAATCCAAAACACAGAGAGTAACAAATATAGGCAAGAATGTGGACAAAAGGAACACTTATACATTGTTGGCAAGAATGTAAATTAGTGCAGTCATTGTGGAAACCAGTGTGGAGATTTAAAACAACAACAACAACAACAACTAGAAATAGACTTACCATGTGGTCTAGCAATCCCAGTACTGGGTATATATCTAAAATGTTGAATACAATATATCAAAGAGATACCTGTGCCACTATGTTAATAACAGCACTTTTCACAATAGCAAAAATTTGAAATCAACCAAAATGTTCATCATCAGGTGAATGGATAAATAAAATGTGGTATATTGGCCGGTGCCGTGGCTCACTTGGCTAATCCTCCGCCTGTGGCGCTGGTATCCCAGTTTCTAGTTCCAGTTGGGGCACCGGGTACTAGTCCCAGTTGCTCCTCTTCCAGTCCAGCTCTCTGCTGTGGCCCGGGAGGGCAGTGGAGGATGGCCCAAGTGCTTGGGTCCCTGCACCCGCATGGGTGACTGGGAGGAAGTACCCGGCTCCTGGCTTCGGATTGGTGCAGCGCTGGCCGTAGCAGCCATTAGGGGAGTGAACCAACAGAAGGAAGATCTTTCTCTCTGTCTCTCTCTCACTGTTTATAACTCTCTTTCTGTCTCTCTCTCTCTCTCACTGTCTAACTCTGCCTGGCAAAAAAAAAAAAAGAGAAAGAAAGAAATGGTATATATACAATGAAATATTATTCAGCTATAAAAAAGAATGAAATTTTACCATTTGCAGCAAAATGGGCACAACTAAAGGGCATCAGGTTGAGTGAAATAAACCAGTCCCAGAAAGACAAATACCACATGTTCTCCCTTATATGTAGGGGCTGAAATTTTAAAAACAAACAAAAAGAAGCAACAAACAAAAAGAAATGTTTGTGTGCACCAATATCGCTACAAATATAGTTTTGTAAAACTTTTTCATATACCTCAGTGAAATCAATGATTAATGTTATAATACTGTAGTTGTAATGATCTGTGATTACTTTAAAATTTACTGTATATGAGTAATATGGTCATTTTTCCATTCAATTATTGTTTATAGCTGTTGTCCATATTGCCACTAAACCAGGGTCTTTTTGCTTTTTACTGTTTAAGCTTCTTCTTTGATGAAGTATTAAGTCTTTCTACTGTAATAAAAATTTAAAATATATTATCACAGAAACTAAAGAAAAAGAGGAAAAGAAGGAGGGTGGCAGGGAGAGGGAGGGAGGAGGGAAGGGAGGAAGAGACTATCATTGTGTTCGTAGAATTGTATCTATAAAGCACATTGAATCTATTAAAAACTAATTAAAATTAAAATTTAAAAAAAGGAACCTGAGATTGAAGCCATCACAAAGGAAAGCAGAGATTCAGGAGGAAAAAGACAAATCTGGGATACACAGCTGTTCCTGAAGTCAGTTATATTTCTGAACTATATTTGTCTTGAATTCAGAGTTATCCTCCATTATGAATGTGTCAGTTCCTTATCTTTCATTCTAGTTTTACTTCCACGAGTGCATCCCTAATAATCTTTTGCTAAGTTTTGCTTATTTTAAACTTCCCTGTGTGAATTATTTGTGCATTTTGTAATTTGCCTCTTTTGCCTAGCACTATATTCATGAAAAACATCTATATTGTTTGTGTCTGTGGTTTATTCATTTTCACCATTCTAATGTAACCAACACAATGAATATATTATTACCTTATTATTCATGCACATCCTTGGTTTTGATATTATAAATGTCTCTATAAACACATATCCTCTATATACAAGATATTCTATCCCTATGACTGGAAATCATAGATTGTAAAAGCTGTTGTCTTCACCATTTCTGCATGATATTACAGTAATTTATAATCCTATCAGCCTTACAAAGACACACTACTTCTCCATATCCATTTCAACATCTAGTTTTTTTCAAATTTTTAATATTTTCCAAATATTGTGCAAATTACATGGTAATCTATGTACTTCTATTCATATTGCCTGTTTCACTAATAAGGTTAAGTATATTTTCATTTTATTTTGCTATATTTGATCTCTTGCTAGATTGCTTATTTGCATTTTTTGATCATTTTCTCTTAAGCTATTAGTCTTTTTTAATTGATTCATAGGAACACTGAGATATTCTGGATATTGAACCTTAATTGTTATACATTTGAAACTGCTCTTCCCAGCCTGTGAGTTGTTTTTCATTCTTTTTTCCCATATTATCTTTTGATGGACATGAATTCTCACATTTAATAAAATTAAGTTTAGCATTCTTCTCATTTGCGTCATATAATATTTGAACAGTACTTTTCAAAAATCCTTTCTTATCCAGTACTAAAACTTGCATTCTCCTGGGATAGCAAAGGCTTGCTGGGAAGTAATCTAATGAGTACTATCAGGGAGTGTAGACAAAAGGTTGAAAGACGGCAGTTCCTTGAGCAACAGAGAAGTGTTTCAGTACTTCCTTCCATGTACCCAGGTCTTACGGGAAAAGAATGCCTTCTCCTAATCTTTATTTTAATTATTTTAAAGCTTTGTCTTTTACATTAAGGCACAAATCCGCTGCCAAATGACTTTTTTTAAAAAATTTTTGACAGGCAGAGTGGACAGTGAGAGAGAGAGACAGAGAGAAAGGTCTTCCTTTGCCTTTGGTTCACCCTCTAATGGCCGCCGCAGCCAGGGCACTGCGGCCGGCACACCACGTTGATCTGAAGGCAGGAGCCAGGTGCTTATCCTGGTCTCCCATGGGGTATGGGGTGCAGGGTCCAAGCACTTGGGCCATCCTCCACTGCATTCCCGGGCCACAGCAGAGAGCTGGCCTGGAAGAAGGGCAATCGGGACAGAATCCGACGCCCCGACGGGGACTAGAACCCGGTGTGCCAGCGACGCAAGGCAGAGGATTAGCCTATTGAGCCACAGCGCCGGCCCGCCAAATGACTTTTATAATGTAATATGATGGCCCAATTTCATTTGTTTTCCCATCATTTCACTTCCTGGTGATTTTAATGCCACTCCTGTTACTGAACAAAACTTGTTTCTTTAATTTCTCCATCCTTGAGCCAGTAGCATACTACATGTTATCAATATCTGGTAGCACATGTTAACTCACTTTATTTCATGGGTATTCTTGGCCCTCAACTCCTACTTATAAAACTAAGGACCAAATACTGAATTTTAAAAAATAAACCTATTGGATTCTTTAAGCATATAAATCAATTAAGGAAAAGTTGACCTGCTTACAATACTAAGTCTTCCTATCAACATCTACTAACAACAATCTCTGAATTGACTTAGGTCTTATTTAATTTTTATCAGTAAGAATTTGTTATAGTCTTCTTTTTTATTTATTTTAACATAATTAAATTAATTGAAATTTAATTTAAATCAGAGTTACACAGAAAGGAGAGAGAGAGAGAAAGAGAGAGAGAGAGAGAGAGAGAGGTTTTCCATCTGATGGTTCACTCCCAGATGGCAGCTGTACTGATCCAAAGCCAGGAGCCATGGTCTTCTTCTGGGTCTCCCACGTGGGTTCAGGGGCCCAAGGACTTCAGCAATCCTCTACTGATTTCCCAGGCCATAGCAGAGAGCTGGATTGGGAGTGGAGCAGCTGGATCTTGAACTGGTGCCAATATGGGATGCTGGCACTTCAGGCCAGGGCGTTAAGCTGCTGCGCCACAGTGCCAGTCCCTTGTT
Source organism: Lepus europaeus (assembly GCF_033115175.1). Taxonomy (NCBI): domain Eukaryota; kingdom Metazoa; phylum Chordata; class Mammalia; order Lagomorpha; family Leporidae; genus Lepus; species Lepus europaeus. The sequence continues at coordinate 127,082,332 of NC_084829.1, read as the reverse complement.
ATATTCTTCAAAATGGTATTATATTTTTCATTAAATTCACTGATAGATAAATTATATATTTGTATTTATGACAACATGTATATTTTTAAATCATGCTTTCAACTTTTTACTGATTTAATGACATGCTTGATAAGTTACAGCAATATTCCCTAACTCTGCCAATAATTTATCTGAAAATTAATTCTGAATTCTTTGATAAACAGTTATATCAGTGTAATTTATCAAATGTTGACCAATTTTGCTTCCATCACAGACCTTAAACATCTTTTCTTTTATTGCTTCCCTGTAGAACTTTCAGTATAATTTTGAATAAATTTGTGGCAGTAGGCCTCCATGTCTTGATTCTAACTCTAAATTTAATATTTCTAGTTGATTGTCAAGTACATTGCTTTCTGTTATAGATAATTTTTGTAGATATCCTATATTAAAATAAGAAAATTTCCCATTTATTCCTAATTTACTAATTGCCAGTTGTCAGAATTTCTGTTCAATATTGTACTAACCAACACCATAGCATAAGAAAAATAAATTTAAAACAGAAGAATTGGAAAGGAATAAATGAATTTCAACATTTTCACATGACAATTATCTACATTAAAAAAATTTATTTGACATAAAATTATTGGAAATGATAGAAGAATAAAGCAAGATGTATAAACATAAGATTACTGCACAAATTTTCATTACAATTCTCTATAATGGTGACAACTCACAGACATGCATTTTAAGATGTCATCCCTTTAAGAATAGCATAAAAATATTGGATATCTAGTAATAAATCTAATAGAGGAAATGCAAGTTCTATGGGAAAATGTATTGGGGTTCAGAAAGAAAATCTAATTAAATAAAAAGATATATCATGTTAATATATAAGTAAGTTTAATACTATGAAAATGATAAATCTTCTAATGGACCAACAGGCAATTCCAATGCAAATGCCCAAGAAAATTCATTTCTAGTATTGGAACAAATAGCTCAAAATGCATGCTTTTTCTCAAAGTAGAAATTCTGAGACCACCATACATGAAAGAGAAAAATTTGTTACAGTTTTAGTAATTATAAAGTTTTTACAACATTGATACTCTTTATTATACTGGATATCCTACATTTCACTTCTTCAGATCTACTCAAACCAGGAGGCTGGTAAGCATGGGCCATATTAAATGACTGCATAGTCTTCTGGATTTCATTGAATCAGCCAGTAGATCAGCTTTAGAGCAGAGGCAGGGAGGAGAATTGGTGTTATGGAAACTGTCACCTTGATTTCCTCACAGTGAGATCGTCGTGGGATGTCTATAATACCCAATAGGATATCACTGTTCTTCTCAAAGTCGTATGCTCTATGCATATCTTTTCTGGATTGTAGTGCCCACTGTCTCATCTCATATTTTTAGTGTTATTGTCAATGGTGTCTTCTTTTCTGGACAAGTATAATGGCAGGGCCTCCTTATGACATAGCTTCAGTTATCAATTCTGGTTTCTCTTATACCCCATCCACATCTTGTATATGGTCCATTTGGAAATAAACTTACTCAAAATGAAGTTGAGTATGCTGTTAATTTCCTTTGATGACATTAAATACACATTTATAATAAATAATATGGTAAATAATAATGAGGTATATAGCAAATAAATAATAATGATGGTGTATAGTAAATAAATAATGATGGTGTATAGTAAATCCCAATGAGTAAAGAATGAATCATCAAAAAAATCTAGCATGGCCGGCGCCGTGGCTCACTAGGCTAATCCTCCGCCTTGCAGCGCCGGCACACCGGGTTCTAGTCCCAGTCGGGGCACTGATCCTGTCCCGGTTGCCCCTCTTCCAGGCCAGCTCTCTGCTGTGGCCATGGAGTGCAGTGGAGGATGGCTCAAGTCCTTGGGCCCTGCACCCCATGGGAGACTAGGAGAAGCACCTGGCTCCTGCCATCGGATCAGCGCAGTGCACCGGCCGCAGCGCGCCTACCGCGGTGGCCATTGGAGGGTGAACCAACGGCAAAGGAAGACCTTTCTCTCTGTCTCTCTCTCTCACTATCCACTCTGCCTGTCAAAAAAAAAAAAAAAAAAATCTAGCATGGGTTCTGCATTGAGGCATAGTGGGTAAAACCACCACCTGCAGCACCAGCATTCTATATGTGTGGCGGTTCTTGTCCCAGCTGCTCCACTTCTGATCCAGCTCTGCTATCAGCCTGAGAAAAACAGCAGATGATGACCCAAGTACTTGGGCCCCTGCTACCCACAAAGAGATCAGGATGAAGCTCCTGGCTCCTGGTTTCGGCTAGTCCCAGCCCCAGCCATTGTAGCCATCTGGGGAGTAAACTGGCAGATGGAAGATCCGTCTCTCTGTCTTTCCCTTTCTCTCTGTAACTGTGAATTTCAAATAAACAAATAATCTTAAAAAAAAAGAAATCTAATATCCTTTTAGATGAGAGTATCCTGATCTTTGCATAATATATATAATAACAAAAGTCTGTTGCCTTCACATTGAATTAAAATCTTGTTGATTTTTAAAACAAGTAAAGAAAGATATTAATATATAAAATACAGATGGATATTTGCTTATTTTTATATAGCTGGATCAATTGAATATTAAAGTATTACCTTTACAATTTACTTGCCAGATATTTGATATGTGATATATATATATATATATATATATATATGTGAGAAAGTCTATCAGATATATTTATTTTTTTTTTTGACAGGCAGAGTGGACAGAGAGAGAGAGACAGAGAGAAAGGTCTTCCTTTGCCGTTGGTTCACTCTCCAATGGCCGCCGCGGTTGGCGCGCTGCGGCCGGCGCACCGCGCTGTTCCGATGGCAGGAGCCAGGTGCCTATCCTGGTCTCCCATGGGGTGCAGGGCCCAAGCATTTGAGCCATCCTCCACTGCACTCCCTGGCCACAGCAGAGAGCTGGCCTGGAAGAGGGGCAGCCAGGACAGAACCGGCGCCCCGACCGGGACTAGAACCCGGTGTGCCGGCGCCGCAAGGCGGAGGATTAGCCTAGTGAGCCGCGGCGCCGGCCTAGATATATTTCTAGTTACTCAAATCTTTGCTAGGTTATATCTATACATGAAAACCTTAGCCACCTTTTGTTCAGATAGCATAGGAGAATATAGGAACTAGAAATCAAAACCTTGTCTTCCAATTCTACACTGGGGAATAGAAAACTTAGGATGCCAAACTTGTTTGTCAGACATAATGAGAAAGGACCTACTGTGCTTATTTTTAAGGTAGAGTAACTGTTGATGAATGTTGAAACCTTCAGCAAGAAAAAGTAGTTAACGAATTATCAAAATGTTAATACAGCTCTTGTCATGACTGTTGATGTACAATGTAATACTTTATCCATTTTAGTATTTTTTTTGTTCTAGTACTATTGGTTGAACTCTGTAATTAACACACAATTATTCTTAGGTTTTTAAATTTTAACTGAAAAGTAATCCCTCCTAGGAATCTGGAAAACATTATGCTGAGTGAAATAAGCCAGTCCCAAAGGGACAAATATCACATGTTCTCCCTGATTGGTGACAACTAGCCGAACACCAAAAACGAAACCTGTTAAAGTAAAAGGAACACTATGAGAAACAGTGACTTGATCAGCCCTTGCCCTGACTGTTGATGAACAACTTAATACATTATCCCTCTTAGTATTTTTTTTGTTTGTTCTACTTAATACTTTTGGTTGAATTCTGTAATCAATACACAGTTATTCTTAAGTGTTGAAACTTAACTGAAAAGTGATTGCTGTTAAATATAAGAGTGTGAATAAGAGAGGGAAGAGATGTACAATTTGGGACTTGCTCAAGCTGACTTACCCCAAACGGTAGAGTTAGAAACATACTAGGGGATTCCACTTCAATCCCATCAAGGTGGCATGTACCAATGCCATCTCACTAGTCCAAGTGATCAATTTCTGTTCACAATTGATCATAATGACAGGACTAAGAGTCAAAGGGATCACATGAACAAGACTAGTGTCTGCAAATACTAACCAATAGAATAAAAAAGGAAGAGAACGATCCAACATGGGAAGTGAGATACACAGCAGACTCAGAATAGCGGATGTCCTAAACAGCACTCTGGCCTCAGGATCAGCCCTTAAGGCAAGCAGATCCAGCTGAAAAGCCCATGAGAGTATTTCAGGCATGGAAAGCCAAGACACTCTGGCAAAAACAAAAACAAAAACAAAAAAATGAGCTAAATGAAAGATCTCTGTGAGTGAGATCTCAGTGGAAAGAACAGGTCATCAAAGGAGGTACCTTTCTCTGAAGGGAGGAGAGAACTTCCACTTTGACTACGACCTTGTCTAAATATGATCAGAGTCGGTGAACTCAAAAGGCTTCCATAGCCTTGGCAACTCATGACAAGTGCCTAGGGAGATTACTGTTGTCATAAACAAGAGTGTCAATTTGTTAAGTCAACAACAGGAGTCACTGTGCACTTACTCCTCATGTAGGATCTCTGTCCTTAATGTGCTGTACATTGTGATTTAATGCTATAACTAGTACTCAAACAGTATTTTTCACTTTGTGTTGCTATGTGGGGACAAACTGTTGAAATCTTTTTTTTTTAACTTTTATTTAATGAATATAAATTTCCAGTGTACAGCTTATGGATTACAATGGCTTCCCCCCCCCCATAACTTCCCTCCCACCCCCAACCCTCCCCTCTCCCGCTCCCTCTCCCCTTCCATTTGCATCAAGATTCATTTTCAATTCTCTTTATATACAGAAGATCAATTTAGTATAAAGATTTCAACAGCTTGCACCCACATAGAAACACAAAGTGAAACATACTGTTTGAGTACTAGTTATAGCATTAAATCACAATGTACAGCACATTAAGGACAGAGATCCCACATGAGGAGCAAGTGCACAGTGGCTCCTGTTGTTGACCCAACAAATTGACACTCTAGTTTATGGCGCCAGTAACCATCCTAGGCTGTCGTCATGAGTTGCCAAGACTATGGAAGCCTTCCAAGTTTGCCGACTCTGATCATATTTAGACAAGGTCATAAAAGACAGAGTGAGGATAGTAACCAATGATCCTAAGAGTGGCATTTACCAGGTTTGAACAATTATACAGCATTAAGTGGGGAAGAGGACCATCAGGGCACACAGGTTGGGAGTAGAGCCATTGGTGGTAGAGTAGAGGTTATGATTACAAAGGAATGAGGCCCAAGTGCACTAGACAGGGCCTAGAACAAAGGACAGAGTCATTATTAGAGGAGCTAAGAAAGGTGCTGTCTAAGCTACAAGTAATTTTTCTGATTGAGAGGCAAATAGAACCTGATAGAAGGGGCTTGATAATAATCTGGTGGGCTTTAGGCCTTGTAAATTCAGAGGCCCAGACCTATCGATCTCTTCACATGGGGTATATCCTAAGGGAGGTGTGAACCTCCTAGGGGAAGGCACTCTGTTGACTTTCATTACTTGGCTGGCCTGGGAGGAGAGCTGGCCAGGTAAAGGCAGGTGGCATCTCTAACAAGAAATTTACAGTTCTGCCTGCAATGTTGCTGACCCTACTTGACCATCCCCTCAGCTGCAGTGGTCACTTTGGAAGTTGGGCTGAGTGAAGGGCTTTTCAGCTTAGAGCCAATAAGATCTGTGGCTCTGACCTGGGCATCCTTCGACTCCAGGGCAGGTCCATTTCCAGTGATCCAACTCTTGGCAGAGCTGCCAGGGCTCTTCACAAGCTGACTTCTGCTGAAGCCCAGGCTTACCACATTGAAAGCCACTGCAGTGGACTGGCCTGTTGGGTCTCCTTGAGGGCAGATCACTGTACAGATCAGCCATTAATAGGCCTGCCACCCATTGCTTCTGATGCCGAGCTTTCTTTTCCTCCTGGTTTGTGTTAAAGCAGACCAGAGGATGCAAGTCAAGGGAGTGCCCGTTTCCCATCTCTAATCTTCGGTGGCCTGAACTACAAGTCTATAGTCACAGGCATGTTCTGTAGTAGTTTTTCTAAGGTAGACAATGCCCATGAGGAAAATTATATTCTCAGTTTAAAATCTTTACTTAATATATGCTAAACTGATCTTCTTTATATAAAGAGAATTGAAAATGAATCTTGATGTGAGTGGAAGGGGAGAGGGAGCGGGAAAGGGGAGGGTTGTGGGTGGGAGGGAAGTTATGGGGGGGAAGCCATTGTAATCCTTAAGCTGTACTTTGGAAATTTATATTCATTAAATAAAAGTTAAAAAAATGTTAATGCAGGATTTTGATGATTCTGAGTTATTAAACTGGTGATATTAGGAGATTTAATAGTGATATCAAATGTAGATAGCATTCGGATAAAAAGCACCAAATCTTCACTTTGAGGTGGGAGTTGTGGCACAGCAGCTTCCTCCACCTGAGAGGCCTATATCCCATACTAAAGTGCCTGAATCAAGTTCCATCTACTTCATGCTTCTGATCCAGCTTCCAGTTAATGTGCTTAGGAGACAGAGGATGACAGTCCAAGTGGGTTCCTGCTATCCATGTGTGAGACCCAGATGGAGCTCCCGGTCCTTGGCTTTGGCCTAACTCCCTAGTTGTTGCAGACATTTGATGAGTAAATCAGCGGATATCAAGATCTCTCTCTCTCTCTCTCTCTTACTCTGTCTTTCAAATAAGTAAAATCTTTACTATTGTTTCTATTTAGATTAAGTTAAGATTGAAAATGGGGGCAAGTTAAAATCAGGCATACAATAGTATTTTAACAATAATGTGTGGCTAGATGGCTAGATACTGATCTTAATTACCAAGAGTGACTATTCATGATTTACAGAAGTAATGCAATAGAATTTTGATTATCCAAGACCCAACTACAAATTTACATAACAGCAATGACATGAGTAACTACAGTACTTATAGTAGAGAAGCAACTTCTGACATTCACAAAGTAGCCTGAATCCAGTCTATGAATTAAACTGTAAGTTTTGGGCCGTAACATTAACTTGTAAAATGTGTAAAAGTACAATGCAACATTGTAGAAGAGTCTTTATTGAGAAGCCTAATATTACACTAGACCCAATGTAAAATATAGCTTGGGTAACCTTCTTAGAGATGAAAAGAAGAATCATGGTGTTTACAACCTAAGAAATCTGTGATTCATTAGTTATTACCTAAAGTATAATTCAGAGAAAAATGTGATGCATGACTGCATATAAATTGCAGTAAAGGTCACAACAATGGCACAGTTCCAAGCTAAATTACTCGCAAAAACCAGAGGATGGACCCCAAAACATCATGTGTTTTTTTCTGTAAGGACACTACAAATCTATTTGTGTATATTAACCAGCGCATATGTTTCCAACTCTCTGCTGGAAATAATGAGGAGAACAGGAATATTATCTTAAGTTATTTACCATCCAGATGGACCATTGTAAAGTAACCCAAAATTAACCATGTTTCTTTTTAAGATATTTTATTTATTTATTCGAAAGGTAGAGTTACAGAGAGAGAGGGAAAGAGAAAGAAAACCTTCTATCTGCTGTTTTACTCCCTAAATGGTCACAACAGCTGGGGTTAGGCAAGGTCAAAGCAGGGAAACAAGAACTCCATCCAGGTCTTTCACATGGGTAGCAAGGGCCCAAGCACTTGGGCCATCTTTCTCTGCTTTCCAGGCACACTAGAAGGAAGCTGGATCACAGCTGGAGCACCAGAGGCTTGAACCTGTGCTCACATGTGATGCTGGTGTCTGCAGTCAGCAGCTTAACCTGCTGGGCTACAACATTAGCCCCAACCAAGTTTTTCTAATGGTGTAACATTAGTTAGTTTTATAGAAGTTCATGAATGACAAAATTTGGAAAAAAGTAGGCCGGCACTGTGGCTCACTTGGTTAATCCTCAGCCTGCGGCACCAGCATCCCATATAGGCTCCAGGTTCTAGTCCTGGTTGTTCCTCTTCCAGTCCAGCTTTCTGCTGTTGCCCCGGGAAGGCAGTGGAGGATGGCCCAAGTGCTTGGGCCCTGCACCCGTGTGGGAGACCAGGAAGAGGCACCTGGCTTCTGGCTTTGCATGGACGTAGTTCTGGCTGTAGTGGCCATTTGGGGGGTGAACCAACGGAAGGAAGACCTTTTTCTCTGTCTCTCTCTCTCACTGTCTATATCTCTACCTGTCAAAAAAAAAATTGGTAAAATGCAATGAAACAATATTGACAAAGTAGTAATAGTAATAATGACAGATAATGAATAAGTAGCTAGTATTGCCAGGCACATAGTAATCATTGCAGTGCCAGTTACATAGTAATCATTACTTATCATTAGTTACAATTATTGTGTTCCTTTCACTGTGATGATTAGCTACACCATTTCTTAAGGATAATCACATAAATCAAATACTTTAATAATATTAATTTAGCAGTATATTTTATGTGTAGGAATAAATAAAAGAATGGATAAGTGAAGAAAAAAGTTCAACTGACTTGTCTAAGTTCATATGACAAAAACTTTGGGATGCTGGCACTGCAGAAGGTGACCTCTCTTGCCATGCCACAGCAATGGGCCTGATAATTGATTGTTAACTTTTGTTGAGCTTTCTAAAGTTGCCAATTGCATTGAAGTAATACTAACTTAGGAATAAATTGAAATATAAATACTTGAGCAGAGTGCGAGTTCTTAAAAAAGCAGAACCAAGTATGTTTTATGTTTTAGACTACATTTATTTATAGTGGCAAAATTTTATTTGTAAATATTTATCTGAAAAAATATTTTAATCATCTTATCCATTTTTGTTTGAATGAAGCCTTTGAATCTTATCATTTCCTAGGGATATTACAGCTCAAGTTTGGATACATTATGAAAAATTGTCTAATAAAAATTCCAAATGATGTGGTTGTATTTTTTCCTTTGCCTTTTTCCCCTTTATTCTTGGTATGCTAATAAAATTTTGAGTCTTCCATCATATATGTCACAGATTATTTCCCATCTCCCCAAAGTGTTTCAAGGTTGTCTCAATTCTCACCAATATGCTTGAAGCTTCCCAGCCCAGGGGACAATGTCTTGATTTATCTTTGAATCCCCAGCACCTTGGACAGTGCCAAGCATAAGCTAGGCTCTTAATATCCATTTTGGAAGATAAATGATTTTGTTGTGATACCATACTTGTCTATATGTCACTGGAGATATTAATCACCAGGGCTTGAACACATTTTTGCATTGGTACAATGACTGCTTATATGCAAACGACTTCTCAATTGTTTTTACTTTACTATCAACACAAGACTTCCATTAGGAAAGCAAAATCTATTACATCAAAACTTACATTAGCATTGTCCATTATTCTAATTTTGTGATATTTACCTCCTTTTACCTACGAAACTTCCATATTAATGTCAGAGAAATTTATTTTTTTTAAATGTCCTTTCAAAACACTGCTTACTGCTGTTTTCAGTTCTAACACCACCAACAATTCTTTGTGGTTTGAGGGAGCTTCCCTATGTTATTCCACTCCAAAATTTGTAAAGAAAATGAGAAATATCCACTCGATTTTTAAAAATATTATTACTGGAGCAATGCAAATTGTAACGCATATATTCTGAATTCTTCGTCCTCTTTTCTTTAAAATTCATTTTCAAATTGATATTTTATCAACGCATTCTTCCTGTTATCCCAGGCACAATAAACATCAGGGATCCCAGGATCGTTCCCTGTTTTCACAGTGGATACTAGCCCTCAGTAAAAGCAGATATGAAAATGTGCCGGGGGCAACTGGTCTGTAAACGACCTCTTTATGCTGATATTTATTCCGCTTAGGTTGAATTAGTGCAGCTTCGCAAGATTCCTTTGTCTTTGGGATGGTGGGTTTGGCAACCATTATCTATTCGTGGAAACGACGTCTGATGACTCCGCCCGGGCTCCAGACGGGGAGGGAGCACCGCGTGGAGAAAGGGCTCTTCTGAGCATTAAAGTGAGCGAACAAAGAGAACTCCCAGCAGCCGCCCGCCAGCGCCTCGCAGCTGCAACGGAGACGCCAGACACGCCCGGAAGGCGCTCGGAATCAGCCTCCTTGGGAAAAGAACTCCAGTTAATAATTGATGGAGATTGACTGGACCCAAGACAAAGCTTTGCAGAAAACCACGCCATCCGATTTTAAGCGGGTCGGGAATCTTCTGCCAAGTACGGGACATGAGTGTGGAGTAAGGACTTTGAGCGCGGCTGCCGGTCTTCCTTCTCGGGCGTGGCTCAGGCCTTTTTGTCTCCTGGTGCTGCACGCCCTCTCCGATACCCGTATCCCCGCGCTCTTTTCCTTTCTCTTGAAAGTAACCTCTCTCTGGTTACTTCTATTCTGTCCTCCCTTGCAATCCCGCCCTTTCCCCTGCCCAGTCCGGTGAGGTCAGCTCATGAATATCTCTGCACTTCCTGGGCAGCGTCTGGCACCGCTTGGCACCTCGGGTGTTCGCCTGCAGCGAGAGCAGCGCCAGCCTGGCCGCGGACCTCCTGGAAGTGACCGGCTCTTGACGTTAGCGCCATTGTTTGGAGAAATCGCGTGGGTGTGGAACTGGAACCAAGGGTCCCACCAAGTCCTGCTCAGCCAGAAAGTCGCATATAATACCGCAAAGCTGAACTTTGCTCTGAAAGACACAAAAGCAAACTCTATGAGATCCCTGGAATATCGGAAGGAAAGTGCTGTTGATTTGCATCGTCTTGGAAACATCGCCTCTGCTGAGAAGTGAGCAGTTCTGGATTTCTAATGCGGTGGGTCAGTAGGCAGATGAAACTAGAGATTTAAAAGTGTAGGTTTCGGCCGTGCTGGGTTGTGTGGGTGGTGATTTCCACAGAGCCTAGGAGAGACACAGCATGTTGTCACTTTTTAAGGACCATGTGACAGCAGCAGGTGCCATTGACCATGGAGCCCAGTTCCTGGAGCCCTGGGCGTTCTCCTGGGTTGAGGTTATGTGGGAGCCAGTTTAAGCATTGATCCATGGCTTATCAATGATCATGTCTAATTAAAAACAAAAGTACGTTCATATTGGCCATATAAACTAAGTAAAGTGGCCCACATTTGTGTGACCACTGGGTATGACCAGGCCAAATATTGTAGTAACATAGTAGCTCTGAGAGATGTAGCATGTAAGTGGACCTACAACTTTGTTCACCTTTATATTGCAGAGTGAATTGCAAAGAGATGTCAAAACAGAAAGGGAGAGAATGAAGGAGCCTCCCATTAATATTTTTTATAATGAGGAATTACTGAATGCTAAGTTATGATACTAAAATAGATAACAGGAATCATAGCAGTAAAGTGAGTGGCAGGCCATCCCTTTTCTTAAAAGCATTTCCTTTTTAAAGCAGAACTTTATGCCTAGTCATATCCTTATCTATTATTTGGAGAGAAATACTGTTTCTAAGAAAAAAAAAAGAAACATTAAATTGGGTAGCTGATGAGATCACCTGGTCACTGAGGAGGTAGAAGAACACCTGAAGCAGTAGCATGCTACTTTATAGATTTCCAGCCCCAGTGAATAGGTTTATCTTGGAAAGACACAATGGAAATTGATCTTACTGCCATGAGGAGAAATGCACCAGCTTTCTGGGTGCAGTATTTTTCTGTTTCAGGATTCGGTTCCATAGCAGGGTACGGGGCTTTAAAAGTACAATGTTATCTGTGATATACCGCCCGGGAAGATGCTTAAGAATGAAAACATATCCTGTCTAGCAATTACATTTGAAATTATTCACAAGAACTATGAAACTAGGTAAGTGTAGAAAAATTTATCACTTGCAACAGGAAACCGTAGAACTGCCCATCAGCTTTTCCAAATGTATTTTAAAAATTATTTCCCAAAGTTTAAAAAAAAAGAACCTTTGTAGTTGCTAAGGATTAAATCATATGATTTTTATTGAGATCAAAGTTTATTTAAAGTCATCCATTATTTATATTTTATTTTAGATCTATTCTAAAGGTACGTGAGCACATTTCTCTAAAGTCAACATCAGGGATTGGAGCTGCTCAGGAAAAATATCACTTATCCATAGCATATTTTCTCCAAGAATCTACATCATGACTCTCCCTCTAATTGATACTTAGTAAAACTAATTAAATAAAGCTTTTCACTAAACTAGGCTTTGCAGATTCGATGAACAAAGCAACGTTGAAGAAGCAGGAGTTTGTCAATTCTAGCTTGTGGACATCTCCTTTTCCTTCAGAGGCTTCTTCTTAACCCTTACCCTCTTTTCTTTCATATCGCCCTTCTTAGCACTTCCTTTCTGTTATCTCACCCTTTTCAAAACGTGCTACTGTGAGGAGGTAAGGTTCAGCCTCCTTCAGCTCCGGCATCTTCATGCTGAGCCGGAGTGTGATGGAGGCAGCGCCACCCTGGGGTGAAATGAGAACTGACAGCTCTGCATCCTATTCCTAAAGTCAGGGCCTCTGACAGGCGCTTCTCAAATCTTCACATTTTGGAGGGCTGCTCTACCACGGCAAAGCTACCCTTTGTAACAACGCAGACATGCTGTGTGCTTGCCTTGTTCTGTTCCTGTCCCAGCTTAGAAAGGAAGGTTGGTGGTGGTGAGGAGGAAGAGGATGATCTAGTGATCACCCATTCCAAATCGCATCCGGTAGGTGCTTCCTACACCGCCATGAGTCAGCCACCGATCGGGGGCGCTGCCCCTGCCGCAGCCGCAGCTTCCGCCGCCGCCGCAGCCACAGAGGCTCGCCTGCACCCGGAGGGCAGCAGCCGAAAGCAGCAAAGAGCTCAATCGCCCGCTAGACCCAGGGACAGCTCTCTCCGACAGGCAGCCGCGGCCACCCGGACCCCGGTGGGCGCCGGCTCGAAGCTCAATTCCGTTCGGCAGCAACAACAGCAGCAGCAGCAGCAGCAGCAGCAGGGTAACAAGTCCGGGAGCCGCGCAGCGCTCGCGGCCGGAGCCCGCGGAGGCGGAGGCGGGGCGGAGAAGGCGGCGCCCCTGGCGCCCAAAGGGGCTGCCCCGGGAGCTGTCCAGTCCGCGCCTGGTGCTGAAGCGGCCCCCGCGGCGACCCTGGCCGCTGTGGGCGGCAGGAGGCCCGGGCCGCCGGACGAGCCGCCCCGGGAGTCAGAGTCAGTGCCCTCGAAAATCGGGGAACCCCCTCCGCTCGGGGAAGGAGGAGGAGGGGGCGGGGAAGGAGGAGGAGCCGGCGGCGGCTCCGGGGAAAGGGAGGGGGGCGCTCCGCAGCCGCCGCCGCCGCCCAGGGGCTGGCGAGGGAAAGGCGTCCGCGCGCAGCAGAGGGGCGGCAGCGGCGGGGAGGGGGCCTCCCCTTCGCCATCATCCTCTTCTGCGGGCAAAACCTCAGGCCCGGGGAGCAGAAACTCCGGGAGTGGCGTTGTGGGGAGCGGCGGGAGCTACTGGAAGGAAGGATGCCTGCAGTCTGAGCTCATCCAGTTTCATCTCAAGAAAGAGCGGGCGGCGGCGGCGGCGGCGGCCGCCGCGGCTCAGATGCACACCAAGAACGGCGGCGGCAGCAGCAGCCGCGGCTCCCCGGTCGCTGGCGGGCCAGCCATTTGCGAAGCCCTCGGCGTCCCTTCCGCCTCCCCAATGGCGGCCGCGGCGGAGGGCCCCCAGCAGAGCGCAGAGGGCAGCGCGAGCGGCGGCGGCGGCGGCATGCAGGCGGCGGCGCCCCCTTCGTCGCAGCCGCACCCGCAGCAGCTCCAGGAGCAGGAGGAAATGCAGGAGGAGATGGAGAAGCTGCGAGAGGAGAACGAGACTCTCAAGGTGAGGCGGGCAGGGAGGAGGGGAGAGGAGGCGAGTGGGGGAGGGGAGGTGTGGGCCCTAGAGGATTAGGGCGTGTCCCGAAGGGGGAGCAGCCGCTAACCTGGGAGACGCAGGGGGACGAGGAAGAGGGGGAGGAGGACAGGGGGTGGCATCACCTAGGCCTAGTTCGGATTGAAGCAGAGTCTGGTGTGAGTAGCGTCAGTTGTTCATTTAAAACAAATCTCGGCCTTCGTTTCTCCCACGGATCGTAGTTTGTTCCACTTTTTCCTTGGAAAGGGCTAGAGCAAGAGCAAGAGAAGGCCGAAAGTGGACCTGTTTTTCTAGTTTCTGCTCCTTCATCCATCCCCTTGTCACTCCTGCCTCGTGGACAGGGGCAGTAAAGCTGAGAATGTGGAGTTGGGAATGGGGTGTACAAGGTGTCTGTCCGAGGGGCTGGAGGCGAGGCTGATTTTGACCTGCGGCCTGTCACCGCCCCAGAACGAGATCCATGAGCTGAGAACAGAGATGGACGAGATGAGGGACACTTTCTTCGAGGAGGATGCCTGTCAACTGCAGGAAATGCGCCATGAGTTGGAGAGAGCCAACAAAAACTGCCGGATCCTGCAGTACCGCCTCCGCAAAGCCGAGCGCAAAAGGCTCCGCTACGCGCAGACAGGGGAAATCGACGGGGAGCTGTTGCGCAGCCTGGAGCAGGACCTCAAGGTCTGCGGTGCTGGGGCTCTGGGGGGCGCGGCAGGGGCGGTGGGTGGGCACTTTGTGCGGGCTTCTTTGCGCACTGCCTTCTTCAGTGGCGATTGGGCAAGGAGCTTTAGCAGTGCTGACCGCGAAGTATCAGGGTTGTGGAAGGGGAGGAACTGCGGAGGGGCCTAAAGAGTGAATGTGAAGGGCTTGGCTGAGGAGGACCCCGGTGGACTCTCCCGGGAGCATCAGTGGCTCTTCCAGAGGTGGTGGGAAGAGGGCGCCTCCCTCCTAGGATGAAGCAGGTGCTTGGCAGAGCATAGGCTCTGGCCTTGTCCTTGATCTTGATCTGGGATCCAGGGTCTGTCTTTCCAGAGAACACTGGGTGGAATCAGACGCTGGAGATCAAGCTCTCCAGAGGAGCTGTGTCTTTGAATTGGAGCAACACTGGGAAGATATCAGTTAAGATTTCTTCCTACAATTCCCTTCCTGCCCGCCTCCTCAGCCTTCTTGTAGGGCTCTTTCCTTCCTGTATGTAGCACATGAAACCACTGGCCAAGTTGTGGTCCATTTGGAGAAGTAAAGGAGGGTGAAGTAAATGTAAGAATTCATTTTTAAAGAAAAGTTGCGCTTTCAGTGCCTGTCCCAGTGGATAAATCTCATCCTGAAAATACATTTTTTAAGAAAAGTGTGGATCGGTTTGTAGGCAGAGTCATTGTCAATGGAAGACAGATGTTAAGTTCATGGCCTTAGGCTATATATATATATATATAATATATATATTTTTTAAAAGTTTTATATTTAGTTGAAAGGAGGAATTACAGGGAGGAGGAGGGAAGATAGATCTCCAATCCATTGATTCACTCCCTAAATGCAGGCAACAACCAGGACATTGGTCAGGCTGAAGCCAGTAGCCAGGAACACCATTTGAGTCTCCCACAATGTTGTAAGGTATCAACTAATTGAGCCATCATCTGCTGCCTTCCAAATACCTTAGCCTGACCCTGGATCAGAAACAGAGGCAGACTCAATCCCGAGCGCTCTAGTATTGGATGAGGGGTTCCCAAGTGGCAATTTAACCCTCTGTACCACAATGCTCATCTCAATTAATATAATTTTAGCTGTATTAACTTGTCAATATAGAAATCAAGTATAATTGTCCTATGTTAATTTTAAAGAGAGCTCTAAGTTAACATTTCGTGAAAGTCATTGTATTACTTTATCACTTTTCCTAATATTTGTTGAGCACACACTATGCAACAGGTGCCGTAGCAAGCATTATCCACCTTTCTTCCAATCTATATTTCCAAGATAATCTCAAAACATAGGTCATTAAAAAAATTAGTTCCCAGAACTAAAATGTTTTCTAAAATTAAACATCTGGAATTCTAGTTACAAATCCATGCCCAAATCCAAGCTCATCCCCACTTGTGGCAATTTTTGTTTCCCAGTTTTTGACCTAAGTGGTAAGAGAAGCATCTACTTCATAGTTTTGTTGTAGAATTAGGAGAAATATGTATGATTTCTCTGCAATGCTAAAATGCAATTGAATATTTGTTACCATATTAGAATGAGTAAGTTATGAGAGCAAAGTCTAGAGTCAGAGTGCCTACCTACTTTTTGTCTATGTGACCTTGAGCATATTGCCTCACTTCTCTGACATCAGTCTCTTCATATACAAAAAGGTAATAATAGTAACTAAATCACAGGGATGTGGTGAGGGTTTGTTGATAAAAGTGAATGGCTTTTATGTATTGTGTTTGGAATTGCTTGGCATATTCTAAGTATTAAATTAAATATTTACAAAAAGTTCATGGAAAATGCATATTATTAAAAACTGAAATGCATTTCTAGGTTCTCTTTGCATCAAAATAAACTTGTAATTCAACTTTCTGAGAAGTCTTTGAAGTACCCTCTCACATGAATTGACTCTTACTACTCTCAATATGAATGAAATTTTAGTTCAATCATTATACCTTCTTTAATTCTATTTTATTGTTACCCACATTTCCATTTAGGTTGCAAAGGACGTATCTGTCCGACTTCACCATGAATTGGAAAATGTAGAAGAAAAGAGAACAACAACAGAAGATGAAAATGAGAAACTGAGGCAACAGCTCATAGAAGTTGAAATTGCAAAGCAAGCTTTACAGAATGAACTGGAAAAAATGAAAGAGGTTAGTAATTTTTTAAAACTTTTATTTAATGAATATAAATTTCCAAAGTACAGCTTATGGGTTATAATGGCTTCCCCCCCATAACTTCCCTCCCACCCACAACCCTCCCCTTTCCCTCTCCCTCTCCCCTTCCATTCACATCAAGATTCATTTTCAATTCTCTTTATATACAGAAGATCAGTTTAGTATATATTAAGTAAAGATTACAACAGTTTGCCCCCATATAGCAACACAAAGTGAAAAAATACTGTTGGAGTACTAGTTATAGCATTAAATAACAGTGTACGGCACATTAAAGACAGAGATCCTACATGATATTTTTTAAAAATTGATTAATTTTGTATGCAATTTCCAATTTAACACCAGGTTTTTTTTTTTTATTTTCAATTATCTTTATATACAGAAGATCGATTCAGTATATGCCAAGTAAAGATTTCATCAGTTTGCACCCAAACAGACACACAAAGTGTAAAAATACTGTTTCAGTACTAGTTATAGCATCACTTCACATTGGACAACACATTAAGGACAGATCCCACATGAGACGAAAGTACACAGTGACTCCTGTTGTTGATTTAACAATTTGACACTCTTGTTTATGGCGTCAGTAATCTCCCTAGGCTCTAGTCATGAGTTGCCAAGGCTATGGAAGCCTTTAGGGTTCGCCAACTTTGCTCTTATTCCGACAGGGTCATAGTCAAAGTGGAAGTTCTCTCCTCCCTTCAGAGAAAAGTAGAAAGAGGTTAGTAATTGATTATCTCATGGTGTACTATGTGTTTTGGCTCTTTAGAAAACAACTCCAAGGACTAATGTGACTGTTAAAATAATTTTAACTTTCACAATTATAGGAAATCCTGTTTTTCTCACCCAATCTACCAGAAAATGTATAGTTTCATATTTTTTTTTTGACAGGCAGAAAGGACAGTGAGAGAGGTGAGAGACAGAGAGAAAGGTCTTCCTTTTGCCGTTGGTTCACCCTCCAATGGCCGCTGTGACCGGCGCGCTGCGGCCGGCGCACTGCGCTGATCCAATGACAGGAGCCAGGTGCTTCTCCTGGTCTCCCATGCGGGTGCAGGGCCCAAGCACTTGGGCCATCCTCCACTGCACTCCCGGGCCACAGCAGAGAGCTGGACAGGAAGAGGGGCAACCGGGACAGAATCCGGAGCCCTGACCGGGACTAGAACCCATTGTGCCAGCGCCGCAAGGCAGAGGATTAGCCTGTTGAGCCACAGCGCCGGCCCCAGAAAATGTATAATTTCATATTAATAAATGAGTAGCAGCAGAATAATTCTGGCCTGACCCTGCTTCTAGCTTGACATATATGAGGTGTGACTGGTGTTTCATCCTTGTGTCATTTAAATGTATGTTAATTAAACCAGTTACACATCATACCCAAAGACTGTTAAGAATATGAAGGAATGAGTCTTAGTTAACTGAGGTGAAGAGCTAGCTTTGTAAGATCACTGCTGAATTCATAGAACCTTAAACTTCTAGAGGGGCAAAGACTATATGGGCTGTTTAATCAATTCCAATTATTGCTTGAATTCTTTTTAAGGAAGTCCCCCACATGGTCAAATGCTTAGCATCTCACTGGTGACTAACCCTGTAGATCTTCCACTGCAGACAATTCCATCACATTATAGTGCTGGTTAAAGGTATCCTTTGTTTTGAGTTGAAATTCAGTTAATTGTCATTTAACCAGTTCATCTTTGTTGTACCCTTTAGGGTAAAGAATCAAAGTTCTCTTTCATGTTGGTGACTTGAAGATTCCCACCGTATTTACCCTGAGTCTCCTCAAAGAACAGTCAGGATCAAAGGAAATAATTGCCAAAGAAAAGAAACAGAAAGAATCTATCCAAAATTAATTAGCAGCATGATAAATAGCAATTAAACTTGAATTCAAAGTAGTATTTTTCTTTGAAAATTCCCTGCATGTGTACACTGCTGCTTGTAGAAGCTAATATTGAGAATCAGCAAATGCTCAAATTCATCTTCTGACTAATTTCACCAGCTTGGATATGCAGAATTCTAAAGAAAATACTAATCTTTCCACAGGAAAACTGAGTTATGAGCCTCCTGTAATTACTGAGTTTATCTCAAAATGCTACAAAAATGTAACTGCCATAATAACAGTGAAATCTATAGTCTGAGAATATGTTAGTGTAAGGACTTTGTAGAGTATACTTTCAGTTGAATAAATTAGTTTTTGTAATATTGGTTCTACTTATTTCATTAACCTGACTTTAAACAGTTTTTAACATGACATACAGGAAAAATCATTTTATTATTTAATTCTCAGCTATTAGCTAAGAGTGGCTTTGCTCTACAGTAGAAACACATAACACTGGGAGCCATATTATTTATCTTCACCAATAGCTAAGTGACCTTAAAAAGCCTCTAACATCTACTTGCCTCCATGTATTTCACAATTTGTATTGTGAAGATTGATTTAGGTGATTCTCAATTTCTCCTGCCATGATGTAAGACTATTATGAAATCTGTGATATTACCATTTAAAGAGCAGCATATATTTTTCCCATATAATTAAGAGATCAAATATGAAATTAATATAGAAATGTGTTTTCAATAATAATGCACAGTTGAAGAGTGCCAAAAGTTGAACAGTTCATTTCCACAGGGAAAAAATTAAGTAGGTGGTTGTATTTGTTACTACTGTAACAAAGTCTCAAAGCCTTGGTGACTTAACAACCATTTCTTTCCTTATAGTACCAGAGACTAAATTTCCAAAATCAAGGGGTTCACAGGTTTGGCTTCTTCTGAGGGCTGTGAGGGAAAGATCTGTTCCAGGCCTCTCTCCTTGGCTTGGATATGACCAAGATGGCTGTCTTCATGATCACATGATGTTCTCCCTGTACTAGCTGTTTTCCTCCTTAAACAAACACCAGTCATATTCAATTAGGGACCATTCTAATGACTTGAATTGGATTACGTCTATAAAGATGCTACGAATAAAATCACATTCTGATGTCTTGGGGGTTAGGACTCCAACATGGGAATTAGGTGGGGACAGTTTGGGAGAACAGAGAAGGACATGATTTAAATCACAGTATTAGCCATTTAATACTTACAGGCATGCAGAAAGTTAACCGTCAGTCTCATTAGGCTCCATTCCCTGTTCATACATTACTCTTATACAATTGGAAACATTCAAATAAAAACAAGTTTCAATTGATTATCAGAGAAAAAAGAAAAATATCTTACAATTTGGTGTCATGTGACTGTTTTCTATGTATATATCTGGAAAGCTGTATTTAAGAGCTTTCTGATTTTCATGCTATTTCCAGGAAAAGTGAAATGCTTATAGACCATCTATAAGCCAGTTAGATGGTACCCTCCCATCTTAAAATAAAAGTCAAAATAATCTGGCTTCCTAGTGGAAAGACTGGGATTTGGAAATGTTCCCAGGAGAATCACTGAAAAGATACATTTCATTGACTCTGGTTCCCATACAGGTCCTTGTGACTATTTCCTCCCGCAGGGCTCTTACTCTGGATTGGAAAGCTGTAGCAGCACCCAACAGTGTAGGTATATGTGTTCTTACCAAACAGGCAAATCTCATTCTCCTCGGAGTTATAAAAGCCAAACTCCAATCCCTGAGAAAGAAATACAACAATAAAATTATGAGGGATTTGGAAGCATTTATGTAGGACATCAGATTTCGAAATAGCCTTTTATTATTAAAAATAGCCATAATAGTTTGAGAAGATGGTGGGGGAAGGGGAGAGAAATAGAAATAGAATAGAAAATAAAGATTTGAGGAATATGAAATGTAATAAAGGAAAAATGAAAAAATATTCTATCAGAAGTCTTCCATAATCATCCATTTGAGGTTGACTTCCATAGTGTTAAATAAAAAAAAAAGGGTCAAAAATAGTTAACAATTTAAAGATATGTTTAGAAGTAGAAAATGTTTATTCAAGTAAGAATTTTTTAATGGCCCGCGCCCTGGCTCACTAGGCTAATCCTCCGCCTTGCGGCGCCGGCATACCGGGTTCTAGTCCCGGTCGGGGCACCGATCCTGTCCCGGTTGCCCCTCTTCCAGGCCAGCTCTCTGCTGTGGCCAGGGAGTGCAGTGGAGGATGGCCCAAGTGCTTGGGCCCTGCACCCCATGGGAGACCAGGAGAAGCACCTGGCTCCTGCCATCGGATCAGCACGGTGCGCCGGTTGCAGCGCGCCAACCACGGTGGCCATTGGAGGGTGAACCAACGGTAAAAGGAAGACCTTTCTCTCTGTCTCTCTCTCACTGTCCACTCTGCCTGTAAAAAAAAAAAGAAAAGAAAAAAAAGAATTTTTTAATGGTAGTTTTGTTACCCTCCAAGAAGATTAATGTTAAAATGTAACTGCAATAATAACTGTCTTACTTTGTGGATAAGGTCTCTGAACTTGCCCTTGGATAACTTGGAATAGCTTCAGTTACCCATCTGCTTCTTTGGTTGTAAAATAAAAACATATTGAAGTCAATGGTGAGTGTTGACCATATGGGCTATCATCCCTTTTTGTCATTCTACAAGTTGAGAAAAATAGAATCAAGCCAAGTTCTCCATAATGAGTAAAACACTCTAGTTATGGAGTAAAGCCATAAACTGCTACATATAATATGCTAGAGAGAAGCAACCCTCCAATTTCAAAATTTGAATTCCTTATTTGGAGTCATATAGATGTTAAATAGTACCATAGAGACCAATGGAGCATCTGCCAGAGTTTGGAACCATTTACTAAGGATTTAACTAGCTTCGCGGGTATTGACCAATGGCTCTCAGGGCTAGTGATTGCACAGTCTTATGCACTTGCTCACATCCATCTGCTTATCTTCTCCCCCTGAGAGGATAGAGTAGGCACCTGGGAGTAAGAAGAATTGAGTCGAGGCAGGATGGAGGTAATTAGATGAGTTTACTGGAACTCATTACTTGTATTGAAATGGCTGATATTCTGCCAGTTGCAAACAACAGGGACTTCTCAGAATGCTGCCTTCGAATTTTAATAGCATTCTCATCCCAATTATAAAACATTGATCGTGGCTAACAGTATGCTTTCTTGCTGTAGAAAAATGTCTTTACCTTTAAGTAACCTGGGGAAAATGGTCTATGATTCTGCATCACAAATGAGACAAGGTTTTTATAAACCTTATATTATGGGAACAACTGGCTCTTTGAAAGCCAGGATAGATTTATGCACAGGTAGTATAAAGTTAGGTTATGAAGAACATTCAATACCACCCATTCTCTGTGAAGGATGAGGTTTTGCTCCAGTTAAATTGAGGGTCACTGCCTTTCATGGAGTTCTGCTACTGGAGAAGAGAACTCTTAATTTCAAAGCTTCAAAGCTCCCTGAGCTCTTCAGGAAGGAGGGAACTTCTCATTAGTTTTTAAGGTCTGGTGCTTGGAGAAGCATTTATGACAGACATTTGAGCAAAGAAATCACCAACAGAGGACCGATGTGAAGCTAGAGTGAGATGATGATGAGAATTGTTTACCAGAAGTTTTTTTCATTTCAGAATCTCCTATATTATTTTTGTTATCTTATCCCTCACTCTTACACAAGAGTCTCAAAAGAAAATACTCCTAATTTTGTTGTACCAATCTTAGTCTTAGAGGGCTCCTGACTGACCTGATGCAATAGTACTGTCTATTCTGGGACTTTTACTTGTTGTGCACTTTGTTGTATGGCCTATCTATGACGATGAACTTCCATTCTAGAATACAAGAGTAATTAGTAGTATAAATTTTGACATTTTGGGATTTTTTTGTTTTCTTTTCTAAAATATGGGTATCCGTATATCCAGATTCTCTTTACAGATAGAACAGTTTAATAGACAAATTCCTGCCCTACATGCATACAATTACCTATTTATTTTCTTATATAAAGGAATGACTTTATTTTGCTAGAAAATGTTTGTCTCAAATATGATGTGTGAAGAAATGCTAAATGATCATCCAGTGAAGTAGCCACTCAAAAAGTTTTATTCAGGATGCAAACATTTTCCCCTGGTTCTGTTAGTGTACTTAAAATTTGAAAATAGGACAGTAGTACTTGATATTTTTAAATGGAATGACCATAAACATTCTTTAATGCATCAATTAAACACTATTAGTTTAGTCATCCTTTTTCAGAGAAAGTAGTCTTTTGAATCACACAGACAGGAATAAAAGTCTAGGATGAGTGTGCTAGATAAGCATGATAAAGCTTGTCTTCCAGGAAGTCACCATGTGCTGTGAAGACATTTTTATAGATCTGTTTATTTAGGAATTATAAGCTCTATTGGACTTTTAAATGAAATCACATATGCATTTGCATGCATTCTGAAGTGATTCCTAAGATCCAGTCTTGGCTTTGGGATTTCTTTATGCAGATGCCAAAACCCTAGCAGAAACAAAGCAAGATACTGGTTGCTTATTTTATGAATTATATTGGAATTTTATGACAAGCTTCAAATTTCTGAATATTTACATAAAATACAGGTCAGTATTGCATACCCCCAACTTAAATGATCAATCTCAGTTTCTTTCTTGGCAAAAATTTTGAAAAAAATTTTAAAGCACTGAACAACTAGAGATTTTACCTGATTGTGCATCTCCTGTTGAGTACATTTCTAGTTCCCACAGAAAATATCTATTGATTTTGATGTTTGCAGGGTTATGGGATTCATAGAAATTTTTGAATACATATGTGTTACATTTTCTAATAAACTATATTCCTGGGAGCTAAGTCTCCAACCCTGGACTCTAGTTAGAAGCCAGTTTAACATGGCCTAAGGACTGGTTCTTGGCTAAATGTCAGTGACCCACTCCTGAGATATCAGCAATTTACCTTTGTTGAATGTAAGTATGTTACTCATAGTTACTGAAGTATTGTTTACTTCCCTGACTTCTGTATACAACCTTAAAAAACAATTTAAAAAGAATCATAGTAAAGAATAATGAATTAGCAAGTTAAAAATTTGGCAAAATAAAAATTTTAGGAAGATGAAGGAAAACTAGATCTGAGGACTATACATTGTTATAAAAAAGCTCTGAGTTTATAGCACTTGAGGCAAGAAGTGAAATAGTGAAAGAAATTCTTTCCTAGCTATGATCAAATATGGAGGCAACACTGAGTTTCTCCTGTGGCCTCTGGAGTAGCCATGAAAAATATCAGTTGTAATACAGAAGATTTTGACAACTATAGCATTTACATGGAAAATAATATGGATGAAAGAGACTTCCAAACAATTGTCAGTTTTCATCTATATACTCAATTAGGAATTGAAATACTTTTAATGCCATATTAGATGCTGAACCAATGGGGAATGTGCAATCTTTTCAATCTTTTTTTAAAAAAACTATTTATTTATTTATTATTTGAAAGGCAGAGTTACAGAGAAGGAGAGGCAGAGAGAGATACAGAAGTCTTCCATCCACTGGTTTACTCCCCAAAAGGCTGCAATGGCCAGAGCTGGGCTGATCCAAAGTCAGGAACCAGGAGCTTCCTCCAGATTTCCCAAGTGGATACAGGGGCCCAAGGACTTAGACCATCTTCACTGCTTTCCCAGGCCATAGCAGAGAGTTGGATTGGAAGTAGAGCAGCCAGGACTTGAACCAGCGCCCATATGGAATGCTGGCACTGCAGGCACACTATACCACAGTGCCAGCCACAAGCACCACTATACCACAGTTGCAGCCCAAGGAATTGAAATTTTAGAGGAAATAAAATAGTCATTTTTGCCATTAACCCTGTATTATAGTGTGACTTATTAGAAAGGGTATATGTCATGAGGTCTGGAAACTGGCTTTGAGGCTTTGCCTGTCATTCCCTGTGACCTTGAGCAAACAACTTGAAATGTTTAGTCCTCACTTTCTTTATTTGTAAATGCACAGATTAAATTGAATGCTCTCAAAGATCTCTATAAAAACTTCTTCTTCTACTTTTTTAGTAGTTCTCTATTAGTTCTCCCTGAAAGTTTCATAGTCAGGTATGATACTCAGTTTCATTAATTACTATAATTATTTTTTTGTATATTCAATTAACAGGTATTTATGGACTATCACTTACTACATGTTACTAATGTGGCCAGATAGGTACTACAGAGAATATAAAGATATAGATGGCAGAGCATTGCAGGAAACTCTAAGTTTGCACTGTATGATAAGCCCTTCTGAAGGAATTTTAACACAGAGAATAACACTTGCGGTAATCTCTCTCATTGTTGCTTCTCAACATTCAGAGTCTGGTTAGGATATGTAAAAATCAGAACTGAAAACCTGATATATAAGGCTGAGGACATGTGGAGCTTTACTAATGATCTAAGCTTTGCTTTTTGATGTAGCCTTAGCTGGCCACAAAGACTGGTAACCAAAGAATTCACCATTTTTCCCAGCAAGGAAACCAGTGTGTTGAGTGGTGGCTCCTGGACATTCTAGTTTGTGCAGAAACCTTCCGAGATTTCTGGGGTGAAATCTGTCATGCTTTCCTGCCCCCTAGAAGGCTCTCACTGCAGAGGGTGTATGTATGTAGCACATGAAGTAAAGAGAGCATTTTTCCTCAGATAAACTTGCAAACATTTGTGGTTTGCTGCTATTGAAATTTATTTTGATTCTCCTATGACTTCTCTGATGTTTTCTAAAGTCCCAAGTCCACATTTCCAAGAGTGTGATAGAAATCCCTTTGTGGTTACTTGGCCTTTGAATGTTTGGCAGACTTTAACCTCATGTAGAAATGCCCTCATTAAACAACCTCACTCCCTTCCTTGAAGGACTTTGAGGGGGTGGCTGTGACTTAGGCAGTCCCTGTGGTACTTTTAGGCTTTGAGGCAGGAATTAATGATACCATTTTCTTCCTCTCCTCTCTGTCATTGGCACTCTAGGCGGTGTGAGAAGATTCTGGTCCCTTAGTAGTAACAGAAAATATCATCTCACCTCTGTCTTAACCTTTTATATAACACTAAAAAACTATAAACTCTGATGTGACTTTAATGTAGCAAATATTTATTAAACATAGATGGAGGATCTTCAAACTGTTCATTTAAATTAGAATTAAAAGTATGTTTATTTTGATATAAGGCTTTTTGAAATCTATATATACCTTTTTTGTAACACAGTTCCATGAACTTTTAAGATTTCCACCTTTATAACGGACAATAGATATGTCATTATGGGGGCCAGTCTCTACGTTCAAGTTAATTGTTTTCTGATGAAAAAAAACAGCCTTATACAGGTGGTACATTTACAGAAGCTACACATATGCATTGTTGTATCATGTACTTGGATGTCCATTATCTCAGGAAGTCCTCACAAGACCAATAGACTGTAATGTCAGTTGAGGCATGACCCATACCTGGTTTGGTCATTGAAACACTCAGTATCCAATGCAGTGCTCAGCGTGTAGGCAATTAGATCATATTCTTCTGGAATATAATAATAACTGCTATTTCTTACATAATTCATATGCGTTTTTTCTGGCACTAGGTTATAAACTCTTTAAGAGTCAAGACTGAGTCTTTTATTTGTCATTGTATACACAAAAACCAGAAGAGAACTGGACACCAATTTGGTCACAATAAGGCATTTTTAATAGAGAATGAATGATAACTAAACTAGGCATTTCAGATCTTATTTTCAAAGAGGAAAAAAAATTGACTGAGAACCAGGTTCTTTCCATGACACTTAGTGTGATACAAACAAAATAAGGGAACACATGGGTAACTCCAGCACTACCACACTTCCAGAAGTGGAGGCCTCTTGAGACTCTTGGTACCTTGTAGAAACTTCCAGGCCTCTATTTTCTTCTCTCAAATCCCAGTGACCCCAAGTATTTACTGAGATAAGGTTCTATAGGATTCTGGGGAAAGTGAAGGAAGACAGAAACTCAGGAACAAGAGGATAAGTCTGAAACCATGGACATCAGCTCTGCACTTGTGCTTTATGTGCATTAGTGAAAAAGTGAGAAATGCAGGAATAGGAAATAAGAGAAGACTTCAGATCCTGCCCTCCCAAATATTATCCAACTGAATTTGCTTTATATTTTCAATTTTGGAGACAACTGACTTAACAGTTAATTTGGCTGGAAAAAGAAAATTACTCCAGAGTTGCAGGTGCTTTAATAGCCCACAGCGATGAGTTCTGATTATTATGTGTGTCACTGTACTAGATCCTTTATGTATAATTAAATTGTTAATAGCTTCATCCTGGAGATAAAGAGTCCAAGACTCAAAGAATAATCAGACCTAGTCCACAGACTAGTCTATTTATCTCCAAATACATGGCTTCCACTAGCCAAATCTGCAGGGAACAGTAGCTCAGGCTATCCCTCTGTGGCCACTTCTATGTTCTTCTGACCCACAGAAGACCTGCCGTTCTTAGGGACTAAAATTCCTAGAATCTCCAGGTGCTGTTTCCTCTGAGATCTGCTAGGGAATTTGCTCTAAGCATCACTGAGAGAAGACTTACAAGTTGTCCAAAGGGAAGAATCTATTTTATTTCACTGAAAGGGAAATCTTTGGAGAAAAAAATTAGAAACATAGACTCAGGAAAAAAAATTTCAGATCTGTTGATTCTTCCTTTTTTTTTTTTTTTTTTCACAAACATAAGAGCTGTGCTATTTCTGAAGTCACTTAACAACTGACTTTGAATTTAATCACTTCTTAAAGGAAAATAAATATTTTCCTTATCTATTCTACTCACAAGGAGCACATGAGATAATATATGAGAAAAGGCGGTGTGAACTGCAAAGTACTTTATCTGATGTTGTTAATATGAATATTATCACATAGCTCTAGGTTAGCTGATTGAGACTTAACTGTTAGAAGGAATTTTTAAGTACATGAGACTGAAATTTTAGATTTGTCTAGGACACCTGTTATGCTTTTGCTTTCTCTTGTCTCATGAATGCTACTTCTAAAGCTCCCCTTTATATCTTACTTCAATATAAAGGCATTCTAATGTCTGGCACTATCCTAGACTCTCTTTGAGTGGGCTTTTCCTTAGTCTTTATTGCTTTCCCACTTATTAGAGCACATTTGCAGATGTACTGTTGGATGTGCAGTCTGGCTACGCTGTCTACCACTGCATTTATCTACAGAGCTGACTATGCAGATTTGTCTGATTAAATATCTCTTTCCCACCTTGCAGCTCTATTAGTATTCTTCCTAAGGAGATGCACTTTAGCAGAGAGCGGAACTCTGTTCTTTGCTTTGTTACTTATGTTGACTCCACAGCTAACTTCAATGCTCTCTGAATTTAAGAGCATATTTCTACATGATTCAAACAACACACGCACATACACACACACACCCACATACTGTTTTATATATATGAGACTTTATAGATACATAAAGACTATCATTAAATGCTTGAGCAAGAGCTTTTAACAGCTGTATATGCTGTCATCTTTCTTAAATTAGAATTAACTGAGTTCCTTTGTTTTCCAGTATTTGTATTACTTTTGAATAAACATAAGAAGTGACTTCTGCTGTATAGAAAGTATTTTCCAAATTGAAAATTCAGTTATATCTTGAAGACGCTAGACTTGATAGCATTTTAATGGAAATACAATTATTTATTTGATACTTCCATTATAATTCTATTTTTACTTTTCAGGGTCAGTTAAGCTGATCCTTATCCAGATGGTAAATGACATTTGAAGATGTCATTTAGCTTCTCTCCTGACATTTTACACTTTTATACTTATGTATTTCACTTAATGGGGCCATTTATATTCAGCATGATTGAACTCAAAAGTGCTTAAAATTAAAAGCTAGGCCAGCATCACAGCTCAATAGGCTAATCCTCTGCCTTGCAGCGCCGACACACCGGGTTCTAGTCCCGGTTGGGGCGCCAGATTCTGTCCCGGTTGCCCCTCTTCCAGACCAGCTCTCTGCTATGGCCAGGGAGTGCAGTGGAGGATGGCCCAAGTGCTTGGGCCCTGCACCCCATGGGAGACCAGGAGAAGCACCTGGCTCCTGTCATCGGATCAGCGCGGTGCACCGCCAAAGCACGCCGGCCACGGTGGCCATTGGAGGGTGAACCAACGGCAAAGGAAGACCTTTCTCTCTGTCTCTCTCTCTCTCACTATCCACTCTGCCTGTCAAAAAAAAAAAAAAAAAAAAAAAAGAAAGAAAAAAATTAAAAGTTAAAAGTATTCTATAGTCATCTCCTGGCTAGCTTACTTATTTCCAATTTGTCTAGCCAATTAATCATAGAGGCAATAAAATTTACAATATTTTTTTTCTTTACAAATTTATAATTTCTTATTACATTGACCAAGAATCTTAGATAATAGTTGAAACAGTTATGTAACACAATTGCTTATTGTAGTTAGGAATATAATAAGCAGCTAATATATTGGTGTGTAGTGGTATCCACTGCTTCTTTGCATTTAAGGAAAGAAAAATTTTCATAGACTTTATCAAGCGACTCCATCTGGGTGTATTTAGGACTATCTGTATATGGAAAGTATAAAAGATCACATATAATTGGTGGATTCATTTATGTAGAGATAAGGCTAGATTTAAATTAGAATAATTATGTCTGAAATGGTTCTGAAAGTAGGAACCCTGTTAACTAGTATTAGCCTTAAATTTGTGTTTTTGTAATGCATGTGTGATTGTCACATTTTCCAATTAGCAATATCAAAAGTGAAACAAGAGATTAAATTTTTTTTAGTTAGGTCAAATCCTCAGGTAACAATATGGCCTTTCTTCATTTAATATAATAATTTGTACTAATACACTAAGATTGCTACTATTAAAGCATTTGATGTTATATAGTTTCAATTTTAAAGCTCTTTTATTTTCACATGCAATTGTACAGTCATTTAAAGAATTATATATATAATATATAGTATAAGTATGTTATATATAATATGTATAATATAAATATGGAAACAATTTCAATACTTGCTGTTAAATATTTTAAGCCACAATTTCTGGATTTTTAGACTTTGATTTTAAATAATTTTAAGCTGACTAGATAAAGCTCTTCACTTTATTTTTCAAGATAAGCTTGTAGATGTTATATTTTATGAGCCTTTACATTTTTGAAAATAGTCTTTGTTGATTTCACACAAGAATGGCCCAGTGAAATCAATGAGTCAGAATTTTTGCTCTCACATTATATATTCTGTTCCATTAGCTCTGGCACATGTTTTGTACTAGAGAAGTGTGAGATCAGTCTGACTTTGATTCTTTTGTAGGTCAAATAATTTTCTCTTATACATATTTATGGATATTTTTCTTTTCCCTTTTTATCAAATAGGAGTATTCCAGTGGGAAACAGAATTCAGCCACGATAGTTCAAGTGAAGAGGGTTTCCTCCCAATAGTGTGGGCAGGATGATGTGAACAAACTAGGGCTGGTATGGCAATCAAAGAAGACTAGTAAAATTTGGAAACCTCATCACCACTAGTCATGAAGAAATAGCTGAAGAAATAGTGCTACGGAGGCCAGTGAGGACTGTAACTGTGGAAAAGGACCCATCCAGTGTCATCTATTGCCTGGAAGGGAATTAGCTATTGTCTAAGATGTGGTGTTGAAAAAAACATTCTTGCCAGTGCCTTCTCTTGGTCAAACCCAGTGAGGAATTGGCTGGTGAGGAGGGACCTCTCTAAAGTAGTATGCAAGAGGTCAGCTTCCCGCAGCACAAAGCAAGGCAGAGAAAGGTTAAGAATGGAGCAGGGTGGCTAAAGGAGAATGACCAGTTCAGCAATAACTCCTGGACATATTCAGGTGATGATTGGTGTTTATAGTATGTTCAGAACAAGTAAATCATTTAAACTGAAAATTAACATTTATTTATTATCACAGGAAAGGTTTCTTACATTACAGACTTGATAATCACACATGCTTTATTTTTCTTCTTAGCATTTTGTACACTTGTATTCCTTACCACTACAGGCTCAGTATCCCTCACCCAAAATGCTTCTTACCAATGTGTTTCCGATTTTGTATTTTGGAATATTTGCATGTACATAAAGAGATAGCATGGAGATGGGACTCAGTTCTAAACACAAAATTCTTTTATGCTTGATGGATACCTTATACACATAGCCTGAAGGTAATACTTTTAAGACGTCTGTGTTTTGATTGTCATCTGTCACATGAAGTCAAATGTGAAATTTTCCACTTGTGGCATCATGTAGGTGGATTTTGGAACTTGTCAGATTTCAGGTTTTCTAATTAGGGATGTTCAGCCTGTATCTTCTTATCTTTTTATTTTTTTGTCCTTCTGTATCCTTGGACAATTTCTAAGTTTATTCTCAATATCACTGAATCAAGTTTCTGTTAGTTGTTTCATGTTAATTGTGCTTCTTAAAGACAAAAATGCAAGGTGTAACTATTGCACTAATTCTTAGAGTTCCTTGAGCGTTTTCTCATTCCCAACAGTTCCTTACTCTTCAAAGCTTGTTATGATCTTCTTGTTCAAAGAGGCCATCTTTATTATCAGATTTTTTTAAGATTTATTTATTTATGTGAAAGGCAGAGAGAGGTAGAGGTAGAGAAAGAGATCTTCTGTCTACTAGGTCACTCCCCACATTGGCGCAACAGACAGGACTGGACCAGGCAGAAGCCAGGAACTGCATCTGGGTCTACTGTGGGTGGCAGGGGACCAAACACTTGGGCCATCCTCTAAGCTTTCCCAAGCACATTAGCAAGGGGTTGGATCAAAAGTGGAACAGCCAGGATTTGAACAAGCATCCATAAAGGATGCTGACATCACAGGCAATGACTCAGCTCATTGTGCCACAACACCAGCCCCCATATTATCTTATTAAGAACATAGTATTTTTTAACGTTACATGCTGTTTTTCATAATAAATAGTTTTCTAGGATTTTTTTTTTTGCTTTATTCTTGTTCTTTATTAGGTTTGTTTGATTAGCCTAATGAATTTATTTTAGCAGCTTTATTTTGGTATAATTCACATATTACTAACTCACTTAAGTGTAGAATTTAGCAGTTTTTAAGCAAACATACAGGATTGTGCAACCATTACCATTAACCCAATTTTAGAACATTGCTATAACTCCATGCAGATCCTTTATGTAACCCCAGTCAGCCATTAATCTATTTTCTGACTCTATAGCTTTGTATTTTCTGAATGTTTAAATATTTTCAGTCATAAGGTATCTATCTTATCTTTTGTATCTAGCTTACTTCATCTAAACCAGTATTTATGAGGTTCCCTGTAGCATATATCAGTTCCTCATTTCTTTTTATTTATAAATCATATCCATTTGCATTTATGTACCACATTAATCCTTTAATCAGTTGATAAGTGCTGGGCATTTTCTAATTTGACATGTAATGTTGCTATGAACAACTAAACACACGTTTTTTTGTGAGTATATGTCTTCATTTTTCTTGGGCAAATGCCTAAAAGTAGAATTTCAGCGTCAGATGGTAAGTTTCTCTTTAACTTTTTAAAGACATTGCCATGGTTGGTGCCGTGGCTCAACAGGCTAATCCTCCGCCTTGCGGCGCCAGCACACCGGGTTCTAGTCCCGGTCGGGGTGCCGGATTCTGTCCCGGTTGCCCCTCTTCCAGGCCAGCTCTCTGCTATGGCCCGGGAGTGCAGTGGAGGATGGCCCAAGTGCTTGGGCCCTGCACCTCATGGGAGACCAGGAGAAGCACCTGGCTCCTGGCTTCAGATCAGGTGTGCCAGCCGCAGTGGCCATTGGAGGGTGAACCAACGGCAAAGGAAGACCTTTCTCTCTATCTCTCTCTCTCTCACTATCCACTCAGCCTGTCAAAAAAAAAAAAAAAAAAAAAAGACATTGCCATGTATTTTCTAGGGTGATCACCTACAATTTTATATTCCCACCAGCAGTGAATTACGGTCTCAATTTATCACCATCCTCATTGATATCCTTTGCCTTTTTTTATTATAGCTGATCTACTAGGCATTGAGTGATAGACCACTAATGATGTTGGGTCTTTTCCTGTGCTTGTTGTCTATCCATATACCTTGTTTTGGGTGTTGTCTATTCCGATTTGTTTTGCCCAATTTTAATTGGGTTGCCTGTTTTTACATTTGGTTTCTAATGTTGACTCTATGTACTCTGGACACAAATCATTTATCAAGCACATGATTTGAAAATGTTTTTTCATATGATTTGTCTTTTTATTTTCTTTCTCTTTTGGGGGCAGGAGTTTAAAATATATTTATTTGTTAGGCGAAGAGAACGAAGTGGGAGAGAGAGAGAGAGAGAGAGAGGTTGCTTCCATCTGCTGGCTCACTCCCTAAAAGCCCTCAACAGCTGGGACTGGGCTGGGAGGAATGCAATCTAGAGTCTCCATTTGGGTGTCAGGAACCTAATTCCTTGAGCCATCACCTCTGTCTCCCAGGGTCTGCATTAGCAGGAAGTTGAAGTCAGGAGCCAGAGTGGGAATTAAATCCAGGTACTCTGATAGAGGATGCATTTATCCTAACTACTAAACTAAACACTCACTCCTGCTTTTGTTTTCTTTTGAAGTATAATACTTTTGCATTTTTTGATTCATTTGCACACTTTTTTCACGTTTGCTTTTGGTGTCATATCTAAGAAATCTTTGCCTAACCTACAGGAAGATTCACCTTGCTGCCTTAGAGTTTTGTGGGTTTTGCTCTTGCATTCAGATTTGCAGTCCATTTTGAGTCACTATTTGTAAATACTCAACTTAGAAATGTAAATTTCTCTTTTTGCCTGTGGCTTTCCGATTGCCCCAGCACTATTTGTTTCACATACTATCCTTTCCCTGTAGAACTGCCTTGACCTAAGACACTTTTAACCTGGTTTTTCCTTAAGAAGATTTCTTCATTGAATGTCAAATGTTCTTTATAGATTTAGTGTTGGCTCAAAACATGCATTGTAGCTTTCTTCTTAGTCCTCTTCACTGTCTGATAGTAGTTGCCATCCCTTCAGATCCAAAAGTGTACAGCAGTTTGATATTGCTGATTTCAACCCAATTTCCTCTTTTAAGAAAAGATTTATTTATTTGAAAGAGTTACAGAGAAAGAGGGAGAGACAGAGAGAGTGATTATTCATCTGCTGGTTCTCTACCCTGATGACTGCAACAACCAAGGGTGGGCCAAATCAAAGCCAAGAGCCAGGTCTCCCACATTCCAATCCAATCCCTAATGACTGACGAAACATTCATCTAGTTCTGGTTTATTTATCTGAAGTAGGAAAGTTCACTAATGTCACCCTCATGGACACTGACTTTGAGAAATACTTGTATTTTAGAAATATTTGAATCAGCTTGTGTTTGCTCTTTGTATATTGGTAGTTTATGAAAAACAATAAAACCTATCATGGGTAATCCCAAGGTTTTTCTAGCTGTGCTTCTACCATGAAGCTCTAGACAGATAAAGAATATGTCTCTTGATTCACTGCATAATTAATAATTTAGCACCTTCTGCATAGTTCCTACTTGTATTGGAATTTTAATAACCAGAGGGCCGCTGATTACAGCTACACTACTCTTCCAGATACAAAAAAAGACAGTGTCTGTGCACTATTTATGTATTTATTGGGGAAAAATAGGGCTGAGGTGAAGAAGTGTTGGCTGTCTAGTTGTTAGGTTTTTTTGTTTTGTTTTTTTTGACAGGCAGAGTGGATAGTGAGAGAGAGAGACAGAGAGAAAGGTCTTCCTTTGCCGTTGGTTCACCCTCCAATGGCCGCTGTGGCCGGCGCATCACGCTGATCCGAAGCCAGGAGCCAGGTGCTTCTCCTGGCTTCCATGGGGTGCAGGGCCCAAGCACTTGGGCCATCCTCCACTGCCTCCCCGGGCCATAGCAGAGAGCTGGCCTGGAAGAGGGGCAACCGGGATAGAATCCGGCGCCCCAACCAGGACTAGAACCTGGTGTGCCGGCGCCGCAAGGTGGAGGATTAGCCTGTTAAGCCACGGCACCGGCCTGGTTTGTTTTTAATAACTTTAGAGTCATGTTTTACATATCATATAATTAACCCATTCCAATTCTACAATTCAGTGATTTGTGGTAAATTTATTTCCAAGTTGTACAACTATGACCATAAATAGTTTTAACAGTTTCATCACCCCAGTAACATTTCTCATCCTCACTTACTAATATCCATCCCTACCTTCCCTCTCATTAACCCAGGCAACCACTGATCTACTTCCTTATCTGTAGATTTGCCTTTTCTAAATTTTTCACATAACTACAATCATAAAATATGTGATCTCTTAGCTCTGACTTCATTAACTTAGCTTCTTTAACTTATATAATGTACACGCACCATTTATCCCTAGTTTATTCCCTTTTTATTGACAAATAAAATCCCGTTGTGTGAATACTGTTTTACCTGTTCATTGATAAGAAGATGGACATTGGAATTGTTTCCAATTTTTGGCTATTATACATAATGCTGCTAAGAATATACTTGTGCATGTCCTTTGCGGATATGTTTTGATTTATTTTGGGTATACACCTAAGAGTGAAATGAGTCATATGGAAAATTTAGGTTTAACCATTTAAAACACAGGAATGTCTATTTCAATTGGCTGCGGTCCAATCCTTCTGTTTCAGATAATAAATACTAAATATTAGATAATGTTTCTTGTTTGAATTTCACTGACTCTATTGTTAAAGGAAAATTTTTTCAGATTTTGAGAAGTACCTCACTACTAAATGCTAGTTTCCAATGTTACTTTGTTTATACTTTTATCTTATCTTTGCCTTGAGGTATATGTGTGTGTGTGTGTGTGTAAATTAAGAAGTTTAGTTGACCATGGCTAGGTTTGAAACCATGTCATGAAGAATGCTTGAAAAAACATCAGCGTGTACATAAACCACAGACAAAAATACTTAAGATATAGTTATTCTCTTCTGGCATTTGAAGAGATGTACTTCAATAGAAATCAAAGGAGATTTATTACTTGAGTCACTATAAGTGATTTTTAACTTTAAGTGGATTTGAAATCAAAATAAAGATGTTTTTATTCATTAGAGTCATCTGTAAAGGGATTGCGTTGCCCTCTTCATATAGAAATGAACTCCTGGTCACCAGAGAAACACAGGCAGGCTCTAGGTGCTGTGCGTGGGATTCTGGTAAGGCAGTGAATAGAGGGTTGAGTTTCTTGGACCCCTTCCACATACATGACCTTAGCAGTCCGTGGCAGAGTTTAGTCATTTCAATGTTACTGAGGACCAAGAAAAATCATATGAGTGAATGAAGTAATAGGGCAAACCGGAGAGCAGATTTCTCAATATTCAGTTCCAAATCAGGGTTGCCACACCATAATCTGGACCCAACCACAAGTCTTTCAGTTTTTCAAGTGAAAGTGGGTCTGGATTATTTTAATGTAAATTACTTATATTTTTAAATTTCACAATTAGTTTCAAAATTTTAAAAGCATGATTTTGAACTTAAATTAGGGATTTCCTAAAGAAACTTACTCTTGCTTCTTTTTCAGTGCATTTTTGGAATTATTGAACACTCTAATACTAAATTTTTGTTATTCAATATCTTAATGTATAAATGTATAAAGAATACTTTTTTAAGGGCTGGCACTGTGGCATAGTGGATAAAGCTGCCACCTACAGTACCAGCACCCCATATGGGCACTGGTTCGAGTCCAGCTGCTCCACTTCTGATCCAGCTCTCTGCTATGCATGGGAAAACAGATGTCCAAGCCCTTGAGCCCCTGCACCTGTGTGGGAGACCCGGAAGAAGCTCCTGGCTCCAGGCTCCTGGCTTCAGGATTGGCCCAGCTCCAGCCGTTGCAGCTATTTGGAGAGTGAATCAGTGGGTGGGAGACTCCTCTTTCTTTCTCTTTCTTTCTCTCTGTCTGCCTCTGTCTCTCTGTAACTTTGCCTTTCAAATAAATAAATAAATCTTTTTTTAAAAGAGTACTTTTTTAAAGATTTAATTTGTTTGAAAGGTAGAGTTACAGAGAGAAAGAGAGAGAGAGAGAGATCTTCCCACACGCTAGTTCACTCCCCAGATGGCCACAACCAGGGCTGGGCTAGGCCAAAGCCAAGAACCAGCAGCTTTATGTGGGTCTTTCACATGGATGCAGGGACCCAAAGACTTGGGCCATCTTCCGTTGCTTTCCCAAGTGCATTATCAGGGAGTTGGTTAGAAGTGAAGCAGGTGGGACTGGAACAGGTGCCCATATGAGATGCTGGCATTGGAGGCCGTAGTTTAACCCATTACACCACAATGCCAGTCCCAAGAATACTTTTTAAGCATTCATGTACTACACATTTCTTAGCCTCCCACCATCTCGTAATGACACTTTCAAGCATGTTTCTTACAAGACACTGAATGTGATACAACGGTGATGTTATTATCACTGCATTAATGAGTTAGAAACTGGTTGAGACACAGGTAGATAAGACTAGATGGCTCATCTTTTCAGAATGCTGCTACTATTTTTTTCTTAGTTTCATTGTATACATAAAGGCCATAAGGAACTGCTATTATTGCCCAAATACAATTTTCTAAATGTGTTTTAATTACTAAATGGAATGAGGCTTAGAACTTAATCCATCTGTCAGGAGCAACTTAGAATATAAATCTTTGCATTTGCTTATGTCACTCATTGCCTAAGTATATATT
This sequence comes from Lepus europaeus, assembly GCF_033115175.1. Lineage (NCBI taxonomy): Eukaryota > Metazoa > Chordata > Mammalia > Lagomorpha > Leporidae > Lepus > Lepus europaeus. The sequence continues at coordinate 127,045,252 of NC_084829.1, read as the reverse complement.
TACTGTGTATAAAACATCTGGCATTAAAATAACTTAGCTGTTATTATTTCAGAGTTCACTATTCAGGTTCACAAATTAAAAAAAAAAAACTCAGGTAAGCAATCTTCCACTTTTAAGTCCATTTGTTTAGTAGAGCCTTCTGAGGCCTTTGCATGATGTTCATTCAAGCGTAATATTTTATATGACTATCAAAGAAGCATTTATGTTCTCTTTCCTTTTTAAAAACAAAATGATTTCACTTTAGGATGAATTTATTGTTGATAATTTGGCATACCTTGTAACAACCCATACTCTGCTTTGAAAGAAGGATTCTCCAGTGCTAAAGAGTTTCTTGTATCAGAAACCATGTCACCAGTAGCCTTGAGGCCACTGGGTCCCAGAGAAACTAAGAGAATGCAGAGACTTTACTCCCTAAGGATTCAGGAAATGTTCTGATCATTTAAAGGAACCATACGATAGCAGACAATTAGTGGTTCTAAACCTGAATTTTAAAGGGAATATTTTCACAAAGATTTTATAATCCCCAACTATCACAATCTCTCTCCCAATTCTGCATCTTGTAATTCTATAGCAACCATATGCCATTAACAAGAGAAGCCTTTGTTTCATTCGTTCTGTCTGATACCCATGATCCTTAAGATCTGTGAGGGTCTCTAGAGTTAAATACATTTTACTTTTCAAGTTTCTGGCTTATCACATTTCATTATGCTAGTCATGGAGAGTGAGTTCCAATATAAAGCATTTGAATACTATTAGCAAGCTATCTACTAGGAGCAGGGCAGAGGTGTTCCTAGACGTTTGGGAAGAGTAGGGCCATTTTTGCCATGAGGAGGTAACATTGATTCTCACACAGAAAAAGATGAAAAAGTGTTCCCTATCATTGGTAGCCTGGCTGGTTGCATGAACTTCCAAGTGCACTCACGAGTATTCCTTAACAGTGAAGACTCATATAACTCTGCAGTCACTCTGACCTCTTCTGTGGGGACTTACTTTAGCACAATGGGAAATGATGAAGAGACCGAGAAAAGAAAATTTCTTTGGATTTTTCACTAGAAAGAAAAGCGTAAAGCAATACAGAATATGATCCCAGCTATTTCAAGTAGTCTTTACATCAGAAAAAAATGCGTTTTTTTTTCAACTTTTAAAACTTGGTTTTACTTAGTACTCCCTGGAGATAAGAAAAAAATAAGTTTGACAGCCTCATAACTCAGAAGATAGGACTGGCACCTAGGCTTATGAAGTGCCGGAAGGGCACAACTCTGGCAGAAGAAGGTTGACTTGTTGGTATGTACCTGGGGCTCTACCTCCCTGAAACACACATTGGTGTCCCAGATACAGCTCTCCATCCAGAGGCAACCATGTGACCTTCTCCAGAAGGACACAGGCATCTTCTTTAAGAATAAGAAAGTCCACGGTTTTAAATTTTCTTCTGGTTAAAAAAAAATCCATTTTAAATTGCCAGTTTCCTTTCCTATTTCTTCCAAAATTGCTTCTTGGGCTGCCTGAATTAATAACAGCATTCTTTTGTCCCTCTTCCATTCTATTCTTTTCTAAATTCTGGCCATTTTAACTACCAGTAGAAATTTGGAAAATCTGATCCTTAAATGACAAGTGGCAATTTTATGGTGCACTCCCTGTGTGTTCATCTTTATGCTTCAACTCTGTAAATTAACCTGATTTTCTCAAGAGGATTATTTTCATTTACCTAATAAAAGGAGAAACAAAATATGCTAATACTAAGAGTGGAATTGATAAATATAAATTAGAAACTTAGGTCTGGGGGGGTACTTCAAAGATGTATACATCATTTCTTCCTCAAAATGGAGACTAACACCTAAGTTCAAAATGAAGAAATACTTCAAAAATAAGCTGGCCTAGCCCCAGTAACAAGATTGAATATTGGGATGTACTTATTAGCTTTTAACTAATATATCACCTTATGTGCTAATAGAACACTTGCTTTTATTAAAAGAAGCATCTGCAATTTAGAACTGAAAGGTGAGCTTTTAAAATAACTCACTTAAGGCTCTGTTTCATTAACTATCTTTTTGTAATTCAAAATATTGGCAAAAGCAGAATGAAAGTAAAAACAATGAAAAATACTGAGCCTTATTTTGCCTATATTTGATATCTCTCTTCAATTCTTTCCCTGTCCTTTTATATATCTTTTTTTTCCACACTTTTCTGGTATTTGAATAAGGAGTATTTGAAATAAACACAGGAAGAATTCATTAACCTCATATCCTTTCAATCTCTGAAATGAAAAATATTTTGTAAATGTATTCTTTATGTTTTTCTGTGTAACAAACCACCCTGAAATTTAGTAACTTAACAATTATGCATTTAGCTTGCAATTCTGTGTCCTTTTATTTGTGTTATTTTGACTTCAATTGGTCTTTGCACATACTTGTAGTCAGTTACCAGTCAGATAGGAGACTTTGCTTCTGTGGGTTGAGTGCCTATTGGCTGGGGCAGTTGGAGCAACTGAGCTAAGTGACTCTCTTCCTTGAGCAGTTTGTACCAAACTTAAAACAGGGGTAGCAGGTTTAAAAGAGCAAGCGAGCAGAAGTGTGCCAGATCTCTCAAGGGTTGACTCAGAACTAGCATGCCATGCCTCCCACCACATTTTATTGGTCAAGGCAAGTCCTAAGGTTAGCTTGGTTTAAAGAGGTGCAAAAGTTGATTCTGCCTCTTTTTTTAAAAAAAAATTATTTATTTGTTTGAAAGGCAGGGTTAGAGAGAGGCAGAGGCACGGTCTTCTATTCACTGGTTCACTCTTCAGAAATGGCCGGAACTGCACTAATCTGAAGCCAGGAGCCAGGAGCTTCTTCTGGGTCTCCCACGTGGGTGCAGGAGTCCAAGGACTTGGGCCATCTTCTACTGCTTTCCCAGACCATAGCAGAGAGCTGGATCAGAAGTGGAGCAGCCAGGACTTGAACTGGCACCCATATGGAATGCCAGCACTACAGGCGGTGGCTTTACCCACCACGCCACAGCACCAGCCTCGATTCTGCCTCTTGATGAGGCACATTATAAATAAAACTGCTTCTGGCAGGAGGAAAATAGAGTTTTGTAAAGAGTTTACTATAGAAAACTTTACTCACTAAGAAAAGTCTTAAGTCTAATATATAATGAGATTGATTAGGGCCCAAAGGTTAGATGTCCTAATGCCTATAATTTCCAGATTATTTTTTGTAAACTGATGATGGATTATATTACATGGAATGTAACTTAGTTCACATCATAATCATCACATTTCTCCAAGGGGAGGGAAAGCAGGAGAATCAGGTGAGTCATAGGCTTGGTTCCACTCAAAAACCCTTTTCATTTTGAGGCCAAAGAAGCAGCTTGCAGAAAAGTCCTTGTCGTGTGGACTTTAGGGCAGATAGATAGACATAGAGTCCTGGGAGTGCTTGGAGAGCCAGGGACAGAGGGGGAATCATGAGAGAAGCTGAGGAACAGAAACCTCCAAGGCAGATAGACTGTCAAAGAATGTCGACAGCAGATGGACTTTATAAAACAGTTTTGAGCTCCAGAATCTTAATTGATGACACCGGTAAAAATGTAGTGACAAACATCAAGCCAAGTATTCCAACAATGTGAGGGTTTAAAGTATGCCTTGTGTTTAATACTTCTTAGGTCCTGTATTTTCTTTTTACTCCTCAGTCTTTTCATTGAAAAGATTGATTTTTTCCAGCTTTAAGTTGTACTTGTAACATTGACCTTTTAAAATAGGCTTTTATTTATTTCTTTTTGATCATTTATCAACTTCTTGTAATACTTCCAAAACAAACCTATGTAAGAAGCAAGACTGACGCAGCCATTTCCTCATTTGACTGACACTGATTGAGGAGTCCCTTTAAGCTAGGTTTTTTTTTTTGTTTTTTTTTTTTTTGTTTTTTTTTTTTTTGAGCAGAAGCTACAATAGACATCCATGCCAATAGCCTGCTCTTATGGAGCTCACATGCCAGAACAAGGAGGCAGACATGAAACAAACCAGTTTGGTGAAAGAAGCTATGGAGAAAAAGTAGAACAGAGATAGGAAGACAGAGTGTCTACCAAGGAAGAAAATGAGGGCAGTGGTTGCCTGTATACATGATGTGTTCTGGGAAGGTCTCTCTGAAGACCAACCTTGAAGAAGCTGTGCAAGGATATCACGAGAGTATCTAAAGGAACTGTAGCAGGCAAAGGAAAGTGTAGCTCAAAGCTTGGGGTATTTGAGGGACAAAGATGTGACACTAAACAAAAGACAGCTGGGAGGAGTGGTGGGGGTGGGAACATGAGGTTAGGGCACTTGATTGGGGTGAGTGGGGCTGACAATGGTTCACAGTGCCAGCAGCACACTGTACTCACCCTGAGAGCTACAGAAAGATGTTTGGGCCCAACCACAGAACCTGTCTTAACTGATCTAGATTTAAGCCTCATCAAGTCTTTATAAAATACTACTGGAATAAACCCAGTGTGTAGTGAAGACCTGGTGCCTCAGGAAAGCATGAATCAGAGGGTGAGTGACAGGGAAGACCACTCCAAGATTTGCCACAGAATGGCACCTCTTGGTCACCCTGATTTCTGCCTCTTCTTCCATGTTCCCCTTGACTCCCAAGATCAGATGCAAACGTGGGATCTTGCTCCATCCTTTTAGAGGAGAGAGTGAAGAATGCTGTCCTGAGCAGGACCCCTGGGCACCATCTCCTGTAGGTATCAAGGTATCAAGGATGTGTTTAATAGAGAAGGAGGAGGATTCCGAGGGCCAAGAGCCCCTCTTGCTCCATTCTAAGATCAATTGGAGCCAAAGAATCGTGCCTCTTTCAGTCTCCCTCTCAACTTCATTCAACAATTTCTGGGTCTCCATCCCAATTTTTCCCTGAAGCCACAAGTTCTTGCACAATGGCTGTGAAACCTAGCAAGTATGTGTGCCACTTCTGATGAAAACAAACTGCACACATAGAATATATGCAAACCAGTGCCCCAAGCTCAGATAGCCATGCTCTGATGGCATGGAGAAGGGTATGCTCAGACTTAAGAGAACTCTGCTTCCTAAATTGCACTGTTCTTCCTTTAGACTCACAGTATAGTGTAGTTGTTCAAACAAGAACTCTGAACTGGATAGCTTGCATCATAGTTCTAACATTTACTAACTGAGTGGTTGATCCATTGTGTGTTTTTTATAATGGTACCAAACTGTCATCAGATTTAATGAAAGTAAACATATAAAGTACTTGGCAAAGTGCATGGCACATATTCTGTGGCAAGTAAATCCTAGATGTCAAAGCAGCTATTGGTTCCTTCTTGATTTAATCACTGTGATTGTGGATCTCTTTAATTTTAACAACCTAGGAGACTTTATGTACATAAAATATGTACGTATGTACATAAATAATTTTAGGCAGATTCTTGTATAATCACTGAAAATATAAATGTGCTGTATATTAACAAGTGAAGCGGATGTTTGATGTAACAGTTAACATGACAGTTAAGGGGCTGGCACTGTGGTGTAGAGGGTAAAGCCCCCACCTGCAGTGCTAGCATCCCATATGGGCTCTTGTTCAAGTCCCAGCTGCTCCACTTCCTACCCAGCTCTCTGCTATAGCCTGTGAAAGCAGTAGAAGATGACCCAAATTCTTGGGCTCCTGCTCCTGCACCTGCTTGGGAAACCTAGAAGAAGCTCCTGGCTCTTGGCTCTTCCCCATGTGGCCATTTGGGGAGTGAACCACCGGAAAGAAGACCTTTATTTCTCTCTCTCTCTCTCTGCCTCTGCCTCTATAACTCTGCCTTTCAAATAAATAAATAAATCCTTTAAAAAAAATAAAAAGCTGAGAGTTAAGACCTCTGCATCCTGTATTGGACGGGTTTAATACCCAGCTCCAGGTCTTGACTCCACTTTCCTGCTGTAGCAGACCCTGGGAGGCAGCATTGCTGATTCAAGTAATTGGGTCCCTGCCATCCATGTGGATACATGGATTCAGTTCCTGGCTCCCAGCTTTGTCCTGGCCCAGCCTCACCTTTTGTAGAAATTTGGGGAGTGAACTAGCCCTTAGGAGATCTCTCTGTCTCTCCTGGTCTATTTCCCTCTCAAAAGAAGTGAATCAAATATCAATTGAGAAAGAAAGGCAATTTCAAAGTAGTTCTACAAAAAGCAATCCATTTTATATAATTGCTGTGCAGATGTAATTACTTGCAAAACCCTCTAATTCCTGGCCTTCACATGCATCAAAAGAACAGTGACCTGTTTTTGGACAAGCTGAGGCTGGGAATGAAAAAAATCAAGAAGTGGACAAGAGGTATTTTCAACATATTTATCTAGAGAGCCATCTGAAGTGCCTGCTTTGGCAACAGAGATGCAAATCTGAAATTTCATTGTAGGCTTCCACACCACTGTGCTTCCAGAGGTTACCACATTTGGTGGATAAAAGTAGGGCAGCACAATAGGAGGGGAAGTAACACAGTCTTATCCTCACTGGAAAGGGATTGTTTGGAATTACATTATTTCCCTAGGCTTCTCTACTCATATGCATCTCTCATCTTTATTTTATGAGAGTCAGAAAGTTAATAAAAGCAGTGGAATATGAAAATATGATTAAAACTTTATTGAAAATTTAAATGTGATATTAAATGTACTATTAGTCCTAGAGGAGCTTTAAGGGCAACGTACCTTTATTCAAGGGGAAACTTCTGTTTCAGAGCTTGATTTGAATTTAACAGCCTACCTGAGTGATATTTAAATAAAAGTAAAATGGAAAACGTCTCTTAGGAAAGAATGACCAAGTTTAAGCATTTGTTCTTTAATAATTTAGAGACCTCATTTTAACATTGCCCACAGGATAAAGTATAATTTCTCAGCTCCAGAGGCTGGTGTTGGTCATTTTTTAGCATCTTCAGAAGAAACCCCATCTCCACAGTGGCCCAACCTTTGTGACTTCTTTTCAGAGTGTGGATATATGCCACTGCTTGTGACACAAACATCCCATATCAAAGTGCTGGTTTGAGTCCCGGCCTCTCCACTTTTGATCCAGCTTCCTGCTATGCACCTGGGAAGACAGTGGTACTTGGGCCCCCGCGAGCAATGTGGAAGACCAGGATGGATTTCTTGGTTCCTGGCTTTGACCTGGTACATATTTGGCTATTGCGGGCCTTTGGAGAGTGAATCAGCCAGTGGAAGATCTTTCTCTCTCCCCCTGTCTCTCTTTCTCTTGCTACACTTCTCAAATAAATAAATCTTTGTTAAAAAAACTTTTTAAGAAGAACTCATGACATCTT